>NC_141697.1:352332415-352932415 GCF_964263255.1 Lissotriton vulgaris | reverse complement strand
CCCATATCCAATTGTCTTGGGAAACCTTGGACGTACTATCTAGGGAGGACATTAAAGCAAACCATGCACCACATGAACCATTATGTGTGAACGGGTAAGGAAAGAGAGGCAGAGCTCCCTTGTATTTCTGGTAAGGTGGGAGTCGGCCACATACCCAGCAGTTAGTGGCATTGCTGGTCTGGTGAGTATGATGTAACATACGAATGAAGGTATTATTGCGCATTGCTAATCGATAGGATAGCTCATGTGGGGGCAGGTCGCTGAAAATGTGCTCTGCGGAATCATTAGAGGAAGCATGTACATGTGAATTGAAAGGAAAGAAATCATGTAACCAGAAGCTTGCACAAATTATCAAGATGCTCAGAAGAAACATGAGAATTAATGTTATCACACAACAACTGTGCAAGTTTTTACAATACTGTTCTCTCTTTTTGATACGCCTATCTCTCTGACTACTGGGGTCTATCTTATACATGTCAGAAACCCATCTAACCGCTTCACCCGAGGGGGACTTAAACAATTAAACGCTGTCTGACTTACTAGACCTTAGTTTTAAACGGTACTCCTCTTGGGGAGTTTTCTCGATCAGGGGAAGTTTAGAGTCAATGTCCGGGAGGGGGCAGTCTTTATTCAGAGTATCTGGGCATAGTCCATGAATCTTATTTATATGGCTGGAATGCAGCCAGCCTTTTCTTCCTTCCAGCTTTACAGCGATCTTCGTCGTCATCAGCACCAACGTAGGCTGTTTCCATCTGGGCTCCAGCAGACTTTTCCTGTCGAAATTTCTCACGAGGACATGCTCGCCGGGGACAACGTCATGCGGTTTCACTTGGGTGTTGTCTGGGAAGGCAGCTGCGACCTGTGAACGACAAGATTGTAGTGCAGACATCAAGGAGGCCAGATAATCTGTCAGCATAATACTGTCAACATCAGTTATTTTCTTCGGCATAGGCGTACCCCACATATTGGGAGGCCGCCCAAAAACTACTTCATAAGGTGACAAGCCTGTTCTGGAGTGAGCTACCATACGCATATAGAAGAGTGCAACTGGCAGTGCTACGATCCAATCTACACCTTTTTCTGCACATATTTTGGCTAATCGTGTTTTCAGGGTCTGGTTGTGTCTCTCGACCAAACCAGCTGCTTCGGGATGTCGTACACAGTGGAACTTCCACTGGTAACCCAACAGGAGCGATACCTGTTTCATGAGCTCGGACGAGAATGGCTGTCCATTATCTGAGTACACGACACGGGGCAAGCCGTATCGCGGGAAAAATTCACGAACCAGCTGCTTGGCAGTGGTCGGGGCAGTGTAATCTGGGACTGGATATGCTTCTGCCCATCTGGAAAGGGCACATACAACTACAAGGACATATTTGAATCCTCTACATCAGTCCATCTGGATATAATCCATCTGTAGGACTTCAAAAAGATGATCGGGAGGGTGGACACCACCTTGTTCCACGGGAACACCTTTACCTGGATTGAACTGACAACAGATCATGCAGGTACGCACTTTCTGTTTTGCTGCTGCTCGTAAATGTTTGTTGAACCATAGATTCTGGATACTGTCTAACATAGCTTTTTCTCCTAAGTGTGCTGGACTATGTGCAGTGTTAATGATAACTTGAACCATAGAGTCGGGGAGGAACCATGTGGCTCTTACCTTCGTCATCCATCCCTGATCTGTTTGGATCCCTCCTTGTTCAGTCCATTTCTTGATTTCTTCTGGTGTGGCATGTGTCTGTATATCGAGTACTTCCAGTATGGGATCCTTCACTGTCATACAACGTGTCTGTGTTGGTGCTATGGCCTTTGTCGGGTTTGTCTGAGTCTGAGCAGTAAGTTTAGCTGTTTGATCTGCCAGGTCGTTACCCTGGGAAATAGTATCAGTAACCTTCGTATGTGCTTTGCACTTCATGATAGCAATGGATGCAGGTAAGTGTATTGCTTCTAACAGAGCCTGAATAAGGGGACCATGCTGGATCTTGGTACCGTGAGAAGTTAAAAAACCTCTTTCTTCCCAAAGAACACCGAAGTCGTGAACGACTCCGAATGCATACTGTGAATCTGTGTATATGTTTACTTTCTTGTTCTTGGCTAGTATACAGGCTTGGGTCAGAGCGATGAGCTCTGCTGCTTGGGCAGACAGTGTGTCAATGCGATGTGTTTCTAAGACTTCAGTTTCAGTGGTCACTGCATAGGCGGCCACTAATTCTCCTGTGCTTGTTCTCATACATGAACCATCCACGTAAAGTGTCAGGTCTGGATCGGGTAATGCAATGTCTGTCAAGTCTTGTCTGGGCTTCGTTACAGTATTGATGACTTCTACACAGTCATGTGGTGTCGGATCAATCGTGTTTGAGGGTAACAATGTGGCAGGATTTAGTATGTTGCAGCGTCTGATTTCTATGTGTGGCTGAAACAATGTCAATTCGTATCCGGTCAGTCTTGCTATGGTCAAGTGTTGAGTCTGGGTACGGTTCAAAAGAACTTCCACAGAGTGTGGAACTTGTACTGTCAGGGGATGTCCTAACACTATTGAATCGCTTTGTCTGATCGCTAGAGCTACTGATTTGAGGCACGCAGGCAGAGCCTGGGCCACTGGATCTAATGTACTTGAAAAATAAGCACAAGGCTTATGGTGTCCTGCTTGATCTTGTGTGAGCACAGATAATGCTGTGCCATCGCGTTCAGTAACGAAAAGTGTGAAGGGCTTGCTGTAACATGGTGTCGCTAAAACAGGTGCTTGACATAAGGCTTTCTTTAACTCGTCAAAAGCTTGTGTGTGTTCCTGAGTCCAAGGGAGGACAGTCGAAGTCGCTGCCTCCTGTGTTGTCAACTGTATGAGGGGTTTGGCTAGGTATGCATACTGAGGAATCCATTGTCTGCAGTACGAGGTGAGGCCAATGAAGGCCCGTACCTCCTTTTGTGTCTTGGGTTGTGGCAGATGTGCAATTAACTGGATACGATCTGGTGTCAGTTGTCTCCCCCATTTGGACAGCAAGTGCCCAAGGTATGCCACTTGCTGGGCACAGAATTGTAGCTTTGAAGGGGACACTTTATGCCCCTTTTCGGCCAAGAAACATAGGACAATCAGTGACGCGTGCTCGCAGTCACGTTCGGTCCGTGCAGTTATCAACAAGTCATCTACATATTGGAGCAGAGCAGTGTCAGCGGGCATGTGAATACTGTCTAATTGTCTTTTCAGGGCTTGACTGTAAATACTGGGACTCTCCGTGAACCCTTGAGGTGCACGTGCAAATTTAAAACTTCGGCCATTTAATGAGAATCCGAATAAAAATTGGCTTTCCGGATGGATGGGGACACTAAAGAAGGCGTTCTTAAGATCAATTACAGTAAAGAACGCAGCTTCGGAATCAATGGCAGTCAACAAAGAAGATATGTCTGGCACTACTGGGTACTGGGGAACGATGCATTTATTTAGCTCGCGAAGATCGATCACCAGTCGGTAGACTGGCGGTGCATTTGGGTCAGTTCGTTTAAGAATCGGAATGATCGGAGAATTACATACATTGGAGTCAGTTTCTATAACTACCCCTTGGGCAATCAATTCGTCAATAATTTTCAATAAGGCCACTACAGCCTCGGGGGGCAATTTGTATTGTCGGATTCGGGGCAGTACAACACCTTGCTTGAGAGTGACATGATAAGGTGTAATGTGCATACAACCTACATCAGTTGGACCTTTTGCCCATAAATGTGCTGGTACATTTTTCAATCTTGGATCAAAATCTTGTAACACATAGTGACCCTTGAAGTCACGTAAAAACAGTCTCACTCCTTCCGGAGAACAACATATCACAGTTCCTAAAGCTTTCAACGTTTTAATACCAAGCAGATTTTCAGGACATGCTTTCGTAAGTAACAGGTCAGTAGTTCGTGATGATGGACCAACTTCTAGGGAAACTGGCTTTGATACTTCATTAACAATAGGCTTTCCTGAAAAACCCAGGGAAACATTCTGTGAGCCTGAGAGGGGTGCCCCTGGAACTTCGTCATGACTGATGGTCGTTCTACTTGCCCCTGTGTCAATCAAAAATTTTCTGTCTTTCCCTAATACCTGACTATGTACATAGGGACCATCTTGATCTACAGGAACCTCAATAAGAGGCAAGCCAACCTCCCTCTCTAGGCTGTTTCATGTGTACTGCTGGTAATCGGGATAATCTGACTGTGCATACTGGTACATTTGTTGCGTGACATGTTGAGTGGCAGCAATAGGCTGTGGTTGAGGTTGGGGTTGGGGTACAGCTACTGTCTGTTGTGCTTGCTGTGGCTGCTGTGTATTCTGTGGGACATGCTGTGGAACGTGTTCCTGTCTAGGAGGACGCGGCCTTTCTTTCGTCCTTCCGGTAGCAATATTATGTTTCAAAACCAAACATTCACTAATATAGTGACCTGGCTGTTTGCAGTAATTGCAATTCCCATTAACGGGAGCTGCAGACTGACCTGGAGGAGCTGTACCCTTTCTTTGACCGTCTGTTGGAACAGTCTGGGCTACTAGTACTTTCATTTTCGTGTCTTTCATACGTCTCTGTTCATGATCATGTTCCTCTCTGATTCGATTCTGGTGGTACTGTAACATTTGCAACATTTGGGAAGGTGTATTTGCTTGCCATGTGCTCTCGACTTTCAGGACTCTATTCTTGACTTGTGGTAAAGAATTCTCAACTAATTTTGTCACAAAAAGATGTGGATAAGATTCACTACTTGTCTTCAGGCCACTATTAATAACAAAACATTTCTCAAATCTAGAATAAAAATCACTAGTGTCTTCGTCCTGTTTCTGTTTGCAGGCTGAGATTGCATCCCAGTCTTCCTTTTTAGTTGTCAATAACCTCGGCAAAACCTGTACTAATAATCCTGGTAATGCTGTAGTTTTGTCCCCAAGACCAGTTCCTGGGATTCGTGTATTCTCTTCGTTTTCTAATTCAGTCCAAATAATCTTTTTATCTCCCACCTCCCATTCTTTTTCTTTGAGTTTCTCGTAAATACCTGCAGGCAACAGTACTTTTAACATTTTCATAATATCGGGATTTGACTGGGTGTGAGTGTTTGATTGATTCAGATGTTCCGTCCATCACCACCCCCTTTTGTACCGCTTTTGGCCGCCATAAGTGTGGCAGGGTATGCTCAGACGTGAGTCCCTTGCTCACTTTGCCACTGGATTCAAGCAAGCCGGGCTGAAGACGGCTGGAATGCCAGAAACCGGTCCTCTGAAGCTTGTTTCCGGTCCAGGGAAGCCATGGCTTGGCAGTTCGGGCTGGACTGTTCCCATGAGGCACAGGGTCAGGCTGATTTGCATATGGCCATGTCTGAACTGGTGTGGCAGAGTGGGCTAAAGAACGGTGATGGATTTTACCCAGATATTTTGACTGGGTGTGAGTGTTTGATTGATTCAGATGCTACGTCCATCACCACCCCCTTTTGTACCGCTTTTGGCCGCCATAAGTGTGGCAGGGTATGCTCAGACGTGAGTCCCTTGCTCACTTTGCCACTGGATTCAAGCAAGCCGGGCTGAAGACGGCTGGAATACCAGAAACCGGTCCTCGGAAGCTTGTTTCCGGTCCAGGGAAGACATGGTTTGGCAGTTCGGGCTGGACTGTGCTGATGAGGCACAGGGTCAGACTGATTTGCATATGGCCATGTCTGAAGTGGGGTGGCTGAGTGGGCTAAAGAACGGTGATGGATTAAACCCAGATCTTTTGACTGGGTGTGAGTGTTTGATTGATTCAGATGCTTCGTCCATCACTACCCCCTTTTGTACCACCTACATCTGGAAAGGCCAATACCGGTCGGTAACGGCCGAAATTCGGTAATTTCGTCCGTTACCGACCGGTATTTGGCGACCTACATCGGGCCCCATGTGTTTTCTACATTTACAGCAAATTATTATTATGAGCACAAATAAGCTTATTCCCGCTATTGGCATCAGTATTTTTCTCACAAGACTTCTACCTAAGTTAGAAAACCAACAACCTACAGAGGAGAGACCATCCTTTAGTCTCTTCCAGGCAATGTCAACCTCCAGTGGTTTGAGCTCTCTTTCCAAATTAGTAATGTTTCTCAAATTTTTCCTAATTCCAACACTTTTATCAGGAATGTAAGTGCAACAACGTTGCGCTTTCAACATTCTACAGACTCCGCCCTCTTTTGCCAATAGAGTGTCAAGAGCAAGTCTATTCTGAAAAACCATAGTTCTGATGGCAACCATTTCGTTGTTGACCAGCAGGAAACCTCCAGCAGTGTCAGTTGATAACCGATCTACCACTGTAGATAATTTGCAAATTCTGTGTGTATTCAGAGTCACTCCCACTGCAGGTATCAATGCACTAAATATATCGCCTAGTATTTCTCCTACACTTTCTCTTTTACTACCCACTAATCCATTAGTGTTTTCAGTGCTTCCAGTGATATTCCCCATATGGTATATCTTTGGAAAGACAATACCAAAATAACAACTTCCATACCAATGGTCCGGCAATTTGAAGTAAGCCTTGTTCCCACATAAAAAATAAATTCCAGGAAACACAGGCTCTGACCCATCTTTGAAACCCCAACCTCCAATTACCTTGTAATTGTGTTTGCATTCACTGGAACCAATGAATATGTTAATATAATAACTAGTCTTTTCTCTGTGAAGACAAAGTTTCCCTTTCTTTTCGAAATCCAGCAACAGTGCAGCATTGCCTCCACCATTTGAGGTGTTATCTATGTTTTCAGCCCATTTGGGAACTTTCTGATTCTTGTCCTTTGCTTTCTTTTGGAAACTCTCTCTTCTTTTCTCTACCATATTTAGAAACATTTTCTCTTGTTCTTGTAAGGTACAGGTCAGGTTATTTCTTTGTGCGTCATCTATATTTATTTTACCTATAGTCAGAAAATATTCTCCCATGTATTTTGATACGTCTCTAGTAGTATGTACAGGATTCAGATTTCTTCGCACAGGAAGTTCAGAAAATATCACATCTAAGTTAGAATAATCATACTGTAACGGTCCTCTTGTATAGAATAAACTAGCTAGAATACTACAGAAAATTCCATATGGTAGTGGCAAGTGATGATAGGTCACACCCTCAGCTACTGAAGTAGGCAGCTTCATACAGACATAACAGTCTTCTATCTCCATTGCTTCTACGTAGTGTACTAACAAGTTTGCAAATACATTTAAATGAGTTTTATTCTTAATTCTATGATAATGTAGTCTTTCCTCATCTGATATATCTAAGTCCATTCTGGTTTGTTTAAGGCTAACTGCTTTCTCTATTGTATCTACTCTCTGTGGTGCGTCTTTGGTTTGTTGCTCTTCTGTGTCATCTGTCACTGGTTTAGTAGGGTACAAATTAGTATCTTTACTCATCATGTAAGGAATAGTTATGGTTATTCCTATCCATAATATCAGTACTAATGCTATACTACACAAACGTACTTTGCAGCATGTTTTACAACGATTTCGTCTTGGCCTTCCATTCACAGTGGAATCAGACATTTTGGCTTAAAAGAAGTTTCAACCCCTCTTTGTAACTTTACACAGGTTGCTAACACAGGGCAATCTTTCAGGTTGGTTGCACTCCTTTGTCAGTCTGATCAGCGATCAATTCTTCATCACTTTCGTCACTTATTTCAAGATTTTCAAAGTCTTCCAACACCAGATAAGTCCATTCAGGACTCTGATACTTGTTGTTTAGTCTTTTTATTCGGGCACTTCTTCTCTTAGGCTTTGCTCCAGTATTGTCAGCTTTACTGGAGTCTTGATTTTCTTACTCAATTTCTTCGTCGATAGTTTTTAGTCTCAGTCTCAATCTTTTTACAAATCTTGGTTCTCTATCTTTTTTCTTGAATCTTTTAACTGGCACTGTAATTTGGCTTTCTTCAAATGCTCTTTTATTCTCGTTCAGTTGTGGCACATCTGTTTCAAAGTCTTCTTCTTCCCTTACTGTCTGACTAGTTCCAGGTCTTATGTCAGTTTCTTCTGCCTGGTCACTAAGCTGGCCTTGTTCAGGTATATGCTGGATTTTGCTTTGTTTTGTTTCAATTTCTTCTTCCTGAACACTTTCATCTATTTCTATCTGATCCTGTTCAAGCACTTCGAACTTTTGATTTTCTTCCGTTTGAACTTCTGCTCTAATTTCTATCTGTCCCTTTTCAGGCTCAGGAGTTTTTGGAGGTGTGTCGATAACCTGCTCTGTCCCTACCTGGCCTTCCTCATCATCAGATTTGACATGAATTTCAATGATCTGATTATCTCTTTCTATTCCTGTCTCGTCCTCACTATCCCACTCTCTATCTAAGTAGGTTTGTCTTCTGGTTCTTATTGGATCACATGTCAGATCGATTACTGGGACTCAATCATCTTGACTGGAGCTCGGTTGTTCTTCTTCAGCTACTTCAGGACCAACTTCAGGAGACTCCTCAGCTGCACAACCTTCAGCCTCAGTTTCTTCTTCGTCTTCTGTCACTTTCTTTGTATGGCTGGCATGGATCCACCTTGGCACACCAGCACACTTCACCGCTGTTGTGGTAACAAGAATCACCTGTCTTCTTTTTCCCCACTTCGGTGTAAGGCAACTCTTCCGAGTATGTTTCTTAATTACAACCCAATCACCAGGGTTCATGTCATGGGCTGGAGTTGCTGGTCTGGCGACGGCGTCTTCTCCAATCTGGTGAGAGATAGATCGCACTTGGTCACCCAGTTGCTTGCAGTACTCTAGCACCAAATCATCAGATATGTTTATCAGTTTGTGTCCTGGCACCCATGCTTGCCGCATTGCTCTTCCCATTAGTATCTCATGGGGACTCAAGCCTGTCTTCCGTTCTGGAATACTTCTAAGTCCCATCAAGACAAGTCGTAAAGCATCTAGCCATTCCATTTCAGTCGATTCACACATTTTTCCCAATCTTGATTTGATTGTGCCATTCAGTTGTTCTACCACTCCAGAAGCCGCTGGCCGATATGCACAGTGCAGTTTTACCGTGATTTTGAATGCTTCACAGATTTGTCCTATTATTTCGCTTTGAAAATTCCCACCTCTGTCTGATTCAATTGTGACTGGAAAACCGTACCTAGGTATCAGTTCCCTCAGTAACAATTTGGCTACAGTGATGCTGTCGTTTCTGTGTGCAGGATAAGCTTCTACCCATTTTGAAAATAGGCAGACAATGACGAGGACGTACTTCATTCCTCGACAGGGGGGTAACTGAATAAAGTCAATTTGTAATCTTATGAAGGGACCTTCTGCTTTTTCAATTGTACCTGGTAAAACTACTGTTTTCTTTCCGGGATTAAATTGCTGACATATTAAGCACCTCTGGCAGAGTGCCTCTGCTATGTTTCTGAATTTCGAATTGAACCATGTCTGCCTGAAAACACGGATCATTGCATCTCTTCCTATATGGGTATCTCCATGTATCAATCTAGCCATAGGAGCAAGCATGCAGTCTGGCAGCACAGGCATATCATCAAGGTAAACAATAACACCATCCTCATTCCTTCTGCGACAACCACATTTTTTCCACCTTTCCTTTTCCTTTGGTTCTGCTGCATCCTGTAAATCTCTCAGTTCTTCCCATGTTTTTTTGTCTTCAAACACCATAAGTTGGCAGCTGTTTCCGCTTACCCCTAAATTTGTATTGATTGATATTTTTTATTTAGCACAATGTTGGGCCAGTTGGTCAGCATATCGATTACCTGCTGTCACTTTGTCATCGCCAGATTTGTGAGCAGCACACTTGACCACTGCCAATGCTTTTGGTAACTGGATTGCTTCCAGTAATTCTTGCACACAATTTCCATTTCTGATAGGAGTACCTGAAGAAGTCAGGAACTCTCTTTACAGCCACAATTGGCGGCCAAAGTCATGCACAACCCCATAACCATACTGGCTATCAGTGTATATGGTTATTTTCATGTTTTTCCCAAATTTACAGGCTTTTGCCAATCCAACCAATTCAGCTACTTGTGCAAACTTTACTCCATACTAATAGGATGCTACTACTGGACCTCCTTACGTGCACACCGCATAGGCAGCACTTAAGCCTCCGCTCTCATGTCTCATGCATGAGCCATCTAAAAACAGCTCATAATCTTCATCAGTTAAAGGTCATGTTCTTTTGTCAGGGCGGTGTTTTGTGCTGAACTCAGTCAGGTCTAGACAGTCATGCTCAACTTCTCCCCTCACTCCTGCTGTGAGTGAGTTTGGTAGGAGAGTGGCTGGATTCAAGATATTACATCGATAAATGGTTACATTTCCTGCACCTACAAGAATTCTCTCATACTTAGTCAGCCGACTAGGTGTGAGGTACTGAGTTTTGGGTCTGGTCAACAATATTACAACTGCATGTGGAACATACACAGTTACAGGATGTCCCATAATGATAGATTCACTTTGTTCAAGACTCTTGCAAGTTGCAGCTACTGCTTTCACACATCTAGGTAATCAAGCAGCCACTGGATCTAAAGTAGAGGAAAATATGCTACAGGTCGTCTGGTTAACCCATGACTTTGAGTCAGGACTGAAAGTGCACAATTGTCTTGTGTGTCACAAAACAGTGCAAACTCTTTTGAGTAATCAGGCATTCCTAATGCAGGAGCTGTACACAGACAGTCTCGTAATTTCACAAAAGCTGTCATGCTTTCATCATCCCATTCCACTGGATCTTTTGCTCCTTTCTTTGTCATTTTTATCAATGGTCTAGCTAGGACTGCAAATCCCACAATCCACTGCCTACAGTATCCTACAACTCCAAGAAACATTCTGATTTCTTTCTGGGTATTTGGCAGATGCATGCTTTGAATTATCCTAATTCTTTCTGTAGTAACTTTCCTGATACCTTTTTCTATCTGGTGCCCCAGATATTTCACTGAAGAGGTACTGTAGTTTGTCTGGTGACACTTTATGCCCCCCTTCACCTAAATGGTTCTGTAAGGCAATGGTATCACAGTCTTTCCTGCTTTTAGACACCACCAAGAGGTCGTCTATGTATTGCACCAGGACTGATTCTCTAGGCAATACCAAGGATTCAAGGCATTTTTTCAGAATTTGATTGAAAATCAAAGGACTCTCTGTGTACCCCTGAGGGACACGATTCCAGACGTAAACATGACTGTCGAATTCAAATGAGAAAAGAAATTTGCTGTCTGGATGCAATGGAATTGAAAAGAATGCATGTCAATGACAGTGAACCATCCAGGATTCCATGGTATTTGGTACAAGATCACTGCAGGGTTTGGCACAATAGGACAGCAAGGAACGACAATTTTATTTACCTTGCGCAGGTCCTGCACTACCCTGTACTTACCACTCGGTTTCTTTATTCCAATTATGGGCGAATTACAAGGACTGCTCATTACCTCCTGTATGATGCCTGCTTACAACATCCTTTTTATTTCAATAGCAACTTCTGCTTTCACTTCTGCACTCATTTTATACTGTTTAGTATTCGGGTAGACTGCATCTTCCTTTATCAAGATTTTAATTGGGTCAACATTTGCCATTAGTCCTACATCTTTCCCAGTGAAATCCCTTACCTCTGGTTTCACTGTCTGTTGGAGCTCTTCAGGTAAGTCTTGTATTGCCAGTCTTTTAATTTCTGAGTCAGGTCTTATTAACATTATTTTGTAAATTCCGTCTTCATCTGGGGTCTGAATTTCAACGCCTTTTGGTGTGCAAAAGATGGTGCATTTCATTTTGCACAGCAAATCTCGTCCTAGTAAGTTCACAGGACTTGAATCGCAAACAACAAATCTATGCATTTCTTTCAAATTCCCTATTTTAATTTCCATGGGTTCTGTAACTGGGGTACTAATACATTTATTAGAAACGCCTACTACTTGGATCGCTTCTCCCGAGAGGGGTAGGTTTGAAACGTCTGCTGTTCTCACAGTAGAACAGGTAGCACCAGTGTCCAACAGAAAGGTGACGCCATTTCCTTCAACCTTTCCTTCAATGTATGGCCCTGACTGGTCTACCGGCAAGGAGGCGCCAAGCACGCACTCCTCGTCCTCCCCCCTCAGGCACCGTTAGAAAGGCTCGTCACAGAGAAATGTATCTTTCAACAGAAATTGCGAAGTTGCTGCATTTCTATCCTCCCTTCCTTCCCAAACCTCTGCTTCTTCACCCTGTTGTGCTTTACTCCTATAGTTTGGCCTAGGTGCACGAGGCAACTTATTCTGTTTTACCTGTTCCTGTGTCTTGTGTGGTCCCTCATTCTGCGCCTGTGGATTTAAAATATTAATTTGCACGTTATCGTTCTACACAGCCTTACACTCGTCCCTCCAGTGCCCCATCTTCCGCACCCATGGCAGGGGAACTTCTTTCTGTCCTCTTCTCGACTCATTTTTACTCTTGGTTTTCCTCCACCCCTATTGTTCTGATTCTGACTATTTGTCATTTTGCTTAACTGCTGTTCTTGGTGCTCTGCTAATTTTACTTGTGCCCACATGACTTTTTCTTTTAATTCCTTTTTCTTGTTTTCTAGCTCATCCTCGCAGTACTTTGCATATTTAAGGACTTCATCTATAGGTTTGGCTTGCCAACAGATTTTATTATCTTTAATCCATTGTGAAATTTCAGGTCTTAATCCTAACACAAATCGATAAATAAAGTGGGTCATGTCTTTTATCTCGATGTTGTCTTATCCACTGTATGTCTTAAACACCTGTAACAGTCGTTCATAGTATGAATTTCCCTGACACGTTCATGTTTTCTAAGTCTTTTTCAGAAAATTCTGATCTGCTGACGTCTATTCCCATGCTAGCTGCGGTGTCCATTATTTTTCATGGAACACTCTGGTGTTTCGGGTAATACTTTTGCAAATAACTAGTAATTCTTCCTCACTAAGGGTGTTCAGCCTGTCCAATCCTACGTTTCCAGCCATCAGTTCTTCCAATTATATTCTTAATTTATAGATATCTAATGGTTTTGGCTGAGGATTTATTTTCTCTAGTTCCCGGGTCCATCGATCTATTTCTTCAGGAGTCACTGCTGTGGCACTTCTAGTACCAGACGAGGACTCAATCTGGACTTCTCTTGCACCAATATGAATGTTCTTTCTCTGTGAATTGCCTTTTGGTTCCCTTATGGGTAAATCCACCAGGGAAATTACAGATTCGCATTCACTTACCTGATCATCAACTTTTCTTGGCTGCACTACAGATGGAGTTACGACTAGAGTTTTTTGGACTAGCCTGTTTATCCTCGTACAGAGGAACAACTGGGCCAATAGTTACTGGAATTGTTAGAGCTTCAGGACTTGTATTTAATTGGGAAATCTTCTGAATAAGTTCAGTTCTCTGTTTAATTAAAGCCTCTCTCTCTCGGTCCTGTAATACCTTTTCCATGGTGGTTTCATTTACTATCTGTGGGATAAAGGGAGGGTAAAGATTCGGTGCACTTGGATTTGCCATACTTGGTCGCTCATTACAGGAAGGTCTCTAATATGGAACAGTCAGTTCGGAAGTGCTCGACCCCTCATTACAGGGAGGCCTAAAGAATGGATTTTTCGTACTCCGGGACCTAGGTTCCTCATTATATGGTGGTGAATTTTTCATTAATAAATCCTCAAGGTATTCATCCTCAGAATCACCAGTAGTCATTAAGTGTCTAGTTTTCTCTGCCCTTTTACCTCCCACAGGTTCGTCTACAGTTAATACTGGGAACAGTCCTTCTACCATCAAGTTCTTTCTCCATTCTTTCATTCTTTTCTCTTGGGTCTCTTTCTTTGCTTTTGGATAAAATTTTGCTAACCCTTTGTCCATTCTGGGTCTGTCTCAAAAGCCTCTATTTCCCATTCCTCTAGGGCCTCATATTGCGTTAGTCTGAGTCTGGGATGTAAATCATTCAAGTCCTTAAATTAAACAAAATCCTACCATTAAAGGTACCTTCTAAGGGAAATGCTAAAATTCCGTCATCTTTAGTGTATTCCACCCAATTTTCCAACCATACACCAGCATGATACCCTCTGTCAAACATCATAAATGAAGCGGAGTGTTTGGTGGTGGAATGATAACTCCTTCTCTAGTTCTGATTGGCTTGTCTTTCTTAAAATAATTCTTTACTTTTTCTACTAAAGTCATATTTCATTTGCCTCCGTACATTCCGTTTAGTCTATGAACTTTCCACTGATCTCTCACAAACCCTTGGTATCTTGGATCAGGTCGAGTCTCAAGATGAGTCGATACCACATATATTTCGCAAAGACTTAAATCGTGTAAAAATATGTACTTCTGTTTACTATATTCTTCCAATGCTATCGCGTCTTTCAATTTTTCGACAACCAATCAACACTGTGGTTGCAAATAGTTTCGACCAATGGGAGCGCGGCCTTTCTTTGAGAACCATACTCACGCTCCTGCGCTCACCCCTCCTTTACAATACCAGCTCCGTTACACACCCACTGTTTCGACCAATACCAGCGCGGCACAGAGTGTCGTCAGCGCAGCTCCGCGACTGACTCCCTCCTTCACAAGGTGACAGACACTCTATTTCTTTTTCTTAAAGTGCAAGTGCTTTATTTAATTTACAACGTAAAACATTTACCACTGTACTCGAGTATCTAGAAAGGAAAGATTTGTTTCACTGCAAGTAAACCTCTTCTGTCAACTTTTCATATACTGCGGATAGATCCCTTCTGCCTATCCTTCACACAAGCATTTGGGAACCTGCTACTTCTTTGACTCATCCATTTCTTTTCGGGATATATACTAAGCCTAAAGTTTCACTAGCGAACCCTTTTGCTACCACTCAAGCTTCAACGAACCTACTCCTTCTGCCGTGTGACCCTTACTAGGTTATATCACAATTGAAGTTTCGTTAGCGAACTCGTTGCTATCATTTATTCAATTATTCATACAGAAAAACTCTAATTTTACATCCGATCGATCGATACTTTTAGCAGCAAAATTTTTAGCAGCAATAATATTTTACACAGTTATCAGCAAGTAACCTATTTATCTATCTTAACTAGTCCTTAACCATACTACTGCTACCAGAAAATTACTGATAGAGCGCGCAGGTCACCCGACTGATTTTTTTATTTCCAAACTATGCACACTTGGGCCCATAATATATTTTCATTTCACGTTAATCAGGTAACCTACACTCTACTATCAGCAATTCAGTTCCTTTCTATTAATTTCCAATGTACCTGACTTACCAATCCTTGTCACAGGTACCTAAGATCACAATGGATCAAGGAGCTAGCTGTGCAATAAGTAGACAACACAATACCATATACAAATTGAAAATGTTTGAACTCTTCATAATAACCACAGACTCAGGAAGTTTTGAAAGCCTTTATCTAATCATCATCATCATCATATGCCATGAGCTAAAGATTTACACAGATCAAACTGGGCCCATAATATATTTTCATTTCACGTTAATCAGGTGACCTACACTCTACTATCAGCAATTCAGTTCCTTTCTATTAATTTCCAATGTACCTGACTTACCAATCCTTGTCACAGGTACCTAAGATCACAATGGATCAAGGAGCTAGCTGTGGAATAGGTAGACAACACAATACCATATACAAATTGAAAATGTTTGAACTCTTCATAATAACCACAGACTCAGGAAGTTTTGAAAACCTTTATCTAATCATCATCATCATCATATGCCATGAGCCAAAGATTTACACAGATCAAACTGTCTATAACTAGAATTAGTAATATCGTATAGCTATGAATAAGGCAAAGAATATTAATCATTTAGAAATCGGAAAATAAAGGGAAGGAGAAAAATATGAAACACGCTATTTTAGATCAACAGTCTCTCACAACTTCACTAAAGGCGGGTATGGAAAAGGGAAATGCTAATCAAAGTAGACTTTCGAAATTCACTAACGGTTCAGAGGAAACGAAACTTATGAAATTTGATTTATCCAGATGTGCTTAGTTTCTATAGGGAGAGTAAGAATGGAACATAGACTATATAAGAAAACGATTTAGCATTTGACAAAAAGTAGGTAAAAAGTGGAACATGCTACTAGACAATTTAATGTATGAAAATCTCCTTTATAAAGGACAGGGGAAGAAAAGGAACATATGCAATTATGTTTTATTCAAGACGTTTAGGAAAGCAAGTTTAGATAAACAATCACCCACACCGACTTTATATTTACCTAGGAGAGAATGAAGACCAACCCTGGCCATGGGTCAGTTTGGAAAGACAGGAAAGGACCCTCAAGGACTTAGGTTGCCAGTAGGCGAGCAGGTACAGCTCATGGACAGTCAGTTCAGGATAACCCCAGAATTTGGATCAGGACCGGGTTCACCAAAGGGTACGGCCAACACCCGCAGCTTCGGTTGCAACGCCTGCGCTACTCCCTCTCTGCAAGGAATCTGCCAATAACCCCGATTGGGTTTTCGAATCTCCCAGCAAAGTGCTTCGCCAGCACTTAAGGTTTCCCAAAACCCCGAGTGGGTCTGTGGAAATTCGGACAGAGTGCTCCGCAGCTCTCTGTATCAGTCACCTATAGAGTGCGTTGGGTCAGTGACAGGTCAGCTATTCGGACAAGTCGGACAATTTCTCTAGCTAAACCTACGCTAGTTATACTGTTTTTCGGGTCAGTGTACCACCCCCCCAATGTTGCAAGTGTAAGGATCCCCAAATTCTGATTGGACAAAGGAGGAGGTTAAGTCATCACACCACCTAAATTTTAGACTTTCTCAGGCTTAATATTCAGTTTTCTTACCCACCACTTAAATTCTAGTTTCTCAAGGCATATGTTTTACAGAGAACAATAGAGTATACAGCAGTTTTATTACAAATGTAACAAATTCAGGTACAGATCAGCTTCTCCGGCTAGGTTTGTTCAGGTTCCCAGGAGCATCTTGGGCGAGGCTGCCAGCTGGTTGGGTTCCACTGCTGCATGGCTTTCTTTTCCCCATCACGTGACTGGTACAATACGGGCTTCAAAGATGGGGTAGTAAGCACCTCCCAGGCCCAGAGAATACGATACATGAAAAGCAAGCGAAAACAATTTAGAAACACAGAATAAAAGATTACACTGTATACCATGAAATGGCTATACTATATCCCTTACTTTGTAATAACTATAGCGTTATGAGTAAGTACAGAACAAACAGTTTTGCAAAAGCGGCAATGCAAGCTTAGAGCATGTGAGAACACAGAGCAGCCATCTTAATTGCATTGCGCATGAGCAACAAATTCCCACCAGAACTGCGAGTACGTCACGTCACATGGGTATGACCGACGCATGCGCAGACTAAATTCCCGCGTAGCAGCGGCCATTTTAATGCAAGCGGATTACAATTAGTAAACACATAGGCAAGCTTCACTGGGACACATCATGTAGTGTAGAAATGTGCAAAATTATTAAGACAAACAAGTTGATTAGTTAATTAGGGTTATTTGAGGTTCATGATTACAAGCAAGTCACTTAATGTGCGAATCCTTGCTCCATCAAAGATAGTTTGCCAACTCCTTCCCCTGGAAGGGAGGACCATTGTCAGTTCTCAGTTCCTTGATCAGCCCGTGAATGCCCATCACTTTCTCCAGTTTGGGGATGACATCACCCGCACTCAATGACAAGACTTTTTCCACTTCAGGATACTTCAAGTGATCGTCAATTAGTACGAAGGTGTATCTCCCGTCCGGGAGACTCAGGGAGTTGAAGCTGACATATGACCTCGGACGGCGCGGTCTGAGTTCTGTTATTACAGGAGCCGTCTGGCTGACTTTCCCGCTGGCCTGGCACCACTAACAGGATCTCACCACCTCCTCTACCTTTTTGTCCATCAGATGGAACCACACCTTGGTTCTCAGGCGACTCTTGGTCTTTACCATCCCTTGATGTCAGGCATGTGCAAGTTGGATGACTCGATCTGTCAAAGCAGTAGGATGACTAGGCGATGGTCTCTGAGAAGACACCCCATGGAATTTTTAGTCAGCTCCTGTCAGACATGATATAAAATCTCCATGATCCGTCTTGCCTCAATGGTGAGCATACTCCATTCCTTCTTGGCGTTCTACCAGCGACCGTGCTTTATGATCCGTATTACTCGTTGGAGACAGCCATTGCAGCGTGTTTCTTCCCCCAGCACCTAAATGGACAATGGCAGAGGGCATGACCTTGCTTTCACGCATCAAACTTATTCCTCTGTGTCCTCTGGTTCAGCTTCTTGCTCTGGCATGGCCGCTTGTGGGTGGCGCGACAGGTAGTCTGTTGGATTCAGTGCCCTGGGATGGTATTCCACTCAGCAATTGTACTCCTGCAACTGCAGCATCCATTTTTTGATTCGAAGAGGTGGTTTGGCCTCTGTACCTGCAAACAGTGGGAGGAGAGTCTTGTTGTCGGTCGCCACGAAAAAGGATGTCCATACACATACAAGTGGAAGTGGCGACACCCCCAATGAATAGCTATTGCTTCCTTTTTGATTTGTGAATATCTCTGCTCTGTGTCCGTCAAGGATCAACTAACTAAAGCCACGGGAGCCCAATCTTCCTCCGCCTGGCTTCTCTGCAGCAGAACGGCTCCTAGCCCCTGGAGGCCAGCATCCACAGCAACCATGGTAAACTTTTGCAGGTTGCAGTAGGCCAATGTGGTGTTGGGGGACAGAGCATCTTTGATCGCCTGAAATGATGTCTCATGTTCTGGACCCCAGGTCCAGGGAACGGAACCTTTGGTGAGCTCCCTTAGAGGCTTGGTGAGTGTGGTGAGGTCTCAGATGAACCAGCCACAGTAGTTGACCATGCCCAGAACGCTCCTCACTTCGGAGACAGTTGTAGGAGCAGGTGCCATTTTTCTGTCTCGTACCTTGTCAGGATCTGGGGTGACACCTGATGCTGAGAAGACATATCCAAAGAATTGGAGTCATTGTTTGAGAAGCCCACATTTGTTGCATTGAAGGGTGTGGCATGTCTCTTGAATTCTCTAGAGTACTTTGGCCAATCTTGTGTTGTGCTCAGCGATAGTTCTAGCATAGATGAGATTGTCATCACTGACGTTCATGACTCCGGAGAGATCCATCAACAACTCTCAAATGATGTTTTTGAAACCCTTTGCCGCGCTTGACACACAAAAGCTCGTCCGGGTGCACCTCCGCAGCCCCACATGGGTGGAAACGGTAGTGATGTAACGTGACTCTTCGTCCAGCACTCTTTGATGGTATCCGGATCGGAGGTCGAGTTTCGCAAACTGGCACACTCCGCTCAGCTCTCCGATAAGATTGTCTATCGTGGGATTGAGGTGTCTTTCCCTTTTTATGGCAGCATTAGGCAGTCTCATATCGACACAGATCTGTACCTCTCCAGGCTGCTTCGGCTTTCGGGTGACGGCGATGGGGGACACCCACGTTGTTGCTCCCGTCACCTTCTCCATGATTCCGGCAGGCTCCAGTTTGGCCAGCTACTTCTCGACCAATAGCCTCAGATGAAAGTCAATGCATCTATGGCGCAGGGCTACGGGCTGTACCGTGAGGTCTATGTGTAGATGTACTGCTTTCCCCTTCAGTTGTACGATCCCTTCAAAGACTGCCGGGAATTTAGCCAAAATGTGTTAAACCGTTTCCTGCTGAACTACCAAGGCAAACGTTACAATTCCTAGGTGCCCTGCATCCTAGCAACATGCCATGCCCATCCTCAGCAACATACATTTTTGACCGTATGGAGTTGTAGCCGTATGACAGGGTCATTTTCAACTTTCCCTGCATCACCAGTGGCTGATCTTGCCCATATGCAAAGACTTTAATGGTTGCTGCATTCAGAAAGGGAGCCTGCTTCAACGTCTCATAAACTTCCGCGGAGAATAAATCAATCAATCATAGCATTTGTAAGGCGCATTACTTACCCGTGCGGGTCTCAAGGCGCTAGGGTGTGGGGAATGCTGCTACTGCTCAAAAAGCCAGGTCTTGAGGAGTCTTCTGAAGCTCAGCAGGTCTTGGGTCTGCCTTGGGTGGATGGGGAGGGTGTTCCAGGTCTTGGCGGCGAGATGGGAGAACGATCTGCCACCGAAGTTTACTCTTCGAATGCGGGGGACTGTGGCGAGGACGAGGTCGGTGGAACGGAGCTGGCGGGTGGGGGTGTAGAAGCCGAGTCGGCTGTTGAGGTACGCTGGTCCGGTGTTGTGGAGTGCCTTGTGTGTGTGGATGAGGAGCTTGTTGATGGGGACCCAGTGCAGGTCTCTCAGGTGGGGTGTGATGTGGCTGCAGCGAGCGATGTCGAGGATCAGGCGTGCAGAGGCGTTCTAGATGTGTTGAAGCCATTTCAGGAGTTTGGCCGAGGCTCCTGCATAGAGGGCGTTTCCCTAGTCCAACCTGCTGCTGACGAGGGGCGTGGGACAAGATATTGATGCTCCCGAGTCCACGACAGCCGTGGTGTTTTGGTCGCCAACAAGCACCCAGCATTGTGGGAGTCATCGCAATGCTTGTGTGGCTGTGCCTATCATATATGCTGAATAAACTGTGTGCTCTTCCACTTCATCATCATCCATATCACTGCCCCAGCTCTGTGCTTCAGGGATCATCTTGATGGTGGGCCTGGATCCACAACTCTTCCGGGATCGACATACTCACTGAAATGATTAATTTTTCCACATCCTGCGCATCTCTTTCCGCACGCTGGGCATTCTGCCGGCCCATGAGGGCTTCCTCCACAGTACCCACACCTTGGGGCATTTGCGTTGTCCTTCTGGCTTGGCTTGGCTTGGTCACGGGCGTGTCACAACAGCATTGACCGGTTCGATCTTCACTGAAGTTTGTAGGGCCGCCTCCATATGGGCCGCCCTGGCCCGTGGCAATTCCTTGGTTCGTCCTAGGGTCAGGATGTTTGCCAGTGGCTTTCTGGACTCTTCTAGTATTCTCTCTAGGAATTTGGTGGATGCGCATCCTTGTATTAGTTGTCCCCTTTTCTCCTCCCCTTCATCGTGAAATCCACCTGTGCTTGCTAAGTCCTTCAGGTGAGCATTGAACGTATCAATGGACTCGTCCGCTTGTAGGCGCACTTCACGAAAAACAAAAACGTTCGTAATCTTAGTTTGTCATGGGCTCGAGGTGTGCTGAAAGGGTGGCAATTAAGGTGAGCTGCGTCTTGGGGGCTACTTCGTTTATCGACTTGACGATCCTGTAGATGTCCTTACCCCCTAGATGCAGGAGCATGGCCCTCTTCTAGTCCTTAGCCACCTTATGGCCCTCGAAGAACCAGAGGATCCGCTCTACCCATTCTTTCCATCTGGATGCGTGGGCAGAGGGTGGCCCCTCCACCAGGAACGGCTCAATGGGCAGTATTGTGGCCATGATACCCCTCTTGCCCCCACTCACAATGGTGGCGGGACGCGCCGTAACGAGGAGGGTGAACCCTCTCTGGTGTCCTGCTGCGCAGTTCTTTACCAGGGGATTGGGGCAATCAGGTGCTCACACTGCCGAAGGCGCTGAGCAGGTCCACACCCCTGGGATTCTAATGGCAGCTCCGACTGTGTGATTATCTCTGAGTGCCTTTAGCCGATGAGGGGGCTGATGTGCACTCCTGCGTAGGAGAGGCCACCTGCTTCAGTAGGGCCCTGCACGTGTGGGACAGGCACTTACTTTCACTCTGCCACGTGCTCTGGCTTTCCAGCACAATGCCACTGGTGAGATGACTCCAGTAACTGGGCAGCCCTGAGGCCACGAGTCTTGTAGCTCCCTTGGCGGTACTGGAGTGTTGCACAGGACTGTTCCAGAGCCGCTCACATTCAAGTTTTGTGGCTCGAGCACCGCGTGCGCTCACTCAGCTCTTGCTGCAGCCCCGGAGCAGTTGTAGTGGTGCTCCACCCACACCCCCGTGCCAGTGCTGTGTTGTAAATGCGCCCTGCATCCGAGACACCGGAAAATGTATTGCTCTGCCCAGGGGGTCGGTGTTGCCGCGGTGCATAGATAATAAACCACGAATAGGGTGTTTGTGCTCACGGAGTCCCGACTCAAGTGCATCCCTGACGTCACATCTGCCTGGGCTCCTCTTTATTGGTGCTTACACATGACTCCTGGACCCCACCACTATTGGCCAGGCCAGAGGGATGGTTCATAAACAGTTCCCGCTGACCTGCCTTCCTAGTGGTTCGTCCAATGTTGCACCTGTTGCGTCATAGGGGCGACACTACACTGACCACACCTGTTTTTAGGGGATTCTTATTAACTGACACATACGTGAAACTGTACTTTGACCTCAGAGTTTCCTCCCACTTCCCCCTCCCTCTGGACTACATTCCTCCTTTACCATTGAAACGGAAAACAAAAAATAATTATCAAAAATATCACAGCAATATCAAACAGGAGCTGGGTATCAAATACATGTCAACAGGGTCATTCACTGGATTCCAGCCATGGCAGGTGTGGACTCACTCAGTCACAAAGTCAGCATAGCACAGGGACGGTCCGGGGTTGGGTCTCAGGTGATTATGTGCTTGACCACTCCTGGCAGATGATTCTGGGTTGTATCTCCCAGTATCAGGCAGATAGGATGCTGCTTGCTTGGCTCAATTCACTAGATGTTGGGACTGGGCACAGCCAACTGAGGCAGGGACACCCCCTGGGAGTTGGCGGTACTTCTGGGGACCTGGTCGATTCTTCTTCACTGCCGGCCATGCCATCCACCGACATGTCCTCCAGCGGAACATCTTCGCATGAGTGGAAAACTGGAGAGCTCTCTTGAACTGGGACACATTTCTGGTGACGCTCTCCACCCATGGGCAGTCACTATAGATCCTTTGACCTCTATGATAGTCCAAGGGGCAATCTCAAAACATAGGCCGAATTCCCGGTGGCGATCTCTCACAAGGGCTTTCTGCCCTACCCTGGGTTTGCTCAGTTTGTCATCTCTGTGAAGCACAGTAGTTATTATTGGCTCTTCTGGACTCTGAGTGATTAGGTTGATCAGCCCACACAGGATGATGGGGAAATAGTGTCAATCATTGTCCATCCGAAGCATAGCTTGCTTGGCGCAATGCCGGTCATAGAATGAAGTGTGAGCCTGTATTCTCACAGGAAATGATATATCGCTCATCAATGTTGGTTTTCTGTGCCACTGCGATACGGATCACTTTTGTCAGAATCCTCATTAGGCGTTATACCTCCCCATTGGCCTGGGTGCAATGCGGGAGTGTTTGGTGTTCCTTGAACACAGATATTCAGCTCACTCATGGGCGCTGAAGACGGGGGCGTTATCACGTATGGATTTCTTCAAACAAGCCACGGGTGGCCATCAGTTTTTCAACTTTAGGGATGACAACAAGCATATGGGAATCATTGGGGAGGCTACCAGAGTCTGCACTGACTTGCTGCCATGGAGCGGCCGGGCCTTCCTCTGTGATGACAGGTGCTGGGAGATCAGTTTAGCTACTACCCTCTGGTCTAGGCCAGGAACCAGACCTTGCTCCCCCGTCTGGGATCAAAATATACAACCGTTGTGTTGGCTGATAAGGCTGCCTTGGTTTGCTTGAAGGTTTCCTTTTGTTTATTCCCCCACATCTGGGGCTAGCGTACTTGGTGAGTACACTGAGGGGACCAGTAATGTCTGATAAGTTTTGCATGAAACGCCCGCAGTGTGTTAACATACCGAGAAACCTGAGGATGCCCGACACAGAGGAAGGAGCGGGTGCGTTCTGAATATCTTTTACTTTCTCTTGGTCAAGGCCAATCCGTAGGTTAGAGAACCGGTAACTAAAGAAACTGTTGTAGTTTCTTAGAAAGTCACACTTCTCCCTATGGAGGTTAAACCATGTTCTTTGAGTCTGGTGAAAACGGCTTTGAGGCAAGTGAGGTGTCCTTTGACGGTTGAAGCATGTACCAGAATATCATCACTCACATTTAGTACACCTGGGAGGCTATGCAGAGCCTCCTTGATTATGTGTTTGATCACAGCACTAAACTGCACACCGACCATGGTGGAATCTGCCAAATCTCTCGGAATAACTATAGACAGCAAACTGAATATGCTGGACCACATCAACTCGGTGGCTAAAACTGCCAGGTTTCACCTGAGCTACCTGAGGAAACTAAAACCTTTTCTTGGTGCCTTGGGCCTAAAAATGGCAGTCTAGGCATTAGTTATTTCCAGAATCTAATACGGATGCTCAACCCTTCCTGGCCTGCCCAGGATCTTCACCCCCCTCCCTAAAAGCTTGGTTCAGCGCAGCAGCAAGACTCTTAACAGGCTCAAAAAAGCTTGACCACATCTCACAATACCGGAAGGCGTTGAAGTGGCTTCCTCTTGAAGCCAGAATCCAACTCAAACTGGCATGTATCATGCACAAAGTGCTACACACAAAATCCCCTGCATATCTTGCCCAGAAAATCATGGTTTCTGGAGGAGCCAGAAACTCCCGGTCTGCCATTGACTTTGTGCTCCAGTCACCCTGCTTCCGGAAGGAAAAACCTAAACTTACAATAATGCCTTCTCTGGGGCTGCACCAAGAATCTGGAACTCGCTGTCGTCTTTCATCGGAAGAATTCCCTCTCTTTCAATATTTAACAAGCATTTGCAATGCAATAGGTCTCGCATTTACGCAAGTTAGGGCTAGTCACATTGTAAATTACAATGTCTTTTATTTATGTTTTGGTTTTTAAAACAAATAAAAGGCATTGTCTTTTGCAATGCTAGTAGCTTAAACATTTGCAAATGTGAGACCTATTGCACTGTAAATGCTTTCACTACGTGCACATTGTCAGAGGCAACCCTAGAATGCCTAGTCGATTACATCATTTATAACTGAAAAAAAGAATAAAGGGTGATATGTTGTTCAAAGTTGTGACTTACATACATGGGATGCCTAATACAGTTTTCCACAAGCCTCACACCGTATATCACGGTCTCCTGTAAGGGGAACATGCATTAATGTGCCCAGCATTTTCTTGTCAGCAGAGCAGATATGTTCTTGATGGTTTTTTGTTTTGTTTTAAAACTCACTATACTTGGTCTTCCTGGTCAGTTCTTGCAGTATATTTTCTTATATGCAATGTCCAGTTATTTATATAGCGTTTCGTGCAGCCATTTAGACGATTTTTTAAGCGCTTCAAACAGATTCATGGTGCAATAAATTCATTTGCCCAGAATCACACAATGCAGTTAAGAGGGGAAACCGGGTTTTGGAACTACATTTCCGGAACTGAGAGTCTGAAATGAACTCATTGGTTGAGTCCCTTCCACTCAGACCTCTAAACTTTTGGCTTCTCAAAATCAAGGAAAGGCTGTCCATAATTCCAAAAGCGTGACAAGAAAGGAAGTTAAACAATGTTGTTTCCTAGGTCATGGGTATCGCATTCTAAGGAGGGAAGGGGGCAGGGACACGAGGATCTCAGCTGTGTAAGCTTGCACCTTCCCATGGCCAGTTACATTACTTTCATCTATTTACAGGGCACTCTTTAAAAGCAATAACAGAAAACAGACAATAGAAGTGAAAAAAATAAAAGACGTGGGTTCTGGTGGCAGAGGAGGTAACATTCCTTGAACACTGTTACTCTGAGTTTAGTCATTGGCATCATACCCGGAAGAGAACAACAATGTTATGTTTTGGCTGTTTGCTATCACATGTTTAACATTTCAGACACTCCTGCCTCCTTCTACTTGTCACGGTTATGTTACTTGAGTGTTTGTGTGTCTTGACTTGTCCTCAAGTGTCTGTTTTTGTTGTTTTTTTTGTTGGTGGTCTGGGCGAACAGCTGGAAATAAATAATTTATTTTTCAACTCGAATGGAAGTGTCTTCTGTCGCTAGAGAGGGACAGGGGTTTGCCTGACTGTGCAAAACATATTTACACAACAGGTGCAGAAAGGAAGGTTGACGATGGAGTTTGGAGGAGTGCCACACCGAGGGGGCTCTGCTTTGCCAGCTATACCCATAGGGATTGCACCTTTCATGTTTTTGTGAAAGGAAACTATTTTCAGCGCCTGTATGATGTGGCAATAAATTTTATATAGCGCTATATTTGAGACAATGTTTAGTGTTTTTTAAAGAGAATAATATTGAAATGAGGTGCGTTGCCATTCATTTCTACATTTTGGCAGATATATGAATTACATGACCTGACTTATCCAGGATCACACTGTAGGTCAGTAGCGGAGCTGAGATTAGAATTCAGGAGGAATTCCTAGCTGGAAGGCCGCCTCTGCTACACAGTTTCATAGTAATTTGGGGACTGTTTTGAGAAAAAACCTTTTCCTCACTGTCGGAATTCTATGCCTCTGAGTGTTAAATCATTCTGACAACGGCGCCCTGATGGTCCTGCAGCGCTAAAATATTACATGGCGCGCACTTTGCACTCACTGGTTGTACACATAGGCATGCCAGTGAAATAAAGCTGTTTACAGCAGAGCCATTATATTCAAACAACTCCCTCGCCGAGTTTACAACTGTCACAGGAATAACAAAGGTTTGCTCATACAGCCGCCTTTTAAAACGAAAGAAAAAAGCCCTATTTTAGTTATGAGTCCCCGGGCACTCCGAACCGTTTAAAAATCAATGGCGAACAGGCAACGCGTTTTCTGAATGTTTCACACTGGCATTTCAATGAGCTGCTCGCATCAAACCTTAGATCACGTAAAGTAAGGAAAACTATCAAGGCAGCTGGCACACTGCGCGCCGGTGCTCACTCCCGAGAGCAAAACGCAGTGGGAGTGACCTTTACACAAAGAGGTGGGACATGCACCCGCCTTTGGCCATTTGCGTGCTTTCATTATTGAAAGCCATACGCAAAGGCCAATACAATGTGTGGGAGTTGCCAAGCAGACACTGAGAAGTTTGGAGTGCTCACTAGAAGCCTCCCTTAGAGCAGCGCATGTGCGCTGTGCTAGGCTCGACCTAAAAAGGAAGCCAAAACCATCCTAATGGGCAGGTTCCTCCCATCAATCATGCATTTCACACACCGCTCAGCAGCATTGCTTTATTTTTTGTTGCTGCTACATTTTTGACTGACTGGCTACTATCTATCTTATACTGACCTGGTACTCCCACAAATGCAATTATTGGATGTCTCTGCATAATGATCTGTATATTGTATACTACCTATTATTCACCAAGTGCATTCATTTCCTTCTATCCCTACTTTTTGTGTTTTTGTTTTTTGTTTGTCGATTTCATACTTGTATACAACGTGTTATCCCTGTAAAGCGCTCTGATACCCTAACGGTCACGTGCACGCTCATTATAAAACACTAAATGAATAAAAATGTGTTGAAGTACTTCGGCTGTGCTGGAGATTCCGAAGTTTAACCAGGTGTACCGCTAGAGGCCAGCATTCGTGCAGAACATGGTTATTGGTCGGGAGTCTGGGTGCAGGGGTATCTGGTGGTATGTACCGCCAGAGGCCAGCATTCATGCAGAACGTGGTTATTGGTCGGGATTCCGGGTGCAGAGGTATCTGGTGGTAACCAGATCGAAGGTCCATTTTGGAAAACCACTTTGATCCAAAGAGTTCAATAATGTCATCAGTGGTTGGCATCAGATGACGTTCCTGTTTAGTCACCAGGTTAGGTAGACTCATATCTGTGCAGATGCCTATGGTTTCAGGTTGCTTGGGTTTTTCCTGCACCACAATGAGAGAGACCCAAGTGGTCGGGCTTCTCACTCTTTAGATGATGCAAGCTCTTTCCAAGAGCTTAAGTTCTTTTTCTACTTTGGGGCGAAGATGGACGGCAATCCTGTTGTGTTGCAGTGTCACGAGACCAACAGATTTATCAAATTGAAGGTGGATGGCTGGACCCACCAAGCACCCAATGTCATCAAAGAGGGTAGTAAAGTCTTGTATGAACTGATCAAGTTCATTGGTATGCACACCAAAAGAAAATTGTACTAAATTGAGTTCCTGGGCGGTCTGACAGCTGAGGAGAAACCCAGTCCGTTCCTGAGATACATACACTTGTATGTCAGACTATATTAACAGTGACTACACCCTCAGGGTTTACCTCCCGCTTCCCCCTCCCATGGGTGTCCCACATGGTGCTGCCTCAAATGGCGCAACACTACAGCAAGGTTGCATAAATTATGCAGGGAAATTGTGGCATATTCTCTAAGTATGATCTCACTATTTTGCCATTTTAGCACACTGATTAGGCTATTAAGATATAGACAAACACATTAAAATCCTGTAATTTTCCCTTCTGAAACTTAAATCTAAAACAGTAAACACATGAAGAAATCAGTTCTAAAGTATTTGAGAGCTGTTTAAATAGTTCCACACTGATCTTTGGAGCAAACGGGGCTAAATGCCAGGGTTCAAATGGATCTTGACAATTTTACATTAATACTTTTTCACCTTCCATCTGTTGGCTGTTTTAAAACAGAAAAACATAAACCAAAGTCTAGTCGTTTTTTGTGTGTTTGTTTTTGTCCTCATTACAACATGGTTACTGCATACTGGACCGGTTCGGAAAAACGAGAGACCCTTGATCCTTCTATGGTCCAAGCAGTTACATACAGCACCTTCCACGGCGCCCAACTGTCCTTAAAAGAACGCATAGCCTGCTTACCACCCCAATTCCATGGCTTGATTTAATCATTGGACTAAGTTTCCGAATTAGATTCCTGAATTTGTTGGTGACCTTTCAATTCACCGAGATCAAAAAGGGCTCCCACACCTCAGCTGGAGTACTTTTATCCCTTTTTATGTCAAATCTACATGTCCATTTAACCACATTCAACCAGGTTATTGCATTGGGGGGTTGGGGGTCTAACCAATATTTACAAATTTCCCTTCTAGCCAGAAGGATTACATAGAACAGTAACCCCCTCTGTTTAAATCTTAGGGCCTGTTGAGTTACATACTCCACTTCTAAGAGTGCCATAGTTTCTGTTAAGGTTATATTTTCACCTAGAATATCCCTTATATTGTTTTCCACTGAGCTCCAATAGTCCTTTAACACTGGGCATGTAAAAAATACATGTAGGTCATTTGCCTTGAGATGGTTACACCTTTTACATTTTGGCACCGACTGTACACATTTTGATAATCTATGTGGTGTCCAATATAGCCTATGCATGACAAAGAAGTGGTGTATTTTTAGATTAGCTGGAGTAACGATGTCATATAGTGGTTTAACTGAGTCAGACCACGAAACCTTCATGCTTCCCTGCTGCAACACCCCTGTCCAGACCTCAGATGGATCTTGTGGATTTTCCTCCTCTGCCTCCAGAAATAATCTGTACCATATTGCTGCTTCTTTAGCTTTTTGTGAGGGGTCCTGCATTAAAGTCTCAAAATTCCAGTTGCCACCGACTTCAGTCCCTGCCATCATAGCCCATGAAACGAGCTGTAGGTACTTGAACCTTGAGAGCCTGCTACCCGTCGTAATATATAAAACTTCCCATAGGACCTGTGCACCTTCTGATGTTAAGTGGCCCCATTGTTTGACTCCTGGCCACCTCCCCCTCGACTCAGTCAAAGTCGGAGGCAACGCCGGACAGAGCGGGCCTCGTATTCCTGAGCGTGGTCCAGGTGAGGTGAGGTCCAGTCCCCGATCAAGACGGATGCTGGTCACATCTCTTGAAGCGGAGGAATTGTATAAACAGGTTGTATTAATTCCAATGATTTATCATCGCAATTACTTTATTTTGCACTTTTTCATGCAGTAGCAAATTTTGAGAACAGAGGACCTGACGAAAGCCTGGGGGACTTCAGCCCCATTGGCTGAAACATGTTGGTCTAAAAGAACTAGCAGTCATTTGTTAATACTTCTTATTGCACTGTTCTATTTTTTAATCTAGAGGATGAGGTGGTTTTCTTAGTAAAATTTCTGCTTTTCTCCTCATCCCTCTATTTTAACCTCACTCACTTTTGTTTTTGTTGCACTGCTTTTCCCAAGTGGTCATGGAATTGGAGGGTGCATAATCTGTTTCTCTGCTCTTTATCTAGGTTTCTATTGAGCGAACTCTTTGGGGAGGTTGTCCCGATGATCAAGGGACATACCATCCTTTGGTTTAGATAACCAAATGATAAGACTGATCATACAGACAATTGATGGAAATCTAAGTATTCGCTCAATTTCTCCTTGTCGCTTCTTTACTTTCATCCTTTTCCTTTGCTTTCCGTTTTTGCTTCTTTGGTTGTAGCAGCTCTAAGCACTTGTAGGCTTTTTAAAGGTATTAGACCCCCAGTTCAAATAGTTATTGTGATTGTTCAAGTGGGGATTGGAACTGTGGCTGGTCTTAAAAATTATCCCTGTGACTATTCTCTCCCTGTTGTGTGTATGAAGTATGGCATCTTTTACCGAGTAGGAGAGAAAATTAATGAGAATCTTCCTTGGCTTAAGACAGTGAGGGTTCCTTTTAAAGGGGTCTCTGTGAACCCCTGTATTTCCTTATTGAAGTCTATATCCAGTCTATCCTTCAGGACTGTCTCCGATAGTAATTTTACCATGAATTCTTTAAGATTCGAACCCTCTTCTGTCTCCGGGATATTTAGGATCCTCAAATTGTTCCTCCGGGAATGATTTTCTTACCTCTCAAGGTCGTCTCTGAGACTTGCATTCTCTTTTATCAAAGTCTCTACTCCCTTTGTATTCTTTAGAATATCATTCTTCAAGGAGCTGACTTCCCCTTCAAGATTACTTGTTTGAATGGCCACATCATCCAGTTTTTGGGCGAACGCTGAACATGATGCCTGTATGTCTGCCTGATTAGCCTGGGACACCTCAAACCGGCCTCTCAGCTCGTTTTTCAGCTCCATTAGGATAGTAGCTTGTGTGGCCCCTGAGTTTTGCAGCTGTGTCAATTGCGGCTCTCCGGGGCCCACTCCTGTTGATAACATTGGTAACCCTGGGGGTACTTGTGATACAACATCTCTAACTCTGCTTGTCTGGTCTACTTCCCCAGGCTCTTTCCCCTGTATAACATTCAACCTATTCTGCGTTGTAACATGGAAGCGCAGCATGATGATACCCCGTCTTGAGGTTCTTTGTTTCCTTGTTCCTCTCCACCCTTCAAGGACTCACCAGGATTGACCACGTCCACCACATCCTCCCCACTCTGTCCATTCTGTCCAGTATCTCCAGACGCTATTTCTTGTGACAATACCTTATAGTAGGCTTTTAAGGAGGGGGTTATCTTAGTTAACAGGGGTGAGATCTTTTTACTTCTCCCCCTTTGACTCTTCCCCTGATTCTTCTTTGTTTTCCCTATTTTTGTAGATTTTGTGGGGGTTTACCGACAGATAAATGTCCTTCAGTGGAAGGGAAACTTTGACTTATCCCTTTAAGACTACCCACAGCTCCTGCGGCATGGGTGCCTAGTGTACACCTTGTAATTAGATCCGGGCGAACAACCAGAGGCTCCCCCCGCTTCTTACCTTCTGGTGGTAGCGAGACCTCCTTCTCCATGGGGGGCGGGACTCCACTTACCCCGTCCCGCTTCCAGCACTGCCCGCTATTCTGGTGGGAAACACTTTGCCTGATCTGCGGGGGATCCGTCCTCCGATAGTGGAAGTATGGAGCAAACGTTGCATTCAGGCTTATGCTGCCTCCGCCGTGCTGTGCGCCCGCTGCTCTCAGCCGTCGTACAGCCGCCGCAGCCTCCCACCACGTCGTCTCCAACGCGCCAAATCCGGCCTGTCTCAAAGATCCCGGAAGCTCTACCATGGAGGTTGCCTCACAATGCAAGTTTTCTATTCCTTACTTACGAGGGCTGCAAAGACATGGATTCTCTCCACACCACACCGTCTAAAGCGGTATCTTAGCACAGATTTCTCAATTATGGGGGATGAGGGGCCCGGGGATGGCACAAAGTCAGTCTAAGTCGAGCTAAGCCTCTATCTCCTTTCCGGCGATCCACGACCATTTACCTCGCGGCCGCCATGTTCCCCCATCTGCTTCCCTCTAACTTCTAGTAGTTTTTTTCTTAGACACGTGGTAGCCCTAACATTGGTACAAAGGGATTTGTACTCCAAATCAAATTTAAAGGTTTCTAAAGAAAGAAAAGTATCCACAGTTAGCAGTTCCTATTGGAAATTTTGTTTACCAACATATAATAATTTGGATTAGTAAGGAAACGCAAAAACACCATTTCATTAAGAACCACCTTAGAACAAGCCTACCAGTGTACAGGTCTTGTTGATAAAGGCACACCTCTTTTATTCTGCATATTCAAGTGATAATTTAGAACTGGTCTTTTAAAGACCTCAAGTCTCACTCGCTTAAAGAGTCACACTTTGGAAGGTAATGTTGAGCTGTCACAGCAGGCTAAACGTCTTAGCTGGTGAGAAGAGCTAGAACCCAAAGGCTAAATTCAGCTCCAATCAGACCTCTTATGTGAATACAGTGGCTCCTGGGAGCTGTACAGGCTTCAGGAAGCCACCCCACCACAGTGCTACCCTCCTACAAATCCCTTTAGTGTTTGGAAGGATCTTCTTTGAACACCTCAAGTGCTGCGTTATTGGCATTTGTGAGAAACTAGTCTTGGGTGAGGATTTGATGCTATTTTTGCACTTAAAGTCATAAACGAAACATACTTATTCGGATCAGAACAACTAAAGAGGCATGCAATTACGAAATTGAATAGGCCATTATCTTCCATTAACATTCGCTGGATCCCTAGGAATTTAAATGAAGAGTCCTCTTTCTTTGCACCACGCCATGCCATATCATGGCATTCAAGGATATGTCTTAAACTTAGTTATCTGTTCAGCAATTAAGTTCTCCATCTCAGATCATGCTTCCGGTTTCCTTGAATGAGAAAGAAGCATTGCCTGTCAACCTATATCTGCTGGTGTATCCAGTTTCCATTCACCTGAAAGATATGAAGCAGTCTCCTTGCCTTTTATTATAGCAGCTGCATATGACATTTTCTGTCCTTGAATTATTCAGTTGTTGAAGTTACTGATACTTCATTATTTCCAGTAGTCTCTAGCTCTCCTTCAATTGATGACATTTCTGCTACAGCTTCCTCAGTGACCCGGACTCTTCCTCTCCCACAACCACCACTACTTTTCAAACTATGATGGATTCTGATGTTATTTTGAAAGATAGGCTGTTTGACTTTATGATGCAGTTTAAACAGGATCTGTCAACGATGATGTAAGCTTGATTACAAATACTGAACATTTTTTGCACCTCCTGTCTCTGCTTTTTATATAAAGCATTTCTTATTAATTTTGAACCTCTCATGTTTTTCTAATATACAGTATTTAAATTGCCCTACCCATCTCTTTAAAGTAATATAAAAGTGAATTGTTTATTGTGTCCTTTGCATTCTCCTTCGTAGCTAGAGAGAGGTTTAATAAAGATAATATATTATTGTGCTGTGTCACTCACATACACTGCTGTCTTCAAAGTAATGCCATATACTTTCAAGGACTGGAGTTTGCAAAGATATGTTGACTCCTATTTTGGTTGCCTGGAGAATGACAACCTCTTTTGCTACCTTGCTTAGAATAGTACACCTGAAAGGTGTCACCACACCAGTAGCATAACAAAACTTGAAGGGGCCCTCCTGCAAAGTACACTGAGGGGGCCCCCTTCCGCGGTGCACCACTTAACACTTTTTCTGAGGGGGCACTTGGAGCTCCGGGTCCTACCTTCACCGCGGTAGCTACAGGGCCCCCTCAGAAAAAGTGGTAAGTGGTGCACCACTGGGTGTCACGTGTCTCCTTAGGAGGGGGCTAGTTAAGAGGAAAAACGCAAAGGGAAAAATACTTCCTTGGCAATCTTGTAGCTTCTGATTAAAAATAAAGACTAATAATGAAGTTATTATCAAGGCACCAAACTCATACTGGTATCAGTGAAGAGAAAAGAACCAGGCAAACATATCCTTAAATAGAATCCAGCAAAACTTCCAAATGCTAGAAGCAAAAATTAGGGACAAAAATAGTAGCTTGTGCAAAGAACACAACAGACATAATGGAGCAAACACATTGCGACACATTCATTGCTTGAAAATGCTTCCTTATATATGATTCCGACTAGAATTGATATTACAGGAAAATAATCTTCCTCATCTTGAAAACCTTGGATAGCATCCTAGGAACACACGATCATCCTAGGAACGCAGTGCCCAAGGGATGCCCACATCCCTTTCCTGAAACTCGTGGTATTTGTTTAGCATTCTAAGAAACCCAAGTTCCACATACTTTGCTCAGGGCCTGTATTCCGCATGTCCACATAATGCTCCATACAACTTGTGAAACACTCCACTGGGTGGCCATAAGCATAGAGACCACAGAGCTATATAGGTGTAGACGATGCTTTACCCAGTACTGAGGATATTGCCCTGCGAAATATTGCCGGACACAGTGAACAGTGCTCCTTCTTCCTCTGTACACTTGTAATCTCTAATAAGCTCTTGGCAGAGGTCTTGGCACCAATGTAACAGTGTGCTCCCTTGTGATTCTCAGAAGCCTTAGATCACCTTCTTACATTTTGCAGGCCTGCCAGAGCAATCCTTCAAACTCATTAGTTTTGTCGAAGGAAAGGATGGCTGCACATTGACCCTTTTCAGTCACATGGAAGGGAGTGAGATGCTTTACACATGCTCGAATTAAGAATGGTCTAGTGCAGTGCTATGGCCTGTTTAGTCCAGTATTAAGTGACTCAGAGTGTGTTTGATATGCTTACAGTTGAACTGTCCTACACCACTGTGGGTGTACTTTTTGGTCAGTACATTGGAGTGGTCTGGAAGTACGATTTTTGTGCTCCTCATCCAATATAGTGTTTTTGGTCTAGATAATTAGGACACTGACAATATTTAGACGGGAACATCCCCAGCTCCGGCTTTATTGCTGAATGCGACAGCAGCCGCTGTGGTGTAGAGCAGCACGCACCCTGGATTAACTGGTAAGCATGCAATCCAATATCCTTTGTTGGTTGTCTTTGACAACTAGACAGTATCATGGGAAGTCATTATGGATTGTTATTAGTGGCATCCATTTGAATGCAATTTTATTATTATTTTTTAAAAAAAGAAACAAAACGCAAACGCTCTGGAATCGCAACCTCCTTCGGGGAGGACACAGCCGATTGCCAATCCTCGTCATATAGTTCAATACCGTCCCTCATCCATTTATCTCTCAACTCTAACAGGAGATCTGCTCTTTGGTTGATCAACTTCCTATAAATGAGGGAAATAGTTTACTCCGGCAAATGCCCGTCCAATATTCTATCCTCCAATGGCGAGGCCTCAGGTATGTCCTCCTCCCCCGGTACCGCCGATCGCAGCGCATGTCGGACCTGCGCATAACGGAAATATTCCGCCCCATTCAGCACAAACTCAGTTGAATGCAATTTTTAAGGATTTTTACATGCGTGAATTTCTGCATAAGTACTATTATTATCGTTCACGACCTAGATTTGTCCTAGTTATTGTGGCAGCATGTTCAACATGTTTACAAACTTGTTGCATGGCATCACACATTGTACGCCAGATGATCAGGTCTCAATCAATGGTGGTGTATATAATCATTTGTTTTGTCTCTGGATTGACTAGTATGTGCATTTATAACAGTGGAACTATCAAAATATTCACCTTGGTATTCGCCATGAAAACACTTTGTGGTGTATTTTACTCAGACACCCGGATGGATAGACGTGCACTTAAACTTGGAGATATTCAGACAATTTCAAATAATGCGGGGATAGCAGGATGCAGATATACACAGGAGTGCACTGTCCTATTATTCTGTCCAGTTTGTTCTAGAGATATTACAGACTTGGTATTTTTTGGCGACATTGCACATTCAGTAGATGGTAGGTGCACTGGATGCACTATAGCTTTAGGTCTTCCTGAGTACTCCTCATCACTACTTGGCGATCCCACATGGGTAGATGGTGTGTACATTGATTGCATTATTTATAGTAGCTCTTTGTAGCGATTTAGCATTTGACTTTTTAGAAAGTTGTGTTCCTCTGGGGGTTGTTTGTGATTCTTTGTACAGATACTCACCAATGCCCTAGGTAAGTATTCAAAGGAAATGATGGACGGAGCGTTGACAATACAAGCACTCACCCCCAGTTAACTGATCTGGGTTTAATCCATCACCGTTCTTTAGCCCACTCTGCCACCCCAGTTCAGACATGGCCATATGCAAATCAGTCTGACCCTGTGCCTCATGGGAACAGTCCAGCCCGAATTGCCAAGCCATGCCTTCCCTGGACCGGAAACAAGCTACCGAGGACCAGTTTCTGGCATTTCAGCCGTCTTCAGCCAGCTTGGTTGAATCCAGTGGCAAAGTGAGCAAGGGACTCACATCTGAGCATACCCTGCCAACTTATGGCTAACAAAGAAAAACCAAAGGAAATGATGGACGGAGCGTTGACAATACAAGCACTCACCCCCAGTCAACTGATCTGGGTTTAATCCATCACCGTTCTGTTGCCCACTCTGCCACCCTAGTTCAGACATGGCCATATGCAAATCAGTCTGACCCTGTGCCTCATGGGAACAGTCCAGCCCGAATTGCCAAGCCATGCCTTCCCTGGACCGGAAACAAACTACCAAGAACCGGTTTCTGGCATTTCAGCCGTCTTCAGCCCGGCTTGCTTGAATCCAGTGGCAAAGTGAGCAAGGGACTCACGTCTGAGCATACCCTGCCAACTTATGGCGAACAAAGGAAAACCAAAGGAAATGATGGCGGAGTGTTGACAATACAAGCACTCACCCCCAGTCAACTGATCTGGGTTTAATCCATCATCGTTCTTTAGCCCACTCTGCCACCCCAGTTCAGACATGGCCATATGCAAATCAATCTGACCCTGTGCCTCATGAGAACAGTCCAGCCCGAATTGCCAAGCCATGCCTTCCTTGGACCGGAAACAAGCTACCGAGGACCGGTTTTTGGAATTTCAGCTGTCTTCAGCCCGGCTTGCTTGAATCCAGTGGCAAAGTGAGCAAGGGACTCACGTCTGAGCATACCCTGCCAACTTATGGCGAACAAAGAAAAACCAAAGGAAATGATGGACGGAGCGTTGACAATACAAGCACTCACCCCCAGTCAACTGATCAGGGTTTAATCCATCACCCTTCTTTAGCCCTTTCTGCCACCCCAGTTCAGACATGGCCATATGCAAATCAGTCTGACCCTGTGCCTCATGGGAACAGTCCAGCCCGAATTGCCAAGCCATGCCTTCCCTGGACCGGAAACAAGCTACCGAGGACCGGTTTCTGGCATTTAAGCCGTCTTCAGCCCGGCTTGCTTGAATCCAGTGGCAAAGTGAGCAAGGGATTCACGTCTGAGCATACTCTGCCACACTTATGGCGGCCAAAAGCGGTACAAAAGGGGGTGGTGGGCTGGACTGTTCCCATGAGGCACATGGTCAGACTGATTTGCATATAGCCATGTCTGAACTGGGGTGGCAGAATGGGCTAAAGAACGGTGATGGATTAAACCCATATCTTTTGACTGGATGTGAGTGTTTGATTGATTCAGATGCTCCGTCCATCACCACCCCCTTTTGTACCGCTTTTGGCCGCCATAAGTGTGGCAGGGTATGCTCAGACGTGAGTCCCTTGCTCACTTTGCCACTGGATTCAAGAAAGCCAGGCTGAAGACGGCTGGAATGCCAGAAACCAGTCCTCGGAAGCTTGTTTCCGGTCCAGGGAAGACATGGCTTGGCAGTTCGGGCTGGACTGTTCCCATGAGGCACAGAGTCAGACTGATTTGCATATAGCCATGTCTGAACTGGGGTGGCAGAGTGGGCTAAAGAACGGTGATGGATTAAACCCAGATCTTTTGACTAGGTGTGAGTGTTTGATTGATTCAGATGCTCCGTCCATCACCACCTCTTTTGTACCGCTTTTGGCCGCCATAAGCATGGCAGGGTATGCTCAGACGTGAGTCATTTGCTCACTTTGCCACTGGATTCAAGCAAGCCGGGCTGAAGACGGCTGGAATGCCAGAAACCGGACCTCGGAAGCTTGTTTCCGGTCCAGGGAAGACATGGCTTGGCAGTTCGGGCCGGACTGTTCTCATGAGGCACAGGGTCAGACTGATTTGCATATAGCCATGTCTGAACTGGGGTGGCAGAGTGGGCTAAAGAACGGTGATGGGTTAAACCCAGATCTTTTGACTGGGTGTGAGTGTTTGATTGATTCAGATGCTCCGTCCATCACCACCCCCTTTTGTACCGCTTTTGGCCGCCATAAGTGTGGCAGGGTATGCTCAGACGTGAGTCCCTTGCTCACTTTGCCACTGGATTCAAGCAAGCCGGGCTAACGACGGCTGGAATGCCAGAAACCAGTCCTTGGAAGCTTGTTTCCGGTCCAGGGAAGACATGGCTTGGCAGTTCGGGCTGAACTGTTCCCATGAGGCACAGGGTCAGACTGATTTGCACATAGCCATGTCTGAACTGGGGTGGCAGAGTGGGCTAAAGAACGGTGATGGATTAAACCCAGATCTTTTGACTGGGTGTGAGTGTTTGATTGATTCAGATGCTCCGTCCATCACCACCCCCTTTTGTACCGCTTTTGGCCGCCATAAGTCTGGCAGGGTATGCTCAGACGTGAGTCCCTTGCTCACTTTGCCACTGGATTCAAGCAAGCCGGGCTGAAGACGGCTGGAATGCAAGAAACCGGTCCTCGGAAGCTTGTTTCCGGTCCAGGGAAGACATGGCTTGGCAGTTTGGGCTGGACTGTTCCCATGAGGCACAGGGTCAGACTGATTTGCATATAGCCATGTCTGAACTGGGGTGGCAGAGTGGGCTAAAGAACGGTGATGGATTAAACCCAGATCTTTTGACTGGGTGTGAGTGTTTGATTGATTCAGATGCTCCGTCCATCACCACCCCCTTTTGTACTGCTAGGTAAGTAATCAGCATCCAGATGGTGGCTCTCAAACAAAACTGATGCGAGGTGACTTAATACTTAAGCTGCCTCTCTCCTTGATTGTAGGTGTTTTACACCAAAGACATTGGTCCTTATAAGCTACTATAATTGAGATTGGGTCAACATTTCAAAACCCTGTTTCATAGTTACATGATCACATGGAGGTAATATATGAATCAATATAATCCTGTTACACGAACTGTGTCCAAACTGTTGATAAGCAGGGAAATCTACAGTGTATTTCGTGTCATTCTGGTATACATTCACCTACACCAGCACTGCATCGCCTGCACTTTTCCCTTTCACAGTTTGCATACTGTATGTATAAATCTTATTTGTAGAACAATATAATTTCTACCAAGGAGCGAAGTGCTGGGTTTTGACTAATGGTATGATCGCATATCAACATAACACTAATCACCTTACAATTCAACTGAATACCTTGAAGTTAGATTAATCCCAGAATGAGTCCAATGAGACAACAGTTTTTAGGTCTCGCCTGAGCCAGCGCATATGCTGCTCGGCGAGACGTTTAGTAACAGGCTTTTAAAAGTGCTACCAGCTTTTGCTGGCTAGCGCTTGTGTTCACGCGTGCAAGCAAGCGCGCAGCCGTCAGCTTCCAGCGCCTGATCAGGCGCGATCTGTCTTGCTCTCTGAACGCTCCTCCTCCCCTCTCCCGCTGCGTCTCGCATTAATTTGTAACATGTGCAAACGCACTGCTTTCACTTTCGCTCGCGCGCACCACTTTGGAAGCCGGGTTTGATCATCTATGCTCCGGTCTAAGTGTGTTTTATTGAGTTTTATAAATGGTTACAGAGCATTTAATAAAAACAGATCATTGCAGCAGGATATTTCCCAACTTACTTGTAAGTCTCCACACATGGCGTTCTGTCTTCATCCACCCAAACATGAAAAGCAGCATTATCAGAAGAGCAACCGGAACCACGCATCTAATGGTGCTTCTTCAGCTCCTCGGTGCTCCCCCGACTCAGCAGCCTGTATCAAATAACAGTGATATGGGCCCATGTGAATTCAGATTTCAAGTTGATAATTTCAGTATGTGATCTCCATCATCCATTGTTTAGTCATCGGAGAATGCCCGGGCCCCCCATGTTGCGCTACCAGTCCCGCAGCCAGCAGCAAGGTTACATATGGACACTTCTCCGCACCGCCGAACAGTCCCGATAATTGAGATGTTTGTAACGGGACCTTAGTGATATCTTGTAGCGAAGCGAAGACTTCACAGAGGTATTTCTCGAAGTAAACTTGTATTTGTGTGTTTCTTTTTTTTGGTTGAAAATTAGCATGGCTGTATATTCAGTTGGAATTTCAGATTTAAAAACTTTTCTTTAATTCTAATACGCAGTGCATCTCTGCATTATTTTTGCTTCCACAACTGGTTCTCAGCCCTTTTCTCGTTGCAGCTTTTTCTCGCATTGGATAAATAACCTAGAACTGTTCATTTGTTTGAGAAATGTATTTGTTGAAAAAAATAAATTCTGTGTGCCTTTTGTTAGTAAATTATCATGGAGGTATATTTATTTTCTGATTTTGATTTCAAACCATTTCTTTCCAATACCTAGTGCTTCTGAACATTGTTTATGACTGTACGACTTGCTCGCAGCCCTTCTTTGTCATTCCTGTATATTAAAGTAGCGATAGTGCGTTTTTGCAAATGTATTTGGGGAAGTGCTTTTATTGACAGTGATTCTTGACTGTTGGGTAGGCATAGTGACAATTGCGATATGTTAGTTTTGTTTGAAGATTTATTTTCTCTTTTAATACATTATAATAGTACTTCTTCTCTTTTGATTTCACGTTTGAGCCTCCTGAAATTTCTCTTGAGTTATTTATATTGAACAAACTATATAATGGTTTTGAAACGTTAGCTTAGCTTTCCCATTAATCCTTCAAATAGCTTTGAAAAGGATTTTTTTGCTGATCCCGAACGTGTGATCCCTTCATTTTATGACTTTTATTTCTTCATTGTTCTCGTCCACGACTAGATGGCTGTTTTTCCTTGCCTTGTTTATTATAGTCCCTAAATATCTTAATCTCCCCATGCCATCCCTACGCTGCTTCCATTTTATTGCATCTTCTTTAAGATCCTGGTGCGGTCCCCCCACAACCGCCTCCAACTCCTCACTGTGTAGTTTTAGCTTTTGCCAGAGACAGCCCACATCCCAGCCAGCTCTTCTATTGTTTCCCTAAATCCCTGTTGCTTCCGCATTTGCCTTCTAAAATATTATTAACTGCCCCCACCCAGCTTCTCCCTTGCATTCCTGCAAATGACATGTTTGTTTCAAAACAGACTGCTGAAAGCAAAGACATAACAACCTAGTTTTACATGGCAATAAATATCCAGCAGAATTACATCTCTAAAGGGCTGGCAATGGGCCCATCCTACGAAGCTCTATGTCTTTTTTTCGCATTCGCAGGTAGGCTCTTGTTTGTGCAGACGTTTATCCTTCAAATGGAAATTCACAGTTTAAATACTATTCTTATGCACATCTCTAATTTGCTTATTTCTCAATTTATTTATTTTATTTTAAGGTTTCATAGAGCGCGAACTTGACCTGTGAGGGTATCAGAGCGCTTTACATATTCATGGGGTAATGCAGAGGCGGGTCATCGTAGGAGAAACTGTACATCAGGGAGGGTCACGGGGTCATGAGGAAGGCAGGATATCACACAAGTACAGTACATTAGGGATAGGGGAAAACTGAGGAGACAGAGTCATACAATAAGCATACAATAGGCAGGATATCCCATGAGTCCTGTACAGGGTCGCAGAAATAGTCTCTCCGATAGCTGTGGAGCGGGATTATCCAAGGAATTTACCCATGAGGAAGGATTTAGCCTCTTTTTTGAAGCGTGCCAGGGAAGGGATTCTTCTGATATCAGGAGGGAGGGAGTTCCATATTCTTGGTGCAGTCCCACTGAAAGCCGGATTGTAGGTTTTTATTTTCCTGAAGCGTGCAGGCCGGAGGAGGAGGGCATTGGTCGATCGTAGGTTTCTGCTTCCTCCGGATATCACAAGCTTCTGTGCAAGATATGCTGGGGAGTTAGAGTGTAAGATCTTGTGCGTGATGCATGCCAGCTTGAGGTGGATCCTAGCCTCGAAGGGAAGCAATTTCAAAGCTTTCAGGTGAGGAGTGATGTGATGAACTTTTCTGGAGCCTGTAAGTAGTCTAGCGGCTTTCAGTTACACTGAAACTAAACTTCTCTACCTTTCAATTCCATGCCTGGCATATATCTTTCATTTTGATATCTAATGTTCATACCTTTTGCTGCATACACTTCTTTTTAACCTATCCTTGCACAATCCTTCTCATTTCAATAATATCTGTTCTTTGCATATATTTAATTTACATTCTGCTTGGCTGCATATCCCTCATGTTAATTTATTTTGTTCGCATGTCCGTAGTTGCCAAAAATCTCATATGTGTACCACCTAGGTTATGCATCTTTTACTTGATTTCATTTTTTAATAACAAAACTAGGACTTCGTTAAATTGCATGCAATTTACTTAAATTTTCCATTTCCATTTTATTTCATTTGTATCGCGCATAAATCACCCGAAGGTCTCAGAGCGCTGGCAGGCAGAAAGGGAGTTCCATGCTTCTGGGGCAGTTTTACTGAAAGCTCTGTCTCCGTTTCTGACCGTTCGAACTCTGGGTACGGAGAAAAGGGCTTTGCTGGAAGAGCGTAGCGTCCTGCTTGGGACGTGGGCCTTGAGCTTATGTTCGAGATAGACAGGTCCATGACCATTTACAGCTTTATGGACTAGGCAGCAGAGTTTGAACTTTATGTGTGTTTGTATGAGGAGCCAGTGCAGAGTCCTGAGGCAGGCTGCTGAGGGGGTGCGAGGGGGTAGATCTAGTACTAGCCTAGCAGCAGTGTTTTGGAGGACCTGCAGTCGATTCAGTAGTGTTAAGTTGATGGCTGAAAAAAGGGCATTTCCATAGTCTATCCTGTTAACAATGAGTCCCTGGACCAGGGGCATACGTGCTGAGAGTGGGATCCATTTAAAGATCTTCCTCAGACTGCGCATCTGGCATAGCTATTTCCCACTGTTTTCCTGATATGTTCAGACATGGTCAATTTATCGTCTAATGTTACTCCAAGATTCCTGACAAAGGGCTTGGGGGCTGGGCAGGGACCGAGGGAGACTGGCCACCAGTCTAATGACCAAATTTAGTCTGCTTTGCCGAAAAGCATGACCTCAGTCTTTCCAGCGTTCATCATAAGGTAATTTCTGGTCATCCATTCTTGTATACTGATCATACAGTTTTTGAACCTACTTTTTATATTATCAGGGTTTTGGTTGATAGTGACGAGGATGTGGGTATCGTCAGCATAGGATTCGGTTCCAAAACCATTTTCTCTGATGATCTTCGCCAAGGTGGAAACATAAATGTTAAAAAGGGTCAGGCTCAAAATGGATCCCTGTGGGACACCTTTGTCATTTTCGTAGAAAATGGAAGTCTGGGAGCCTAATTGGACCCTGGACCGTCTGTTGCCAAGGTATCTTGTTAGCCATTGGAGTGCGGCGCCTTCAAAACCAACCTCAGCAAGACACTCTAACGAAACACGATGCGAGATGGTGTTGAAGGCCGCAGACAGGTCTAGCAAGATCAGTATGGCTGACTTTTTTGAGTCCAAAGACAGTCTTATATTGTCCACGACCTCAAGCAGGGCCGTTTCAGTGCTGTGGAACGCCCTGAAACGGGATTGGGATGGGTCGAGGAGTTTGTTGGACTCCAGGTGGGCGATGAGCTGTTTATTAATTAGAGGCTCCATAACTTTTCCAAAGAGTGGTAAAAGGGAAATGGGTCGGTATTTTACAAGTTGATCCGGGTCGGCCGTGGGTTTCTTTAAAATAGGGCTGATTACTGCTTCCTTCCAGTGATTAGGGACAACACAGTGCTGTAGCGATTGATTGAAATGTTAGTTAGGATGAGGATCAGAACTGGGGAGATTTTAGATATAACTTGTGGAGAGGCAGGATCTCCCGGTGCTCCAGATTTCATTTTCAACAAGATTTGGTTCACCTCGTTTTCTGACAAGGGTGAGAACTGTTTTAGCGTGGCAGAGTGATTATTGGGGATGTTTTGCCTATTGACGTAAGGGGTGGTGGTTTCATCTTTTGTCGTTGACTGAGGAAACCGTTTATGAATGTCATTAACTTTCTCATGAAAGTAGGAGGCTACAGATTCCACCCAGTCCTTAGTATCGGGGGGCGCCTGCTGCGTTCCTGATGGAGTAGTGAATTCCTTAACAATGTTAAAGAGTTCTCTTTGTGAGTTGGTTGCTAGAGTATTCCTGTTGCCTAGATAGACTTTTTTTGCCTCAGCAATGTCCTTCACATACTGCCGATATGCAGTTTTATATATTTCCCTGCCTTAGACACTTTTTGTGTGTCGCCATTTCCGTTCTGCCATCCTGGTAGAGTATTTTGTTTGCTTCAACTCTGGCGTGAACCAGGGGGAATTGTTTTTCGGAGGTTTGGATTCACGCATGGGTGCTATGTCATCTAATGCAAGAGTGATAGCCGATTCAAGTTTCATGGCGGCTAGGCTAGGGTTAGTGCATTGGGAAATGGTAGGAGGGGAAAAATTAGCGGCAAAGGCAGACATGGTGATTTTGTTCCATGGTCTGCTCTTTTTCAGCTTGGCCGAGCGAGTTGCCGGGGCCTGAGAACCATTTATAACAAATGTTATAATAAAATGGTTTGTCCAGAAGACTGGGTCGGTCTGTATAATCGTTACCTTTGGAGAGTTGGTACATACAAGGTCAAGAGTATGGTGGGTTGGACCTGTAGGAAGTAGACATAATTGTAAAGCCTCCAGACTGGTAATTAGGTCTATAGTGTGAGGGTCAATGGTTTGTTCAAGATGGTAATTAACATCTCCTAGGAGAAGAAAGTTTTCCGTAGCAAGGGCATAGGGTGCTATCGCTTCCACTAATTTCTCAGAGAAATGAGCCTTGGATCCAGGGGGCTTATAAATGAGGGCTATCTTCCATGATTCTTTTATTGTCCACAGTCATGGTGGCAATGAGCATCTCACCCCAACATTCGAGGTAAGAGTCATTTATATAGATGTTTATAGATGACTTATGGATTATAGCCGTTCCACCCCCTTTTTTATTGCCAGGGCGGTCAAGTCTTTGTATTGTGTACGCTGGGGGCAGAGCTACTGCGATGTCTGGCGCGGACGACTCCTCTAGCCAGGTTTCTGTAACAAACAACGCGTCTGGTTTGACAGAGTCCAGGAGCGCCCAGATTTGTAGTGAGTGCTTGGCCATTGATCTTGCATTGCAGTAGAGACAGACTAGGTTAGGCTGGGGCTTCGAGGCGCGGTCGGTGTTGCTGGATTTTAGTAATTTGGTAGATGTTAGTTTTGGTTGAGAGCTAGAGAGCTGAGCTGTAGAGAGTGGTGGCTTCACTGGATTAAGGCTATGTAATTCTGAATTTGTGTACCTGATGATGCCCATGTCGTGGTGCTGTACGAGGTGGGCTTCTAGCCGAGAATGGGGAGAGACGGGCAGGGTTTCTGGCGTCTGAAGTCGGCCGGTAGCGGACGGGCGCAGACGGGCTTGCCTTTGGCGCGCCGCTGCGCGCGTCTGCTCGGCGCATTGGGCTATGTAGGGCCAGTGGGCGGGACCGCAAGCGTGGGGCTGAGGCTTGAAACGCTGACCCTGCTAATTCCAGGGAAAGCGACACTCCCAAGATGGTGTAGACCCCTCCGCGCAAACGGCACAAGCCGCGACGGAACAGGGGGCACCGCAGCTCAGGTAGGCAACAAACAGTTATAATAGAGTGCAGCGATTTAAAACGTAGAGTGCAGCAATTTAAAACGTTCGTAATCAACGATGTACAAAACGATGTGCAAAAGTAGCAATTTTAGCAGCAGGACAGTTAGGGTTGTACACCACAGAGTTTTAAGAATTAAAAAGCAGTTTTTAAAATAGCGTGAGCAGCCTTGATCCTCAGGAGTCGGATCAGAGGGATTCTTGCCTGCGCGCGTCCGCTCGGCGCACTGGGCTATGTAGGGCCAGTGGGCGGGACCGCAAGCGTGGGGTTGAGGCTTGAAACGCTGACCCTTCTAATTCCACAGAAAGCGACACTCCCAAGATGGTGTAGACCCCTCCGCGCAAACGGCACAAGCCACGACGGAACAGGGGGCACCGCAGCTCAGGTAGGCAACAAACAGTTATAATAGAGTGCAGCGATTTAAAACGTAGAGTGCAGCAATTTAAAACGTTCGTAATCAACTATGTGCAAAACGATGTGCAAAAGTAGCAATTTTAGCAGCAGTACAGTTAGGGTTGTACACCACAGAGTTTTAAGAGTTTAAAAGTAGTTTTTAAAATAGCGTGAGCAGCCTTGATCCTCAGGAGTCGGATCAGAGGGGTTCTTGCCTGCGCGCGTCCGCTCGGCGCACTGGGCTATGTAGGGCTGTATCTGTTACAATTGCATACAGCCTAGTCTGCTAGCCGTTTACTTGTACACCTTTCTAAATGTTTAACTACTGCTCCCAAATTACCATTAAAGATGATAACAAACTCACGACTGATGTTGGGATACATGACATAGGACAGATTTTAGCAGTTATGCATAATTCTCATGTGTATTTTCACTTCCATTGCAGGCCCCAGTATACCTCACAATTATATACCTTTGGATTATACGATATATTATGAAAACTAACGCAATGGGTGCATTATAAAGGCGCAGAAACTAACTCAATTGCTGTCAATGTGAATTGATTAGACTTGTTATTGGTCCATTTGCATAAGGTTCTTGGTGAACAAAACCTCATACCAATATATTCACTGCGCAGATCCAGACCATACACTTTAAAGAATCACAGAGGCCCCCTTCCGTTTATCAGTGTTATTCACACACATGAATTGTCCTGGGTCCTTAGCTTGCTGTTCTACATCAGTAATTCTCCTCGCCTTCATCTCTATCACCCGCCCCTTGGATATTAACAGACACAATCAACACAAAATACCTTTCCACAGAATTACACTCCACGACACACAATTCTACTCCACGACACACAATTCTACTCTACATAATTCCAGTGCACTAAATTCCACATAATTCCAATGCACACAATGCCACATAATTCCACTACACAAATACTCTCCACATCTCACAATTCCACAACTAACAATTTCAACACAGTCCATATAATTCCACTCCTTACCACATATGTCCTCTCCATAACACATGGGTAAAAGGCATTGTCATTTACAACGCCAATAGCACTAACTCTCATAAATGCGAGACGTATTGGCTTTGCCAATGCTTGTTTTGATTACATTGAAGCGCTCTACTCCTTCTGGGCATATAGCGATGTCCTAGTTTGGTTTATATAGGTAGTACCCCTGGAGTTTTGGCGCTACTTGCGAAAAGGGTTCACGTCTCCTGAGGGCGCACTGTGCATTGGCACCCGAACACAAACTACATTTCCCATGAGCCGATTGAAATCTATCCGTGTTTAGAAATGGTGGCAGCCATATTGAAGCTACTGAATGTGAAGTATCCTCATCGTTCAGTGCATCTTTGCTAGGTAACCACAATACTTTGTTGCTGCAGCCAGTAGCTTTTTGCCAAACCCCATGAAAACCTCAAAGGGTGTTTATATTCTTTTGTATGCACATTTTGAATTTGAAGTTGAAAATAGAGAAGTATTTTTCAGGAATTTTATTGTATCATGGAGGTGAAACTGAATAGTTTATTTTTATTTTTTTATTTATTGACCTTTGCATGGAAACAATGGCATCAGAACTGCAAGAACAGTATGCATTCCGGAAAGCGATCCAATATTGAACCAGGCATCTATCAAACACCATATGCCATGAATGCATAAGGAAGGTGCAGGAAAGAAGAGGGGTGTCAGGAAGGGAGAGTGAGGAAATGAGAAAGGAGAAGGAGGAGACAAGAAGGGAAAAGAAACAGCAAATTAGCCACTCAGTTAAGTCTACTCTCTACACAGGCAAGAAGGTGTGATGACAGCACGCCCACTAAAATTGAAGGCCAAGGCATCAACCCACATTATCTGGAGACAGGCAAGGCAACATGTGTGGAGGGTCAGTCAGGCATGCCTACAGTCAGGAGAGGATTGCCAGAAAAATCAGTGCCCTCAATCAGCTCTGCATGGTGCCTGAGGTAAGTTGTCAAGGGTAGATGGGCATTCGTTCCCAGAACACATTAAGCATTTTCCTGACAGATGGCAGCATCCCAAAGTCAGTTGCTCCTACTAGGCATCTGTCACCCGCCCCAGTGCATTGCCACCCTAGGCTTAGCCAGCAGCAGCAAAATGGCTGTCAGTTATCAGACTTTAGGGGTAAATTCCTTGACATAACTCAAGAGCACAACTAGGGGGTCGCACTCAGAGGAGTTGCCCATACTGCTGAAAACATCTCTAAACTCCATCTCCCAGATGTCCTGAATCTTGGCGCATTTCGACACCAAGTGCAGAGAACGCTGCACAGCCTTCATCCTCCAAGTTCCATTCACAGCAGGCGCACAGGCATGAGGTAGATTCTGTGTAAGAATTTAAAATGAATCAAGCTCAGTCTGTAGTTCGGGGATAACGTTTTGGACTGGGAGCAGCAGTAGGTCTATTGGTCCTCGCTGTTTGCCACATTAATGTCATCAGACCAAGTCTGGCGGTCAAAGGTCACCGGAATTGGTGCAGTCCTCTGCATACCTTCATAAATACAAGTAATCAGCTTGCGGAACTAAGGGTTTGTAACATGGGCATCCACAGAAATTTTTGCAGGGGGGGCAAAATGGTAACGTCATCACCATCCTCTGACATGATGTGTGCCAGGTGGGGCACAAGAAACACTGGGGCGCAGGAGGAGCCATGGGGGACAGGAAGCAGGCTGCATATGATCTTATACACCATAGGGTTGTTGTGCCTCAGCCATCTCTTTCTTTTGTGGACTTTGGAAGCTATCATTCACATCTTCTAGCAGTTGGCAAAGAAAAAAGCAGAGCTCAGATGCTGACAGGAGCGGCTCTTGGCCAAACGTGAAAAAGCACAGGCATGCAAAGGGTTTAGAAACCTGATGCAAAATAATTATGGAAGGATCCGGCTGCCATGGTCTGATTAGCAATTTCTAATCTGTTTTTATGTCACCACTATTGAATATACAACATTATTCATACACACATGATCAAGGCAGTGAAGGCACTATAACAGCTGTTCTCTTTGAAATTGGAAAAAAACATATAAACTTAACCTAGAAAACTGTTACAGGAACTGCAAACATGTAGAGTCTTGCTGAAATGTAACAGTCACACTTTTCAATGAGTAGTAGTTTTATTCAGTTTTTGTTCACTGGTTAGTGTACTGATCTCGAAAAAGGAACTGTAAACGTCTGTAGTCTTGTGCAAATTTATCAATTACTTGATCAATCAGCTGTTGTTTGTTTCCATCAATTTTTGCTCGATGTATGCTCATCATGCACAAACCCGATAAGCGATCATCTGCCATTGTCGACCTCAACCAGGTTTTCACCCTTCTCATTGTGCTGAAAGACCCTCCACTGTGCAAGTGGTCACTGGTAATGTGAGAGCAATGAAAATTGCTTGCTGGACTGATGGCAATAAATCTGTGTGGTTTAGCAAATCCAGAAATCCATTGTCCAGCTGCTCATCCTTCGTTGACCAGATCTAAAACCATGTGACTGCTTCGGCTTCCAGCTTTTCAATGTCGTAAATTTCTCTGATGTTTGCAATATGGCATTTGTATTGCTCAAGTGTCATTTTTGCCATATGTTTTGGGTAAAGTGAAAACAAACTCAAATTTTTCTTGTTTTCATTGCCAAACCGGCTTTCTAATGATGCGATGATAGAGTCCATGTATGGCACATAGATAGACTGGCGATAGTATTCTTCCACAGAAGAGGAACCAAAATTAGAACGAAATACTTGCCGGCCACACTGTCTTGGAAGACAAAGTTCGATGTTCAGTTTTTCTGCCAGTGTTTGTACGTTTGTAAAAATGTCCTTAAATTGCTCTTCTGCTTTTTGTCTGTGATCACGGAACACAGTCAGAAGGTCTTGCGCATGATTACACACCTTGAGGATATCAAGCTGAACCACTTGGAGAGCCTGGCTTACAGACTCCAATCTTGATGAGTAATCTGAAATTATGGACAAGCAAAAGAGAAAGCTCACTGTGCTGGAGGAACATTGCAATTGATATGCATCCTAACGTGTTTTCCCTGATGCTGTTGAGACCAGTAAGCATAATTCATTAAAAATCTCTTCAACGTGTGAGCTAAAAATTTGAATGCTCTTTTTTGCTGTCCATCGTGTTTCACTCAGCAATGGCAGATTAGGAATAAGAGATCTTCTTTTTGGACTCTCACGGAAAAACTTGATGATTGCTTTCACTGTGCCAATACAATTCCGTATATCAGGAACCGCATTTAGGTCATTAACAACCAAATTAAGTTTATGTGCAGCACAGTGAGCAAAAGCAGCTTTAGGATATTTTCTCTTTATTATGGCTTGAATGCCACCTTCCTTTCCTGCCATTGTAGAGCATCCATCATATCCTTGGCCTTGGAGTTTTTCTAAGTTTAACCCAAATTTAGAACATGTATCCATAATCATATTTGCAATTGAGATAGCATCCATTTCTTTTAAGGTTGCAAATCCAAGGAATTCTTCTCTGATGACCGCTACGGTACTACTTGTCGTGTCTACAAAACGTACTCCAAGTGCCATCTGTTCTTTTCCAGATATGTCAGCACTTTCATCAGCAATGATTGAAAATCCATTTGACCTACTGACTAAGGATACTAGATCTCCTCTTAATGTTTCTTCACATAATCTAATCAATTAATGTTCAACTCGAACAGATGTATAATGTGCATTAACTGGTGCATTTTCCAGATGGTTCTTTAAGGTGACATCTCCTGCTTCATTGCGAAATGGGTACAGACTTTGCACATTTCCGGATGTACTTTTTTTCCCACGTAATGCAATGTCATGTGTGCCACAAAATAAGATAGATGACAAAATTGGAAATAACTTTTTCCGATTTTCTTCAACATGTCATTTCACAGCGTTGTCTATTTGGCAAACAATACTTGCTTCCGGTTTCTTTCTGATTGCCAAATGTGAGTTGCATCCACGTGTGCGTTTTTATGCCAAGACGATAAGACATGCTTGCGTGCACTTTCATGGAAGTCTTTTTATTTAGTGAAAGGCGTAGTTATGAATGCTCCTTGTATCCCACGATGAACGGCCTGTGGAAAAACTGTGCAATACTTGCAAATTGCACCTTTCAGTTGTGGAGAGTAGCTAAGCCATGGTGAATATTGATTAATCCACACATGTCGGAAACAGCGTGTTCCACCTGAATCTTTTTTTAAGTCATACGTTTCCGGTGGAGTATACGTATTTATTAGAAGATTGCATTTGACATTGTCTATTAGTTTTTTGCTAAATTAAAATACAATCCAATATCATTTACAGAAGCATCAACATCATGGCTAGATTCTGTTGGAACTGAAAGTGGACCTGCCGAACTGCTTGTGCTTAGTTCTTCTGCCTCCTCCTGTTCACCATGTCTATATTTTTTTCTTGCTTCCGTTATGTCAGATTCTACATCATCCAATTTTCGTTTTGAAAAAAAGTTTCGGATGTCCATTCCTAAAAAGAAATGGGGATCATTAAATACTCTGCTCCTCACCAGGCAGGCTGCATTGAATAAAGTGAGTTGTAGATGGCCCCTGCCTCCTTAAAACTCATACATTCCCTGAACCCTAAAATTACCCCTTGGTACCCCAACACCCATTTACCCCTGGCACCCCAAAACCCATACCACCCTGAACCCTAAGATTACCCCTGGCACAAAAAAACATATCCACCCTGAACCCTAACATTACTTCTGGCACCCCAAAACCCATACCACCCAGAACCCTAAAATTACACCTGGCACCCCAAAAGCCATAACCACCCTGAACCCTAACATTACCCCTGGTACCCCAAAACCCATATCTACCCTGAACCCTAAAATTACCCCTGGCACCCCAAAACCCACACTACCCAAACCCTAACATTACCCCTGGCACCCCAAAACCCATACTACCCAGAACCCTAAAATTACACCTGGCACCCCAAAACCCATAACCACCCTGAACCCTAACATTACCCCTGGCACCCCAAACCCCATATCCACCCTAAACCCTAAAATTACTTCTGGCACCCCAAAACCCATACCCGCGCTGAACACTAAAATTACCCCTGGCACACCAAAACTCATTACCACCCAGAACCCTAAAATTACCCCCTGGCATCCCAAAACCCATACCCACTCTGAACCTTAAAATTACCCCTGGCACCCCAAAACCCATACCACCCAGAACCCTAAAATTACACCTGGCACACCAAAACCCATAACCACCCTCAACCCTAACATTACCCCTGGCAACCCAAACCCCATATCCACCCTGGACCCTAAAATTACTTCTGGCACCCCAAAACCCATTCGAACACTAAAATTACCCCTGGCACACCAAAACTCATTACCACCCAGAACCCTAAAATTATCCCCTGGCATCCCAAACCCATACCCACCCTGAACCTTAAAATTACCCCTGGCACCCCAAAACCCATACCACCCAGAACCCTAAAATTACACCTGGCACCCCAAAACCATTACCACCCTGAACCCTAACATTACCCCTGGCACCCCAAAACCCATATCCACCCTGAACCCTACATTTACCCCTGCCACCCCAAAACCCATATCCACCCTGAACCCTAACATTACCCCTGGCACACCAAAACCCATATCCTCCCTGAACCCTAAAATTATCCCCTCACACCCCAAAACCCATATCCACCCTGAAGCCTAACAGTACCCCTGGCTCCCCAAAACCCATATCCACCCTGAACCCTAACATTACCCCTGGAACCCCAAAACCCATATCCACCCTGAACCCTAAAATTACCCCTGCCACCCCAAAACCCATATCCACCCTGAACCCTAACATTACCCCTGGCACACCAAAACCCATATCCACCCTGAACCCTAAAATTATCCCGTCACACCCCAAAACCCATATCCACCCTGAAGCCTAACAGTACCCCTGGCACCCCAAAAAACATATCCACCCTTGACCCTAAAATTACCCCTGGCACCCCAAAACCCATACCTGCCCTGAACCCTAAAATTACCCCTGGCACACCAAAACTCATTAGCACCTTGAACCCTAAAATTACCCCCTGGCACCCCAAAACCTATACCCACCCTGAACCTTAAAATTACCCCTGGCACACTAAAACCGATATCCACCCTGAACCCCAAAATTACCCCTGGCACCCCAAAACCAATATCCACCCTGAACCCTAACATTACCCCTAGCACCCCAAAACCCATACACACCCTGGAAAGTTACTGGAACTTACTTCAAAACTGCTGCCTGCTCTTCTGATACTATTCGGTAGAGTCGGGCTGATCAGCAGCATTGTCCTCCTGGCATCCAGCCCCTCCCGAAGGTCTCACTGTGTTGATCAATGTTGTTCAAATGTCCCCTGTTTTCTCCTTGCCTTGGCCTCTTCTGCTTCTTTGTGGGTGCCCTTGGAGGCAAAAAGAGACAGATTCATGGCCCTGTTCACCATTTATCTGGTGAGCAGTGCCGTGGATGTGTATTCCATACAAGTGCACAAACAGCAGGGGGAAAGGGATGGCAGTGCAGGTGACCTTTTCCTTTCTAAAGTAATTCCTGCTGGCGTCATAGCCCAGGGTTTGCTGTCTGTGCACCTGTCTGTAATATACATCTATACAAGTGCACAGACAGCAAACCCTGGGCTATGATGCCAGCAGAAATTCCTATACAAAAGAAAAGCGTCACCTGTTCTGGCCATCACTGTCCCCCTGCTGTGCACATCACCCCACTCCCACCCCATGAGGAGGCAGCTAGAAGTGGTATTTATTATTCTGAGGGGTGTGAATGTTATCAGAATGTGTGTGCCCAGCTGAGACAGCTTCCCCGGGCACTCACACAGCAGGACCCGGAGTACTTCACACAGGTTTTTAAAAGACCATTTACTTAGTAATGAGGCTTTGTTTTGTTTTCACCCCTACTTGGAGCCTCTGCATCTCCACTCTTAATATGTCTTTGGCAGGATGAATTAGCCCCATCGCCCCCCCCCCCCCACTCACACACATTTTTAGCAGCCCCAGGAGAGTCTGTCAAAGTCTCCCAACTCCAGGAGCTGAGCTGACAGAGTTCTTTTCCCAGCACTGGCCTCTTCCTTCATGTGGAGGTGACAAGTGGGCGGCAGGGCGCCTGCACTTGTCACCTCTGTGTAATCTCCTCGACGCGATGATCAGCCCCCACTCCCCCCCCCAAACAATCAGCACCTGGAGGGAATGCTGTGATGTCCTGCTGGAGGACGATCCCCGGACGCCAAGCCTCCCTGCGGGGATATTTCAACATAATTACACTCTTTATAAAAACAAATCTGCAGCCTACACATGGGCGTGCGCAGGGGGGGCAAGGAGGGGTGCTCCGGGAGGGGGCAAGTACCCCTCCTTGCCCCCCCTGCGGACGCCCATGGTTTGTAAGCACCTCCTCCAGCACTGTGAACGTGATGAAGGTCTGATGGAAACGTATCGGGAAGATCGCGCAATGATGCACAGAGCTGGTACTAAGCCATGGGATCCAGAAAGGAGGCCACGGGAGCTCGAAACACTTGCTAAAGGGGCACAAATCTGAGATTGGAGTATGCCATTCCAAAGGTGGTCATCTGCAATCTACGTAGATACACTCGCATCCCAGGGTTAGCAGCTGTTGGGAGTAGCGGGTGTCCCGAAATGGGAACAGACGGGGCGAACATATAATCAAATTGCAGCCTTTTCAGCTCCTTCTACGCCCACACCATATATGGCATACACAGTGCATGCCACGCTGTCCACCTAGAGTCTAACAAGCTGGGTAGAACCATCTGTAATGGGCACAGAGCAACATTATCTGCCTCAGGCGCAGTGTGCGGCTGAAATTGTATCAGGTACAGCCAAAAGTGCACCTGGGCACTGAGAAAGTGCAAGCCCATGTTGGGCGCTTCTAGCCCACTCTGCTCAAACGGGAGAGGCAAGATATCCCACACCACACGTGGTAGGTTGACAGCCCATGCCAACGAGACAAGGTGAGATCAGAGTTTCTGTTGGAATAAGATCGGTAGGGGAAGAGGCAGATTGATTAATAAATATAAATAAATAGTAATGTGGGAAGTAGACCCATCATCACAATGGCCAATCTCCCATTGAGGGACAGTGGCAGCTTTGACCAGACAGTCACTTGGTCCTCGAGACACGTAATCAGTCAGCTATAATTTTCCCGCCACAATTCCTCCACTTCTTGGCTGAGCCAAATGCCCAAATAGCAAACAGCCAGCTCTGCAGGGAGCTAGTCAGGGGGGCCAGCAAGGCCCTCAAGAACAGTTATCTGCAGAGAAGAAGCAGTCCTTTAGATGTTCTAGGCACTTATCCACGTTGCAATGGATTGCTATGGATTGGTCCTGGTGCATGGGATGAAGGATGCTGAAGATGCTTTAAGAGTGCTGTGGATGCGATGCGATCGATAGGGGTCTTCCTGCAGGGATTTCTAAGTCCATGAAGATGGAGAGGGGGTCCTGGTTATAGGGTCCATATCCCATGAAGTCTTCTCTGGTCTGGCCGAAGTCCAGCCACCACTGGACTACCAGTTGCCAGTTGTCGTGGTCACAGGCCAATCCTTCATGGGTCAATAAGTCACCTTCTGACAGTCCCAGCAACTCTCCAACAGCACTCCCAGGCTCAGTGAACTTGGGTACAACCAGGCTACCAGTTTTCCTCCCTCCTGATTACCACTTCCTGTGAAGCATGGCATCTGGCTATCCCAGGATGCACAATTCTGTCCACTCCCAACATGGTGAGTGCTGTCTCTCGACAATCAGAGCTCCTTAGTCCACCCCTCAAAGGTGTGGCTACCAAGGGGTTACACCCCCCTGGAAAAACCGGTTTGACAACTGGCTTCTCCTTGCCTGTCCCCAGTACCAGCCTGTCTTCCTGAATAATAGAGGAACCCTCTCCTAAGTATTACCAATTTATCCTTCAAAGCTGGCTTCTCCTTAGAAGCTTGCTTATTGGGCTAACACCAGTGTGGCTTCTTGCAGGAGGGAGGTAACACTTCTCTCCCATGCTGACCCCTATTGTGTCCTTGCCTGGAAGTCGTTAGCTCATCTCCGTAGGAGGGCAGAAAGCTGTCTGCAGAAGAAGCCTCGTGTAGCTCAGTAAATGGGCACTGGAAACTTTGGTCAGCTTAAGTGGCAACATCTAAAGTTGCACTTTGCCCACCAGTGACAATAAATTCAACGTAACTTTTAAATCAGATTTAATGCACTGATTCCTTTGATAACAAACAGTGCCAACCTTAATAGTCCCTTTCAGAAGTTAGCAGGGTTGGGGTTCTAGACTGTAACTCTGTTCTTCCCAATGAGGCTACTCGCCTTTCCAGAGTAAAAACAATAATTTAGGGTTTTTGCTGTTGAAACATGTCAAATTACATGTTCCACTTTTTAACATACAGCACCCTGCCTGAGGGCTCGTTAGGCCTCCTTTGGGGATGATTTGCATGTATTTAGAATGGAAATTTGGGCTTTGCCATTACTTTAAATGGCAAAGTCGAGTTAGCAGTTTTAAACTATCCTTCCAGTCTGCAGTGACTGACTGGGAGCCATGTTTTACCTTGTCATACTCTTGGGGGCACACTAGTGCTGCAGACACCATAGAGAGACACCTTGACCTACAGGCCGTAGTTACCCCAGGTACCATACACTAGAGACTTACAAGTAAGTTGGTTATGCCAATTGGGAACAAGATAATTAAACATACACCATTTTAAGGGTCAGATCACATGCACTGAGTGCTGTTTAGCAGAGCTCAGGGCATTTAAGTTCCATTAATCCAGTATCTAGTAATCGAAATGAGAGCAAAAAGTGGTTGGTAAACCTGCAAAAGTCTGTTTACCGTACAATAAGGATGAAGAAAATATGTCTTCATTTGGGATGAATTAGAAGATAGAATAAATCTCCCAAATGCAAGGCAATTTCAACAGGAAAGGCACAGATTGATCTAATGAATTATCCCAAATAGACCAAGAATGTACGATTGAAATTTAAGTAGGAATTTAATGGACAAGAAAATAAATTAGAAGCCAGTCAAGACTTTCTCTCCAAGATCAATAGAAAAAGAATTTGATATGGATTCATCAGCAAATTCTTTCATTTACTACCATGGAGCAGTGTAACCTTTCAGAAACGAGTTGATTGTGCTTCTGTAGGTGATTCAAATAATAGGTAGCCACCTGAACCAAAGGATTAATATGAAGAAAAAAAAGGAATAACGTTGGATGAAATCTTTGCACACAAAAGAAAGATGAAACTTAACACTACAAAAAAACAATTCTCTACTCCTCTATGACCATAAATGAAAGAGTCGTTACACACTTCCATAACACCCAACTGTAATTCGATAGTTGGCACAAAAGTAACTTGTTGGCTGAAATAAAATTAATTTTGATGAACTTGAAAGGTCTTTAATTGAAGAGCTTCTAATTATTTTGGATCCATATTTTTTTTAACCATCTTCTCTTTGTTTAGGAAATATTGAACTATTCCTGTCATGCTGAAAGGGAATAACCGGTTGATCATAAGTATGTGATGAGTCAGTATTAGAAATGGGTAGTATAGCCTCACATACATATTTTAAATTAGGAATATAAGTGGCAGTTAAATCAACCTGTGTAAAGACAAATGCCCATGCAGCTTGACAACTATTCCTGAATTGAAGATTTAGCAAATACGGCAAATTTCAATTTCAAATGGTTGCCAGTGCCCATCAAAAATACCTTAATTCAGTAATAGAATTCTTCATTGCTAAAAGTGCTCTTTCGAACACTGCGTATTTCTGTTTAGACTCGGAAAAACATGAGATAAATAAAAGCCAGTATTTTCTTGTCCATGTTATGTTATGTTATGGCCTCTTATATAGCGCGTGACTCACCCGGGGGCATCTTAGCGCTTACCTAGGGGATAACATAAAGCAAGTCCAGATGGAAATTACTCAAACAAGGTTAAAACAGGAAGCTTTTGAGTTGTTTTCTAAAAACCAAATAGGACGTGGATTTACGCAGAGCCTCTGGTAGCGGGTTTCAGTTCTTGGGAGCAATGTATAAAAACGCTCTACCGCCTGTGCGAGTTAAACAGATACGCGGGACCTTCAGGAGGGCCAATGAATTAGATCTTAGATTGCATCTGGACATCTGTTTACAGAGCTTTTTTTTGCAGATAACGGGGTCCCCACCCCTTGAGTGCTTTAAAAGAGACTCCAGATCTCAAAAAAATATCTTTTTTTCACTGGAAACCAGTGAAGTTCTCTAAGTAAGGGAAGAGATGGAGATCCGGGGGGGCTGTTTAAAACCATTCCCCCTTCCCCCAACAGCGCGTTCCCATAGTCGAGCCGACTCATAACCATCACCTGGACTACAGTTCTGCGGTCTTCTAATGCCAGATAGGGAAGTATCCTACGTAGAAGGCGGAGGCTGTAATAGCATGCCCCTTAAATATTCTTGATGTTATCTTTCATAGTGAGTTTGTGATCCAGTTGTCTTCCTAAACTTTTTACTGAGGAGGTGGGGGTAGGGGCCTCTCCCAGCTGGGAAGGCCACCAATCGGCCGACCAGGTGTGAGCGGCTCTACCAAGGAGCATAAGCTTGTTTTTTTCCGGGTTAAGCTGGAGACATCGCTCAATCATCCAATCGAGATTGCTAGCATTCCACCCGAGAAACGTTATTTTCTCGTTGGTAGGGTTGGAACCAATTGGAAATAGCAGCTGTGTATCGTCGGCATACAATACTATCTCAAATCCAAATGATTGAACGATTTTGGCTAGAGGAGCCATATACACGTTAAAAAGCGCAGGGCTTAGGCAAGAGCCCTGGGGCACTCCCTTGTCCAACAAAGATTTTTGAGATGTAAAAGGACCCAGAATAGTGGTTTGCCATCTATCGGTTAGGAAGTTCCTCAGCCACTGCAGGGCCATGCCCCTGATACCACACTAATGTAATCTCTCCACCAGCAGTCGATGAGCGATAGTATTGAACGCTGCGGAGAGGTCCAAGAGGATCAGTATCATGGATCCTCCAGCATCCAGAGTTAGTCTCAGTGAATCAGTGACAGCCAAAATGGCCGTCTCTGTACTAAAGGCCGGACGAAAGCCCGACTGCGAAGAGTCGAGAATGTCATTAAGTTCTAAATACTGGCTAAGCTGTTTGTTTATTACCATTTCCATTGTTTTACCGAGCAAGGGCAGCAAAGATATTGGTCTGTAATTGCTGAGCACCTGAGGGTCTGCAGATGGTTTCTTAAGAATGGGTCGAACGTGGGCTTCCTTCCAAGTAGCCGGGACAAGACCAGACAAAATAGAAGAGTTAAAAAAAAAACTCGACCCTATTTTGATAGGGTACCTGAACATTTAATGGCTGTTGTGTAGTGTGTGTAGGTGTTGATAGAGAAGGAGTACCAGGAAGGCTTGAGTTTAGTTGAAAAGTGGTAATAGAGTGGGGACTAGTATTTCGCAAGGCACCTGCAGGAGCATTTGTTAAATCATTCCCGTTTTCAACGTTGGTATACACAGTTTTACAGAGCAGATTTAGTTCATCCAGTAAAGAAAAATTTTGTGTTGGGTCTGGTGACTTCACAGCTGAATGGTTGCTGGATGTTGATTCTATACAGAGACTCTTTTCTACAGACTCGATAGCCGATGTGGTCCTAATTAAATAGTTGTCCAATGTCCCTTTCCGTTGCCCCCCCTGGGGGTTGTTATTCATGCGAAGCCCTTTGTCAGTCATAATATAGATAACTTAATGGAAATATATGTATGACAGGGGGCTAAGCAAAAGTGCACGTACACCAATAGTCTGACAACGGGGAGATAAAAGGGTAGTCCAGTAGGGGATGCCGAAGAAAGTATACTGACAGTCACTTTAATGGATTAGTTAGTTTACAATACCTCTCTGTTACATTGGGCAAAAGGCGAAAATCGAAAGGGGGTGGCCCGTCCCGTCCTCCTCAGACCTCTGAGGGCCACAGAGGGCCCGCCCTTTGCCCGGGCTTAGCGGAGGGAGCCTCCTCTTTTTCAGCGCCTCCGGGCGCGCAGGACCAGGAAGTGACCCGCTTGGCCTGCTGGGAGCTGTACTTCCCCGGCGGCCGTGCAGATGGATGTCAACGGCGGCGGGGGGAACAAGCAGCGTGTGGGCCCCAGCAGCGGCGTGTGGCGTGTGGCAGGTAAGACTGTCCGCAAAAGACCCCCCGCTCCTCAGTGGGAGCCTCCTCTTTTTCAGCGCCTCCGGGCGTGCAGGACCAGGAAGTGACCCGCTCGGCCTGCTGGGAGCTGTAGTTCCCTGGCGGCCGTGCAGATGGATGTCAACGGCGGCGGGGGGGGGGAACAAGCAGCGTGTGGGCCCCAGCAGCGGCGTGTGGCGTGTGGCAGGTAAGACTGTCCGCAAAAGACCCCCGCTCCTCAGTGGGAGCCTCCTCTTTTTCAGCGCCTCTGGGCGCGCAGGACCAGGAAGTGACCCGCTCGGCCTGCTGGGAGCTGTAGTTCCTCGGCGGCCGTGCAGATGGATGTCAACGGCGGCGGGGGGAACAAGCAGCGTGTGGGCCCCAGCAGCGGCGTGTGGCGTGTGGCAGGTAAGACTGTCCGCAAAAGACCCCCCCTGGTGCATATTGCTTGCTTGCAATCGCTGTTTTTAATCCCCCTTTCTTGGAATGTTCATCTAGAAAGTTTTCCCTATAAGGATTACAATTCCAGGAATTTAGGTATGTGAGATCCACAATTTTTCTACATCCAACCACCACTTGTACATGATTATGAAGTTTAAACACATCTATTTCCCAAGTTTAAACAAAGTTGATTACTCAGGTTTCTTTAAAAAATATATTTATTTTAAACACTGAATGGTGTGGAAAGCTCATCTGAGCAAGCAATAACATCCACCATGAAGGTGTACAAATTCACCATGGTTTTCAAAAAGCCGTAACTTTCAACTTTCTATACAGAACCAGGAAATCATAGGCAGTGCAGAATGCAGTGTTAAATGTTTTCTCTTTGGTAAGACAATGGACAGAGATTCTGCTGTAAAACGAAACACATTTTTGGTTCATGCGTCATAAAGTACTGTTATGGACAAAAACTGTTTCATAACAATGAATAGATTGTCAGAAGCATTCAAGGACACATTTCACAAGATGAGAAATTACCATCAATCGCATTGAAAAAACTTCTTAATGTAAGACGAATTCAGTCTATATATAAATATATATATATCTCTTTCATGTGGTTCATATAACTAATTTCTGCAATCCAATTCGGGAAGAATTTCCTCATAATATTTGTAGAATTATGTGAATTGGTATCCTGGCAGTTCATTTTATACCCAAGTAGTGATTATGTACAAATGTACCTTTATTATTTTAAAATTATTCCATAAAAACATTCAACACAACCACTCAATACATTTATGGTGCTTAATCATGGTTTCAAACCACACATATGTTCACAACAAACATCACACAAAGACAATTAACTGAGGGGTGTTGGGGTGGATCTTGTACCAACATTTGAGGACACAGTTTGGGTGGGAGTAGGGTGTACTACTCGGAGTTCCAATTTTATGAAAGTGTTTTCATCTAGTCCTGGTGTTTGAGTACCAGTCTTTCGTAGACTTGCAATCTAAGTTCAGTCATGCTCAGTGTTCATGCTGAAACAACAGAAGTGGCTGAAAGTAACCCTTAATACATAAGGCCCAAGGGCAGCCATCCATCTTGGTGAATACTGGTCTTTAATTTAAGGTGGAAATGTTGAAGGTACACATGGATAATCATCCAGTGTGCAAATAATAAATATTCTAACAACTGCACTTTCTGCCTGTTAACAGAGGGCTAGGGGTACAATTCAGTACAACATTAATTACTTTATTGGGTCTTTGTAGCCTATCTTTAGCTGGCAATATGTGTTCTTTTAAAGTTGTGCTGGAAATCATCTTTCTGCAATGTGAAAATATAAAATGAAGCAAAATAGTGAATCATGTACTAACTGATTAGAGATTTTGGGAGATCAGTGCAAGAAGCAGACAGTTTAAACTCTTAGGGGTCTTGTTATGTTCATTGCATTCTGGCCCACATGATTAACTAGTTTTGAGTTCGGTGGACAGGCTACTCCTTCACAAACGTGACAGACGTCCTGTCCGCTGTATTACAAATGCTATTAGATATGATGCACTTGTATTAAGGCAGACAGGAAATCGCTCATGTTTGTAAGAGAGTAAACAGTCTGTCGAACTCAGTTCCTTTCCTATGAAAGGAATTTGCAATGGCACTATCCAAAGACAAATGTAAAGTTTCTATAAATTGTCTTGTGAAAATATGTTCCTAGACTTTAATTGAGCTCACAAATAGTTCAGCAGGATGGTCACAAATGCTTTTTGGGTCTAAATACGAGCTGTGTTTAGATTGATTTGATTTGATTCAGTATTTATATAGCGCAATTGTCACCCTATGGGTATTCTGGCGCTTCTGACTGAAGAGGGAGACCTTGGTGGAAAAGAAGGTCGAGCCGAGTGTATAGGAGGCGGAGATCATAGCATTAGGGAAAAGCCAGGTTTGAAGTCTCTTTCGGAATTCTAACAGGGTGTCTGCTTGTCTCAGATTCAAGGGAAGTTCATTCCAGAGGCGGGCACCCACCACATTGAATGCCCTCCCTCCTGCCCTGGCCCGTTTGAACCTGGAGACCGACAGAAGGCCGGCACTAGAGGAGCGGAGGTGCCTCTTGGGTTGGTACCACATGAACTTTTCCTGCACGGGGATTGGTCCTAGCTTATGCGCTGCTCTGAAGATCAGACTTAGAGATTAAAACGGGACCCTTTCGTTGATAGGCAGCCAATGCAGCTCTTTCAGAGCCATGGTAGAGGATGAACTTCGCGGCCTATTGAGTGCTAATTTCGCCGCTGCAGACTGTACTCTCTGCAGTCCCTGGATGATGTATTGTGGGGCACCCGAAAACAGAGAAATGCAGTAATCAAGCCTGCTTAGCACTGTGCTTCTTACCACCAGTGAGCGTGACTCAGTGGGTAATAGCGGAAGTATTTTTCGTAGTAACCGAATTAAGGAGAGACATACGTTAGCGGTCTTATTTGCATGGGACTCCATCTGGAGGTTGTCATCGATTAGAACCCCCAGGTTGTGTACCTTCTTGACCGGTGCAATTGATTCCTCCTCAGGAGTGAATTCAAATTCACAGGGTAGAGGTTAAGTATCCTTGCAGAGGAGAAATACAGCACTCGGTCTTTCCGCTATGGAATTGAAGGGAATTTCTCCTGAGCCAGCCAGCCGTGCATTGCATGCACTGCTGGAAAGTATCCAAGGAGATCGCATGTTCACCTTCTAAAGAGAATGTCATCAGCATAATTACCTAAGCTGACTCCAAAGGATTTAATAATAGGAAGCAGGGGCTGCAGGTATATATTAAAGAGAATAGGACTGATCGCAGAACCCTACGGCACTCTGTATATTACCGGCAATTTGCTAGAGGAAAATGGTGCTTAGGACACAATCTGTTGTCTCTCCATCAAATTGGACTGGAGCCATTGGAATGCTGGTCCCTTCACCCCCAGCCTCCTAAGTCTCTCCACTAGGCTGGGATGATTTACTGTGTTGAATGCTGCCGACATATCGAGAAGCACTAAAACAGTGGCATCCCCGTTGTCGGCTCGCATGCGCAGGTTGTCTATCATGGTGACAAGCGCCGCCTCAGTCCCATGGCCTGGTCGAAACCCAAATTGGTCTCTATCAAGCAGGAGGTTATCCCTCAGAAAGCACGACAGCGTCCAGCTGACTACTTTTTCAAGGATTTTGACTGGATAGGGCAAGAGAGTGATGGGCCAGAAGCTCGCTGGGATTGATGGATCAAGGGTAGGTTTTTTGATCAGCGGGGTCACCACCGCCTATTTCCAGCTGTCCGGGAAAATTCCTTCCACCAGTGATTGATTGCAGATCTGTCTCAACCATGGGAAGGTGTCTTTACCAAAAGTTCTCCAGACTTTAGGAGGAAGGGGATCAAAAGGGGACCTCGACATGACACTATGCGCCAAGCTATTAAAGACGTCATCAGTGAGGACCGGAAAGTTATCCAAGACCATTGGCTGGGGAGGGTCATCAACCACTGGTTGTTCTAAATCATCTTGGCATTCATTGTTGGGATTAAGTATATTAACAATTTTTGTGATGTTGTCCTGAAAATAATGAGAAATGTCATCGCATAGTTTTTGTGATGCTGCTACCTTGTTGTTTAAACAGGGAGGAGAAGATAGGTCCTTGATGATTTAAAAAATGGCTTTTGCTCCATTCGGCGCTTGGATTATGGAGGTAGCATAAAATTCGGCCTTTGTTTTGAGAATGAGTTCTTTATATTTCAATTGTATTGATCTCAATTCTTTATTGCCTTCCTCAGTGTATCCCCTTCTCCATTTTCTTTCCGCCTTCCTGCGAAATGTACACAGCTGTTTCAGGTCTTCATTGTACCAGGGGGCCATGATTTCATTCCTATTTTTTATCCACTTTATAGGGATTATCTGATCTAGAGTATCAGTCATATATCTGGTGTCCTTTTTGTAGTTCTCTTCAACAGTCACCAATGATGAAAAATAATTATCCTCCTTATCAGGTAGGAGAGGACCAGACTTATCTAATTTTGCCCAATCCCTACCGCTTCTGTAGGAATTCTGCTGGCTGGTTTTGACCTTTGAGCGGGGCTGCCTAATCTCAAACTGAATAAAATAGTGGTCGGTCCAAGACTGGGGTAGTATATTTAGTATCTTGGAGGTAGCCTGATTGGAGAACAGTAACTCAAGAGTGTGTCCCCCTTAATGCGTGGGCTGTTCCACTAACTGGACGAGATTCAGGTTAGCACACGTATGTTTTAGATCTCTCAGGTGGCTGCTGCAGTTCCCATCCTCCCTAAGGTTGAAATCTCCCAATACGATCATTCTAGTATGTGTCAGGGTTAAATTGGTGACAATATCTAGGAGATTTTGATATTGCGTGGTACTGCCGGGGGGTCTGTAGCATAGCAGTAATGTAAATAGGCTACCCCTGAGTGTCTGCAACGTAAAGCCCATAGTTTCTATCCCCTCTACTTCATCTATCGGCAGGGACGTAAAGTTCAACTCCTCCTTAAAATTAATTCCCACTCCTCCCCCTCTGCCTCTTATTCTTGGCTTGTGAATGATTTTGTAACCGTTAGGGCAAGCGAGCCGTATTTCCACCATCGACTTGGCAGTGATACATGTCTCTGTCAAAAACAGAGCGTCTAAACTCATGTCTTCAATTAAACCTAGAACATCAGCATGATGCTTGACAAGTGACCGACTGTTAATCAGTCCACATATGAGAATCTTTCCCACCGTTGGCTCATGAGCTATAAAATGTGTCACCTTGCTATTTATCCTACCGAAATTTATAAGTTGATCCCTGTCTTAGACCAGGCGCCCGAGGCTACAGCCCCACGGGCAGCATGGCTGGCGCTAGGCGAGTCCTGGGCGCGGACGGGCACAGACGGGCTTGCCTCTGGTGCGACTCCGGCACGCCTATGGCGTGCCCGCTGCGCGCGCTGAGCGCTTGCATTTCCGGGTTTTTATGGTGCCAGAAAGCCCTGCCCAGCACCTAGAGCACTTCACAAGATGGCGCCGGCGAAGGCCAGAACGGTTTCTCCCTCACCTAAGATGGAGCAGCTGTAATGGCCTAGGTCCGGCTTCGCAAATGGTTTCTCATACATTGAGATGCCATTTAGGTACTGTGAACACATCAAAACAAGATGGTTGATCATAATGTGCATCAGTAACTTTCGGTCAACATGTTTCGCGCCGTCTAAAGCGTCAGAACGACCCCTGGCGCTTCTTCAGGACCAATGAAGTGAGTAAAAAAGGCAGTGAGTGGGTCTAGAACCCTAATATGAAGGAGCGGTCCACACTTGTGTACAACTACAAGGTGGCTACAGCTCTATTTATTGGCTGCTCCTTTTGCAACCTAGTCTAAGATAGTCAACTACCCATGACAGGTTCTGGGCACAAGGAGGACTTCCTGCAAATGCTGAAAATGCAATTGAAACTTAATAGAGTTGTAAATCTCTTGTAAATTATTTGGTAACAAAGAGTAGCTTGGTCCATCTTCCCATGCAATGTTTTGGGACCAGTAAGTGACTTGCTTTGCCTCTCTATGAAATGCTTTGGGAATCTTCAGGGTGCACTTGCTCCACCTACTTACACACTGTTTTGGGAACGTTGGGAGACGGGATTTAACTCCTAATTAAATGTTCTGGTGACTGAGAGATATCTTCTTTAAATACTTGTGACTACTTTGGAGAGAGTTGGTGACTGGCTCAAACTCATACTTTAGGAACAGCGATGCACCTGCTAAAGCTTCTTATTTAATTATTTGAGATCTAGGAGGGAACTACAACAATCCCACATGAAACGGTCTCAGAAAGAGTGACCTCTTCAACTACCACATAAAATGGCTTATGGACATCAAGGGAGCTGCTGCACGTCCTAATGAAACATTTTAGCATCCATGAGGTACCACATCTTGCATCGCTCTGAAATGTCTTGCAGACAGGAAGGAAACAAAATCATACTATCAAATTTTATGGCAGCTTTTCCAAACTTCCCTTCCCCTTAAATATTTTTGAAACAGTGAGGACTTGTTTAAACTATTCATGGAATGTGTTGAGACAGTGAATGCTTACTCCAGCTCTCCAATCACTAACTTCAGAACTTCATGGACATCTTAGGAGACTCGTTGGTGGTATATTCCAGTCCCTTTGGGGAGCCAGGAGGGACTCGATTCGCAAAGATTTGGTGCAGCACTGAAAAGTCCTTTTTGATTTCAAATTACACAGTAGTAAACTTTTTCACCAGGGAAAATGCACTTATGTGACAGAAGATGTATCTGCAGGGTCAGTTTTTCACTGCCATGCACAATGCAGTGTACAACCACAATTTTCTTGGTTCACAGATATTAACATTTTGGATGTAGATTCTTATATTGAAATCACATGAAGGAGACGATGCGGTGCAGCGGCCAGATCTGCCGATGCAGGGGCTGGAGCTTCGGGGTTCGAGTCTTGGCTTCTGCCAAACCTCCTGTGATTGTGGGCTAATCACTTAATCTCTCCGTGCCCATGAAGAGTGCCTGGATACCCTCACAGTTGATAAGCCACACCATATAAATCTATAAAATGTAATCCTCTATGTAAAAATACCTTATTGAAGGGAAGAGAAAGTGCTTTTTCAGGGTGTGAAAGGAAAAGGAATGCCCCCAGGTTTCATGTGGGTGTAAAGCAAGGATGAAAATAAAAGGTAAAAGCGAAAATGCATATTTAATTTCAACCTGACCTGCTCATGCACATTTTTCTACTTAGTGGGGAATGCGCAAGAATGGGACATAGTGGCACTCTCTGACGTCTGTGTTTCATATTTCCGGGAGTGTTCTTGGAGTCATTCTGAATCTTCTAAAAGTCAGAGATCTTTTAAAAACCTAGGGTAAAACCAAGGGAGGTACATTTCTGACTCTCACGAGCAGGCCTTACAATAGAGATTCTCTATAACTTGTTTATGTTAGAGACTTTCTTAACTTCTTCAGTCTTCAACTTAAGACGTTAAAACCACCTTTCACTATTTTTCTTTTACACAGTTTTACATAGCGCCAAACTTGGCTCAAAGGTATTGGGTATCGGAGCGCTTTACACGAGCACCATTTGCATTACATGAGGGCACATTCATTTTTGTTATGCACGGGGAGATTAAGTGATTTGCCCAGAATCACAGGATGTTGTGCGTCCTTGCCGAGACTCGAATCCGGTTCCCCAGTTAAGAGGTCGAGCGCCCTAGCCTTCAGGCCAACCCATCTCCCCAACTTGCCCTCAGCCACCAAGCTGCACCTGTTCTCCAGCACCAAGTTGTACTTCACCAAGCTATTCTGCTCAAAACGTTGCTGATATGGTATTGCAAATAAAAATCTGGTAAATTATTATGTCGCCGTATCAAGCTTTTTAGTAGACAAGTTTTGTACTAAACTGGCCCCGACAGTCTCCTGTTTATTTGCGACGTTTCCTTTTTGGTTACAGTTTTAGTTTTTCTATATTGGTTTCTGAGATAGGATCCAAATGGTGCAGTTTCTACTTGTCTTCTGCTTAATTGTAGCACTTGGATTTTTTCCAAAATATATTCCTGGGGACACAAAAAGACAAGGTTTGATGAGACAAGGGACAGTGTAAATATATACAATTCATTGAGGTGGTCCTACGATTCTATTTTTACAACCATCACAAACGAATACTTTTATAAATGCTGCCTTCAGAGGATACAACTGCGACCAGACAACACTGTCATGTAACAGTTTAATGAAAAATGAAGTTGAATAACTAGTGTAACTGCTGAGACCTATACTTACAGCACAAAAGTTAACAATACTAGGCAGATTTTTTTAAAGTGAAATTTGTATTCAATTTAGCAATAGTGTTGGAAGGCCATATGGTTATTAGAAAAATGCTTCCTGAACATAAACAACCTTTAAATGCTGTTTTGTTACTTCTATGTGTGCTGCTTAATGCAGCACACATAGAAGTAGCAAAACGGCATTTTCAAAAAATGATTGTGTATATGCAGGAAGGGTGACCTTCCTGTACATAAACAGTCATTGGTCTTTTGCTGTTTTCATGAGTGCTGCACAACGCAGCAAACATGAAAACAGCAAAAACGATGGAAATGAAAATGTTCTCCTCGTTGCGCCAGGGTAAGACCAGGTTTTCCCTGGTCTTAATTCTGGCGTTTACGCCTCCATTGTAAATAGGAGGCAGCGTCAGAATCAATGGGTGTTGCGGTGGAACGCCCACAGCAACACCCATTGCCCTCCCCTTTCACGCTAAGCATAGTGTGAAAGGGGTCCTTATTTATAAGGCAGCGTTAAGCCACATTAAGTGGCTTAATGCTGCCTTGTGAATAAGGCGAGGCCCCTATTGCCATCACAACGTCTCTGAAAGGGACGTTTTGATGGCGATAGGTGCTTGTAAATATGTCCCCTACTATTCAGTGTCTGCATCTGTCCATCTGGCATCCCGTTTGAAGAGGTCCAGGGACACTTCCTTTTTTCATGGTGTAATCTAGGATTGCACTCCCCCTTAACTAGATTCTGAGGGGACCTCCATGACTCTTCCCGGGGGGTACACAGGGGGCTTGCTGAATGTTCACCAATGCCTGCCACTTCTTTGCCACAGGGCATGATTCGGTAATAGGACTCTGAGCCATGGCAAAGGGATTTCCTCACTTACACAGAGCTGCACTCCCTTACGGATGAGGGAGCTCCCCCATTTCAATGTTCACCGACAAGAACAATTGCACATTTGGTATTCCAGATTAGGAGTGCAGCCCTTTCTGTGATACTAGTCTGAGCCCTCTGCAGAGCAAACATGGAGCACATTTGCAATTTAGTCCCTACACTCTTAAATCTGGAGACACTACTACTAAGCAGTTTCCATGAATGATTGTAATTTTGTTATTGGCACGACTTCACATGATTGCACATCACATTGAAAGTGTAACTGATAATACAAAACTCATTTGATGACATAGTCCTACATTCAACAACATGTTCTAATTTGTACAAATAAAACAAATTGGACTTTATCCATGCAGGAGGATGGTAGCATGCATTGTTAAAACTGCAAAGTAACATAAAGGAATAGTTGATAGGAAGCATCATGTTCACAATGCACACATTTATATGATTTATTTTCCATGACAGCTGACTTTGAAGATCACCATTCTAATAAAGGACTAGAGTGCTAACCTAGCTCGCTCACTGTGCTAAATCCTTGAGAAATGCAGCAGGACAAGAAACCTTTAGAATATTTCCTTTTCCTGTGCAACATTTTGAAGATGGTATGCCAAAATAGTTACAATACACAATACTTTGGAAAGGGGGTCCAAGGGCCAGTTTAAAGACTCAAGACTAGATACACGCCCCTACCTATAGCATTTATACACAGAAAGTATCTAGGAGTCGGAGAAGAAAAGCTCAATTCACAGAAGACCCATGACATAACAAAGATTCATTTTTTGTATGTATTTTATAAGTGAAAAACACCACGAGATCTATTGTATGTAGTGTAATTGAAATAAACGTGGTCATGCAAACTGGGAAAGACAAACCCAAGGGTAGGTAAAATTTTCCCATCAGTTGCTGATCTGTTTTGCCACTTTTTACATCATATGGGTTCTCCTTACCCAGGAGTCAGTACATTCACAGTCGAAAGGATATAGAGAAGACTGTGAGAACCTTATGACCCACGTATCAGCAAGTTGTTGGTGCAGATAAAGAATAAATGTAAGGAGGCAACTGAAAAAAAGCAGTGCAAAAAGTGTAAGTCGTGATAGGATAAAATTGGATCAGACTGAGTAGAAGTATAATTTTTAATATAGTTGTCATCCGACTGCTACTAGTTCAAGAAATGAAGAGGGCACCAAATTATTTTTTTATTCATTGGTTAATTTTTATAAAAATGCACTGTTTCCAATCTATTAACATTGTTGTAAACTATGCAATCTTTTACATATTAAAATGGTTAGCTCAGAAGTCACATAAGAACACATGAGAAAAGTTTGCAGTTACACAAAATTGAATATATTTATGGGTATTTGGTACTTTTACAACACACAATTACCTAGTGTATGGCACTGAAGCACATTTGGTAGTCCAGAGATGAATTTCCAAATGTTTCTGTTGTATGGATGGTGGTGTTTTACTATTCGACCACTGCTGTTTGGTTATGCATGTTTCTAAGCAATATTTCCTTTTGCTGATCTAAGTGTGCTCCAAATTGGGTTGGTGGTGTTATGTAACGTGCTGAACCGTGCTATCAAACCAGTAAGCTCCTTAGGGTTTAATAACCAGAGAAAGCTCAATATTTATTGTTTACTGTTTACATGTCTGCTGCAGTATGGGTGCTCAGTAATGTACTGTGAAGTACAAATAGTTCCACATAATGAACGAAGTACTATTTAAACGTTTACAAAGAGCACTGCAATAGGTTCACTATCATTGGGAATTAGCTGGAGAATGTGTAAATGAGTTGTTTTGAATTCATACAGACTAGGACAACTATTTTTCATAAGCCCTGGAGATTGATTTTATCTTTTCAAAGTTACGTATTTTTTTCTGCGACCCAACCATGCTCAAAGTGAGTTGCGTGATTAAATGTTTCATATTTGACTTATGTTCAATATTTTAAAATGAATGCCCTTTTAAGTAACTCTGAATGTAGTCATTATTGCGTATACATACAGATATATTTATTGTCAATACATATATTTTTAAAGGTGTATAATTTGTTTACTTTTAACTCACAGAAAAAGCAATTTTGAAACCACTGCACATTTATGTAAAGAAGTGCAAATAAAAGATACTGAAAAGGAGATGTCAGTTGCAAAGAAGACAAATAAAATGCGCAAACTGCAACTCTTTTCGAAAATCTGCCACTCATTTGCGGACAAAATGAAACTTCAGTTCTATCTGCAAATATGCCTCATAATATCTAAAAATGGACACCAAGGTATTACAACGGGGAAATGCAAAAACTCGAAAAGCATTAAATTACAAGAGTTATTAAGCAACAGTTGATGAATAGTCGGATAGATATGCAGAAAGGAGATGTTGCACATAGGTAGGGTTCTGCCTCTTCAAGTATTCATAGCCCTTTAAAATCATATTTTTACATTAATGAGTAAAATACATACTTCCCTCACATTTCAAGTTTACGTTAACAGTGGATTGTATAGTAAAGCACCTAATTTCCCACATTGAATGCAGCCTGGTGCAAAGGACGTGCTTACTTAGAACAACACTTTCTCCACCAATATGGTGTTCAGGGGTGCCTCATTTTTGTAATGAATAAAGAAGGCTTACACTTTAGTTGCTGATTTGATCTCAATGGTGAAGCTGCAGTTTGACCCAGTTGGATCAGCTGACAAAAAGTTGCTGCTGCTTTTGGAGGTATATTGTTTCTCAGGATGTTATGAATTTTTCTGAGATGGATGACCAAATAATATTTCTGAATCTATAGAAAAACGTGTTCTCATTTCAACATTCTTGGCCAATGACCATAATTTCATGGGAAGAATCATGAGAGATAACTCATTTTTCTCAAAGGAGTTGCTTCAAAGCCCAGAAGGCGATCAAGGGTTTTCACATGGGGGAATCACATCCAAATTCACCACCATGCCTAAAATGAAAATCTGACACCCACATTTGACACCCACATTTCTTATTTTAACTAGTAAATGTGGGTCTGGGCAACATGGGCAACTTCATCCATTATCCACTGTTAAGAATACAAAGTGTGACAGGTTCATGGTGTGACATTGACTTTAGGTACACAGTTCTGGTTTACTATTTACCTTGATCATATCCAGTTTTCTCAACAAAGGAAGATCCTCCGGAGGGCCGTAGTGGTGCATGTAACAATGCTCGGCGAGGTTCATGACAGCCAGTAACAGTTGGCTCAGCTCTGTACTCTGAAATGGCAGTGGGAGAAATCAGATCTGTGCTAGTGAACATCTGTTATTAGAGAAACTTCTGAAAGACAACCTGGACAGAAGACAGATAATCTGAAGCTTTGAGAATAGGAAATCGCTATGGGGTGGGATACAGTATGGTACTATTTTCTGATTACATGGTTTGCCCTTGCATCAGTGCAGTTTTGCACCTTCGTCGGTGTTACTGACACATGAAAGAAAACGTTGAACAGAACGCCCAGTGCCTACGGTTAGTCAGTCTAAATGTCGTTGCAAAAGTGCACTTATGCAGTATATGCAAAGTGTCTCCATGTGCATGCTTTACACTGTGCAAAACATAACTGTGATATGCATACTGACCGTTGTGTTGATGAATCTGTGCAACACGCCATACCAATGGCACATTTTAAGGTTTATGAATGTCACTGAAATAGTAATAATAATATTAAATGGTATGAGAACCCATTTCATAAAAAGAGTGTAAAATTCCAAATTATTCCTCAGTTTTAAATGGGAGATGAGTTTAAAAAAAAGAAAATAGGTATCTCAAGATTACGTGAAATGTTGCACTGATGCAAACTTTGGAGCATTTTGTAACATTTCTGCCCCTTGCATCAAATAAGGTATTAAGCAAAAAGCAAAAATTGCATACATTCGCCTAAATACCTCTTGCCACTAGAATGTTAAAACAGTTATAAAACGGAACTAGGAGTGAAAGACTAAGAACATGTAGTCCATTTCAAGAAAACTAACGTGTTTCTTAAGTACAGATCTATAGTGAGATATTATTACAGTTTCTGCATTTTGAACATACAATTCCCCTCCTCCTACAGTGCTTAATTTGCGCAGGTGCTTGGCATGCATTCTGACGGGGACTTATTTTTTCATCATCAGATTTTCATTCAGAAGAGGGCAAAGGCAGAAAGGGAGAAAGAAGAAGGAAGATAAAGAAAGGAAAACAGTTACAAATTGAGAAAGCTCAGGAAAACAGGAACCCAAAAAAGAGATAAAGACACAGGCAGTGAAAATTGGAATAAATAGGCATGAAGTGCAAATAAGTCTAGGCAGCCTTGGAATTCGACAACACTGGCATTCTAGACTGATGTGCTTAAATTCTATAAAAAAGCTATCTGCACAGTTAAGACCACATACTTCTTCGCCAAAATCATGAACTCCTAAAACAAGTCTAAATATTTTTTTTTCATCGTTAATGAACTGTCTAACCCCGACCGAATTACAGTGAAACCTACACCAACCCAAGAGTTGTGTAATTCTCAACACTTTTTTATGGATACATTTTCACATTCAAGGATAGTATTAAAGGACACTACGTTCAGGGCATGGTCAATAAAATCAGAACCCCCCCACTTTTTGGAGCAGTTCCCAGTGATCGACAGGTTGGTCTTTCCAGACCTCCTGTCCAAAGTTAAATCAGGATCAGCAATGGATAGCTGCCCACCCTACATTCTAAAAGAGGTTAACTCTTTATTTCTTACGCTTGCACTCTGTCTTTTAAATGAGTCATAGACTCAGGGCATTGCCCCAAGTGCCTTCAAAGAGGCTATTATTGTTCCCTTTTAAAGAAACCAGGGGGTCGACCCTGAGATACTGACCAACTACCGTCCAATTTCGCTCCTTCCATACCTGGCTAAGGTACTTGAATCTCATGTAGCTAGATGTCTATGTGCCTTCATTGAACAGTCAGTATATCTCAATCCCCCTAAGCAAGATTTCGCCCAGCTCATTCCACCGAGCAGTCATATTGACCGTCCTGGACACCCTTCATAACGAAATAGACAACAAATCCTCTCAGGCTCTGGTACTGTCGAACCTGTCCCGGCATTCGACACGGTCGACCATAACTCCCTTATTGACTGTTTTCGTGCCGCAGGCCTCCAGGAATCAGCCCTTAGATAGATAAGGTCCTTTTTGGAGGGCCGCTCACAATCAGTTGATCTATTTGACTTCATTGCGCCTGAAAAGAGTTTAACCTGTGGAGTACCCCAGGGTTCTTCATTATCTCCCCACTTATTCAATCTCTACCTCTGTCCATTGATTCAGTCCTAAAAAAACAGGAAGGTGTGCATCTTTAACTATGCAGATGACCTACAGCTCATATTTCCATCAACAATACCAATGTTCCCTCTAATTTTTTTCCTCTGTGTGCGGCAGTGTAGGGTCCCTGTGCGCTGCAGCCATGGCTGTGTGCGGCAGGAACCAGACCGCGCTTGTGCGCAGCGCGAAATAGCACTCCAAACATTTGCTTTAAAAAACTGAAAAGACCGTGCATTTCCATGCATACAACCCACTTTAAGGGGCTTAAGGCAGATTTGCCTTTTGGATACACACGCACGCCATGACATGAATTGGTTACACAGTTTTAGAAAAGCACAAGACTCCAACGGCTGAGGGTCCATAGACTGCCTAAAGTACATGCAGTTCTTCTGCTGAAAATGCTATTATAACGGAATGGTCAGAATGAAATTAGGGGAGAAGAAATTAGATGGGCGATGGGTAGAGCCTGCAAGTGATAGGCATAACCGACGTACTTTAGTTAGACCCTTCCAGGACATAGTGCAATCTCAAAATATCCCACATATCCAACAGTGGAGACATGCTCTACTGGTGCACCCAATACGGGGAAAACTGGGTCCATGACCTATCTACATACCACAGTCCACAATTCTTCAATAATTACTCACCTGGAAGGAGTATGGTGGGACGCATTCTGGCTTATATGCAACTCTAATTGCTAAGATCTTCTTGCAAGCCACCTCAAATGCACTTCATAATTGGAGGGAAGTGCAATTACAGACACAATTCTTTGAGGGGGATTCAGAGGAGCCAATAGAAGAACATAATTGAGGGTTAAGGGAGGCCCATCCAAAAGTTAGTTATTTTAAGATACTACATCAATGGCAGTGGACCCCCCAAAAGACTCTATGCCTCCTTCTAATCCAACTCTTTTTTCTCTCGCAGGGCGCGAGGCCAAATCATCTGCAAGGGAGGGATGCCCTGAACTAGGAAAGCATGGACTGTCAACTCTAGGAAATGAGAGTTAGTGAGAGAGACTGTGCCTAGTTAAAAAAATAACAAGCACAGGGGCCCAAAGATTTTCTCAGGGGCCCACTGCTGGAGAAGCCGAATGCTGGAGTGGCTAGACTTGTGGATAACTAATGTCCGTTTTTCCACCCCACCCCCCAACACTGCTTGTCTCTTTATTTCCCTCTCATAGGTGCATTTTCGTTTATGATTTCTAATTTTTTTTTACAGTTTTCCTATCCCTGCTTCTATTTCCGCCTTCATCTCGTACTCCGGCTGAATAATAAAAAACGTGTCCTAATCCTCTAAAAAAAAAAAGAGCAGGACACCATGTTTACAATCCAAGGCTATCAAGTGTGTTTATAGAAAGTGGTCCACTGAGGCAGTTCAGTTCAGTTCTTTCATTTATTTCGAAGGTTAAAAACCATCATGAAAATACATAATAATCATAAAATATAATCACAAAAAAGAACATTCTGAACAACGTGACAGTTGTTAAAAAGAAGACAGAGAAAAAGACATCCGGTAAAAAGAAGGGTTTTTGTGAAAGATAAAAACCTGTGAGCAACAGTGATACAAGACCCCGTATAATAATATTTCAGGTACCTCCCTAACCCACCATTCATCATCCCCTTGTGTTTCTCAATCTAAAAGCAATTTTAAGGAAACTTATAACAGCAAATAGGGTTCGCGTTTCAATGGCTCTTTGCAAAAACAATAAGGCAGGTTTAGCATGGATAATATTTGAGTCCTTCAAGACATCCACTAAAAATCTTTGGCGCGGTGTTTTATAAAAAGGACACAATAAAACAAAATGAAGGGTGTCCTGCGGAGACCTATTGTCGCAGCCGCAGGCACCCTTCTGCTCAATTGTTTGAGTGAAACCTGATGGATAAGCTAAAATATGGTGCAACAAATTGAGCCTAAAACGAGTCATTAAAAACCTCTCGTGCTGACTGTACAATAAAAAGAGGTACGGTTCCATGCCAACTTGATTAGAGACAAGGGAGTGGGCAACTGCCGAGGATTTACCTAAATCCAACTCCCTCCTCCTGCCATTAAATGTATCCAACAATAGGCTTTGAACGGAGTGTCTGGAGTATATGTCCACCCTGGAGGGGTCCAGGAATAGCATTTGTTCATCAATAACCCCCAGAGTGTCTTTAACATATTTCAGCCATGGGATTTGAAGGCATTTCTCTTTCAACAAGCAATCCTGGATGATCTGTCTGGATAATTCTGCATTGGGATTTGTCCAAATTTTGAGCCAGGCCAGTATAGGTCTCAGTCTGATAATGTCAGCAATATATGTGGTTCCCAGCTCTTCATGAGTAATTGCTGCAGTGATGCTCGGCGGAAGTTTTAACAATTTTTTAAAAAATTTGTCTTCCTCACTTTGGATTAGTTGTGCATCTCTGCAGCCCCACACTTCTGCTCCGTAGATGGTCTTTGAAATACTAACTGATCTATACAGAGTCATCACCTGTTCTGGAGACCAACGACCCATTCGACGTGCAAAGCTCAGTATAGCCCCATTAGCTGAGACTAGTCTCCTTGCCCTCTCCTCAATCAAAGGGACGAAGTTTAACTTCTCGTCAAATAAGAGGCCCAGATATGGGAATGTTTTAACAGTGTCCAAGACCTGATCCCCCAGTTTGAATACAAATTTCTTTTGAGGTTTCTTCCCCGCTATCATGATGAATGATTTTTTCATGTTGACGGAGAGATCCAATTTCCTCATGAGATCCGAGAAACCCTTGATTAAAAGTTGCAGACCAACAGCCGTTCGGGCTAGGTGCACCGCGTCATCGGCGTACAAAAGTACTGGCAGATGACGCGTGCCCACCTTAGGGCAGTCAGTTCCCAATGCTACGAGGTCATTCTCCAGGCCATTTATGTAGAGGGAGAACAAGAATGGCGCCAGGATACACCCCTGCCTCACCCCGCCCGAGCACGGGAAGGGATCAGTACTCACCCCCCCCCCCCCGCACTGTAGCGGACCTTGGCAGTGGTGTTCCAATGTAGCTCCCTTAAGATGTTAATGAGATCCGGGTCAATGCCTAGGTTAGACATAAGTGTCCAGAGTTTAGCTCTGTTAACATTGTCGAAAGCTGCTGCTAAGTCAATAAACCCCATGTACATGGTGCCTTCAGACGCCTTGGTATACTTAGCAGTGATCAGGTAAAGGTTAAGGCATTGGTCGGTGGTTGACCTGCCTGTTCTGAACTCATACTGGGTATCCACCAGGGTGTTATTGATGTCAGTCCAATCTGTTAGTCGATTGAGGAGTGCCCTTCCTAGTATCTTGGCGGAGACGTCAATGAGCGAGATTGGTCGATAACACTGCGGGCTGTCCCTACAGCCTTTTTTATAAATAGGGACAATCACCGCAGTGGACCATGATCTCGGCAGACCCGTTTTGATTGCTGCATTCAAGACTCTTGTTACCATTGGGACCCATAGCTCAGTATTGCTAAGAAAAAGATCCGGGGGGGTCCCGTCCGGGCCCGAGGCTTTGTTTCGTGTTAGACCTAAGATTGCTTTGAGTACTTCATCCAAAGATAGTTCAAATTTATCTGCCCTTGGTCCCCTCCATATTCCATCAGCAGTGTCCGTCTCCTGTTGATTATACAGGGATTTAAAATGAGCGATCCAGTGTTCTGGTAAGATGTTAGAGCTGATGACTGGGGAATTTGAGTCGTGGAAGCAAGGTCTATTTATAATTTTCCAGAACTGGGCATAGTCTTTGTTCTCACCAGCCTCCCTTAGGTCTGCCCATACTTCTTTTTGAAGGGTCCCTTTCCTGATCTTTAGTTGGTTTTGTAGTTTTTTCTGCAGCGAGCGATTTCTACCTTGTCCCTTGGGGTTTTTTTCAGGCTCAGTTTTAGATCTCTTAGCGCTTTGGAACAGGTAGAGTCAACCCATCTTGACGTAGATGACTGCGTTGCGGGCTTCTTGGTTGTTAGCAGTCTCTCAATTATTTTAGTCAAGTTCTCAATCGCCTCTACTACTCCTTTGTCCTCGGTTGAGTGTTCTAAACAGGTCTCTATGTGGGCTTTCCCTTCATCCACTAATTTGACATAAAATTCCTAGGGGTTGATCACTGACCACCTTAAGCGTCTCCCTTGGGCTATTGGTTGAATTTCTGATTGATGAATCAACCCTGGGTCTTTTTTAGTTAAATCGTTCCCTTTGATTTCTATTATAATGGGATTGTGATCGCTGAAGGGACTCCACTCTGTCCTAGTGTTTAAGATCTGATCTCTTGCGCTAGCTGAGATCATTATGTAATCTATTATGGACCCCCCACCTCTGCCCTTGAATGTCGGTGTTAGGGATTCGCCTACCTTGAGAGCAGCTAAGTCCATGACATGAATGAGGGCAAAGTCTTCTAATAACTTCATCAAAGTTGTTCCCTCTTTACAATGAGAAAAGTGGGGGCCCTTTTCTAATGGGCAAGCTGACCAGTCAGGGGTTGTAGGGAGTAATTTGGGGCATAAATGACAATTAAAATCCCCCATTAACAGAACAGTTGATTCTGGCTCCTTCGTCCTTTGCTCTAGTTCCTCATTTAGTATGCCTTCCAGCTCCACTAATATTGGGAATTTCCCTTCCACTGGACCGGAGTTATAAAAGTTTACAAACAGTAGACTCTCCCCCTTGTGGTGAAGTCTAACTGTTTGTATGTTGTGTGACAAACAATCTGGGTATGACCAGGTACCTTTCAGATCTAAGTCCACATAAACTGCTAGGCCTCCTTTTGCCCTACCCGAGTTTGTTCCTTGGGCGGGTCTAAAAAAACACTTGTAGCCCTCCAATTGACATGGGCCTGAGTCCTTTGCCCAAGTTTCTTGGAGTGCTATGACATGAAAACATTTTATAAATTCCAACCATTCCTTACTTTTAAATTTGGCTTCCAACCCTGCGATATTCCAAGAAAGGATGGTCAGACCCTCCATCTTGTCCTTGCCTTTTGTTATGGGTGTCAAAGTTAATCTGTCCTCCCCAGCTATAGGTAAATCGATATTGGATAATTTAGTTCCCCCCTGCCTCCGAGGTAAGTCCAATCTCCCAGGTTGGATACTTTCCTCAGTCCCACGTGTGCCCCGTGATTCTAGGCCAGAGCAGCCACTGGTAGCCAGGCTTACTACACTATCAATTTCTGTGGGTGTAAGTCAATCAATATCTTCTAGTGATTGGAGTGGGGCAAATCTATTTGTCCATTGTGCACGATCTCTGGGGGGGTAGGGCTGTTCAGGGCGGCTTGCTAGTCTCGGTCTATGTGGGCGCTGTGCTCTAACCCGCGTCCACCCTCCTTCGTCACCCCCATAATTGTTATTCCTGAATCTAGGGTAAAAATACCCGAGTGGGAGTGCGCAAATGGTACTTGTTTGGTTTCTATTGGAGTTTTTCAAAATATACTCAACCAGACTAGTGTCCGTAAAGTGTGCAACTATGCAGTCACCTCTAATGTCTTTATTTCTTCCCCCAATCCAGCTTGCCCTTCTTACACTTGCTATCTCTCCTCTATCCCCAATGTTTAAGGGTCTATGGATATTCAGCCACTTGGAGATTTTGGAGAGCAGTTGATATTGGGTTTCTCTCTCATTTGGCCTAATTTCCGGGACCCCTGCAAAGATAACTACAAAAGGACACTCCTCGGGGGGGAGATCTATGTGTGGAGCGTTGTTGTTGTAAAAGGGGTCGGGGTCTGTGTAACAGTTAATATAATTCCCTTCCCTCTGGGTGCGATCATCCTGTCTCCATTGCATTAGAGTTTGTGGGATCGGTTTCTCTCTTTGGGTATTACTTGAACCTTGATTGTGTCTCCCTCTGGAGTTATCGTTACTACCCCCTTTGGGGTTTTGGGCAATTTTGGGAGCCTCGTGAATCTGGACTATTTCTTGGTGGGAGTGACTAACACAGTTGTTATTTTGCGCTCTCTTTGAGTCTACCTTATCATTTGTGACTTCCTCAATTAATTGGGGTGGAACGAGTGGATTTTTAATAAGTGTGAGCTCTAGGGCTTTAGATTGTTTGGCGAGCTCACACATTATTTTATCCACCTTACTTATGATAGGCATTAATTGTGTCGTGATGAAAGATTCTAGCTGTTTTTTCAAATCCAAAACTACCGTGTCAATCCACCCTGGTGGTGCGGATTCTACTTGAGAGTCATTTGCTGCTATTGTGTGCTCTTGGGTACGTGTTAGAGAATTGTCTCTTGGTGGTTCTTTCCTCTGTCTCTGATGTCCCTTATTTCTCCCCAATCGCTTCCTTCTTTTCCTAAGGGTCATATCATTAAACTCAGAGATTTCTAAGCCTGAGGTTTGTGCACAGGGGACGTCCTCTATATCGTTGGTTGTTTGGATACACTGCCCTGAGTATTTGGGCTATCTACTATTAAGACATCTCTGGAGGGTGTTTGAGTGATGGCGTTAAGGTTAGGCGAGGAGGATAAACTCCTTTCCATACGTTCGATTTCACCTGTCACTTTCTTTAACATTAAGTCAATTGCAGTTGGTTTCTTCCCACTTACAGGGGCGCCCTCCTTTATAGTTTACCCCCGGATTGGTTTAGGGGTGGGTTTTTTATTTGATTTATTCCCAGCCGAGCGAGTGTTGGGATGAGTAGACATAATTCCCCTGAGGATTCCTGGCTTTTCGCCACAGTTCTATGCTGCGTGGGTTTCTGCCACTCCTCTTACGTAAGGTCAAGGGTAAGACTGATGTCTTTCAAAGGGATTCAATACCCTGTCCAACTTCCCTGCGCAAACAAGTAGTACAGTACCTGGGTGTATTCTCAGATGCAAGCGTTGGAGCCAAGGGAGGTTGCCCGTCCCATCCCTCGTCGTCCCCGGACGGCCACAGACGGCCCGCCCTCTGCCCGGGCTCCGCCCGGTGCCGCCCGCGCGCGTCTGCGATGCGGCGGAAGCTGTCTGTTTTTAAGCGCCTCCGTTCGCGCCAAGCAGGAAGTGGGCGGCGATCTCCCAGGGCAGGTTGGGAGCTGTAGTCTCGACCCCGCTCCGCGGCCGAGCGATGTCAGCAGCTCGCCGTCGGGGGAGACCACAGCGTCAGGAGCCCAGCTGTGCCCAAATGCCCAATGCGTTCGGTGAAGCAAGAAGATCAGGTAAGCTGCGAGCCCCCTCGCAGCGCGTCACCACCGGTCTGGAGTTTAGAGTTCCCGCTCCTCTGTGGGGGCTGTCCGCCTTTAAGCGCCTACGTTCGCGCCAAGCAGGAAGTGGGCGGCGATCTCCCAGGGCAGGATGGGAGCTGTAGTCTCGACCCCGCTCCGCGGCCGAGCGATGTCAGCAGCTCGCCGTCGGGGGAGACCACAGCGTCAGGAGCCCAGCTGTGCCCAAATGCCCAATGCGTTCGGTGAAGCAAGAAGATCAGGTAAGCTGCGAGCCCCCTCGCAGCGCGTCACCACCGGTCTGGAGTTTAGAGTTCCCGCTCCTCTGTGGGGGCTGTCCGCCTTTAAGCACCTCCGTTCGCGCCAAGCAGGAAGTGGGCGGCGATCTCCCAGGGCAGGCTGGGAGCTGTAGTCTCGTCCCCGCTCCGCGGCCGAGCGATGTCAGCAGCTCGACGTCGGGGGAGACCACAGCGTCAGTAGCCCAGCTGTGCCCAAATGCCCAATGCGTTCGGTGAAGCAAGAAGATCAGGTAAGCTGCGAGCCCCCTCACAGCGCGTCACCACCGGTCTGGAGTTTAGAGTCCACTGAGGCATATCAAGACTACAGCTACAAGAATACACCGAGTGGTTAAATAACCATAGCTTCCATGGTTTCAGATTGCTATGTGTGACAGTTTCATAATTTCATTTTAATTATGAGTCAGCCATCGCAGGCGCTTGCACCAGTCTTAAGATCTTCTTAGAGTTTCTCTATGCCTAAATGGGTCTAATTTCTGATCTCTATAGGTTTACCTCCTCTTCATTGCTTGATTTTTGCTTGTAAGAAAGTGTCACTCATACTCCTTGAAACGTCGCTCATAATTACACTGTAATTATGAATATGTCACATTTAGCAGTCTGAAACCTTGGCAGCTATGTACTTACACGCTGTTTTTTTAAATCTTGCTCTACTCTCTTGTTAGTAAAGCGCGGTGCGGGCAAGACTGTGGGCTTTTGTTTAAGTATTCATGTTAATCACAGCTCCTACAGGATCTGTGATTAACATGAATACTTAAACAAAAGCCCACAGTCTTGCCCGCACCGCGCTTTACTAACAAAAGAGTAGTGCAAGTTTAATGTTTTTAAACTTGCTCTACTCTTTTGTTAGTAAAGCTAGGCTGCGAGAGAGACTGTGGGCTTTTGTTTAAGTATTCATGTTAATCACAGCTCGTGAAGGGGCTGTGATTAACACGAATAGTTAAACAAAAGCCCACAGTCTTCCCAGCACAGCGCTGCACCAAACCCATACAGAAAGTGCCCCAAGCCAGCCTTACCTGTACTCCTGATGGCAAAACATCAAGGAAATGCTTTTCACGCCGCTCGCTTTTTAAAGCGTCGGCACAAATTGGGATGTGACCTGTGTGTGCGCTCAACACATGGCAGTGCGCGCTCACTGGCAGAGAACAGTGCCCCTGACTCGGTTTTAGAATTTCAAGCCACCATGCTACATATCCGGGATTGGATGAACTGCAATCAGCTGAAACTCAACCTGGATAAAACAGAACTGGTCCTGTTAGGAGACAGCGAGAACCTCTGGAGTCTTCGGCTCTGGCCAGACGAGCTGGGTGCTCCCCCAGTCCATCTTCTTCAGCAAAAAGTATTGGGGTGATAATAAATAATGATTTATCCATGAAAACTCAAATCACACCAGTAATGTCAACCTGCCATTACCAACTTAGGAAAATTAGGAAAATTAGCAGACTGCTCACGAGAGAAGCACTGATACAGGCTGTAGCCATGGTGATCTCCCACCTGGATTGTGCCAATTCACTCTACTATGGCATACCACTGTATCTCATCAAGAGACTACAGTTGGTTCAAAATCAAGCATCTAGGCTGGTTTTTCAGCAACCCAGGTGGGAACGTGTTTCCCCCTTATGAAGAAGCTGCACGGGCTACTAATTCTACAACGATCTTCTTTCAAAGTGGGCTGCTTGATTTTTAAGTCTCTACATGGCTCAAGACCTAAATTCATTTCCAACCTCATTCAAAGGCATTTACCCACGCGTAACCCCTGCGCTCGTCTCACATGAACCTGCTAACCATACCTACCTATAAACTGAAGCAACAAGGTGGTTGTAGATTTGCAGTGTTGGTGCCTCGTTTCTGGAATTCCCTGCCACCTAACATCAGAGCATGCACGGAACTCATGAAATTCAGGAAGCTTCTTAAGACTTGGCTATTTGCTCAAGCTTATGTTTAATTCAAATGCAGGACAGTTTAACACAGCCTCAGCTCATCCCGGACCTAGCGCCAAGAAACCAAACGGTGAACGCGCCCTTTATAAATAATTGGTAACATAACATAACATAACATAACATGTGCTAACAACTGAAACTTTGGGCCCAAGCACTTTTTTTATGTTATGCCATGTTTAAATAACAGAGTATAACTATCACATCATTATTCAATTAACCACTAAACAATTTTAAATATTGTGGTATAATTCTTTTTTTACAAAAAGGGATTTCTTCACATCACAACACATGCCACATTACCTTGTGTACTGTAAATACATATAACTTAATAAAAAACGTAAAAGCCATACTTGTCAGTGCACAATTAAAGAATTACAAAACAAGAATACATGCACTGATGATTGCACGTTTTGATTACAGAGAATACATTTGAGTCCAAATGATAAGAGTCTACTTCACAGGTGGGTTCCTTTTCTTTCATGGGTGTTAAGCGCAAAGGTAGAAACTGGTAAAATCCCAAAAATATGGAAGAGTACAGTACTCATATTGCTATATAAAAAGGGCGGGTGGTGATTTTAGAATCTAATTATCAGCTATTTGTCGATGTATTTTCCACAGCCAAAATTGTTAATAAGGTTCTTGGGGGATATTCACATACTGAAGATTGTGCTATAATTCATAGAGTACAAGTCGGGTTCCAAACTGGGAAGTCCATGATGCGCAGTGCAGCAGTCTTAGCTATGAAGGCTGGCCACTCCACTCAAGGGGCAGATAGTCTCCTCTATTGTGCCTTTGTGGAATTGTCAAATGTTTTTAATCACATCAATGCTAAGGAAAGTCATCCATGGTGCTGTACTTTTTAAAATCCCATTGTTCATGACGAGCTCAGATCGTCATGAGCACACGACCAGTGTACTGCATGACGAGCTGAGCTCGTCATGAGCAGCGAAGGGGTTAACATCATGGCTGAAGGAAAACTATGGGAAAAGATGCTTAGCTTGGCTACAACTAGGTGCCTTTGTAATCTCTAAGGGGATACCTGGACTCACTAAAGTCTGAAGGAAGAATAGTTGAGCAATCTGACTCCATACAAAGTCTTACAGTCATCAGCGATCTGAAGGGGAATGCAAGATACCCCTAAAAATGGGAAATTGACAAAGCAGTTCCCTATTTTACACAGACAATATGGTACTCCTACACTGGACTGAAAAGACTAGGGGGCCCATTAGGATGGCGGGCGGATTGCCTCCGCCAGGGTAGCGGTGGCCACCGCCACCCTGACGGAGGCAATCCGCCCGCCATCCTTCCCTGCATTCCCCCCCGCCATATTACGATGGCGGAGGGGACCGCAGCGGTCGGAAAGATCGCCTGCCTGTTTTCCGCCCGGTCGCATAGCGGCCGGGGCGGAAAAGGGATAACATGGTGGCGGTGTCTATCAGACACCGCCAGCCATATTAGAATAGGCATTTCTCAATGCCTTTCCGTGGCGGCAATGCCGCCACGGAAAGGCATGCAGTGTTCACTCTGGGGGGCCCCTGTGGGCCCCCAGAGTGACGGGCAAAGGGGGGTGGCACACAGGGGGTACCTGTGGTACCCCCCTGCATTTGCATAATCGCAGCGGCAGGCACCGCGCGGTGCCTGCCGCTTCGAGTATGCAAATGCGTGCATTTGTTTTTAACATTGTGGCGGGCGGTGCAGTGAGCACCGCCCGCAACAATGTTACTTTGAGGAATGCGCCCGCCACAGTGGCGGGCGCATCCTAATGCCAATGTCGGGACCCCCGCCCTTTAGGCGGGCGGTCCCGATCTCCGTTAGGGTGGCGGGCGGACTGTTTCCGCCCGCCATCCTAATGGACCCCTAGGAGTTGATTCGTTCAGTACACTGTACTTTCATGTAGTGAGACATCATGAGTGCTGTTCACATAGAAGCTTTCCTGACTTTGACACACACGCGGTGTCTTTTTTCCATTTCTTCTACGATTCTGTCTTGGGTTGAAGTCACTACGTTCCTCAACACGTGATTAGGGCTTTTCACGTCATTCCATTCTGTTTATCTGCACACGTTGACGCTTGTTGAAAGTTCGCACACTAGGTTAACTAACGGAACGTCAAGACACGGCTTGCCTGGTCGCCGATGTAAGTTTTGTATAACTTTTCACCGCATGCTGTTTTACGTTTGTTTGGCAACTGTCAGAGTCCCGTTTCCTTTGTTTCCTTCTCGCCGGAGTACATGTTGTTATTATTTCACATTCGTATTTCATGTTCGACACTAGAATACAGATAGCGCACCTCTTTTTACCTTGGGGATCATGAAGGCGTTTGTCTCTCTCTTTCACTTTATTCCAGTTTTGTTTTACTTTTGAGCACTTTCTGTTTTTATAATGTGCATGTATATACTGGCAGGCGCTTTGGATAATTTCACTCTGCACCCCTAACAGCCTTCATGCTGGCGCGTAAAATTTCATGACATTTAGCGCTAAGTTGTTAATAGTGTGGAGTCTATAATTTGGTACTGTATTATTTACTCTACATACCCCTGATGAAGGGTCGCTGCTGATGGACCCGAAATGCATTGGGTATTTTGCAAGATTCACTTCATAAGAATATCATTATGAACTGATCAAACTTCCTGAATAAATTTGATGAGATAACCATTTGAAGCGTGGATTTACGTTACTTTCAAGAGTTGAAGATAGTGAAGAAACCTTGGAGTTTCATTAAAAATTGAGCGCGCATCTTTGTGGAAAGGTTATCCTCTCCACACCAAGTCTTTTCAGTTTCGTGTAGACACGGCCAGACTCCATGTGACAGATGCAGCGCCAACCGACAGCCAAAAATAGTTTGTTGAATTATTGTAATTGAGTGCACTGGGATAACACTGTTTCATACTCCTACACTGGAAACATCTGGACTTCCTGCAGGAACTGAATTTTCCTAAACACATATTCAAAGATAAATCATCTGAAAATAAATATGGTAGAATGAAAGATTTTCTGTTTTGGAGGAAGCCTAAGAATAAGATCCGCTATTTGGGGCATGAGAAACATGAGGTCGTGCACATGAATATGTATTTGGGCCATTAAATTGAGACAAATGTAAGTTGGAGCGTTACATTGGATGCTAAGAAGTGCTCACTTTGTGCCCTGGAGGTGGTGCTAGACAGGTTTTTGTTGGACGTTTAACCTTGACATTTGAGATGACTTACCTCGTGGCCAACATTGGACCAGCTGCAACACATGGTGCAGGCATTTAGTTCCCCAAAGACTGATGTGGTCACAATAGAGGCCCTTATCTGGAGGCGGGGCTTGGGCTGCAACAATTGCTAATCCTTGAGACAATCACAATTGAATGATGCCTAGGTTTCCTTGGAGTAGTGCTTTGTTTGCATATTTAAATAGGCAGTTTTGTATTTTCAGGACAAATTCCAGCTTCTTCATTAATTAAGACGGATTTTCAGCTACTAAAAGAAAAACTTGATTATATTGGGCCCTATTCACAAAAGTAAATTTGGTCATGAACTTAAATTTGCCTGTATGACACCTGCCAAGAATGCACAAATCTTAACCCATTCACATGTGCGTAGATCCCCACCACGAGTATGGAGTTATCTACACCCATAAATCCCACTCAATGGAAAAATTCGAGTTCCAAGGCATCACTAGCCTTTGAAGTTTGTGAATGCCCACAAACATGCATGTGTCAGCATGCACAAATGCCTCTCATTCTCTTTTCCGCCTTGAAAATGGGCATGATGCTTACTATAGCCAAGTACTGAGGCAAATCTCTTTCCATGATGCAAAGGAGAATGGTTCATCCCCAGATTTGCTGGGTGCTGGGCAAGGCTTTTTCCACCATGAAGATCTCTGCACTGCTGGACAGGACACTGGTGGGAATCTAACACGACCTTCATACAAGTATTGGTGGACACCCACGCTAGGCGTAGCTTTCCGTGCAGACTTCTGTGAACAACCCTGCATTCCAGAAAGTAAGAAAAGCATATGCAGGCTTCAGCGGATGGACAGAAGGCATAGATATTTCCACCAGGCATGCAGTCCTTTTCAAGGCAAGAGGAGGTCAGAGCATCTGTCGACCAGGCATGCTGACTGGACACCCGCAAAACATTCAATGAATCACAGAATGATTAAAACGTGCAGACAGATTGGACAGGCTTAAACATTATTACATACAAAATATTCTCCGGATGGGTGTAGTACAAAGAGTCAACTAATGAAGCTCCGAAGTAGAAAACGTGTCCACTACTTTAGCTAGGTTTATACAGTTCCAAGTGTGGGGCATTTTTGGCCAGCTTCTCAGAAACTGAAGGCCTTGCTTCGCTTTTAAGTCAGTATGTCAGAAATATATATCTTGCATTTTAATAATCCCGAATATTAACATTGAAAAAATAGAAAGGTAGGTCCCTTTTTGGAAATCACAACATTTCAAACAGGCTGGTATAAAATGTTTTGTAATTTCTGATTTTAAACTGTGCTGAAAAAACACGTGTTTGAAATTGTAGATTTTAAGTATGCCCATTTGTTAATATTGAAAATGTTTGTCGTCTCTGCCAGTGAAATCAATTCTCTTCTACTTAATAAGCTTAACGTCTATGCGTCTATTGTATCGCACTGTGTCATCAGGACTTCGATAGGACAAAATGCATTTATTGGGAAAAAGTAACTGCTTCTGTTGATTGGCTAGCAATCCATGCCTATGTAACGAGATTTGGGGGGTGAAGCTGGCAAGCTAGCAGTGTGGCCGAGTTGAATTGTTTCCCCTAGGATCCGGTGATGCTCCATGTCAGGACATGTTGAGATGGAGACTGTCTTGAAGAGATTCTGCTGGAAATACATCCAACCTTCGAAACCTGAAGGGAACCACTTGGTGATGCTGCCTTGGTTGGAGAAAATTGACGGGAACAAGATGCCAACCCTCCGTTGTCATTCCACGATTGAGCTTTTGGGACATTGCGAATGTTGTTGTAGTCATGATGTAAAGGACTCAGTTTGGAGTCTGGAGAACAGACTCAGAGCCGGAGTGCTGGGTGTCCCACCTTTGAATTATTGAGAAGATATGATATCTCTGATGCAATGCTTTCTCGAAACAGAGGTGCTTCAGGACTTGCCAAATGCTGAGCTGGCAGTCCACAAAGCTATTAGACTTCCTACAAAGGGTCTGAAGCACGGGTCATCAGAAGAGGTACCATCAAAGTTGAGCTTGGTACAAGTGCGCAAAGGGAGATCATTACTTCTTTGTGGTATGCGGGACAGCTGTGGGTAAAAGAGTGAGAGAGAGTTCCTGTGCTGTGTATGAGTACTTGCATGGCAATCAGGGAGTCCAGATGGCCAGGACACTAGAAATGGGGTGGAGGGTGCCTTGAATATACAGGCTTTCCCCTTTTTCTGATTTTGTGGTAGGCAGCATGAATTACCGTCTCCAGCAGTGCTTGGACAGAGGAGCCATTTGAATAAACTTTCACTGGGAATTGTTCCTTAGTGCTACTGGGTCAGTATAAGACTCTTTTTTGTACTTGATCTTTTGAAATGATCTACAAGAAAAATGTCTATTCTGAAATTGGACTATGCGTTGTAAGTATATTTGAGAATTTTGCACTTCTTATACTCAATAAAACTCAGTTGAAGTTAAAAGGAGATATGATGGACTTTATTAGTCATCTTTATCTGTAATGTAAGAGATTTTGAATGACCAGAGCATTTTGTTTCTTAGAGATCATTTTATACACTCGTGGACTTTTAATTTGCTTTATAATACCCTTCTCCAATTTACTTTTGAGCTGTGGGAGCAAAGGTTTGATAAAGTATTCTCAGCAATGTTACTTCAGTCAAGATTGTCTACGAGACCTATGATGGTCTCCGCACAGCATTCCACCACAACAGTACTAAACCTTAGGCTGCATTATTATATAATGAGACTAAAATTGCGTATTGATTTAACTTCAAACAATCTGTAATGCTTCCATTGTTCTTCCCTATGGAAAAGCATATGATTCAACTTACTTTTATGGTAGTTGGGTAAGAAAACTGTTCCTAAGGGGCTCAACTTTAACTTTACTTTCAACCAGCCTATTACACTTTATCTGCAAAGTCCACCTTTATGGGATTTGTTGAGCTGCTGCTTGGGTCTCCAGGCATTTTTACCATCTGATTTCAGACCTTTAGCAGGACAGTCTTTCCTAATCTGTACTGAACGGTCCAGGATCTTCACTGATTTGTACTGTACACAGTGGCGTAGCTAGATCTACTGCCACCTGGGACAGAACCTAAGATTGCTGCTGGTGCGGGTAAGAACGAGGGAGGGTGTAGTGGGTGGCAAACGACGGAAGTATTGTTCAGAGGGGGTGACAGTCGACAGAAAACTGTTATAAAATCTTTCCTTCTTTTTACTAGAAAAGAAATAACACAAATTTTAACACTGAGAAGCGGCACAGACAGCACAGTTGAAGAAATGGCATTGATGAGCAATGTTACATCAACGTATCAATGTTCTTCAATGTCTGCTCTACTCTGCCCATCAGAGTACCATACTTCCTGTTGTTTTTTTGGCGAGCGACCAAATTTTGGACTGTTGCAAAGTCATCCTGTGCCCTGGGCACCCCCCAACTTTCTGCTGACTCGAACTGGTGGTAACTGACTCTGACTGACCCTGAGGTTCTGTTTAACCAGGCCCAGGGCCAGTGCCAAGGTAAAAGGAACACATTAGAATACAGTTAAGACACCCAACATACAATAGGATACACAATAGTATGGTGGGGTACCCCTGTAATTGGCATGACTTACCGCATAAGCCCCTAGTATGTAATAGGGCACGGGATTAAAACTACCTAGAAGTCTCCAGCATCCTGGGGCATGGCAGTTTAGAGGCCAGTAGATTCTCTGCACCAGCATGTGTGCAGTGCTGAAGCCTGAGGTCAGTTTAAAAGCAGCACTGGTTGCCAGGACAACATTTAAACCTTAAATTGTGTCCAAACTCGACTTTGGTGGTAGGGGCCCTTAAAAATGAAAAGTCTACCACTGTTTTGCATATTAGGGACCCCCAGGGTCACCCCTAGGTATCCCAGGGGTGGAGGGTCAGTTATCTATAAAGAGCGCCCTTATAAAATGAGTTTTTATATGCCTGGGTAAAGCGAAATTTTACATTTCACTCCCCACATTGTGTTAAAAAAACTGCTCAAATTCGACTTTAATGCTAGAAGAATTGGGTACGGACCATCTGCAATATTTCTGCATATTCAGAACCCCTAAAGTCCCCCCTAGTTGCACAGGGGGTGGGGGTCCTGTAGAAATTAGGGAAATACTTATAAAATATGGTTTTATAAGCCCTGGTGCTAGAAAAGTGCCCCAAGTCATTTTCCCCATTGCAAACCCCATGGCCCATAGGTTAACATGGTAGGAAATTATTGATTAATAAATATTGATAGGACCGGACCATTCAAAGACTTCCCAGAATGGTAGAAGTAAATCCAACAATATGATATTGTTGAATTTCTCCTAAAGTGTACATACAAGAAGGTATAAGACTTTCTTGTTTGTAAGTCCACATTCAGCCTTTTAGTGGTCTGCCCTGATTGGTCAGAGTTAAGTGGATTAGCCAGGCTGCTTTGAAGAGGTGATAAAGAACCCCTCTGCTGGGAGGGCAGTTTTCTGGTCTATAGGAATGCCAGGCCAGGGGGTGAAGTCGTAAACCATCCTCTTCAAAGGCAGAGGGGAGGCCTGGGTTTCAGTTTCACTCTGACACTCTTGACCCAGAGTCAGGGCTAGGCTTAAGGAAGGTATGTGCAGATGGTAGGGAGAGAGTCCATGGAAATAAGCCATTCCAGTGGGTGTGTTTAGCCAGCTCTTACCTCCTTGCTGGAAAATCAGCCATTATGGATTTGGAAGAATGATGCACTCTGGGACAAACTAATGCCACACTCTACAGGATGTGGTCATAACTATGAGGAGTCGCCCTGCTCTCATTGGTCAGAAGTGACCTGGTGCTTGACCCAGAGAATTTTGAATAAGTATCTGAGAGGGGCAGATCCCTCCATATCAAGTCAAGTCAAGTCAAGTCAAACTGTCTTTATTCGACTTAATTAAAAGTCATACAAAGAGATTAAAAAACATTTCATACAGGAAGTTTAGGAACATTTCATACATATTAAGATATGACCATAAAATCAATCAATTACATTAAAACAGATCTAGGCCTACAAAAGTTAAAAAGGAGTAACAATGGATCTAATGGGTATGTTTTTTCATCCTAGCTGCAGCTACCAAGAAGTTCGCTATACAAAAGGTAATACGTGGGTTGATCAATGATTGTAAAAAGAGCAAGGCCGGTCTCACTTGTGTGAAGCCCGCCTCCTTCAGAACTGGTACCAGATATTTTTTCCTTGGCTCTGAATAAAACCCACAAAACATAACAAAATGCATAGTGTCTTGGAATGAAGAATGATCACAGCTGCAGGGTGAAGTTAGTTCCGGTTTTTCCCTAGTTTAAAAAGTGCCTAAATAAAAATGTAACAAATTAAACCTAAACTTAGTTAAAAGAAACCTATGGAATGAGATTGTAACAAAACCAAGATAAGGTGCTAAAGAAAATGAATTGACAAGTAAATAATGACCCCTTACTGATGGTTTCACTAACTCCCTTTCCTCACGGGATGCTCTTGCCCTCCCCATGAAGTGCTTTTTAACAAGATCAATATCTTGGACCTTGATATCTTGAGGGGGAAGTAAAAAACTCTGGCCGCCCCAAGTCTGAGAATGCCTTCAACAGATAGGCCAGCCAAGGGATCTTTTTAAAATGGTCTAGGGACAAGACGTCGGACATGATCTTATGGTTCCGTGGGAGGTCTTCATTGAGCCACGTCTTTAACCAAAAGATCAGGGGAGCCATGTATAACCCCTCAGTTAGAAAATCTAAGCCCACCTCCATATGTATAGAGTAGGTTGGTGTTGACTGCGGCAGAGAGAGGAGTGTCCGTATAAATCTGTTCTCCGCTCTCTGAATTGGTTCCACATTTACATAGCCCCAGAGTGGTGAGCCATATGATGCAACAGCGACCGGTTTGCTCTTATAGATTTTTAACAACGCTTCCATTGGCCTAGCACCCAACCTACCCGCAAAACCCATGAGGGCAGATGAAGATCTAATAACAGCCAACCTTTTCGCCCTCACTTGAGGACCCCAGGTTCCTCTCTGATCAAAAAGGACCCCCAAGTAGGGAAACGTGGAGACTCTAGAAACCATATCCCCTCTACACGTGAAGGTTTTAGATCTCCTCTTACTACTTTCTCGTCCCACCACCATGGTATGCGACTTGCTAGTGTTTATTTTTAAGTCAAGCTGCTCCATGAATGTGCCAAAGGCATTTAAGAGGCGTTGGAGGCCGACAACCGTGCGCGCAATTAGCACGGCGCCGTCCGCGTACAGGAGCGCTGGAATCTTAACAGCTCCTGCCCGCGGAACGTCGACTTCCTTCTCCTCCAAATGTGCACCCAAACCATTAATATAAATGGTAAACAGCAAGGGGGCCAAGATACAGCCCTGCCTTACCCCCTTCAGGGATTTGAAAAGGGACGTGCACCTACCCTCATTTGTGACCCGTACGGCTGCAAAAAGCTCCTGATGTAGGGAAGCCATGAAACTTACCAATGCCTCATCGATCCCTATCCTCAGCAAGATTGTCCATAACTTTGCCCTGTTCACCAAATCGAAGGCCGAGGAGAGGTCCACGAGTGCTAGAAATAGGGACCCCTCCTTGGCCACCGTGTACTTTGATATGAGCAGGTGCAGGTTAGAGCATTGTTCAATTGTGCCTTTCCCTTCTCTGAACCCATACTGGATCTCAGACAACCCTCCACAGTTCTCAACAGCGACGGCTCGTGGAGGGAGTTACGGTGGGGCAGGAGGGCGGGGAGGGGGAGGGGCAGGGCGGAGGTTGCTAAAAACCGGCATATGGATAATTGCAGGTAAGTAAACAATTTAATTAATAAAACGAATTTCGTAGCTCGCACTGCATTGCATTTTGCGATGCAAGGCGCACTACGAAATGCGTTTTATTAATTAAATTGTTTACTTACCTGCAATTATCCATATGCCGGTTTTTAGCAACCTCCGCGCTGCCCCTCCCCCTCCCCACCCTCCTGCCCCACCGTAACTCCCTCCACGAGCCGTCGCTGGTTCTCAACATTATCCCTCAACCTGGACAAAAGGACTCTACCTAGGATCTTCACCGACGAGTCCAAGAGGGATTTGGGCCTATAACACCGGGGATCGTCCCGCTGGCCCTTTTTAAAAATGGGGACGATGGTTGAAATGTCCCAGGAGGGTGGTGTAGGGTTACTATTAACGGCAGTAAAAACATTGGCCAATAACTCTGCCCACAGCTTCGGAGAATGTAAGAAAAAGTCCGCTGGCGGGGCCCGGGGCCTTATGCTTGGTTGTGGCCAAAATAGCTTTCTCCACTTCTAGGCTATAAAAATGTATTGGAGTGGCGTCTAAGGCGACCAGCGAGAAATCTTGGGTTGCCTGATCGTTATCCCCATACACATTTTTAAAATGGGACAACCACTTGTCATCTGGGATGACACAGTCCATGGCCTCATTAATTTGGTCGGAAAAAAGTGGTTATTTAATTATTTCCCAGAATTTCCGACTGTCCTTCAGGACAGCCATGGATAGGAGATTTTCCCAGGCTTCCCGTTTGATACTGTCTTTTCTAATTTTAATAGCTGACTTGTAGATTTTCCTTAATCTAACAATCTCATCCTTTACCCTTGGTACTTTTTTCAAGGCTACCATCAGAGACCTGTGTGCGTTGGAACACACAGTGTCAAACCAGCGCTTCTTATTCGGTGCTCCTTTCTATGGTTTAGCCAAGAGATCCTGCGCACCCTGACCACAGATCGACTCAAAGGCCCCTATAGTTTCACAACCCAGGGCACAAGTGTTCTGACACACCTCAACCTGTTGATTAATTTTTGGAAAAACCTCCGCATAGAAATTTTCTGGGACCACCTTAGCCCACTTAACTCTCCTACCCTGATCAGAGGTACGCAAAGTGTTAGCCATTCTCACTTTCCCCGGATTTGGCCCCATATAAACTCCCCAAGCCACTTCAAGTAAAACGGGGTTGTGGGCGCTGTAGTGAGAAGGCACAGTGCAATAGGAAATCACCTGGTTTAGGATACCTTGCGTGGTGAAGATGTAATCGAATATGGTTCCTGGGTTTGTGCCAGCGAATGTGGCTATTCTTAGGTCACCCTCTGGTTCATACAAGTTAAAATTTGCCAGAAGCTCTTCTAGCTCCTCTCCTTCTGTGGTGTGTTCGAAGTGAGGTCCCTCAAGGTCTTCACCCCATTCCTTGTTACTTAAGCTGCATGCTAACATGCAGGGATGAATTTTAAAATCGCCTAATAAAATGTACTCTGTATCAAGCTGTGTGTTCTGACTGCCTGACCTTAGTATAGCGTCTAAGGTGGCGATATTACTACCAATATTGCCCCTATTCCCTGAATTGTAAAAATTAATGTATAGTGATCTCTTAGCGGGGTTGATCTCTCTCTCTCTACAATGAGGATGTTGTGCGAGTCAGTACTAATCTGTTTTAGGGAGCCCTTCAGTTCTAGAGAGAATAACATTAACAGACCTCCCTTAGCTCTGTCAATGCTGCTAGGAATGGCTGCCTTGGCGAAGCTAGTGTACCCATCCCACCAAAAGTTAGCAGTTGTATCCCAGGTTTCCTGGAAGGCAATAATATTGTGTCTAACAACAAAGCTTGACCACTCCTTATCATTGCGTTTGGAATCGAGACCCGCTACATTCCAACTTAGTATCTTGCAGGTTTCTACAATTCTCTTCGCCGCAGAATTGGTCAAGGGTACCCCCTCTTCTGCTCGTAGATGGGGGCTTCCATTAGCCGATAAGTTACCCACTATCTCTGCTGCATTTAACTGCTCGTGAGTGATATCATTCTCATTAACACTAACATACTCAGTAAGGGAGCCACCAACAGTCTCGACCGGAATTTGGTCAGGAACAATTTCCCTTTCTGGGGCGACTTGCGCTTTGTGGCCTTCCAAACTTGTAGTCTCATTCATTTTTATACCATTTCTAAGTCCTCTACCCCTATCTTTGGGGTTACTTGTTATGTATGGGACCCTTGTTCCATTTGTTGTCGTATTTGGACCCCCCATACGTCAATCACAATCATTTAAGTTTGCCAAGACTCCAAACCTATTCGCTGTACCAAACCCTCAATCGTGGGTTGGGGCCCCCAATCCCCATCCATTTGTTACAGCATTCCACCTGGGTAGTGGGGTAATAGGCATGGGCGGATTTTGCGGATTGGCAATCTGCGAATTTGCGGATTTGCGAATTTGCGGATTGCGAAAATCCGCAAAATCCGCAAAATCCTCGAATCCTCGCAGATTTTTTTTTTGTGTTTGCACGGGTTTCTGCAAGTTCACGAGGGTTTTGTACAATTTCGCAAATTGCGAAATTGTACAAAACGCTCGCGAACTTGCAGAAACCCGTGCGAACACAATGTGCCTACTCATGTATGTGCCTCTTGTGTGTATAAAAGGTCAGAGAAAGATCAGTTCAGCAGATGAAGAGAAAGAAGCTCCTGGTCACAGGAACAGCACGGGTATTGCGCTCGTGAAAGTCAAGGATGCAAAGTCTATCCAGCATCACAGCTGATTTTCCACGGTAGATTTGGGAAGAAGGCACACCTGTCCAGCCTCGACGACGCTCACGATTGTTTTTGGGCTAATGAATGAGTCACTGAATTTGAGCATCAACTAGTTCGAGCGACCATGTGTGTGTTACTATGCAATCGCCCCGAAGGGCGCAGGGGTCCCTTGAGTGAGCTGTAACTATTTTACAATGGCGCCAGCAAGCTGCCAGCGCCGTTGTAAAATAGTTACAAAGTTAGCTTGCACAGGAAGCACTTAGATAAAATAAAGCAGCACCTGCTTCGTTTCATCTAGTGGTTCCTGTGCAAGCTAACTTTGTAACTATTTTACAACGGCGCTGGCAGCTTGCTGGCGCCATTGTAAAATAGTTACATGAGTGGGGGTTCAACTTTTGAACCAGTTACGTCCGCGGATTTTTTTTTGCGGATTTTGCGGGAAATCCGCAAAATTCGCGGATTGCGGATTTCCCCAAAATCCGCAAAATCCGTGGGCGTAACGGATTTCCCGCTCATGCCTAGGTATTGGGGCGCATTGGAAACTGTTCATCATCCAGCCAGGCTCCAAGGCCATTTCCACAGTTCCCACGGTCATTTAGCGGGGCACCCAACCCCCACCTATTCATTGTGTTCCAGTGTGCTCTAGGGGTCCTGGCAAAAAACACATTCTGATGGTCACCTGGCCCTGTACCGAAACTGTTTGCTGGACCAATACCATAATCATTATGTATAGGTCTAAGGCCCCCACCCCATCTATTGCTTCTAGTAGACCACCCTGATCTTGGGATGTTTGGCTGAATCGCTTTTTGCTGTTCACTATAGAAGAATTTTAGGGTAAGAGTGATTATGGATCCACTTCTTCGTTGGGGGGGAAATATATTTGACAGGACATTTGGGAGCACGACTGCGTTTGAAAAATTTAACACTACGCAGTCCCCCTTGAACTTTTTTGCTTGTTCCCTATCCATGTCATCCTTCTCGCCATTACAATTTCCCCTGCCAACTGTTCTTTCCCATGATGTGTCATCTGCATATTGCTTGTCAACCAGTGTAACGCCTACCTTGTCAGGGATGAAATAGATTCTGTCTGGCCAGGGAGTAAGATGGGTACGTTAGCTAGTACCAGCACCAATGGTGATGCTTCCACTATAAATTGCAAAGGATCATCCCCTAGGGGTGGCGATATTGGTACAGTAGATGGGGGTATGGGGGCCTCACTCGCTATTTCCTGGCTAAGTACAACTGGTGGTACCTGACCAGGCGGGATGGTCTCTGACGATCCTTCATCTACTACTATATCGCCCCCATTATTATCCTTCATAGTATCTACTGGTTTAGTGACAATAGTTACTACATTCTCTAATTCTTCTGCTAACTTGCATTGCAGCCCTTCCATCCTTTTCACTTCTGCAGTTAGCTTATCAATTTTCCCAATCAGTGGCTTAATGATGGTCTTTATCTTAAGATCTATCATGTCCGCTATCCTGTTGAATAGGTCATCGTCTATAATTTGTCTCAGGTTATCTTCCTCATGCTCCGTTTTTTTTTCTCCTTAGACTTTGGTGGGGAAGCAGTCCTTTTCCTCCCTGTTCGTGGCCCCCCCCCCCCCGTTTAGGCTGAATTTTTCTGCAGGTTCTCACCGCCCTGGTCACAGGCACTGAAGGTGGGGATTCCTCTGCTATAAATTCTACATGAGGCTCGGGGTCAGACTCTGCATTTGTCTCCACGTCGACCAGCAGATCTACACTTTGGTCATGATTTTTAATGTCAAGGAGGTTGGTATCTGGGATGTTCGTGCTGAGGTCTTGCAATGGTGTATCAGACATTTGCGTGCTGGTGGAGGGGCTCCCTAAATGAAGGACAGGGGATTGACTCAAGCCTAACGATTGCCTTCTTTCGCTGTTTATTTTTTTTTTACCACTTGCACCATATAGTTATCCATGGTATTAAGCGTCTCTGAAGCTCCATGGACATATTCTCAAATGATATTAAACACTGCGATACGACACAAACTAGTATCACCCAAATAAGTGCGCGCTGAATGCGAGCTCGAGGTGACAGTTTTTAAATCATAGATGGTATAGTCTTACTTCTGACAACTTGCTTTGGTAGTAGCATGGACAGAGTGGCCGTCCCAGTCCAGTCACGGCCAGTCTAGGACTGTCTAAGACTGTCCCGCCCTTGTCCCAGCGCCGACCACACGCGTACCGCGATACACGGTACAGGTCTTGCCTTTATCCAGCCTGTGGGGGGCGTGACGGGGAGGCGGCTTCAGGCCCAGGTGTATTGTGGGCGTTGTTGTTCAATGCCCCCTCTCGGTCCACGTCACACCAGCTGTGAGCGTTTCCCGCGAAGCGGGAAACGCGAGAGATAACAGTGCAGGCAGGCGCTAAACAACAGGCAGGAAATGTCAGTTCAGCCCCGTGGTTCTCCTTAACTCGAGATGCCCAGAGATCCGGTGTACAGAAGCAACAGGAAGGTCTCCCTCCATATCTGCTGCTTGAAACTTACTGAAGCAAGAAGTGCCCGGCTGAAAAGATTTTGCTGTGCAAGGAACTCTAACGCCTGGTCTCTGAAGACTGCACTAAGTGAAACTGTGGATTACCTTGCTGCCAACGGACTCAAGAGTGGAACTCCCTGCAAGCTACAGGTTAACGGAGCTCACCTGGACAGCCCCACAAATAATTCAAAGCCTGGAGTACCAGTGGATTTGTAAGGGTTTTGCTCAAGTGTGTTGTGGAATTGAAGTTTCACACTTCCAAGGACCCTCTTGGAGATTCCAGAACCTTGGATTGGGTGTTAGATACTTTGGGACCCGCAAGCAGCACACCAGGAAGGTGTTCTAACTGGACCCCGCTTGCTGAAGAAGGCGGCCTACCACAGTGGTGAGAAAATTCTTCAGAACAATTTATAAAGGTGTGTCCCTGACAGAGAAAATGAAATGACTAAAAGGGACACTGTTGGTTTCTAAGCACTAGAAAGTGACTAATCTTTAAAAATTCATATCTCTGGTTCCATACAGTGATTTTTTTTGTTTTGGTGCCATTTAAAAGATACAAATAGTACCTATTTTAATAAATTGGTGTTGGATTTTTATTTTGTGTTGTGTCTTAATTATTTACTGAAATGGTGTTTTTAAATGCTTTACATACCTGTCTTTGAAGTTAAGCCTGTCTGCTCGCAGCCACGTTACCAAGGGTTGAGCATGGGAATAATTTTTTAAGACCTTTGCTGAGTCCTATCATGGTTTTAGTGGCCTTATTGCTAGTGGCAGACCTACATTTGCCCCTACCAATAACCCACTTTCCAACACTGACGGACATTGTCAACAATGGCCAATACTCGGAAAAGGGTTATAATGAACCTGGATCTACATGAGAGGAAGACACAGACACTCCATATTTAGGTCTGGCCTTTGAAAAAAGCTTTAGCTGTTTCACCAGGCTATAGTTTTTCCAGACAAAGCACAAATAATATACATACATACATAGACAGGCTTTTTGTCAGCACGCTTCATCTATTGTCCATTGAATTTTTAATAATAACATACATACATACTATGCTATGCTTTTTGGATACCCAGTTAGATGGAGATTCATTCTCCTCCTTTTTAGGTCTCGCACCTGGCGACACAGCGAGAAGCGCTGTCGCCAGCAAGATCTATTGTTGCTGACTTGCCTCTAGAGGGAGACAGGAGATGGGCACGTGCAGGGGCAAATGGAGCTCGTGAACACGCATGTACAGACACGCGGTGTGCACATCTCCTGTTCCCCTTCCATCCACATAAGCCAGCTGCATGCAGTAACTGTGCCAACAAACACACACACAGGCACCAGCCGCCCCCAGCCAGTGTACGCGTACTCGTCTCCCTCAACAACAAACATGGCGCATGGTGTGCTTTCGCTTTCATTCCCTCCACCTTCTCTATGTCTTCTCTCCTACTGGCCCTGTAGCTCTGTTACCCGTAGAATGATGCCCAAGATGCGTGTGCTGTGGCTCCTCTGGGCCCTCGGCTGGGCCAGCATGTACTCCCGGGAAGAACCGCTGTCATTTTGAACTTCGACTCGGCCCACTCTCACCTGCTGAACTGCAGCAGCACCTGCTTCACAGAGTTCTACGCGCCGCCACAGGGCACGAGCCGCAGGCCATGCCAATGTACATGCTTACGGCGTGCTTACTACGCGCGCATGTCGCTCCTTCACTTTTTCTGGTTTTGAGTACTGTGCCCATACCTCTTCCTGGTATATAAGAGGCCATCTTCATTCTACAATTGGAAAGGGTGCGAAGCAGCACAGGGCGTCTAACTAGAGGGTGTTGTGCATCGCAGAGAACACGGTGTCATGAGATGGTGCTGGGGGGAAGCGCAGAAACAGGGCATCCAATGAGAGGATGCAGAACAGCTCATATATCCACTCATGACAGGCTGGAGAGTAGCGCTGGGTACTGCTCGCACAATCGCACACAACCTTCCCCGCTAAAACAAGCATTTTTTTTTAACTCTTGGAGTTCTCTTTTATTAATACGTATCCATCTGTTTTCTACTGCTTGCTGTAGCTCATGGACTAGTAGTTTGTAGGAGATGTTTTCTGCTTGGGCGCCACCTAGCGGCCGGCGTGTTTTCACTCCAATGTGCATTATTTCCTAATGTGACCCTTCCTGGGCGCCTGGCAAGCATCCGCTGCTGTCTGGGGAGGGGGGCTCAGAGTGGGGGAGGGGTAGATTGTCCTACACTAGGGTGACCTGACGTCCCCCGATTACCCCGGACAGTCCCGGTTTTGAGAGGACTGTCCCAGTGTCCGTCCGCTTTCCCTGAGTTTCAACAAATGTCCCGGTTTTAGGAAAAAGAAAAAGTCATCCCGCAAAGCAGAAATGAAACTTTTACTCTCCTTTCAAGGGAGGCCTCTAAAGTAATTTGATTTATTCATCGTTTACTTTCCGGAAACATGTGGGAGGTCAGATGCCTGCTCGCTGCAGAGGAAAGACAGAGTAGGGAAGGAGTGTGGGGGGGGGGTATGAGGGTGGAGGGTCCTGGCACAGAGTTTATAAAACAAGCGTTTGCTATGCAATAGGTCTCGCATTTACGCGAGTTTGAGCTATTGACATTGCAAATACCAATGCCTTTTATTTTAGTTTTCGTTTTTAAAACATGAATGAAAGGCATTATCATTTACAATGCCAATAGCTTAAACTTGCGTAAATGCAAGACCTATTGCATTGCAAATGCTTGTTAAAGATGCTAATAAAAAGTTTTAGGTTGAATCTTAACATTCAAACTGATTGTCATCTCAATGCACCGTTAGGTGATGAATTTTTTTTGTCTCCTTTGCAAATGATGGTAAAAACAACACAACAATAATGAAAAAAGCATAATACAGCCAAAATGCTTTTTACGTAAAAGGTATACAAATATATTGACCACATCAACGAATGCTTTTACATTTTAAATTAAATTTCTATTTTACCATCCCACTAGCTTGCCAAAGTCGGACATATTGGTTTAACAATACTTCTTATTTGTTAGTCGTCTCCTTATGAGGTGGAAAATGGCTGAAGTTGGTGGAACAGTATGTTGCAAAGGCAAAAGCGTTTGGGAGTACATTGTCATTTCTTATTTAATATGACTGTTGTGACAGTGACCTTGCATATTTCTCACGGACAGGAACATACAGGTATTATACACAACCTGCATTCATGGTTATATTACATCTCCTGTCCTTTATAGCGCCAAAGAGCTCTAAGGTTAAGTTACACTAAACAAAAAACACTTAGCATGCAAATTTACTACCTTACCAGGTATCTTAAGTGGCCTTTGCTTAAGCTGATATTCATTTCCCGTTGTATGTTTTTATCCTGCAGTTTTTCATATGCGGTTTGAAGTCGGGATAGTTCACTGTCCATCATCTGTAGGTAATTGAGAAGCATGGGCAATCAACAATGACTTTCATTTGCATCTTTTGATGCTTTTACTAACAATGCTAGCAACAAGGAAATATTGGATACCAAGGGCTTTTGTAGGCATGTCCTGGAATTGTAGTAACTCAACAATACATTAATGGGGAGAACAAACCTCAAAACTAAACTGTACCCTGGTATCTATGATAGAGGGGGATATCGTTGCTCAGTCGCTGAGGCACCGTACAGACTACACTGTATGTCTTTTTTTGTATAAATTTCTGATATTTATTTTAATGCATGAGCTAAGCCCAAGCAGGGATGTCCGAGCTCTGTACAAGCAATGTAAAGCAAATGTTGATGATATCTATACAGCAAATTCAAACTCTGTATTCACTTGAAGTCACTGGTATTCACTTGAAGTCACTGGTATGCACCTGGTCACAGAAATAAAGGTGGCTTATTACAACTTTAAAAAGAAGAGATTTACTTAAATTAAAATACTTTCTATAAAAATATTTAGAAACATATGAATTCGCATAATTTTGTAGAATGTGAATGCGCTAGTATATGTAATAAAATAATACATATTTGATTAAGTGATTACAATTTGCTCTAAAGATTGGCCGACCCGTGATCCACATCTTAAAATAAAAATCTATTACTCTACCAGAACCTCCTGCATCATTGATGTAGTCCCTATTGTCCAACGAGGATATCCAGGCCCTTACATATGAGAAGCAAATTAGTCAGAGTGCAGCTGGAAGTCTTATGGCATCAGACTACGGTGATGTTTGTGAGATAAAGAGGGAAACTTGCTGGGCCTGCTGCGTTTGGTCTAAACTGAAGAACCAAATTTATAATCGCTTCTGATGATCAGAAGAAGTAGCAAATCATTCAATATATTGTTTCTTCCATGCAAAAGGAAATGGTGCTGTGGTTGGTTTTTCATCTTGAAGCTTTCCCACTTGAGGAGTAGCCCTTCCAGAGACCACTGTTTCTTGATGAGGATAGAAGGGGGGTTGGAGCACACTGCTTCACCTTCCAGCCCGTTCTTCCCTTAGCATTATGGTAACTGCAGTTCACTTTGAATACTTACTTGATTTGTTTAAGAAGTGTTTCACCAAGGTTGGTGCAGGTCAGTGCTGTGCATCGCTTGACACATTTGTTTCAGGATATTATCCTTCATCAGTAGTTATTTTAAAAAACGAAATTCATCTGGAGTTGCTGAGAAAAGCTGCCGCAATCCTCTCAGGTCTCAGTACGTGTCTCTAGCGCACGGAATGGAATTTTCATTGATAACTATGTGTGTTGTCCAAACTTTGTGCAGAACATGGCTGATGAGAATACTGAAAGCCTTTTAGAGATATAGCAGAATTATAGCGCTGCCTGCTTTGTTGAAGCCAGAGCCCTGAGAATGTTTAAGCAGTGACAGGTTGCTGGTTTCTAGATGTGATATACCTTATTTAATCCCTACCATTTTCAGTGCCTTTTATGGTGCAGGGAAGGCCACATATATGGATATGGAAGGAAAGGATTTCTTGATGCAAATCTGTTCTTTTAGGAGAGGCATTATAATGACATGTTTGAGTTTGTGAGGTACATTGCCTGACGACAACAAAGCAATTTGTCAAGTTGAAAATGATAGGGGAGAAAAAGAGAAGGCATTGGCGATGTCAGTTTGTTGCAATACTTTCTTCGTAACCCAGGTCAAATGATGGACTAAGCTTTCTGGCTCCATTATGTCTGGACCAGAGGGTGTGTGGAAAAACCATGGGTCTTCTTATGTCTCAGGTTTCACTGCTTAAAAGCTTTGAAGTTTCAATTGGGCATTAGGATGTGTGGCATACTGGCATACTGTAAGCACCATGGCAACCTCCATGTAAAATGACTGCTTGTTCTATCGGGACTAGGGGATCTGCTCAATCATGCACTCTGAAGTTTCTCCATTGTGAAAGTAGACACATTTGGTGGATGACTCTGCACTAGTTTGCAAACAGTAGTTGAGGCTTGCACAGTTGCAATAAAGTGCCATCTACTGAAAGACTTTTTCAATGTAGTCAGAAGCCATCACAGTATTTAAGAGATTTTGTGAGCCATGTCATTTTCTATCCTGCAACTGTATTGCATCATGATTCTTGTCTTTTAGATGCTGGATGTATTTAGCAAACAGAAGACCACCCCTCCTGAGCATTTGACAGACATACAGTGACTTCTGCAATGGATGGTCACCCAATTTCTGCCAAATAATTTTGAATTGGATTCAAGCAAGCCGGGCTGAAGACGGCTGGAATGCCAGAAACCAGTCCTCGGAAGCTTGTTTCCGGTCAAGGGAAGACATGGCTTGGCAGTTCGGGCTGGACTGTTCCCATGAGGCACAGGGTCAGACTGATTTGCATAAAGCCATATCTGAAATGGGGTGGCAGAGTGGGCTAAAGAACGGTGATGGATTAAACCCAGATCTTTTGACTGGGTGTGAGTGTTTGATTGATTCAGATGCTCCGTCCATCACCACCCCCTTTTGTATCGCAAGAGTGGATCTGCAGCACTGATTTTGCCACCCACACAAATAGCCTTTAAAACCTGTCTCAGGCCTGCCACTGCAGGGCCTGTGTGTGCAGTTTACTGCGACTTTGACTTTGCTTTTAAAACTACTTTTGCTGGGTGCTGTGTAAGTAAAAGTTAGGACATGTAACTTTATGTTTTGCATGTTCTGGTAGTGACAAACAGCCTATTTCATGTTTCACAACTGTGAGGCCTACCCCTCTCATGGACCAGCATTTTGGATTCATTAATACATTTTAAGCTATAATTCCTAATCAGAGAGGAGTAGTGTTAGCCCTGACATCCTTGGCGTGTTTCCCCTGTCTTTTTGCCTCTACCGCTTGTATTTTTTACTGTACTGAACTTCGTTTTTGCTGGTTTGTGTACTCTGGGCACTTTATCACTGCTGATCAGTGCTAAAGTGCAAGTATTCCCTGTGTAAATTGTTATTATTATTGGTTATCCATGATTTGCATATTTGATTTACTGGTAAGTTCCTAGTAAAGTGCACTTTGTATGCCCAGGGCCTATATATCAAATGATATTAGTGGGCCTACACCACTGGTTATGCTACCCACATGATTAGCCTTTTAACCATGTCTTAGGCCTGCCATTCAAGAGTCTGCAAGTGCAGTTTTAAAATGCCGTGTCCATCTGGCAAGCATACCCACTTGCCAGGCCCAAACCTTTCCTTTTACTACATGTAAGGCACCCCTGAGGTAGGTCCATGGTAGCCGCATGGGCACGGTGCAGTGTAGGTGACAGGTAGGACATGTACTGGTGTCTTTTACATGTCCTGATAGAGAAATACTATTTCAAGGACTAGCTCTCCCATAAGTTATCATTGGAGCTGCCTTGAAACATTTTACAAGTGTAGAGAAGAGTTGGAGAAAAGGAGTTTGGGCTTTCTGTGCTCAGAATTTAAAAACAGGAAAGGTGGTTTTTAAATTGTGTATTTGAAAATGCCACTTGCCTCTGCCTGCCTGTGGAATCAACTTCTGGTTTAGACTGACAACAGTGTTGTTTGTGCATTCACTCTAGACCGTCACACAAAGGGAGCTGAGTTGTGCCCTGCATGTCCCGATTGCCCATCACCAGGCTGATGGGTGTTTCCGAACTAGAGTGGCGGGAGGAGTTGTCACTGACACCTGAATAGGGCTGTGCCTGGCCTCTCACAATGCTGCTTCTACCCCCTTGTAGTGTGGTAGGAGCAAAGACCAGGTAAGGCAGGATCTGTGCACTACAAAGACTATTGTTTGAAGTACACCCACTTCAAAGGGCAAACAGGGGTATAAGTATTGGGCCTATAACCTCAGATGTTTTTAATACTTATAGATCAAGAAGAGACCTGGAGTGCTGTAAGAAGGAGTACTGCTCCTTTGCTGTGTTGCTTTGCTGGGTTGGCCTGCAGTGGCTGCATGTGCCTTGGAGAGGACAAAAACTAGACTTTGCGGTTTTGCGTCTTGCTTGAGAAGATTCTCCAAGAGCTTGTGTGTGCTTGCCTCCTGTTAAGAAGACTCAGGACCATCAAAGACTTCACCTGCAGCATCCCTGAACTCCACTGCTGGGAGTTCTAACTTGCCAAGTGGTGACAATTCCAGTTCTGGGCCCTTAGAGGTGGTTCTGCAGCTTCAACACTTGAAAATCCGCTGCAAGTTTGCCACGCAGTTGAAAAACCAATGCATCACCAAGGTGTGGGTGAAAAATTGACACAGCGCCTGTTCGCAGCCCGAAGAACAACCGGAACCTGAGTCCAGAGTCCCATCTCTCTGACGTCCGCGACCCCGGCTCCGACTCTGAAATAATCGACACATCACCCGTCTGTGGCTGGAAGAATCGACGCAGCGCCTGTTTTGCCGCTGCCACTGCGACCCCATTGCATATTGATTTCCACGCATCGCATCTGTATGCCAAGTTTGCAATGCATTGCCCCCCGGAAAGGAGTCACCTTTGGAAATTGACGCAACGCTTCTCCTTGCAGTAAGGAATCAACGCAACACTTCTCTGCGTGCAGCAGAATGGACGCCTCCATTTCCACTCAAGAACCAATGCATCACTTTTTTCTGACGCTTTCCTCCTTTGTAGCTGTTTTTCGTCTTAGATTTTGATGCATCAGAGGTACTTTGTGCTACAATTAATGTGTCCATGGAATTCTATGGACAGAATTGTTTAAACCTTTTAAAAGTGACATTTTGAGCTATGTATGTTGAATATTTGTTGTTTTGGTCTTGTTTGGTTTAGATAAACATTATTTATTTTTCTAAAATTGTGTGGTGTTCATTTGTAGGGTTTTCTCTGTGTTATTGTGTGTTTATGTACAAATGCTTTACACATTGCCTCTAAGATAAGCCAAGGGGATAAGCAGGGGTTACCTTAGCTGTGACGGTACACAGTCAAAATATCGAGTCCTAATTGTCGACCTACACAAATATCGTGTTGCAAATATCAAAGGTACAGGATTTCGATGTCAAGAATATCGTTGGACAGAATATCGACACTAAGGAAAGTAATATCGAATTTATTTATATCGATGTAAGTAATATCGAAGTTAGTAATATCGATAGCATATGTATCGATGTAACTAATTTCGATGTTACTAATATCGATATTTGTATTATTTTTATGTTTTTATTTATGTATGTGTAATATGTTTTTGTTAAGTATAAGTATAAGTATATTAATTTTTTTTAATTATATGTGTATTATTTTTATATATTAATAATGTTATTTCTAAGTAAATTTTATGTTTTTGTACCGGAGTGGGTTGTGGGTTTATAGGGGAATAGGGTAGGAAGTAATTTAAATATACAAAATTAATTATTAATTTTTAGGAATTCTAAATTAATTTTAATTAATGTATGTTTTTATTTCTGTAGCAGGTTGTGGGTTTATAGGGGAATTGGGTAGGAAGTAATTCAATTGTAATTAATTAATGATTTTTTATTTTTATGGATAAGTATTTTTAACTTAATGATTAATTAGCAAATAATTATTTTAATTGATGAATTAATTAATTGGCAATTAATTATATTAATTGATGAATTAATTATTAATTGGCAATTAATTTTTTTAATTGATAAATTAATTATTTAATTGGTATTTAATGTTATTTGTAAGTAAATTTGATGTTTTAGTACCCGAGAGGGTTGTGTGTTTATAGGGGAATAGGGTGGGAAGTAATTTAAATATACTAAATTAATTATTATTGTATAGGAATTATAAATTATTTTTTAATAATTTTGTTATTATTTCTGTAGTGGGTTGTGGGTTTATAGGGGAATTGGCTGGTAAGTAATTTATTTGTTATTAATTATTGATTTATAATTTTTTGTTATGGATAAATAATTTATTTTAAATTAATTATTAATTGACAATTATTATATTAATTGATAATTTATTTTTTAAATTGGTAATTAATGTTTTTAATTGTTAACACATTTTTTAAATTGGTAATTCATGTTTGTAATTGGGAAATGATTTTTTTAATTGGTAATTCATTTTTTAATAGGGAAATAATTGTGTTAATTGGAGTTAATATTTTTAATTGGTAATTATTTCTTATTAATTGAAAAATATTTGTAATTAATTGGTAATCAATATTTTATTTAAAAAAAAAGTATTATTTGGTATATTGTTTAATAATATTTAATTGTGAATTAATTTTAAATCATATTTTTATGTAATGAAATTTATTTAATTCAATAATATTTATTATTTGGTGAGTAATATTTAATAATTAATATTTATTGGTATTTGTTGATAATTTATTGTTAAATAAACATTCCAATGTAATTGCTTTTAATAATTATTATTTGTTTGTAAATGATGTAGATTTATTTAAAAATGTAATTGTACATTATTTTAAATATAAAAATTATTTATAAGTATGTTAAATTTAAATTCTACGCTATCAAACGCTTTCCCTACTGTTGCACCCTTTGGAGTTGGAATATTAATTTTTCCCCCTACGCTATCCAATGCTTTCCCTACTGTTGCACCCTCTGGAGTTGGAATAGTAATTTTTATCCCTACGCTATCCAACGTTTTCTGTACTGTTACACCCTCTGGAGTTGGAATAGTAATTTTTATCCCTACACTATCCAACGCTTTCCCTACTGTTGCACCCTTTGGAGTTGGAATAGTAATTTTTACCCTTATGCTATATAACGCTTTCCCTACTGTTGCACCCTCTGGAGTTGGAATAGTAATTTTTACCCTTATGCTATCCAACGCGTTCCCTACTGTTGCACTCACTGGAGTGGGAATAGTAATTTTTACCCACCTGCTATTCAACGTTTGCTCTACTGTTGCACTCTCTGGAGTGGGAATAGTAATTTCCCCCCCCTACGCTATCCAATGCTTTCCCTACTGTTGCACCCTCTGGAGTTGGAATAGTAATTTTTACCCTTACGCTATCCAACGCTTTCCCTAATGTTGCACCCTCTGAATTTGGAATAGTAATTTTTACCCCTACGCTATCCAACGCTTTCCCTACTGTTACACCCTCTGGAGTTGGAATAGTAATTTTTATCCCTACGCTATCCAATGCTTTCCCTACTGTTGCACCCTCTGGAGTTGAAATAGTAAATTTTACCCTTACGCTATCCAACGCTTTCCCAACTGTTGCACCCTCTGGAGTTGGAATAGTAATTTTTACCCTTATGCTATCCAACGCTTTCTTAGTCTTGCACCCTCTGGAGTTGGAATAGTAATTTTCACCGTTACGCTATCCAACGCTTTCCCTACTGTTGCACTTACTGGAGTGGGAATAGTAATTTTTACCCACCCGCTATGCAACGTTTTCCCTACTGATGCACTCTCTGGAGTGGGAATAGTATTTTTTCCCCTACGCTATCCTACGCTTTCCCTATAGTTGCACAGTCTGGAGTTGGAATAGTAATTTTTACCCTTATGCTATCCAACGCTTTCCCTACTGTTGCATCCTCTGGAGTGGGAATACAAATGTTTACCCACCCGCTATCCAACGCTTTAACTACTGTTGCACCCTCTGGAGTTGGAATAGTAATTTCTACCCTTACGCTATCCACTGCTTTCCTTTCTATTGCACTCACTGGAGTGGGAATAGTAATTTTTACCCACCCGCTATCCAACGCTTTCCCTACTGTTGCACTCTCTGGAGTGGGAATAGTAAGTTTTAACCTCTACGCTATCCAACGCTTTCCCTACTTTTGCACTCTCTGGAGTGGGAATAGTAATGTTTACCCCTATGCTATTTAATGCTTTCTCTACTGTGTAATTTACTGGAGTGGGAACAGTAATTTTACATTCTACGCTATCCAATGTTTTCATTAATGCAGTTTTTTGGGACTTTAAATAGTATTTTTTATTATTTATGTATGTAATATTTTTTGTTTTATTTTAGATAATGTATTTTTTTAATTTATTAAACAGAATTAATTATTTTTATTTATGTTATTATTTTATGTGTGTAGATGTATTTGTAATTTATGGTATTTGTTATTAATTTATAATTAATAAAAATAATTAATAAATATTGTTATTAAGTAAGTATATATTATATATTGTATGTTTATTTTTAATTAAAGTTTTATTATTAAATATGTATTATTTATTAATTGTAAACATTATTAAATATGTTTAAATATGTTTAATTTATTTATAAATATTATTTACTTTATTTAACTTTTGTTTTTTACAGAAAAAAACCCCAATATTTTTAATTACGATGCTTTTAACATCAATATTTTAGTTTTGATATTTTTGTACTTACCATGTTGTAGATTGGGTGTCGATATACTTACCTTCGATATTCCAGCGTCGAGATTGCTGTAGGTTGATATTCTGTCCGTCGATATTCTGTCATAGATTCAGCTGTGTCATCCCCTTACCCTGACTAGAAGGAAGGGTCCCTACTTAGACCGGGTGCAAGCCACTGCCAACTAGAGACCCCCATTTCTAACAAGTAGCTTTTTCATGTTTGACATGTTTGGAATGTTAATGAAAAAGCCTCCTTACTGGTGAAGTTGGGTTTAACATTATTGTTTTAGAATTGCGCCTTTTAGAAAGTGGACATTTTTCTGTACTTACTGGCCTTTGTGCCTGACAGCCTTTCTCCAATACACATCTTGGCCAGGTGACAGCTACACTTTGTGCATTCCCTTTAGATAGCCACAAAGACAGGAAGGCGAGGCTCATCTGCATTCTGAGCACTCGTCTGCATTCATCTGAATTCTGATGGGTCTTCCTGTGCAGGGAGGAATGGGAGGGGATAACACCTACACTTCAATAGGTAGTGTCCTGTCCACACACAAAGCACTGATTTACCTTCCACAGGTAGCGTGACAGACAGGACTGGGTTGAAAGGGATACTTTTGCACTTCAGAGAATTCCTTTGAAGTCACTCCTACATCAAAGGCACTTTTGGGTATAAGTACTGGGTCTCTGACATACTAAAATCAGACACTTCTGGATCTTGAACTGAACCTCTCTCATAAGGACCACTGGGATGCTTAAAGGGCTCAACTTGAATGCTTTTCTGGAAAGACTTTTATTCTGCTTGTTGCCCTGCTGTTTGCTGCTCCCTGACTCTGCTGGTAGGAGATCCGGACTTTGCCTACCTTCCAAGATGTCTTCAAGGGCTTGCTGGATTGCCTCCTGTTTTCTGAAATGTCAGGGCCTCAAAAGACTTCCTGCAATACTTCTTGTCCTGGTGGACTCTACCTTATATGAGTCCTACCCTTGCCTGAGGTGCCCCCTCCAAGTTCTGGGTTCTGCCGCTGTTTTCTAAAAAACAATTATGCATCGCGCCCTAACGTGCATGAGAAATTCCGCCGCATTGCCCTTAAAGGCCAGCGCAGGGGCTGCTCGACAACATCAGATCCAAAGCCTGCTCGGGACCCCCTTTGCGTGGATCAAAGACAACTCAGTAGGCTCTCGGCATCAACACTTGCTCCAGCCAAGGTATTTCTTCAGCAAGACCAGTCTGGTTCCTGCTGTCGATCGTGGTCGGCCTGAACTTTGTATTTATCCTGGCATAACATGCCCTGAAGCAACCTTTTAACGCTATTGACTTTTAAGCACTGTTTTTACATCTAATCTTTAAAAATTCATATCTCGACTTCTATTGAGTTGATTTTTTCTTGTTGGTCTTATTTTGCACAGATAGATATTCTCTACTTGTCTAAACCTGTCTGGAGTCTTTTTGTGGTGTATTAATTTTGTTACTGTGTGTGTGTGTGTTGCACAAATACTTTACACATTGCCGCTTTAGATAAACCTGACCGCTTTATGCCAAGCTACCAGAGGGTGAGCACAGGTTATCTTTTAATGCATAAATAGCTTGACCTCACTAGAGTGGTAGTTTCTGCCTGGCCTGAGTGCATGCCTGAGCCAACCAGGAATCCCATTCTTTTAACAATTGGTGATTGTGTAGTATATGTGATGGTGTACATACAATTATTGGCGGTATTGGTGGTAATGTGATATTGGCAGTTAAGGTATTAGTGGTGGTAATGTAAAATTGGTGGTATCGGTAGTAGTATCTGAAGTGTGTTGGTGGCATTGATAATGGCTGTGATGTATTACTGGTGAAAATATTGGTGGTGGTGGTATGGGTGATGGTAGTAGTGGTATTTGTTACTCCCAAGTCCAAGTTGGAGAAAAGCTCATCTTTAATCAGTTGATGCTTTAGAAGTGATAAATGATGGAGTTGGGGTGAGGCATTAAGCCTTCCAGGTTATTTTAAAGGAAAACATTGCTGTTTTATTTATGTGACCTGAAAGAACCATGCTTAGTTTTCTACACATACAGAATCATCAGGTCTAAAATTAAGGCTCCCTTGCTATCGGGAATGTTCAACACACACCTGTATTTGTTTCTATGTGGAAGACACACAACTCATTGCAGGACTATAAACAAGTTTAATTATAGTCCTATATAGACATAAATGCAGGACTACATGGCTATCTGGATAGCAAGGGAATCTTAATATTAGTCCTGCTTATGTTCTACTTCATTCAATTCTGATAAAATAAACATGTATTAACATGTCTGCATCTCCTGCGCCTCCTTTATTTATCACATGGGGATGGCCTGATACCAAGATGATCATCCTGTGAGATACAAAAACAATTTGGAGGCTATATCAAGTGCACAGCCATCTGCAGTAAAACATTTGATAATTCATTGTATCTTTTTATGTAAAATAGCCACTCATGCACTGTAATGCGAATTCATGATAAGAGGCAGACTGATACAATAAACAGTGAAAGCTTGAAGGTGAGTTGGAAATATTATTCTGGGTTGATCTAAGATGTGAATAACAATGCCTCAAGGTAGTGGTTAAAAGAGGCTAATCCAAATAAGCCAATGGTTTGAAGGGCTGATGTAAATTCCTTCTCTATATATTGTAAGCAATTGGTTTGTGTTAGAAATGGGGGTCTCTAGTTGGCAGTGGCTTGTACCCTGTCCAAGTAGGGACCCTAATTCTAAATAGGGTAAGGGAATTACAAACCCAAGATAACCCCTGCTCACCCCCTTGGTAGCTTGGCACGAGCAGTCAGGCTTATCTCAGATGCAATGGGTAAAGCATTTGTACAAAACATACACAGTAACACAGTTAAAACACTACAAATGGACACCACAACAATTTAGTAAAGTAGCCAATTTTTATCTAAATAAAAGAAGACCATAATGACAAAAAATCCAATATACAAAAGTATAGTTATCACTTTCAGAAGGTTCAAACAGATCAGTTCATAGAAAACTGTGGATGTGTCACTTTTCAGTGCAAAGTACCCAGGATGTATCAAAATCAAAAGATGGAACCAGGCGCAGGGGAGACGAGGCACCAGAAATACAGCGATGCGTTAATTCCTTACTCTCAGTGCAGGTGAAGCATCGATTCCCTTCTGCGAGGGGAGGGGATGGTCGGATTTCGGACAACCAGGCTCGGTTCCTTGCTGCTGGGCAACGTTGATGCAGACTTTGCGCACAGGTGGGATTAGTGGAAAATCTAGGCGTGCTGGGGTTGATGCGGCAGCGGCTAAACAGGTGCTGCGTCGATTCTCCCAGCCGCGAGCAGGTGATGCCTTGAATCTTCAGCTGCACAGCAGGTTCTGCGTCAGAGTTGGAGTGGCTGCCTCGGACGTCTTAGACATGGTGCTCGGGATTCGCGGTCCAGCGATGTTGGAGCTGCAAGGCAGGCTCTGCATTGATTCTTTGGTTGCTCCACGGAACTGTGTTGATTTATCGACCACACAGAAAAACAGGCGCTAAAGACTACTGAATGGATTTTCTTCTTTTCTAGCAGCAGAAGCCACAATTCCAGACCTGGAATTGGCACCACTTAGCAGGACAGAACTCCCTGAAAAGGAGTTCAGGGGCTGCAGATGAAGTCTTTGATGGCCCTGAGACTTCTTAACAGGGGACAAGCACACACAGGTCCTTGGAGAACTTGGCATGCAGGATATTGAAAACAAAGCCAGTCCTTTCACTCTCCAACTTAGAAACAGCAAGCAGTAGGCCAGCATAACACAGCAACAAGCAGAGTGGTAGTTCTCCTCCTACAGCTTCTCCAGCTCTTTTTCTTGGCAGAATCTCCTCTTAGTCCAGATGTGTTCTAAAGTTATGGTGTCACAGCTCTGGTACTTATACCAGTTTCTGCCTTTGAAGTAGCCTAACTTCAAAGGAAAGTCTTTGTAGTGCACAAGGCCTGCCTTACCCTGACCTGGCTCCAGACACACTACAGGGGGGAGGGAGAAAGCGTTGTGAGAGGACAGGAACAGCCCTATTAAGGTGTATTCTAGCTTAAGAAAGCCCATCAGCTTGGTGATGGGCTATCAGGATATGCAGAGCACACCACAGCTCCCTTTGTGTGACTGTCTAGAGTGAATGCACAAACAACCCAACTGTCAGTCTATATCAGACGTTGATTCCACAGACAGGCAGACACTGAAAGGTAAAGCAAGAAAATGCCCACTTTCTAAAAGTTAATTTTCAAACATTCAATTTAAAACCCACCTTCACTAAAAGATGTATTTTTAAATTCTGAGTTTAATGAGCCGAAACTCCAAATCTTTACAGCTTCCCATCTCTTCTATTATCTTCTTCCATAGTTACAGTTATGAGATGTTACAAGACCGTTCTAATGATAACCTATACAAGAGATAGTCCATGCAATAGTGAAAAACAAAATTAGCAGTATTTCGCTTTCAGGACAAGTGAAACACACCTGTACATGCCCTACCTTTCACATACACTGCCCCCTGCCCATGGGGCTACCTTGGGCCTAGCTTACTGGTGTCTTATATGTAGTAAAAGGGAAGGTTTTGGCCTAGCAGTATAAAACTGCACTCACTGACACCTAAGTGGCAGGCCTGAGACATGTTTGCAGGGCTTAGCATGTGGGTGGCACAATCAGAGCTGCAGGCCCACTAGTAGTATAGGGATTACAGGTCCTGGGCACACACAGTGCACTTTACTTAACAGCACATCTAAAATGCCAATCATGGGTAACCAATCATAATCACAATTTACACAGGCAGTACTTGCATGTTAGCACTGATCAGCAGTGGTAAAGTACCTAGAGTTCTGAAACCAGCAAAATCAAAATGCATCACGCAGTCAAAGACAGTAGGTCTGAAGCAAAAAAAGACAGGGGAAAAACACACCAAATATGCCAGGTCGAACGGTCTGGTTGACAACTGAATTACCAACCCGTTTCCTATTCAGGAATGTACTGTACATTCCAGCTCCCTTTGTGGCAGTGCATATGATGGAGCAAGGTTTCACATATACAGAAACTTGCTTGTACTCAGCCCTCTCTAAATAACCTGTAATATATTAACCAACATGTTTTGTTTACTAACATCTGCACTACATGACATTTCTAGTATCTAGGTGAAGCTTACCTATTTGCTTTTACTAATATTAACTCAAGTGAATTAAAATGGCTGCCGAAAACGCGGGAAACCTTCTGCGCATGCGTCTTTCACATCTACATGGCATGACGTACCTCTCTGCTTTGGTGAGAAATCTTTGCTTCTGCGCACTAGTGCCAGAAATGGCTGCTTTAAATTTCACATGCTAACGCTTATGCTGCAGCTTGTACTAAGCTTGTTCGTTCTGCTTAACTATTAATGCACAAGTTAAGATAAAGTAATGGGGTTAGAGTAGAGATAAGTGGTATACAGTGCATTGATTTATTTTTGTATTCTAATATGTTTCTTTTTGACTTTGCTGATAGCTCGTACTTTGGGCCTAAACTGTCACATCCTCCATCTTGGACGAGGCTGTACATGCGCACTCTGACTCCGAAATTGCTGAAGCATTGGCATTGTACCTCGGCGAATAAGCATCTTACCCACGATGTCTATGAGAAAACGCCCTTCTGACCTCTGAAGGAATTGAAATTATATAAATTGTATCAAACTTGTTGAACCGCATTGTTGGGCGGAAAAAAATCATGGGAAAGTAATTTGTGGGTTGGGATTCAATCAATATGAATCAAACTGAAATTACATCATCTTAGTATGGTGTGATCACTGAAGGGGAACACATAGATTTGCAGCATTTAGGAGTGGTACATTGCCCTTGAAATGGTATAACTAAGGTAGGTTTATATAGAGATATTGTCTGACTTGTCCGAATAGCTGACCCGTGACTGACCCAACACATGCTATAGAAGATCTAGAACAGAGGTGCTGGTGGAGCACTCTGTTAGAAGAATCGATTACCCAATCGGGGTACTAATTGGCTTTCTTAGAGAGAGGGGTGTGACGCTGGCGTTGCACTTATCTGAGGTCACCTGTCCTGATCTGCACCTATCTTGTCCCTTAGGCACCTGATTAGTCGGAAGCCTGGTCCTGATCTCTTTGCCCCAGCCTGTGACCAGGATTGTTCATTGCAACATTCTAGGTAAATATAATCCACGTGGTATGTCCTTGTGCTATTTTTCTTTCTCACCCTTCCCAGGTACGAATGTCTAAAGGTTTTACTGTGATTTCTTACAAACTTTATGTCCTACTGATATATTTTTGTTTGTAAAATTTATGGTCACAAGATTGTGGCCTTTATTCATTTGACTCAGAAAATCTCTCTCTCTCAACGTTTGAAAAGTTTCCCCGAGTCTGTGGTTATTACAGAAAACGGTCTGTGGTTATTACAGAAAACGTAAATGTGTTTAAATACTACCTGTTTATTCTAACTCTCTGATTCACAGGACTTATAGTAAGGTGACAAGGATTGGTAAGTCATGATTTACAGGTATAGGTCCTAAATCGAACCTCTGGGCAAACTGATAGAGTGACTACATTTAGTAATTGGTTAGGCAGGACTGCTAGTTCAAAGTGTGAATGTTGTATGGGTCCCATGTGAGTATGGTAAACTGAGCTAGTAGGTCCCTGCGCACTCTATCAGTATACTTTTCTTGGTAGCAGAGCTATGGTTAGGGATTAGTTAAAACTAGGTAGTTAGTTGTGTATTGGCTATTGATTATTGATTGTTTATTGATTTACGTGCTAACCAAAACTGCTTGTGTTGTTAAATGTTGTCTGGAATATCCCGAGATAAAGAAAGCAGTTGGTAAATAGAAGTCACACTGCAGTGAGGTTACTTGCCTTGAAGAATAGGTGTGTAAAGTTAGGTAAAACTTAAAGCACTAGTTAGGGTTTATTTTTCCTAATTGCGAGAGTGATTGGTAGCAAGGAGTTCCCTGATAAAACTTTGGTCTTATATCACCTAGAAAGGGTAATTCTGAAGGAGTAGCAGGTTCTTTTTGCTTAAGTGAAGAGTGAACGGAAGGTTGTTTTACTCGCAGTGCATGGAGAGTAGAAGGAATTAGGTTTACTCGTTGTGAAAGAAATTGTCTTTCCTTTTTAGTCAATCAGGCACAGTAGCGAATGTGTTTATGTTGTTAATTAATGAAATGTAAAGAAATTGAATTGTCGTATTACCTTGCAAAGGAGGGAGTCAGTTGCGGGTGCTACACTGATGTCAGAGAGAGCTGCGCTGGTATTGGTAGAAACAGCGGGTGTGTAGTCGTGAGAAAATTGTAAAGGAGGAGTGAGTGCAGAGAGTGAGATTCACATCACAGAAAAGCCGCAAAATCATTGGTTAACGCTTATTGTAAGTCTAAACCGCATTGGTCATTAAAATTAAGAGACGCGCTGGTATTGGCGAAATATTTCTGGAAAGTAAACAAACTGAATTAATTGAAATAATTGACTTCTTGTACAACAAATTAGTGAAAGACCTTATATCATGTACGGAGAAAAGAGAAAGATGTCACTTTTCAAAAGAATAAAGAATTATTTAAAAAAAGACAAAGTTATTAAAACTAGAGAAGGGACCACAACCTAATACGCCTGCATCATACATGATGGTAGAAAGGGGCTATCACACGTGTGTGGTTAGAGAACTGGATAGAGGACACTAAGGAAGACGGTATTTTGGCATTTCCAGAACATGGTACCTTCAATGGTAGAATTTTGTATAACTTAAGAAATTGCATGAATAAGTTAGATCCCAGACCAAGATTAACACAGTATGAAGCATTGGAAGAATGGGAGACAGAGGCATTTGAGCGAGACAGATCAAGAAGTGACAGGAATTGGAGTAACTTTCATCCCAGATTTCCAAAAGAGACAAGAGATAAGCAAATGAAAGATGGAGACAGTCCATGCTAGTGGAAACCTTATATCCTGTTTTTACCACAGAAGAACCCTTAGGAAGTAAAAGTACAGGGAAAATGAGAAATTTAATGACTAGTGGTGATTCGGATGATGATTATTTAGATGACTTGTTAATTAAAACTTTGCCACCTTATCAAGAAGAAACTCAGATAGTTACTCCTAGTGCTCCGTTTTTACAACCACCTTTAGTTCCGCAGGTTATACATGAAACCTCATTAGAAAAGGTACTTCAAGAGAGAGAAAAGGAAGCTTTAAATAAGCAGCGTAATGAATTAATTCAGAAAATTTTACAATTAAAAACAAGTCCTGAAGCATTGACAATACCTGTAACTATAGGTCCCGTAGTTCCTTATATGGAGATAAGCAAGCTAATTCTAAAACTCCGTTCTGACTACACCCACAGTTCAGTCAAGAAAAGAAACCCTAATAGTTGATGATCAAGTAAGTGAATGTGAGTCGGTAATTTCCTTAATGAATTTACCTATACGAGAACCAGTAGGGATTCGATCAGGAAAATTACACCCCCATGTTCAAAAGAGGTACAGATTGAGACATCCTCAGGAATGAGACATGCAACTGTAGTAAGCCCAGAAGAATTAGATAGATGGACTCGAAACATAGAGAAGCCTAAATCACAGATGAAGGTATTGGACATATTCAAATTGAGGGTGGAATTAGAAGAAATGGTAACAGGAAATGTGGGACTGGACAGACTGAACTCATTTGATGAAGATGAATTGTTGTTTATATGCAGAAGTATTACTCGCAGTACAAAAATATATCATAAAAAGTTAATGAATTTGGCTTTGGAAATGGGAATTGACATTGGTGAATCAAAGTTATTGCAGAAACCGTATAGAGCTGAATTTTCTGACAAAGGTTTGGAAAACATGAATGTGTCAGGTCTTAATTTGTTATCTCAGTCTTTACTAGAAGAAGCAGAAAAGGTCGAAAGGTTGTGTCCAATTAGAGAAGTGCTAGGAGGAGGTTATGTAAATGTCTCATGTTATTTGATCATTTACTAATGATTTCCCAAAGCTTAGAGAAAAACCTGTAGAATGGTACCGACAAGTTGAAAGGATTGTGATGGTGTCAAAAGTGCTGTTAAAAGATTTAGATGGTTTATTTGACATCGTTTTTCCGGCTGATTTGTGGTCCGAGTGTAAAATTACAGTAGATTGGCCTAATGATGAATACCCTAGAGACCCAAAGACAGGAGCCCCGTCAGGGGAGGTGATGAAAAAATATAATCAGGTGAACTTACTTAAAAGGGAAAATTCCCCCAAAAGAAACTGATTGGCCTAAATTAGACAGAACCACCCAAAATAAAGATTAATCTGTACATGCATATTATGAACGCCTCTTGCAGGTATTTAAACAGTACAGTTGTTTAGAAAACATTGATAATAAAGACATGACACATTTTATTTATCGGTTTGTGTCTGGACTATAACCTGAAATCTCCCAAACGATTAAAGAGCATAAACTGTGTTGGCAAGCGAAGCCTGTTGACGAAGTATGCAAAATACTGTGACGATGAATATGATTAATTAGCAAAAGAAATTAGAAGAAAAAGTAATGTGGGCTCAAGTTAAAATGGCAGAACAACAGGAACTTCAATTAAGTCAGCAAGCAAATAATCAGAAAGAGGGGAAGGCCAAGGTGAAGGAAGTGGGGGCAAACCCAGAGGGAAAATGAGTAAAGAAGAGGGAAAGAAAAAGTTTCCTTGTCATGGGTGCAGAAAATTAGGGAATTGGAGAAACAAGTGTAAATTATTATAGAATAATAATGTCCAAACTCAAAATTTAAATCCACAGATGCAGAATGAGGTGTCAATGAGACAGCGGCCAACAGGTAATACAGAATTAGTTACCTCAAGCCCCTCTGCCAGATTTTGTGAGTCAACCAAAATACAGTGTGGACACCAGGTTTCGAGAGGGAAGTGGTAAGAAAAATACGGTAACCCCACAGTTTCTTTTACAGGACACATTTTTGGAAGATAACATACTGACGGTGCCTGAGAGGGGGGGAAGAGGATTGCATACTTGCCGCATCCTTACCAGTAAATCAGTCAGGTGCTTACATTGAAGGGGAAGTGGAGGGGAATGATGTTACCTTTTTGTTGGACACTGGTGCAACCCGTTCCACTATGAGAACAGTAGACATCCCAAACCTACCCCTCTCGGGAGAAGCGATCCAAGTAGTGGGCGTTTCTAATAAACAAATTAGGACCCCTGTCACAGAACCTATGGAAGTTTGTATTGGCAACTTCCGAGAAATGCACACATTCGTAGTATTCGATTCTAGCCATGTAAACTTATTAGGAAGGGATCTACTGTGCAAAATTAACTGCACACTCTTTTGTACACCAAACGGTGTTGAAATTCAGACTCCAGATGAAGATGGTGTGTATAAAATTATGCTAGCCAGACAAGAAGCAGAAATCAAAAAGATGACTCTAGAAGATTTACCAGGAGAACTAAAAACTTTTGTAAATCCTGATGTGTGGGATTTTACTGCAAAAGAGGTGGGCCTAATGGCAGATGTCGATCCCATAAAAGTGACAGTGAAAGAAGGTGCAGTTTACCCAAATATTCGACAATACAAAAATGAGTCCCAAAATAAAAGCAGGAGTTGCACTAGAAATAGGGCGTTTGTTTGAACAAGGTATTCTGGAAGAAATAATGAGCAGTCCATGTAATTCACCTATAATTGGCATAACAAAACCAAAGGGAAAGTACAGGGTGGTCCAAGACCTCTGTAAAATTATTAAAATTGTTGTCCCGTGTTGCCCAGTAGTACCAAATCCAGCTGTGATTCTGTATCAAATACCATGGGGAACAGGATGGTTCACTGTAATTGATTTATGCCGTGCTTTCTTTTCCATCCCGCTGCATCTAGATAGCAAATTTTTATTTTTGTTCAAATTTGACGACCATGTTTACGTTTGGAATCGTGTCCCTCAGGGTTATATGGAAAGTCCATCCATTTTTAATCAGATTCTGAAAAAGTGCCTTGAATCACTGGTACTGCCTGGAAAATCTGGTACAGGATATTGATGATCTATTGTTGGCATCGAGAACAAGAAATGACTGTGTGATCGATTCTATTGCATTACTGAATCATTTAGCAAAAGGTGGATATTGCAGAAAAATTGCTATTTTGTACAACCTCTGTAAAGTATCTGGGACACCAGATAGAAAGAGGGGTCAGGAGAGTGACATCTGAAAGAATCAAAATAATTAAATACATGAAACTACCCCAAACTCAGAAAGAAATCAGAATGTTTCTCGGAGTTGTAGGTTACTGCCGGCAGTGGATTGTGGGATTTGCAGTGCTTGCAAAGCCATTGATTCAAATGACAAAGAAACGAGCAAGAGACCCAGTCGAGTGGGACGATGAAACCATGACTGCCTTTTTAAAACTGCGTAACAGTTTATGTGAAGCTCCAGCATTAGAGATGAATGAATATTCAAAAGAGTTCGCACTATTTTGTGACACGAGAGACAATTGTGCTCTTTCAGTTCTAACCCAGACACATGGGTTAATGCGACGACCTGTGGCATATTTTTCTGCAACATTGGACCCAGTGGCATCTGCACTGCCAGGTTGTCTGAAAGCAGTAGCTGCAACATGCATGAGTCTTGATCAAAGCAAATCTATTGTTATGGGACATCCTGTAACAGTGTATGTTCCACATTCAGTCGTGATTCTGCTAACCAGAACACGTACTCAGCACCTAACACCTAGTCGGATGACCAAGTATGAAAGAATTATCCTTGTTTCAGAAAATGTGACAATAGTGAAATGCACTATTTTAAATCCAGCAACCTTATTGCCAGATTCTCACTTTGAAGAAGTGAGAGAGGAAGTCGAACATGACTGTATCGACTTAACTGAATTCAGTACTAAGCCTCGAGCAGACATACAGGAAGAACCTTTAAAAGACCCAGAACATGAGTTATTTGTAGATGGCTCATGTATGCGCCATGAGGAAGAAGGACTAAGCGCTGCTTTTGCTGTATGCACACTATCGAATATAGTCAAAGCATCCTATTTACCAGGAGTCAAGTCTGCACAAGTAGCCAAATTGATTGCTTTAATAAAAGCATGCAAAATTGGGAAAAATTGGAGTGTAACCATTTACACTGATAGCCGGTATGGTTACGGGGTTTTGCATGACTTTGGCCAGCTCTGGATGCAAAGGGAGTTCATGACTTCTTCAGGAACTCCTACCAAAAATGGACAATATGTAAAAGAATTACTTAAAGCGATTAAATTACCAAAATAATTGGCCGTGGTCAAATGTGCTGCTCACCAATCTGGAATTGACAGAGTAACAGCCGGTAATCATTATGCTGACCAAGTGGCTCAACATTGTGGCAAGTATAAAATGGCAATAAACAAGAAAATTGAAGCATGTGGAAACAGCTGCCAACTTATGCTATTGAGTGGTGTGAATACATGGATACATGGAAAGAAGTGAGAGATTTACAAGGTGAGGCAGACCACAAAGAAAAAGAAGACTGGCAGAAAATCGGGTGTCAAGTGAGACCTGAAGATGGCATAATAGTCTACCTAGATGGGAGACCAGTTTTACCTGACTGTATGCTTGCACCAATGGCTAGAATGTGCCATAGGGACACACACATAGGGAGAGATGCTACAGTGAGGTTGTTTAGGAGGGACTGGTTCAATGCAAAGTTCAGGAACATAGCAGAGAGTCTTTGCCAGAGATGCCTTACATGGTAAGAAAACTGTAGTATGCACTGGGAAAATTGGGAAAGCAGAAGGCCCCTTTATTTGATTACAAAAGGATTTCATTCAGTTACCTTCTTGTCGAGGATTAAAATGTGTTTTGGTCATTGTCTGCCTGTTTTCTAAATGGGTGGAAACATACCCTACCCGCAGGAATGATAGCATAACAGTAGCCAAACTTTTCCTAAGAGAACTCAACCCAAGGTTCGGTTTTCCAGTAACAATTGAGTCAAAACGAGGCAGGCACTTTAATAATGAAATTATCAGTTTAACCTGTGAAGCATTCCAAATTGAGCAAAATACTGCACTGTGCATATCACCCAGAGGCTTCTGGATTGGTAGAACAATTGAATGGCGCAATTAAAGCAAGATTGGGAAAGATGTGTGAATCTACCCAATTGGAATGGCCTAATGCTTTACCTCTTGTCCCGATGGGACTCAGAAGCATTCCAGATAAGAAAACAGGATTGAGTCCTCATGAGATGCTCATGGGAAGGGCAATGAGGCAAGCATGTGTGCCAGGACATCAGCTGTTAACTATATCTGAGGATTTAGTTTTGGAGTACTGCAAAGAGTTGGCTGACCACATGCATTCTATCTCTCACCAGGTTGGGGAAGACGCAGGAGCCAGACATTCAACTCCAGCACATGATTTGAATCATGGAGAATGGTTAGTGATAAAGAATCATACTCTGGAATCTTGCCTAGCACCAAGGTGGGGAGAGCCACAACAAGTGAAATTGGTTACCACCACAGCTGTAAAGTGCAAGGGAATCCCAAACTGGATCCATGCAAGCCACACCAAACAGATACCAGAACCCGACGAAGTTGAGGCTGAAGGTTGTACCGCTGAAGGGTCTCAAGAAGTTGATCCTGAAGTAGTTGACAAAGAGCAACCGAGCACCAGTTAGGATGCGTGGATCCCAGTGGTTGAGATACCTGAAATCAGAGTGAGAACAAGAAGCTAAACATACTTAGATAGTCAGACAGATAGTGAGGACGAGATAGGTATACAAGAACGTACTCAGATTACAGAAATCCAAGCTAATGGTAATCCTGAGGAGGACCAGATAAGGAAATAGCAAAATACTCAGACCAACGAAACACCTACCAGAACTCCATTGTCTGTGGAGGGACAGATAGGTACTAGTCAAAAACGCACAGGCGGAAGACAATCAAGATTCTGCAAGACCTCTGCAGGACCAGACGGGATTAGTAAAACGGGTTCTGGACGAAGAAAAAACTGCAGGCCCAACAAAGTCATATGCTGAATCAGGTCAGATTAAACCAGAAGAATCCATCCAGGCGGAACAGTCTACAGTAATAAGCCCTGGACAAGGTGAGTTAAAGAGGAAACCTGAAGTTGACGAAAATCTAGTTGTGCGACAACTTAAAGAAACCAAAAGAACACTTTAAGAATCAGAAAGCACAGGGACAGCTAAAAGACTCAGAAAAGGTGATAAATGGCCTGGTTGTGTTAAAAGACTGAAATATCGCCTAGTGACAATAGATGAAGAACCTGAACAGGTGGACGAAGTAACAAGCAATCAAAGAAGAAGTCCATGCCTGAAAAAGCTGAACAATAAATTCAAAGGCCCTGAATGGACGTATATCATCCTTTAAGATTTCGAGAATCTGGAAATCATTGATTACAGTGAGGAAGAATTGTGCTGATCAATACATTGAAGAAGTGATGCTAACTTGAGATAAATCACAGGTGTATTCTGTGTAAATTCTCAAAGAGGGGTTAAGCCTCCTTAATCAAAATGGCTGATAAAAGAGTTAATGGAAACTCGAAAATAAGTTGTATAAAGACATGCTGTAGGATATGTATATGTAGTCTACTCATAGTACTTGTAGTATGGCTAGGACTGACAATAGCAATACCATACTTGATGGCTGCTAAGCAAAATGACACTAGTATACACGGAAAGATAGCGCACCACAAACAAGATAGAGTAGACTTAGAAGCACCAGATGAGATAGAATTACATCACGTTAGATATAGAAACAAAACTGAAATTAATGTATTTGCTAGTCTATTAATACATTATGTAGAGACTATGCAGATTAGTGATTGTTATGTCTGTATGAAATTACCTACTTCTGTAGCGGAAGGTGTTACCTACACTATTTACCCCTGACCTATGGCATTTCATGTAGCATATTAACTAGTTTGTTTTTATAAAACTGGAAGGTTGCAGTATATGTATTCTAACATAGATGTTATTTTTCTGGAGATTCCTGTTCGTAGAAGAATGAATGCTGTTTTAGTGCTAAAGATGCCCAATTCTTTGGTGAATTTTTCCTAACAATGAAAGAAATAGATATAGCTAATGAACAGAAAGACAATCTAACATGTAATTTGCACGAAGAAGAAAAGGTATTTTTAAACTTAGTAGAGAAAAGGCGGCAGGATTTCCATAGAAAAGCCACTGAAATGAAACCCCAGATACCCAAATGGGCTGAAAGGGAAGCATTTATGGCAACTGGCAAACCTCATGCTGCTATGTCTTTGGACTTTGAAAAGATGGGGAAAATCTATCTCCATAGAAAGAAAACCGAGCATAACAATGTATTCATCGGTTCCAGTGAATGTGAACACAATTTCCTCATAATTGGGGGTTGGGGACTAAAAGGGGAAACTGATCCAGTATTTCCTGGAGTCTATTACATTTGTGGGAATAAAACTTACTTTAAGCTGCCTGATCATTGGTATGGGAGTTGCTATTTCGGAATAGTATTTCCAAAGGAGAAGTGTGGCTCACTGGTTAGAGGAGGCAGACCTGGAAGCAGAGGTCAGCCTGGGACCAGGGTTCAATTCCCGGCTCGGCGGGGTCTTGAGTCCTAAAATGTCCATGAACTCGACAATTCTCGCTCTGGTGCCTACTTGATTCACGGGTTCACACTCTGTGACTCTGGGCAATAGCTTGCTTAATCTCCACAACGGCCCCTCGCGGCGGGATGCCTGGCTTTTACCTTGCGGATACCCTGCCGGGGTTATCTCACAGGGGAATACCAGGACGGGTTCCCTAAGCAAGCGCTTAGAAACCGCTCGGTGATTTACGCTATATAAATTCCTGTACATTTACATTTACACAAAGGTATACCATGTAAAAAGAATCACTGGAAGCAATGAACACAAAAATGAACTAAAACGTTATAAAAGAGCTAGTTTTGCAGAAATTGTAGGTGATATATTTAGTGCATTGATACCTTCAGTGGGAGTGGTTCTGAATACTCAAAGAATTTGCAAATTGTCTGCAGTGGTTGATCACTCATCGACTGACACTGCTGGAGGATTCTTATTGATCATTACAGAATTGGTTGCAATAAGATCAATGGTTTTACAAAATCGACTTGCTCTTGATATATAATTGGCAAAAGAGGGGCGGAGTCTGTAGAATGTTGAAAGAGAAACATTGTTACACTTACATACCTGATAAAAGTGTCAAAATCGGATGGTATGTAAGGAACATTACTCATTTGGAAGAAAAACTGAAACCACTGGAAGTTGATCGTGCATGGAATAGACTTACTAATGGTGTCTCCTCTATTGATGCTTGGATATCTAATGTAGGTAGAAGTATTGTAGGTAAAGTACTGATGCCAATAATGGGAATATCACTAATAATATTGGTGATAATGATTTGGTGCAAATGCTGCAGAAATAGAAAAAGGTACACTATTAATGAGAAGATGAAGAAAAGGAAATTTGACGAGATTCAAATGGAAGAGTTAAAAGGGGACATATATAAGAGAATGAAAGTTTATCAGAATAATGGTAAAAAGAAAACTCCCCAAGTAATTGAAAAAATTGAATTGGGAGAGTGTTAAAGTTGGCATCTGGTTCCTTAATTTGTGATGATATAAAATATCATCAAAGAGGGGATTGATGGAGCAAGGTTTCACATATACAGAAACTTGCTTGTACTCAGCCCTCTTTAAATAACCTGTAATATATTAACCTACATGTTTTGGTTACTAACATCTGCACTACACGACATTTCTAGTATCTAGGGGAAGCTTTTATTAATATTAACTCGAGTGAATTAAAATGGTCGCCGAAAACGCGGGAAACCTTCTGCGCATGCGTCTGTCACATCTACGTGGCATGACGTACCTCTCTGCTTTGGTGGGAAATCTTTGCTTCTGCGCACTTGTGCCAGAAATGGCTGCTTTAAATTTCACATGCTTACGCTTATGCTGCAGCTTGTACCAAGCTTGCTCGTTCCACTAAACTATTAATGCACAAGTTAAGATAAAGTAATGGGGTTAGAGTAGAGATAAGTGGTCTACAGTTCATTGATTTATTTTTGTATTCTAATATGTTTCTTTTTGACTTTGCTGATAGGTCATACTTTTGGCCTAAACTGTCACATCCTCCATCTTGGACGAGGCTGTGCACGTGCACTCTGACTCTGAAATTGCTGAAGCATTGGCATTGAATCTCAGCCAAGAAGCATCTTACCCACGATGTCTATGAGAACATGCCCTTCTGACCTCTGGAGGAACTGAAATTATATAAATTGTATCAAACTTGTTGAACAGTATTGTTGGGCGGAATAAAATCATAGGACAGTAAATTGTGGGTGGGGATTCAATCAATATGAATCGAACTGAAATTACATCATCTTAGTATGGTGTGATGACCTCTCCTTGTCTTTCTAACCAATCACTGAAGGGGAACACGTATATTTCGAACATCTAGGGGTGGTACATTGCCCTCGAAATGGTATAACTAAGGTAGGTTTATATAGAGAAATTGTCTGACTTGTCCGAATAGCTGACCTGTCACTGAGCCAACGCATTCTATAGGAGATCGAGAACAGAGGTGCTGGCGGATTATCCAATCGATTACCCAATCGGGGTACTAATTGGCTTCCCTAGAGAGAGGGGTGTGATGCTGGCGTTGCACTTAGCTGAGGTCACCTGTCCTGATCTGCACCTGTTTTGTCCCTTGTGCCCCGTGATTAGCCGGGAGCCTGGTCCTGATCTCTTTGCCCCCGCCCGCAACCAGGATTGGTCATTGCACCATTCTAGGTAAATATAATCCATGTGGTATGTCTTTGTGCTATTTCCCTTTCTCACCCTTCCCAGGTACCAATGTCTAAAGGTGTTACTGTGATTTCTTACAAACTTTATGTCCTACTGGTTATAATCCTATTTGTAATACTTATGGTCACGAGATTGTGGCCTTTATTGATTTGACTCTCTCTCTCAACGTTTGAAAACTTTCCCCGAGTCTGTGGTTATTACAGAAAACGTAAATGTATTTCAATACTACCTGTTTATTCTAACTCTCTGATTCACAGGACTTATAGAAGGTGACAAGGATTGGTAAGTCATGATTTACAGGAATAGGTCCTAAATCGAACCTCTGGGCAAACTGATAGAGTGACTACATTTAGTAATTGGTTAGGCAGGACTGCTAATTCAAAGTGTGAATGTTGTATGGGCCCCAGGTGAGTATGGTAAACTGAGCTAGTAGGTCCCTGCGCGCTCTATCACATGAATTCCTCGCAATCAAAGCACATTCAGCCAGATTCATCATTGTCCCGTTTTGCGAGCCCTTAACAGCGATTATTAAGGAATCGCTATTAAGGACTTGCAAAACCGGATTCATGTAGGAATCGCAAAATAAATTGCGATTCCTACAGCTTCCTTATTTGCGATTAGCAAGTTGCTAATCGCAAATAAGGAATAACTCCCCATTCATTCCTATGGGCTGAAAGGCCCATAGGAATGAACGGGGAGTTATTCCTTATTTGCGATTAGCAATTTGCTAATCGCAAATAAGGATGCGATTTCAAGTGTGCCAGGGGTGTCCAAAGGACACCCTGTAGCACCCCTGAAATTAAAATGTAGATGGATGTTGCGCACACACATGTCCAAAGGACATGTGTGTGTGTGTAACATGCAACTTAGAAAAAAGCATTTAAATGCATTTTTCTAAGTTTTCGCTATTTACCATGAGATTTGACTTCGTGGTAAATAGCGGTCCTAAATTGCAATTTTTAAATGTTTCATGAATAGCATTTAAGGAATCTCTAATTCCTTAAATGCTAATCCTCGCAAATTTGCGAATTCTTTATTAGCGATTTTTGCATTTGGGATGATGAATCCCAAATGCAAAAATTGCACTCACAAAGCATTTCGCTTGATGAATCTGGCTGTTAGGGTCCAGAGGTCCTGAAGCTCTCATGTGTGCACCACGTGGATGAATAATACACTAACCCAACAACAACTATTGTGTTACTACCCTTTCACCATACATCCCCATGGGAAATTTGGTTGTTGGTTGTGGAGAGTGTGAGCCCTTCTCAAGCAACAGCTGTAATGTCCATAAGGGTGAACCACAAAAAGCTACTAAATTAATCTGGGCTTAACCCCTGGGTAGCTTGGCACAAAAGCAGTCAGGTTTAACTTAGAGACAATGTGTAAAGTACTTATGTAGCACACAAACAGCAGGAAAGTGAAACACAACAAATCCCATACTAATTAAGAAAAATATACCAAAATGTAATAAATTATTTTACACCAAAAGGACAAAAATTCTATTAGTAGAACCAAAAAGGTTTAGATAAAAATAGTGCTCAAAAGCACAAAACACCAACTGTGGTTATCTGGTAGGGCCGTACTGGGACAAAACTACAACTTTCAGCTGACCATGATGGAGCACAGGCCAGATACAGGGATCAGGTTAGGCCCACTAAGAAATGTACCTTATGTCCTTGATGCGTGGCCTCTACCCTATCCTACCTGAGACATCCCTTCCAGACACACCTAATACCTCTATCCTCTATTGTGTGGCTGTCTGGCAGGAATATACAAAGGCCAACTTCCACACCTGTATAGTAATGTGACCGAGGAACAGGCTACAGGCACAAGTTGTTGGGACAGGAAAATACCAACTTTATAAAAGCGGCATTTTCAGAATTGTAAACTACAATCAGACTTGACCATTAAAGAGGATTCCAATTCCTCTGATACCAAATGACTTTCCTACCTGTTCCCAATCAAAATTTAGCACTTATTAAATGCAATAAGATAAAACAATGTTACCCTCACAGAAGTGCGAAAAAAACGGTGAGTTTTTCACCATCAGGACCTGTAAAACTTAAAAGTGCCCAAACTTTTAATTACAGTACACCCTGTCCTATGGACTGTCTAGGACCTACCTTAGGGGGGACTTACATGTAATCAAAACTGAGTTTTGGGCTTGACAAGGGGGTTTTATTGCCAAGTCAAATTGCCAGTTTAAAGCTGTTGGCATGTTACAATGCCAGGCCTGAGATATGTATGCTGGGAAGGAGCTCCACAACAGAGCTCCTGGGCTCTAGGATCACCAATCTAGGTGCCAAATCCTGGTCTGCCACCCCTGCATACCTCCATCAGCCGTCCCACTCACCGGACCAGGCAAGAAGAGGTCTGGAGTTAGATTGCGCTGCCGCCATCGACAACTAACATAAGGAACCGGACAAAGGACTGAAGTTCAGCAATGGAAACGAAACATGAAAGCCCTGGATGTTTGGATCACCGATTCATGGTGGAAATCCCGGCATGATCCCCCATCCACACAACATCGGGCGTTCCATCAACTATTTCATGGAAGGAGCTGAGGGAGCGCTGCTATTAACCATCGAAAAAGGGAGCGCTGCTATTAACCATCGAAAAAGCTACGGAGAAGCGGGTCCCATGGGGCTGAAACCCAGGAATGAAACCGAAAGTTCCTGGAGTTTGCCGAGGCTCCCACCACTGTCTGGTAAGCAGACAAGGGCCCCGTGGTACAAGACAACACAACCAAAGAGCCAAGAAGCACGCCACTGAGCCCGCAAGAGAGCGCACAGACAGACACATGACACGGTGAACTCGGGAAACGCTTACCAGTGAAAAGGAGAATTCTGAGTGCCTGGCCCCAACCGATGCTTCGCTAGGTGGTAGGAAACAATCTGCGAATCCACAATGGCACTCACCCCCGGCGAATCTCAGACAGGAGCAGCGGTGAAATAAAGATTTGGCGCGGATGCTCCCGAGTGGCAACCCTATTCCCAAATGCCTCCCGGTTGCCTGACGTCAATATGGCCGCCCGACCTACAATGCAAAACCGCAACAACGTGCCAGCAAGTGAGTACAGGAGCAAGCTGCTCAGAACCCCAGGGCAACAGTCTCCAACTCCCAAACAAGGCGTCCCCCCACCCCCACCAAAGGCCCAAGCTGGGAACTCCGTCTACCACTGGCCGGAGCCTGACCGGTAATGGCTGCCATACCCATTTATCGGCAGTAGGAAGGACAGAGATAGAAAGAGAACAACTGCTGGAAAGCAGATCCTCTCATTGCCACAGTTAGCTGCTTAATTACATTACACAGCCCAACCACGCACCCCCAATCCCAATTCGGCACCCTCCCTCTAATGCATGAGCAGTGGCAATAACATGATCTACTAGTACACAATCACTCCCTATCCCTGACTTTTCTACCTGAGCTCAATCTGACCTTGACCATAGCACTCATAACACGAGCATTGTGCATTGCACGAGCATTGCTATCAGGACACAATCACTCTTGAATCCTGATTTAACCTCTGAATTCCATAACAATGCTCAGCCTGACCCCGACTCTGGCACACACAACACGCTTCCATTGCGGTCAATGTCCAACCGTGGATGGGATCCCCTCCCAACACAGGAAGAGGGCAGAGAGTCCCAGTCCCTGACCACCCTCAATGATTGTCTTTGACCGAGGCACCAGCGACACGCTGTGCAGGGCTTGACCCTTTCTATATCTTTCCACACCCGGTCACTTTCGGCCCATCGTGAAGCAATACCTCCGCCACGGACAGAGCTCATCCACCTTCAACAAGGATGAGAACCCCTCCCCCTGAACAAGTGGAGGGCTAAGAGAACGGGCACAGTCGCGTCACTAATCTCCACCCAACCCCCCAGAGCAGTGCCCAGGAAGGAAACTCCTGATAGTGGCGACCTCACAACTCACATCCGTCCGCACCCAATCCATCGCTACAAGAAGCATTCGTCTGACCCACTAACAGAGAAACTCGAATCTTTACACCACTCGCCCACTACTCGCTGAACGCCCGTCGGGAGCACCCCTCCCACTCTCCAAAATACAGAACCGTCCCCTCTCATAAAATGCCCCCGCCACGGCAATCCACATCGACCCCTCCTCTTCGAACCATGTAATCCCTCACAGCTTAAACTCCTTCTCGATTAATTTCCCCCCCGGCCTCTCTCCCAAAGCAAAGAAGAATTTCAAACAGAAATTGATCAGGCAACATCCAGAATCCCTTTTCGCAGATATCTATCACTGTTCCGCTAAAGGAAAGATAAAAATGGACTTTATCTTCCACACTGATAGACAAGAAGCTTGGAAATCCACCTTATGATCGCAACTCAACATCTCCAAAATCTCCAACACCTCATATAGCTGCAAATTTTCAATTTCACTCCCAGACCGCACAAGGCGTAACACCCCAGTGACCATATACTACATTGGCATGGTCCTAATAAAAGCCAACAATGACAATCTAGAGTCTTTTGACGACCTCTTCTTCGCTCTCCGGAATGCACCATCTCGCGCACCCCCTCCCTGCCCAACCACTCACCCTCGCCAGAAGAACCATACCCGCCCTCTGAGCCCACCTACCGCCCTGGTACCCTCTAGACACCACTCGTTCCTCTCGCTACGTAGCACTCCGCACACCTCCCTCCGGAAGAACACAGTACCTCTATGTACCTCACCCAGGTCCCACACCCCACCGACTCCTACCTCGGCGGTACTCCCAACAACCTCAAACGCACACCTCTGTGTGACACTATCCCACAGCCACCAAGGAGAATAGGACCCCCCTCCTCTCACGCCAGCCCTCCGCACCTCCAGACACACAACGGGCTGACACTCCTAAACCCCACTTACCCCCCGCCACGCAACTTCACCCCCAGAGAGTACAGGTCCTCCATACCACCTGACTCCCCCGAAGAGAACAGGTCTCCTTCAATGCAAACCTCTCATCCCCATCAGTCACCTGCCCTCCCCCAACAACAACCATCCGCCCACTCACCCCAGCCCACTCAGAATAACCCGAACAACCAGCACACTAAACACACAGGAATCAAAGCACCAACACGCAAAAAAAAACACTAGTCAAAGTGCATTCAAGGCCCTGCCCGGACCCAACACGGTCAACATAACCAAACCAAGGCGACCAGACTCTCTGAGGCTCCCTCAAACAAGACCCTACTCGGGCAACACAGCCACCACTGTGCTATCCAACACCTCGAGAATCACCCCCTCAGAACCAATCCCAACGAATTTGAGACAGAGCAGAGACTCTCCCTCCTGGAAACCCAGATAACAACCATAACCAGGGGCTTAAGAGAATTAATAGCCAACCTTGCGGCCCTCAAACAACATCAACGCACCCACTCCTACACCACCAGCTCACAACAGAGAGCTACCATAGTCATTCCTCAGAAAGGGATCACAATCCCCCTCCCCAGGACTTCTCAGAGGCCCAAAAGAACTAGTGAAGCTTTGTCCGAGAGTGAGGCTGTGGTCCTCGCCTACCCAAACGACAAGCTACGGACCATCACCCGACAATCTAAAATACAGGTGATCACCAGGCTAGGAAGAGGACAAGACTCACCAAAATCACCAAGACTGCCTACCACCCGCACGATCATCCCTAGGGCCCCCCTTAAAAAGACTCCCATAACAGAGACAACACCCACAAAATGCTTGCTCATTAACTGCAGATCAGCCATCAAACATACCACCGAACTAGCAGAATCCATCCTCACCCATGATGTTGACATAGCATTCATCACTGAAACCTGGCTTCAGGACTCCTCCCTACCTCTCCTGGACACTCCCATCCCCCTAGGCTTCTTAATCACTCGCAAAGACAGAAAAGACCAAAGCGGAGGAGGCATAGCAATCATCCGCAGAGACAATATCTCCATGCCGGAGGCAGACTCCGTCAACTACAACACCTTTGAATGCCTAACTGTCACCATTGGTACAAGCAACAAGGAATCTGCCACTATTGGTACAAGCTTATCTACCACCCCCCAGGCAACTCAGCTGCTTTCACTGAACACACCTGTACGACCTGAGTGGCCACTGCTTACTTCAAGATACGAACAACTCAATTCTAGGCGACCTCAACCTTCACTGGAATGATGTTAACAATCCGCCAGTACACAACCTGAATGAGCTACTTCTCAACAACAATCTCTCGTAACACTGCACAGAAGAGACCCACAACAAAGGATCAATCCTTGATGCCATTCTCGCCAAATGAGACTTAGTGACGATAACTCACACCTTTCCCGTGGACTGGTCTGACCACCACTTAACCCTCTTCCACCTCACCCAACCAGTTACCTACAACCACCCATCCACGATCAGCCCAAATGGACCAGAAACCTCACCCAGGTCAACATGACTGACTTGAAGGAAAAAGTCAATGCACAACTCAGCATCCCCACGGATGGTCTAACCACGACAGAACTCACAGACCATTACAACACATCCATGGCATCCATTCTAGATCAGATGGCCCCCCTGAAACTAAAAAAAACAGAAACATCCCATCCAGATCCTGATTCAAAACGGATGCCAACAATGAAAGGATACAACTTAGAGCCACAGAAAGACTCTGGAGAAAGAACCCCTCCACGTGCCTACTTGAACAACTCAAAGCAGCTAGAAGAAAATACAAAAAACACATCCATAGCGTTAAATCCAACTTCTTCTGTGCTGCCCTGGACAATGCTAAATACAGGCCAAACGAACTATTCAAAATCATCAAGCAGCAAACCTCCAAGCCCCTCGTATCCTCTACCCAGGCCTCCAAGGAACTGTGTGAAAACTTCGCCACCTTCTTTGAAGAAACAATCTCCAAGATTGAGCTCTCACTAGATACAGACACAAACGCCAACTCCGCATGCGTAGGCACACCCCCAGTCGCAATGGAAAACAGTAGCAGGCTACACACTAATGCGTGGAAATCCTTCAATCCCATCTCAGAAACTGAGAATATCAAGCTAATCTCCACCACCAATCCCGCTTCTCACGCCCTTGACCCTACACCCTTCCAACTGACCAAAGAACTCAAACTCTCTATAGCCCCGTTCTGGTGCAGAATCATCAACAGCTCCTTGAGAACCGGAAGCATACCTGACAGCCTTAAAGTAGGCCAAGTAACGCCAATAATTAAGAAACTAGGCCTTGACTGCACAGACCCAAACAACTTCAGACCCGTTTCCACTCTCCCCCTCCTATCCAAAATCCTCGAAAAATGCACACTCTCTCAACTGACTCCGCAAATGGACAATATCAGCCTTCTTGACCCTCACCAATTAGGTTTCAGAAAAGGTTACAGCACTGAAACGGTGACCCTCAACATCAGAGATGACATCCGCAAGTCACTGGATACCGATCACAGCTGCCTACTGATTCTCCTAGACCTGTCGGCAGCCTTCGACACGGTTGATCACCAGCTCCTCTTCAAGGCCCTACAAGAAAGGGTTGGCGCAGATGAGACGGTCCTCCGTTGGTTCACAGCCTTCCTACAAAACAGATTGCAAAGGATAAAAAATCAAAGACTTTGCATCCGGCCTTCGCCCAATCAGCGGGGGTGTACCCCAAGGTTCAGTGCTCTCTCCGACACTGTTCAACATATACATACAACCCATCACCACTATACTCAAAAACGCGAAGATCCCCTTCCACCCATACGCTGATGACACCCAGATCTATCTAGAAACCACATCCCGAGATGACATTTCCAGACTAAATAACACTATTAAAGAAATTCAACAATGGCTGTACCAAAACCACCTCAAATTCAATCAAGTCAAAACAAAGTTCCTCCCAATCTCTAACAAGGAAGAAAACCAACAAATTTCAGAATGGCTCAAGGATATGGCTCTAAGCAGCACCCCCCCCCCCCCCCCCCCCCATGGCTAACTCAGTAATATCTCTGGAAATCTCCCTTGACCCAAAACTGGAAATGACCCACCACATCAAAAACTCTGCAAAGACTGCCTTCCTTAACCTGAAACTTCTCCACAAAATTAAACCATTCACCCCTACCAAAGACCTCAAACAAGCGACACAAGCACTGGTGCTATCCAGACTAGACTATGGTAACGCAACCCTAACCAGCACTGGGAAAGCCCACCTAGCCCACCTCAAAACAACCCTCACCGCGGCAGCCAGAATGGTCACCGGATTCAGGAAATATGATAACATCTCACCAGCCCTAAGAGAACTAAAATAGCTCCCTGTGGAACAGCGAGCCAACTTCAAAACTGCCTGCCTCACGCACAAAGTTCTACACACAGGAAAACCAGACTACCTGGCCGCCAAACTAAAGAGGGCTGGCCAAACAAGGAAACAAGGAACCTCTAGAGTTCCAACTCACTCCTTCTCATCCCCATGAAAGCACGCAAACAAAAAACCGCGACCAGATCATTCTCCGGAAATGCGCCCAAAATCTGGAACTCCATCCCAGCAGATATCAGGACCACCCGGTCCTTCACAAAATTCAAAAAACTCCTAAAAGCCCTCCTCCTCAACCGCTCCCTCCCAAATGGATAGCGGCCACCTCCACGCCAACCATGATCCAGTTGATTTCTGACTCTGCAGCGTACTGACCCACGAAAGTCCACCACCAGAAAAATAGGCCCGGAAGGCGAGACTGCTGCTAAACTCTTTCATTACCTCAAGAATGCATTCAATAAAGCTACCTCAGGACCCATCTACTACCTCGTGAATCCACAGCACTCGTTGAATCCAGAATCTCTATGATTAAGACTCTTCTACTATTGTAATTTCTTAAATCACACTGTTGTAAAGCACTCCGATACCCTCGGGTCAGGTCAGTGCTACATAAAACTCCTAAAATTAAAATAAATAAAAAATGTATTAAGGGGCTACATAAGTTTGTGGCACAATAAGTGGTGCAGTCCCACTAGTAGCATTTAATTAACAGTCATGGTAAGGTATACCACTTTATTAGGGACTTTATATGTAAATTAAAATGACATTATGGAGTCAGCTAATTTGACCACATTTTAGCAAGTGAACACAAGTACATTAGCACTGGTTAGCACTGGTAAAGTGCACAGAGCCCTAGGTGCAACAAAAAAAAATTCCGAAAAATAGGAGGGTTAAGGCAAAATGTTTGGGGGAAGATCACCCAAGGATGACAGGTTTAACACTCATTTTTAGTAAAAACTTTGGAAATGGGATATTAGATGTTTTACATAGAGGTACATTACAATGCATCAATTACAATTATAACATTTTCATCACAATCCTCAATGTAATTTACATCGTAAAAATTTACATTGCATTTGATGTACATTGTTGAAAACATTCTATGTGTACATTCTGTGGCTGAGTTCACACTAAATAAGCAGTGCCTTTTACAGACTTATTAAAGAAACAACACTGCCATCTACTGTTTTAGTATTATAAATGCAATGTTAATCTTTAAACTGATCCAAAACTGAACAATATATTTTTTAGCAAAGTGTTATTTTAAAATTTTATTTTATACTAGCAGCCTGCCCGATGTTGTCCGGGGGCAATGAGGCTTCAGGGCCAACCGCCCACCCATGCCCCCGCCTGCCCCGGCCCCCGCCCGCCCCGACATTGTCCGTGTCCTGGAGCCACCTCCCGCCCCGACATTTTATGTGTCCCTTTGCCTTACCTGAGCCGGCGCTCCTGACTTTACCGCCGCTCGTCACCGCTCCTCCCGCGCCAGCCCCGACGTTGTCCGGGGGCAATGAGGCTTTAGGGCCAACCGGCCGCCCCGGCCCCCGCCCGCCCCGACATTTCCTGTGTCCCGGAGCCACCTCTCGTCCCCTCCCGCCCCAACATTTTACGTGTCCCTTTGCCTTACCAGAGCCGGCGCTCTTGACTTCACCGCCGCTCCTCGCCGCTTGTCACCGCTCCTCCCAGCCTGTCCGCCGCTCATGTCCGCCGCTCCCCCTCATCATCACGAACGCCGCGGCTCACGCTACATCGCAGCCAGCGCTACGTCGCGGCCCGCGCTACTTCCAGGGGACTACTTTCTTTTTAAGTTACATTTTTTAATTTACGTTTAATTTTTTTTTTATATAGCCTATGTCCATCTGCACACCCTGACATTTTCAACGAGGTATCGGGTGTGTGGATTGGCGCTGTGGTTCCCGAGTTTACCTGGCTCAAAGGTTTGTGTTCTCTCTTTATAATAGTAGTATAGATATAGATTTAAAATATAATTAATAAATTGTAAATTAATTTAATACCAACCCTTTGACCTTTAGCGCTATTATTATAAAACATAATTTACGTTATTCAAATTAAAGTAAGTTGTTAAAACAATTAAATTCATGAATTACAATATAGTGAATGTTTTCTATTTAAATTACTACACGCCCTTTGCACCTACATCACTTAACCAACTTGTTCATAAATAGAATGTAATTTGTTAAAAAAAAGTATGAACAATGAAAATAATGTCACTTAACCCCTTCCATGCTGCCGCGATTCTGCGCCTGTGCGGCAGAATCGCGAGTGGGTGGGTTTATGACGGCCGCCAGCCGTCATCAGCACACGAGCACCGTAGTGCATGACGGCTGGGGGCCGTCATCAGCATGCAAGGGGTTAAAATGTGAAAGTTATTTTCATTTCATAATACTTATTGCTTTCTAATTGAATCGCTACCAGCCTTTCCCCTATGTAAATTAAACTACCCGTCTTTAAAGTGTACAAAATTTAAATAAATACTAAATGAATTACTCGTTCTAATATAGAATGATCATCTAATAAATGTTATACCACTTTTCAAACCGTATTCTAAAACAAACTATATTCTTTAATAATTAAGTTAGAAGATGAATTAAAAAAATAATTAAATTGAAGGCATTCTTCCCTTAAACAGAACACAGCCACAGCTTTAAAAAAATGCTGACGGAGAAAGCATGCAACGAAAAATAAACCTGAATTTCAACGCATACCAAAAAATGTGATGTGAATGTAAGTCTATGTCAATAACAAACTTGTAAAAATGTGATGTAAATTAATCAACTTCAAGGTAGCAAGAATTCCATGGAAACGTAGTGACGCATCAGTAAAACTTTATACCAAGTCATTGACAACGTTCTGTTATTTTCATGGCAGGGTTTTGGCGGCACTATTATGTTAGTTGTAAGAGATAGGAACTATCTCATCGGATTTTAACTGTAGCTATCTGTGCTTTTAACAACCTAGTCAATACATTATCCAATCATGAATGGTATTCATGGTTAGAGTACCAGCAGCAGGTGAAGGTTTGCTTCTCTTCTTTTGACAGGATTGACAAATCATAGAGTATCTGTGAAAGAGAGTGAAGGATTGCAATGGAAGTCGCCTGCTCTGTCTCCACGGGATAGGCCACTTATGCTTCGGGTTCATACAAAGCCTCTCCGATGCATCAGTGCTTGCCAACAATGGTCATTTATATTTGAACCTCAAAAAAGACTTGCTGGATGCAAAAGAAAAAACTGGGCAAAACTCTAATAAGGACTACATGAATGTTAAATGCATGAGCATAAACACTTCCAAAAATGGAACCCTAAAGGCACCACACCAACTCTGCTACATCCATGCGACAAGTCCACTACATCTTCACCATAGTCAAACCACCTTTGACCAAACTCCCCAACGTGAACATGGTAGGGCCCTGTCAATTATATAGTCAGCAAGGTTGACATATAAATCTATAAATGCCACGTTATGGAGCAATTCAATATGGCAACTAAGCTCAAGCTTAATGGCGGAAAAACTGAGATCATGATATTGGGCAACCCCCTCAGTTTTAAGTCCAGTTCCATGTGGCCAGCCAGCATGGGTCCACCCCTGGTCCCTAGACAGAAAGCAAGAGCCTGGGCATCTGGCTGGATCAGGATTTGAACTTCAGGACACAGGCCAGGAAGACGGCTGCTATCTGCTATGGCTTGCTTAGAATAGCCAGTAAAGTCCTTCCTCGCCCCCCCCCCCCCAAACAAAAAAGGTACTGGTCCAATCCCTTATACTTTCTAGGCTGGACTACGGGAATGCACTTTATCTGGGTGCCCCCACCACAGTGGTCTCCAAATTACAGTCTGTACAAAACATCGCCGCCAGACTTCTGATGGGAGCCGCCAACAGACAATCGGCAAAACCAGCTATCCGCTCCCTTCACTGGCTCCCTGTGCAGAAACGCATCCTATTCAAGGCCCTATGCATTGCACAGAAATCTATGCAAGGGATTGGGCCTCCTATCAACTCAGCCATGATCCGTCCTTACAAAGCGAATAGGAAACTTCGGTCAGACGAACTGCGACTGGCTGAGGTCCCTGGGATCAAGAAGGCCAGAAGCGGTGGACGGCTCTTATCCTATAATGCCGCCAAGCTCTGGAACTCCCTGCCACTACTTCTTCACATCATGCCAGATCAAACACTGCTGAAAGTGCTTAAGAATCCTTACGAAATTATTTGTCAAAAGCTTGCTTACCCTTTGCTTATGAAGATTGATTGAACCTCTAGAGATATTTGGCCAATCAATGATCCTTTTTGGGGTAATGCATTTCAGATGAGGTGCAGGTACCCCTCACCAGTACAGGATAATTAGAAATAGTATCGCAGTAGGCAAGCAGTCCAGTTACTATCTTGTATGTCACACTTGTTTGGTCATGCATTGATCTGTAGCAAGCAAGAACACCTGCAAAGCACTTTGCAAAAGAGCGGGCTACCAACGCTGTCCACAAGAGAGTTCCTACCACAGGCAGAGTCAAGAAGCCTCTTCCAGGACCATGGCAATCGAAGAGATCCGCCGTTACCCAGGGTTGGGCTGGGACAAAAATTAGGCCCAGGTACAAAAATAAAAATGGCCCCAATTAGCGAACCAGCTAGCTAAAAAAATCGGGCCAGTTTTGAGGTTGTAAAGACACGCTTTATGGCAGGGGTCTACAAACCGGTCCTGGAGGGCCGGATCCATGACAGATTTTTGTGATATCCCCATTGAGATACATGTAGTTATTTTAAAAATCTGGCATGGATCCGGCCCTCCAGGACCGGGTTGGGGACCCCTGCTTTATGGGCATTTTGCAAGGTGTGGGAAACTGCATGCATGCATGTTTACTGCAGCAATATAGCATGGACATCAACAGCAAAAATCGACACCCCAGGCCATGAAACATGCCAACAACCTGCTTAACAACCGGCCCATGCACTGATCTGTCAGACCAGCCCATTGGGCACTGCTGATTGCCTTATAAGCCAGTCCGACCCTGCCGCTACCTCTATCTATTTCCCTCACTCTCATGTACCTTACTCTCAGACTAGGCTTGTATTCTAGAAATCAAATTTTTTAAATTGAATTTAAACAGCAGGAATGCTCCTTTATCTCTGTGCTTCCACACACATCCATTGTGACAACTCTCACAAGCACAGGCTGGTTGCTGCAGTACCCCATGAACTGCAGTGAAGAGAGTTGCAGCCGGGAGCCAGCTTGGCATAGGTGCCAATAGTCTTTACAGATCTCTGTAGTGCACCCTGTCCCTAGTTCTTCTTTTCTAATGACAGTCTTCCAAGACCTGAGTTTCATAATCACATCTAAAATCCTGCTACTCTTGCCGAGACCACCATGTCGCTACCGCTGTCCACACTCTGCAACCCGTAGAAGCAGGCCTGGTCAGCGTCAACAGATGAGGGGAACATCCTTTACAACGCGGATGTTACACTGCAGGTCCCTTACGACGCAACTTTTACAACGCAAGTTGTAACAACGAATTGCGCTCGGGGGCGCTCCAGGATAGTAAATAGTTTAATTTACTATCCAACTCCTTCCCTACTATCCACGGGGACTGGAGTTGGAATAGTAAATTAAACTATTCACTATCCAGCCCCCAACAACGCAAGTCGTGGTAACGACTTGCGTAGTAAAACATGCATCGTAAAGTACTGCGATGTAAAACATCGCGTTGTAACGACATACATCCAACAGATGACAACTGTACCTCACATATTTTTGCAATCCAGAAAGCTTGGTAACTCAGGCATGTGCTGTCGAGAAAGAAAGCTAGGCACTGAAAAAGAAGATAAAAGACAATGATAAAGTTGCATTTAGAACCAACCTACTGGTTCTTTCAGGAGTATTACCAGTTTTGTGGTGTTATGTTCCAGTCGTAATGTCTCAAGTGCGCGCTGGTTGTCCTTCTGCTCATCAGATAGCTTTGTCAGGTTGTCAATCAAACTCTGGTTTGTAGCTGATAGTGTCTCGTGCCTTATGATAATGGCCTTCAAGGGAGCATCAATGCCATGTTCCAGGTAGTCTGTGGAGGGGAAATAGTTTATTACTGTAATTGAATTTCCATATATTTAATAAGAGTGTTGTTTAACGATGATAGAGCTACTGTTCCAAGTACATAACCAACGGTGTAAGAAATCACACTCTGTCATGAAATTCTTGATGAAAATGCCTTCATAGCCATATAGTCTGTTGCTATTAACAGAAAATAGCTACACAAGTGAGTGGCAGTGCTGCCAATTTTGTGGCAAACACATTGCATCTGTCGCTACATCAGACACTGACTCCAAGTCACAGATCTGGGTTGAATCCATATTGTTCTTTAGCTCACTTCACAAGTGACCTGTTCTCTTGAAATGTGATCTGTTTGTCAGCAAAATGAGTTATTTAAAATATTAACAGATAGCCTTTGTATCACATATGCTAATATTCTCTAATATTCTCTGTACATTCTTGTATGACTCGCACACCTATGTAGTGCACGCTGCTGACTATTGTCTTTTGTTAACCAACCCAACTCATCTCTTTCACCGGTGCATTCCCTACAGCTAATAGGATACGGTGATCATCTCAGAGGTGTTTCATCAATACTCTCTCTGCGCAACTGCAATAGAATTGTTCAGTAACTGTAAAAACATCTATTATGAAGATATAAGGAAGAAGTGGAGGTTGTAGGGCAGACATGGAGGCAGATCAGGAGAAGTGACAGGCCAACGGAAAAATCGTAGAGGCTGAGGAGGAAATAGGGGAAGTGCTAGAGAAATGTGCGGTCTTGTGGTAGATATTGGACTGATGTGGACATATGGATTGACATGAGGAGGGCTTGGAAGGCATGGAGAAACCATGGCCGTGATCCTCCTCGACTTCTTTTCGGCATTCGACATGGTCTCCCACCACACCCTCATTGGGAGACTCCACAACGTTGGCATACCGCACAACTACCTCAAGTGGATCACTTCCTTCCTCTCAGGATGCTCAAAGAGCACACGACTGCCTCACTTCACTCCCTCAGCCCTACTTTGCTCAACCTTTACTTGTCCCCCCCTTGAAGACATCATAAGATCGCGTGAGCCCAACATAATCTCCTACTCTACCGACACTCAACTTATCCTCTCTATCACTGAGGACCCCTCCAATGCCAAAACCAACTTCTGCAACGCCATGACATCCATCGCAAAATGGATGAGAGACAGCTGCCTCAAAATCAACTCCGACAAGGATAGGATAGGATAGTATTTATAGAGCGCACTTATACCCGGAGGTGTCAAAGCACTGTAACAGACACTTGAGGAGATAGTAAGAAAATGCACCTGCAGCTACCCAAGATGAGAAAAGCCAGGTTTTCAGATGTTTTTTTAAAAACCAGGTAAGAGTCCGCATTGGAGATAAAGGTGGCCAGGGAGTTCCAAAGCTTGGCGGCCACTACATAAAAGGAGCCGCCTCCCATCTGCTCTTGTGAAATCTGGGAGTTACAATTTTTTCTGTGGGGAGGATCTCAAGAGCCTCCCAGGGGCGTTCCATTGAAAAAGAGTTTTCAGATTTGGAGTACCCTTACTATGCATGGGCTTGAATACCATACTCAGCACCTTAAAGCAGATGTTTTTTTTCTGATAGGGAGCCAATGCAGAGAATGAATCCCATTCCTGGCTGACTGATGCTTGGGTATTTTAAGAATCAACCGCGCCGCTGCATTCTGTACCACCTGAAGCCTATTAAGGGAGACCGCGTTGATGTTATGGTACAGAGCATTGCAATAGTCCACCCGAGAGGTGACTGGAGCAATGATGGTTGACTGGTGCAGCTCAGATGGAATGAAAGGCAAAACCCTTCTCAGAATCCTAAGGATATAAAAAAAAGTACTAACCGTGAGGCTGACCTGTGCGTCAAAGCGCAAGCCATTGTCAAATATGACCCTGAAATTCCTTGCTGTCCTAACCGGCACAGGGAGGGGACTACAGACTGTCGGCCATCAAGAGTTTGACCAGATGGAATTTTGCGAGCCAAATACCTGCACTTCAGTCTTGTCTGAATTAATCTCCAGTAAATTTTTCTTCATCGAGCAAATAATGCCGGACATACACTGATTGAACTTCTCCTAAACCGATTGCAGGGTATTCGAAATGGAGATGATTATTTGCTTATTATCCACATAAGAAAGCACCTGAAATCCAAAGGACCGCACCAGATTGGCCAGGGGGGTCACATAGAGATTAAAAAGAGTGGGGCTCAAAGATGAGCCCTGGTGTACCCCACAAGGAAACTTAAAGGCCTTGGCTCTAAAGCATCCACAGCTGACATTATGACTCTGTTTGTCATGAAAGAGTGTAGAAGCTGCAAGGCATTCCCGGCGATTCCCACTTGCCGCAAGCGCTGAGCCATATGCACCGGGGAGACGGTGTTGAATGCCACCAATAGGTCAAGCATTATCAGAATTGCCGCTCCGCCGTGATCAACCAAAAAAGGTGGACGGCCAACTACCAAAATGGCGGCCAATGAGGAACTCTCTCAGTGAAGAGGAACTCTCTCCTCTCAAACGGAAAGAACCCGTGGTGAACCGGAGAGTCGTGAGACAGGCAAAAGAAGTAAGATGCAAGATTCCCCCAGGAAGCGAAGGGAAAAAGATACACACACTAGCACAGTGTAGGGAAATAAATGAAATAAAACTGCTGCCTTAAAATAATATTAAAAATGCAGATGAGTTGAAAGCGTGTCTTACTTCGCATTGTTTTGAATTTCGGGAACAACACTTCTGCATGGGACCACAGCTGGTGGCCGGAAGAACTCGGACCTACATCAACCTATGATGCACGCAACCTCAGCCTCATTCTCGACAAACAACTCTCCATGAAACCATAAGTAAATGCCTCTTCCTGCTTCCACATCCTCTGCAGGCCCTCGTCACCAGCTGCCTCAACTACGGCAACACTCTCTACGCCTGAATCTCCAACCATTTCCTCAAAAGACTTCAGACCATACAGAACACTGCAGCCAGACTCATCCTGGATCTCCCCAAACAGACATGCATCCCCCCTCTCCTCAGAAACCTAGTCTGGCTCCTCTCCTGAAGTGATGCCAGTTTAAGATTCTTGTCCGAGTATACAGACCCTACATGGCCAAGGACCACCATACATCAACCATCGACTGAATTTTCACAGACCCTCATGACACCTGTTCTCCACATCACTCGCACCCCTCCCTGCATCCATCTCAGCAGCTGTTGCTCCTTCTCTTTCATCACTGTCAAGACCTGAAATTACCTGCCCCTCCACCTCCAAACAGCTCCCTCCCTGGCAGACTTCAGAAAGAAACTCAAGACCTCGCTTTTCGATGGAGACACAGAACCCTCAATGCCCAGATACCTTGGATGATAGTGCTGCACTATGGTTGATTGACTGATTGAAAGCAGTTGGAGGCCAAGTCTGGGACCTTTGGGCTGATGGGGTGACTTAGGGTGTGGATCGGAAGACAAAAGAGCATCAGGGTGAAATAGAGAGGTGATGGCTACATATGGGCGGGTATAGGGAAGATGAGAGTGTAGTGAGAGAGAGTCAAATACAACAGATGCCTCTGACTTTCCATCCACTCATCTAGGCCCTTTTGGTAAGAGACCTTTATTTAAGAGTCCCCTGTGGAGAAGGTATGGGAATACCAGCTGAGTAACATTAGCAAGATATAGATAGCCCCAATTATTTGTGATGTGAATGTTTACTTGTTTAAACAAGCTTTGGAAATGCAATAGGTCTCGCATTTGAAAAGTTGGAGCTATTGGTCTTGTAAATGACAAATATTTTATTTATTTGTTGCTTTTTAAAATAGCTAAATTGATAGCTTTGTCATTTACAATGCCAATAGTTATAACTTTCGTGAATGTGACACCTATAGCATTTGGAATGCAACATGTTTTGTATTTACGTGACTTAGATGGCAGCTCTGGTCGTTAGGCCACATCTCTAGAGAGCAGGAGAGTGCAGCAGGGAATCTCTGAAAGGTCCCGTGTTGGAGAACTTTCTGATCCCAACTGGTTAGTTGGGCATAAAGAAGACAGTCATCAACACTTGAAGATAATAAGTCCTTCGACTCCTCTGGTGCAGCCTCTAAGATGTTTTAAATTGACTTAGAATCTCTGTCTAGTGATGATAATTTTTAGTTGATTTTCAGCTTATTGCCTTCTGACTGTGCGAGCCACATGATGCTGTGATTGAAACTTATATATTTTTTTAACTTATTCTACATAGTATAACCACATAACAATGAACAAACATATAGAATAACTCAGTAATACTATCTGAACTCTGCCTTCCCGCTCTTAAGTGTAACAGACAAACACCCTCTGTGTGCTTCACTCCCAGGATTCACCCTGAATTTAACAAGAAGTGAATAGCTTTAAATAAATGCAGCATCCTAAGCACTGTGATTTGCAGAGCCAAATTCTATGCTCTGTACAGGGTGTTATGAATGCAGCTTGCTGCCGTGCTCCAAACGTTGACGACTTTTTATGTTTATCAAAGGTCATTGACGGATTTGTTTCTGGACTCCGTTATAACATTTTCTGATGTTCACTTCCAATGAATTGAAAGTATAATATATCCAATGGAGGTGAAGGTATCACTATTTTAGTGGATAAAAATGAGGATGCGTAAACATTGAATGCCCAAGGCTGTTTACAGCGGATTAAGGAGAGCTGGAGGAGGCAGCGAGCAGTTTAGCGAGCCAAGACGGAGGGCATTGCTGTGGGGAGGGGGAAGAAGAAATGCGACACGGCAGGCAGGGGAGGGGGCGGAGCGGGGGTGTGGGAGGAGTGCGGCTGAGGGAACAGACGGCGATTTCAGGCTGCGATGAGGGTGTGAAGCAGCAGGGGCGTCAGTGTAGGCCTGCGCTATATCAATGGAAGTGCAATAACATACATTAAAGGTCAGAGGCAAGCAAAGGGTGCAGCCGTGCTGATCGAGTCGTCGTGGGTACATCTGGACTCCGTTATAACATTTTCTGAAGTTCACTTCCAATGAATTAAAAGTATAATATATCCAATGGAGGTGAAGGTATCACTATTTTACTGGATAAAAATGAGGATGAGTAAACATTGAATGCCCAAGGCTGTTTACAGCGGATTAAGGAGAGCGGGAGGAGGCAGCGAGTAGTTTAGCGAGCCAAGACGGAGGGCATTGCTGTGGGGAGGGGGGAGGAGAACGCGACACGGCAGGCAGGGGAGGGGGCGGAGCAGGGGTGTGGGAGGAGTGCGGCTGAGGGAACAGACGGGGATTTCAGGCTGCGATGAGGGTGTGAAGCAGCAGGGGCGTCAGTGTAAGCCTGCGCTATAAGAATGGAACTGCAATAACATACATTAAAGGTCAGAGGCAAGCAAAGGGTGCAGCCGTGCTGATCGAGTCGTCGTGGGTACATCTGGACTCCGTTATAACATTTTCTGAAGTTCACTTCCAATTGAAAGTATAATATATCCAATGGAGGTGAAGGTATCACTATTTTACTGGATAAAAATGAGGATGAGTAAACATTGAATGCCCAAGGCTGTTTACAGCGGATTAAGGAGAGCGGGAGGAGGCAGCGAGTAGTTTAGCGAGCCAAGACGGAGGGCATTGCTGTGGGGAGGGGGGAGGAGAAATGCGACACGGCAGGCAGGGGAGGGGGCAGAGCGGGGGTGTGGGAGGAGTGGGGCCGAGGGAACAGATGGCGATTTCAGGCTGCGATGCGGGTATGAAGCAGCAGCGGCTGCAGGAGGGAGGCTGGGCTGCCTTTGATGTGTAATGCAAGGGGCAGGCGGCTGGGGGCATGTGCACGCGCTTTTAATGTCAATGCGCATGCCCATTGAGCTTGAATTTCACGGGCACTGCAAGGAATCGCCATCGACTTGCAAGTTGGTTGAAGTCTGTTTAAGCCCCCATATTCTCGCAAGCTCAATGCGCATGCGCATTGACAGGCGAGACCTAAAAAGGAGTCGTACTGCAGGAGGAAGGTCTACAAGAGAAGAGGTTATATCTACAAATGGGTTTTCCTGTAAAATATTTGCTCTCATTAGATTTGAGGGAGGGTGTTTGATGATGAGGGGACTATTCTTGAAGCTGTCTTGTGAGTAATGAGGTAAGCCAAGTACCTAAGTGCCTTATTGTAAAGGGGTTTATCAGTAAGGACCAGAAATTTTGTAAAGGTTTTTGGGCCAGATGTACAAAGGTTCCCGTCTGCATTTCTTAAATAGTGACTCCCTAGGAATCGTTATTCAAGAAATGCAAAAGGATATGTACAAAATTTGCCATTCCCTAATAGCGATTCCAACAGATTAGGAATCGCTACTAGGGAATCGCAAATAAGAAATACCATTACGTTACTGCCTATGGGCGAAATACGGAATGATTTGCATTTCCCAAATTGTGATTTCCTAACAGGAAATCGCAATTTAGAAAATGCAGAGCCAAGGGTGGCCCTTGGCTTAAGGGCCCATGGAGGCCCTGTCGAATTTCCTATTGCACATGTAAGTGCACATATGCCCTAGGGGTACATGTGTGCTTTATGTCACAATAATTGTTTTTATTTTTAATGCATTTTTTATTTTGCACATGGCTACCATCAACTTAAAGTTGATGGTAATTGCATTACCTAAATGCCCAATTGCATTTAGGAAATGCTTTTTACATGTGCTTTAGGAATCACAAAAAGGTCATCACTATTTTTGATTCCTAATCATGGTCGCGATTTGCGATTTCTATAGTGTAGAAATCGCAAATTGTGAACTAGTTTTGGCCCTTTGTACATCTGAAAAGGCCACCTAGCATTTCTTAAAGGGCAGAAATAGCGATTTGGACCGTTAAGAAATGCTTAATAGCTTTGTACATTTGGGCCTTTGTCTCCTGAACAGTGAAGCTCCTTCAAATTTAGTTTCAGGTGGTCCAAGGGGTTGGTGGTGTAGATTAGTCTGGCACAACATTTTTGAGAGCTCTGAGTTTATATGAGTTGGGTGAGTTTATATCTTTGAGAAGGGGTTTGCAGTAGAGCAAATGTGGACTGCTTAGGCCCAGAGGTCCTATAAAGGCTTTTGGAAGGAGTCAATGCATGTTCTGGATGTATTTAAAGTGCAAGATATTCTGGCATAGGATGAACTGTTTAGGGTCATTATCTTTGTGGTAGGACAGGGCACCAGGGATCCCAGGGTCAAGAACTTTATGCAGACCAAGTTTTTATGTATTCGTGTTCAAATGGACTTTATGACAGCATTGATCTGATTGTCTTAGAGCCGTTATGGGAAATCAATGTACTGGAGTTGCGTTTCACTGGTATAGATATGAATTCCAACTCAGAACTACCTATGATGCTTCATAAAGGTTGCATGCACACACTGAACAGCACTGGCAAGAGTATGAGTGTTGCCAGACTTATCAATAGGAGGGAATGGGAGAGAGATTAAAATGTAATCTAGGTTGAAACTTCAAAATTAAACGTATGAAAAGCTTGAAGTTTCAGATAACAAGTGAGAAACACTTAGTTTGATAATAAACTAAAGTGTGGAATGACCTCACACTCCACATCAGAGCCTCCTGATCTTTTCCACTGGCTTTTCAATTTACCAGCCTACCCTAGACAAGATTAGGCACACACTCCGGCTCAGTGCCAGAATACTCTTGCGGTGATGCAGTGATAGTGCATTTTAGAAATACACATAACATAAAATAACATAACTTAAATGTAATCTGTAATTATCAATTAATTTGAAAGCCAAAAGTTTTAAAAACTTTCTTTTTTTAATTAAATAATTTGATTTTTTAAGGTACTCATCAATGCTATAAGGTACCCTAATTCTTCCCTCGCAACGCTAAACCCATCCCATAACCAATGCTTTAAAAAGGCACACACTTACCAAGTCCCCCAACTCTTATGCTAACCCTTTCATCTACCCCATCCTTATCCCTAACACAGAGCACAACCCTAACACCAATCATTATCCTCACCCTATTCCTAACCCTTGTGCATGGGTTAACAATAACTCTATCCAAAACCTTAGCCTAAATCATAATGCTAGTACTAATTGTAAAACTCTCTCTAGCTCGACCCATTAGTCTTTCTATAATGTTTTACATTTTTCCAACCTTTTTGCCTTTTCTAAAAAAACAACTTTAGATGCCCATACACCCTGGGTATTAAATCAGAGTGCATAGGTTGAAAATATTGCACAAAACATAGACCTCAATATTTTGTGATTTTACTATAACTCAGCAGCCCTGAATCAATATAACTCAATTCAAAATAAGTTTATTCAGAATATTTTTACCAATCCCTAAAAGTACATTAAAAATAGACATAATAGAATAAAATATTAAACATAGTGTTAGACCTGTCTGCCCTTTGGGTAGTCCCTTTTTGCCCCTCAAAACCCTTAATTTTTATGTCCACTGAATTTTTGCGGTGTTGTCCTAGGGGTTAGGTGTTCTTTGCCCTCATGGTCCTTTTTCCTGAGGCCTAGATGTCTTCATGACTAAAAACTAGGAGATACCTAGAATGGTGGCCATTAACTGCCATAACTGCCATCCTAGGAGAAAGACCCATAGGGTAGTATAGGGACCTTCCAGAATCTTCTGGACCCTACTGGACCCTTTGTGGTCAGTCTATAAAAGGCCAGGGGCAGGGTAGCCATTTTGTGAAGTCTAGAGAGCTTGAGGAGTGAGGCAGTGGCGTGGGGAGGTGGGCGCGTAAGAAGTAGTTAGTTCATCTGTATGGTAGACAACCTCTTCATGAAGACGTCCCCCCCCCTAGCCCTTGACCGAGCCCTGTCATCGGTCTATGATATCTGAGGGAAGCGGCTTCGTAATTACTGCTGGCCCCCTTGAGACCCCTTTTTCCCCTGCCTTCACAGACACTGCCCGCTGACTGTGGCAAGCCCAGCTTGACCGACTTACCGGTTTCCAAGAGAGGGTGTCCGGAATAAGTCAGGCGTCCTGTGCTGCCCGGAGAGTCACTGGTGAATAGGATAGTGTCTGCAGAGGTGGCGCCGTTCTGTGCGCATGTCCAGGGGTAGCGTGGCCGACTGCTGGAGGAAAGCGAAGAAGCGCTGATTAGTGCGCAGGCCCAGGGGTAGTGTGGTCGACTGTGGTGGAGAGCGAGGAAGCGCTGATCGGTGCGCAGGCCCAGAAGCGGTGTGCCTGACTGCCGGAGAAGAGGAAGGGAGGCGGCGCCCTGCTGAGACACTGCTCCCCCGCGCCTGCTCAGTGGCGCGATCGGCGAGGAAGCTGAGGAGACGGCGCGAGTGATCGAATCACCACTAGTTCCAGGCAGGCCTCTCCTCGGTGCCGGTTTGGGAGAGCATTTGACCCGGCCCAGGAGGGAGGAGCCGCCGGGAGAGGAGACCTGGTGACTAAGGGCTGGTTGGCTGGAGCGGCACATTACTTGACTGGCCCCCAAGTAAGGTGGAGTAAAGGGGGGGTTGTTGAATGGCTGGGAAACGGCCGTGATACCGGCAGGGAGATCTTTCCTGCCCCTATTACCTCGGATAACTGAGAGGCCAGCCCTGACAGATTTGGGGAAGACTGAGACTAAAAGTCTACAGGGATAGGAGTGAAGAAGAATAAGTAAAACAAGAGAAAGCAACTGTGCTGAAGAAGAGAACTGAACCCCTGTGGCTGAAAAAGTTGGGGTTTGTGATCTAATTGTGTGTTCTCTTTCAGAGGTGGAAGGGGAGAAAAAACTGTGAGTTTACCATATTCAAACACCTGGGTTAGCTATAAATGAGCTGATTGCAGCAGGGAACCTGGCATCTGAATCCTGGGGTTACTCACCTGATTGTAGAAAAGTGTCACACGGGGGATACCAGGGTATCATTCCAGGTTCCTTTGGCCTGGCTATTCCCGAGGTGTTAAGCCAGGGTGTATTGTGAATTATTGGTTGAAACTGTTTTAATGTAAAGCCAGAAATGCAGAAGTAACTGAAGAAGGAGGGAGTGAGAGAGTTTACAGAAACAAGAAGTGTAAATGCACTGAATTCATTGTAATTGTGGTACTGATTTAGCTTTTGAACACAAAGAAGAAGTTAACAACGAAAGAGATCATAAAGCTTTTCTACTTTTATAAAAAGTAAGGTGTAGTGTCATTTTTGAGTGGATGGACGTTATGTTACTGAGGGGTGTGACGCAAACTTAACACATGTACTTTGGAGTTAGGTCTTCCTATTTAGTGCCAAGCTACCTTATGTGACTTGGAGACCCCAGGTCCAACAAAATTGGTGTCTAGCCGTGGGATGAGAACTGTGTTTGTGTCCACTTTTTAGTAACTAAGTGTACTCCACAGGCCTACACCTGCAGTTTTCTCCTGGCGGACTTCCCAATTACTACTTTTGCTTTTTCTAAATTTGCTCCTGGTGGTGGGTGGAGGTAGCTTCAAATTGCCCCTTTTGAATCCATTCTTTCCGTGTGGTTGTCCCTACATTTCTCATCAGCAAAATGGAATTTGCTCTGGACGAACTGGAAACTTATTCTGCAGCCCAGCTTAGAGACTTTTGCCAAAAGATGGGAGTGTATTTTAAGCGTGGTGCCAAGAAGGGAGAACTCCAGACCAGTTTGAGGGCTTGGGTGGCAGCACATGGCGAAAGGAAGGAGGAGGAAGAGGGGACGGACCGGGACACAGTCATAGGGGTAGAGGGATTGTTCCATCCTGAGATGGGAAACCTACTTCCCGGACCTATGACCTTCTCAAGGGGGGGCAGCAGTGTCTCCGGAAGAAGCTTAACCGAAGCTGAACTAGTGGACAGGAGGGAAAAAAGACAGCTCAAGTGGGAGTTAGCCAGGTTGGAGCAGGAGAGGGAGGAACAGCGGATGGCTCATGAGTTAAAACTGAGAGAGCTAGAACTCAAGGCCCTACAGTTAGGACCCTCCAATTCTCCAAATGGTGGCAGTGAAACAAAAGACCTGACCAGGGAATCCAGACCCTACGTACCTAAAGACATAAGTGCCAACTACAGCCAAGGGGATGACATCGCCAAGTGGTTGGCTGCCTATGAGGTCTCCTTAAGAGCCTGTGGGATCCTGGAAAAACACTGGGGGGGTGGTTTATACAAGTGTATGCCTCCTACTGGTCGGGACACATTATTGGCCCTGGAACAGGAAGAGCAGACTCACTACCCCACCATGAAAGTGGCGCTAATTAAAACATTTGGGCTGACCCCAGAGAAGTATCGGCAAAAGTTCAGGGGAAGTCACAAATTAAGCACCTATAACTGGGTTGATTTCCTGGACTATGCAAGGAAGGCATTGGAGGGCTGGATACAAGGCAGCGAGGGGAAGGACTATGAGGGGTTGTACGACCTTTTACTCAAAGAGCACCTACTCGAGAAATGTTTTCCCGAGCTGCGTCAACACCTGGTGGACAGCAAGCTGACCAACCCCGGAAGCTTGCAGAGGAGGCAGACATCTGGGCAAGTACCCGGGCGTCATCAAAGGGGACTGGAGGGGATTCCCAAAGTGCCGAACAGGGCGCCCCTCAGAAGAAGGAGGGGGAGATAAAAAGCGGGAGTTCTCAAAAGGTCCCCAAAACAGTTTTCAGGGAAAGGGAACAGGATTCACCCCTAAGGCTAACCCGCCCAGAAACCCTCATCCTGGCCTAAGCCAGCAGCCAAGGGTTGTCCACTGCTTTGAGTGTGGTGGTATTGGACATTATAAGGGAGATGTTAAGTGCCCAAAGAGACCACCCCCTCCCACCGGAGGAAAAGCCCCGGGAGTAGTTAGTGTAGCGCTCGGGGAGGAGTTGCCCTTAGATAAGGGGGTGAGTGGGCGGGTGTCACCTTAGTGTCCCTGGGAGATCGGGAGATGGTTCCTAAGATCCAGGTGCCCCCAAATACTACCAAGTATGGGCAATGGATCACCATCAATGGCCAAAGAGGGGAGGCTCTGAGAGACACAGGAGCCAGTATGACTATGGTAAGGAGTCAACTGGTGTCTCCAGAGCAGGTGATTCCTCATGTACTCCACCCCGCCGCGATGGCTGTAGGCAGATTGGGCTACTATCCTGTGGCCGAGGTTCCATTTGAGTGGGAAGGGTTGCAGGTTCACTTCGAGTTGCCGTAAGCCCTGCCGTGCCAGTCGATTGTCTGCTGGAAAATGACATGGAGCACAATGCTTGGAGGGAGGTGGAATACCGGACTCATTCGGAGATGCTGGGTACACCTGACTGGGCCTGTGCAAGCACAAGGTCTGCGACTGCCCAGAGAGGGAGTTCGCCTGGGCTGGAGCCTGGAACAATGGCCCAGCCCTCTGCCAGAAAGGGACAGACCCGAAGACAGGAGAAGCCTGCTTCGGATTCCACGCCCCATGAGACAGATCTGCCACCTGCGGTGGCGAGCCAGGAGTCTGTGGAGGGTGAAGTAGTCTCCCTGGAGGACCTACCCATCCCTGCTGAGTGGCATGTGGAGGGAGGGCCTACTAGGGAGGAGTTCTGTAAGGGCCAGAAGGAATGCCCTACCCTTGAGGGACTGAGGCGACAGGCCGAAGCCCAGGCAGCAGGGAACGTTGCAGGGCACTACCACATTTACTGGGAGGACGGACTCCTCTACAGTGAACCCAAGGTACCTTTACCCGGTTCTTCACGGGCCTTGGCAGTCCCTCAACGATACTGAGCCTTTCTGTTAGAATTGGCTCATGAGATTCTCTTGGCAGGACACTTAGGTCAGGACAAGACCTTTGCCCGGCTTGTCCCCCACTTTTGCTGGCCTCAGATGAAAGTGGCATCTGACACTTACTGTCGGACATGTGTATCCTGTCAAGCCAGTGGGAAAACAGGGGTGAAGCTGAAAGCTCCCCTGGAACCACTACCAGTCGTTAGCACCCCCTTTGAAAGGGTGGGCATCGACATTGTGGGGCCATTGGATCCACCAACTACAGCTGGTCACAGGTTTATCCTGGTTCTGGTGGATCACGCCACGCGGTACCCAGAGGCAATTCCTCTGAGGACTGTCACTGCACCTGTTGTGGCTAGGGCCCTGATGGGGATCTTTACCCGAGTGGGTTTCCCCAAGGAAGTTGTGTCCGACAGGGGGACCAACTTCATGTCAGCATATATGCGGGCAATGTGGAAGGAGTGAGGAGTGACCTACCGGTTCATCACTCCATATCACCCCCAGTCAAATGGACTGGTAGAAAGGTTCAACAAGACCTTGAAAGGCATGATCAGAGAGCCTGCGGAGGAAATGGGACGTTCTCCTACCCTGTTTGCTATTCTCCTACAAGGAAGTGCCACAGAAGGGAGTGGGCTTCAGCCCCTTTGAGCTTCTGTATGGGCACCCGGTGCGTGGACCTCTCAGCCTGGTGAAGGATGGATGAGAAAAGTCTCCCAGAAAGCCTCCCCAGGATGTGGTGAGCTACATGCTGGTTTTCCGGAGCCAAATGGCAAAGTTGTGGAAGCAAGCTTCTGACAACTTGGAAGCCAGCCAAGCAGTAATGAAAGAGTGGTATGACCACAACGCTCACCCGGTGGAGTTGGAGCCTGGCCAGAAAGTGTGGGTGATGGAGCCTGGAGAGCTAAGTGCCCTCCAGGATCGCTGGACAGGCCCCTTTGAGGTGTTAGAGAAGAAGGGTAAGGCCACATACCTGGTGGACCTTAAGACCCCTCGACAGCCCCTACGGGTGCTGCATGCTAATTGCCTCAAACCCCACCATGAGAGGCCCGAGGTCATCTTGATGATGGTGACTGATGGAGGAGAGGAAGCGGAAAGCGAGCCTTTCCCGGACCTGTTTTCGTCTCAGGTAAAAGGATGGGTCGGTGGAGGGAGTGATTCTCTCCCCATCCCTAACTCCTGAGCAGCGGGAGAACTGCCGCCAGATATTGAAGCAGTACTCTACGTTGTTCTCCCTTGTCCCGGGAAGGACCCACCTGTGTACTAATGATGTGGACACAGGAGACAGCCCACCAGTGAAGTCAAAGACCTACCGGCTGTTAGACAAGGTGAAGGCCAGCATCCACGGTGAGATTACCAAGATGCTGGAGCTAGGAGTTGTTGAACCTTCCAGTAGCCCCTGGTCCAGTCCAGTGGTTCTAGTACCAAAAGCTGTCCCACCGGGCACTACTCCAGAACTGAGGTTCTGTGTGGATTACCGGGGACTGAACTCAGTGGCCAAGACTGATGCTCATGAGATCCCTAGGGCGGATGAATTGATTGACCGGCTGGGAGCTGCCCAATATCTGAGTACCTTTGACCTTACTTCAGGGTACTGGCAGATCTCCCTTACAGATGGAGTGTATGTAAATGTATGTATTGGCATTTATATAGCGCACTACTTACCCGTAGGGTCCCAAGGCGCTTCGACCGCTGCGAAACCCTTCCTGGCTTCCCTGAAAGATGGTCCCTTAATGGGTATCTCCAGGGTGAGACCAGGCATCCCCGGCGGTCTGGTGGGGCCGTTAGTGAAGATGAGGCAAGCTAATGCCCAGAGTTGCCGAGTGTGATCGCTGATCAGAGTGGGCACCGAGGCGAGAGAATTATCGAGTCCGCTGACCCTGGTCCAGAAACCTGCCGCGCCGGGAATCGAACCCTGGTCCCGGGCCGTCCTCTGCTCTCGGGTCTGCCGCCTCTAACCAGTGAGCCACACTACTTCACTGGAGCAAAGGAAAGGTCAGCTTTCTCCATGCCTGAGGGACACTTCTAGTTCTGCGTGATGCCCTTTGGGCTCAAGAATGCCCCTGCTACTTTCTAGCGGCTGGTGAACCAGGTCCTCTCCGGAATGGAGGCTTTCTCCGCTGCTTACCTGGATGACATTGCTGTCTTCAGCAGCAGTTGGGAGGACCATTTGCGTCACTTGCAAGCTGTTCTCCAAGCCCTGAAACAAGCTGGCTTGACAATCAAGGCCAGCAAATGACAGATTGGGCAGGGGTCGGTTGTGTACCTAGGCCACTTGGTGGGTAGGGGAACAGTGCAGCCCCTCCAGGCAAAGATTGAGGCCATCATGGCCTGGGAACCCCCCAAGACCCAGACCGAGGTCCGAGCTTTCCTGGTCCTCACAGGTTACTACCGTCGCTTTGTGAAGGGGCATGGCACTATTGTAGTGCCCCTCACAGAGCTCATATCCAAGAAACTACCTCGACGGGTAGTCTGGACAGAGGCTTGTCAGCAAGCCTTTGAGAAATTGAAACAGGCCATGTGTGCCGCACCGGTCCTGAGGGCCCCAGACTTCTCCAAGGAGTTCATTGTCCAGACAGACGCATCAGAGCATGGCATTGGGGCAGTGTTATCGCAACTCAACGAAGAGGGTCTGGATCAGCCAGTAGTCTTCCTGTCCAGGAGACTGTTTCCCCGGGAACAGAAGTGGAGTCCAATTAAGCGGGAGGCTTTTGCGGTGGTATGGGCTCTGAAGAAGCTGCGGCCATACCTGTTTGGCTCGCACTTCCTGGTTCAGACTGACCACCGACCCCTTCGTTGGCTGATGCAAATGAAGGGGGAAAATCCCAAGTTGTTGAGATGGTCCATCTCCCTATAGGGAATGGACTTCCGGGTGGAACATTGGCCTGGATTGGACCACACCAATGCAGACGGTCTCTCTAGGTATTTCCACCTTAGTGATGAGGACTCCCAAGGGGTTGGGTAGCACTCCCCACTTTCAGCTGGGGGGGACGCGTGTTAGACCTGTCTGCCCTTTGGGTAGTCCTTCCTATTTATTTATTTATTTTTGTCCCCTTTTTGCCCCTCAAAACCCCTAATTTTTATGTCCACTGAATTTTTGCGGTGTTGTCCTAGGGGTTAGGTGTTCTTTGCCTTCATGGTCCTTTTTCCTGAGGCCTAGATATCTTCCTGACTAAAAACTAGGAGATACCTAAAATGGAGGCCATTAACGTCCATAACTGCCATCCTAGGAGAAAGACCCATAGGGTTGTATAGGGACCTTCCAGAATCTTTTGGACCCTACTGGACCTTTTGTGGTCAGTCTATAAAAGGACAGGGGCAGGGTAGCCATTTTGTGAAGTCTAGAGAGCTTGAGGAGTGAGGCAGTGGCGTGGGGAGGTGGGCGCGTAAGAAGTAGTTAGTTCATCTGTAAGGTAGACAACCTCTTCATGAAGACGTCCCCCCTAGCCCTTGACCGAGTCCTGTCTTCGGTCTATGATATCTGAGGGAAGCGGCTTTGTAATTACTGCTGGCCCCCTTGAGACCCCTTTTTCCCCTGCCTTCACAGACACTGCCCGCTGACTGTGGCAAGCCCAGCTTGACCGCCTTACCGGTTTCCAAGAGAGGGTGTCCGGAATAAGTCAGGCGTCCTGTGCTGCCCGGAGAGTCACTGGTGAATAGGATAGTGTCTGCAGAGGTGGCGCCGTTCTGTGCGCATGTCCAGGGTTAGCGTGGCCGACTGCTGGAGGAAAGCGAAGAAGCGCTGATTAGTGCGCATGTTCAGTGGTAGTGTGGCCGACTGTGGTGGAGAGCGAGGAAGTGCTGATCGGCACGCAGGCCCAGAAGCGGCGTGCCTGACTGCCGGAGAAGAGGAAGGGAGGCCGCGCCTTGCTGAGACACTGCTCCCCCCGTGCCTGCTCAGTGGCGCGATCGGCGAGGAAGCTGAGGAGACGGCGCAAGTGATCGAATCACCACTAGTTCCAGGCAGGCCTCTCCTCGGTGCCGGTTTGGGAGAGCATTTGACCCGGCCCACGAGGGAGGTGCCGCCGGGAGAGGAGACCTGGTGACTAAGGGCTGGTTGGCTGGAGCGGCACATTACTCGACTGGCCCACAAGTAAGGTGGAGTAAAGGGGGGTTGTTGAATGGCTGGGAAACGGCCGTGATACCGACAGCGAGATCTTTCCTGCCCCTATTACCTCGGATAACTGAGAGGCCAGCCCTGACAGATTTGGGGAAGACTGAGACTAAAAGTCTACAGGGATAGGAGTGAAGAAGAATAAGTAAAACAAGGGAAAGCAACTGTGCTGAAGAGGAGAACTGAACCCCTGTGGCTGAAAAAGTTGGGGTTTGTGATCTAATTGTGTGTTCTCTTTCAGAGGTGGAAGGGGAGGAAAAACTGTGACTTTACCCTATTCAAACACCTGGGTTAGCTATAAATGAGCTGATTGCAGCAGGGAACCTGGCATCTGAATCCTGGGGTTACTCACCTGATTGTAGAAAAGTGTCACACGGGGGATACCAGGGTATCATTCCAGGTTCCTTTGGCCTTGCTATTCCCGAGGTGTTAAGCCAGGGTGCATTGTGAATTATTGGTTGAAACTGTTTTAATGTAAAGCCAGAAATGCAGAAGTAACTGAAGAAGGAGGGAGTGAGGAAGTTTACAGAAACAAGAAGCGTAAATGCACTGAATTCATTGTAACTGTGATACTGATTTAGCTTTTGAACACAAAGAAGAAGTTAACAACGAAAGAGATCATAAAGCTTTTCTACTTTTATAAAAAGTAAGGTGTAGTGTCATTTTTGAGTGGATGGACGTTATGGCCCACATGCATGAAGCACTTTTTCATTCGCAAACGGTGCGATTCCTTAAAATCGGCCGTTTGCGAATGCAAAAGTGCTTTTTGGGATGCATGAAGCAATTTTAGAATTCGTAACATGTTTGCGAATTCTAAAATTGCGGGTGCTTTTAAGAAGTCGCAGATGTGCGATTTCTTAAAAGCAATGCATCATTATTTTAAAAAGTGAAAATTCGCAAATAGGGTGCCAAATTTACCGAGTGGTTTAACCACTCGGTAAATTTGGAAAAAGTGTTTAAAATGTTGAAAATGCTTTTTTTTCAACATTCATGTTACGGACACACATGTCCTTAGGACATGTGTGTGTGCAACATGATGCGAAAAATACATTTCAGGGGTGCATGGGGGGGTCCTTTGGACCCCCCCCTGCACCCATGAAATTTTCTAAGTGCCACTCGCAATTTGCATTGACTCCTATGGGCCTTTTGGCCCATAGGAATCAATGGGAATTGCGAAAATTAACTTAAGAATTCGGTATTTCTTTGGGATTCGGTAAAAATTGCGATTTTTACTGAATCACAAAGAAATACCGAAAAAAATGATGCATAGCATTTTGCACTTCTTAATTTGCGAATCCTTATTTTTCGCAAATTAAGAAATGCAAAATGACACAATGATGCATGTGGGCCTTAGTTACTGAGGGGTGTGACGCAAACTTAACACATGTACTTTGGAGTTAGGTCTTCCTATTTAAGGCCAAGCTACCTTATGTGACTTGGAGACCCCAGGTCCAACACATAGTTCCATACATTATAATTTAAAAACTCGTTTAATTAATTTATTATTAAATATCCATCAGTAAAATTCCTCTTACTATTTCAGATTTTAAAAATCCTATCCTCCTAAATTCATCTTTCAATCTTCTTCATAAACCAGGTTATCCAAGTATACAAGGGATTTCCTTCATTTTACAGCCCAAGTACTATAACCTGCAACAGCTCGACACAATATTTCATTATCAAGAGTTCATATAAAATTCATGGCATCATTATAAAAGAAAAGCTTCTTAGTTATAAAAATTGGTCATAAAAATGTTCGCCTAATATCTCGATAAATCCTACAAAATAGTATAAAGTGCATCATGGATTGGGTGGTTTTCCCATCGCATGGACATCTGCAAAATATTATCTGCCATGTTTCATGTTTTGAGAATGCCACCAGTTCATGGATTGTGCCCAGCCATAGCCTAGTCAAATCGAACTTATCTTGAAATCAATATAACAAGAGACACATAGCTCACAAAGGGCCCTAGGAGGAAGAAGCACTATAAACAGACACAGAAGCATAAAAATAATCTGAATCAAAATGTGCAGTCAATTAGCTTTAACCCTGCATACTCCCATCCAGAAAAAAGTCATGACTGAACATCAATAACCTAAACAGACATAAATCTCGCTCTTCAAGCACATCATAAATAATATCAAGAGAGAAGCTTCAATCCTCAACAGCAAAGTCCTAGCAGGAAAAAACCCTGCCCACTGTGCAGAAAAGTCCCATGCACCTGTAATGTGTGAAAAGGGAAACATCATTTACCACGAAGGCATTACCACTACTCACGTTTACCACGTGACACTTACCACGCAGGGTGCCTTCCACGCAGGGTACCTTCCACGACGTCTTTACCACGGGCTAGGGGGGAGACGTGGTATTCCTTCAAGTCGATCTGCGTGGGCATGGGGGGGCAGAGGGAGGGGGGGGGCTCGAAGGGGGCTGGGGGGGTCTCCCCCCCAAAAAATAACAAGCAGGTTACTTTAACCAAAAAACGAACATAAATTTAAAAGAAAGAGGAAAGAGCCTCCCCCAAAGACGTGCCGTGTACGTAAAAAAAGCAGTCCTTTTTTTATTTTGGTATACGTGTTTTGACGCTTGTTTCAAAGGAGGATGGAAGTAAGGGCTCGTGGAGAAAGACGTGAAGGTAAGACGTTGCAACGCGTAGTAAAATGCTACGTTGTAAATACCAGCGTGGTAAAGCCACTTGCGAGGTAAAATTCGCGTGGTAAAGCCATGCGTGGTAACTGAAATCGTGGTATAATCATATATTCGTGTGAAAACACATTTGCTTTTTCTAGGTTGAGCACTTTTAGTTTCACTGCAAGGACATCTAAGGCTAGTAAACAATCAGCTACTAAGTCTCTTTTGATGACCATAAGTCCAACAACAGTGTCCAGATGCAAGTGTAATGTCTTCTGTAGGATAGCAGCTTGTAGTAACCCCTCGGGATATTCCACTAATTTAAGGATGTTCATCACTGTCTCTAAATTGTCTGGGCCTCTCTGCTTAGTTTGTGACCTCAATCTAATTGCTGTTTGGGCTAGATTGTGTTCAGAACTGCAACAGTACAGAAGTCCATTTAACACACTTGTCATCACCTCACCCAAAGCTTCTTCAACAATTTCTGGGATTACTTCAGCACTCAACTGTGCAGTTTCTAAGAGTTAGCATCCCCTCCAGCACTTACCTGGTCTCATTACTTTGACCCTCTAGCATCTTAATATTAGCAGCCGAATGTGTCATCTATTCTTCCATTGTCATTATATGTGTCAACAGGTTCTCCACTTTTTCAACCCTTACTGCAGCCTCAGAGGTCAGACTCCTGTGGCTCATGTCTCCACCTGCACAGTTTTCATCCAGGGTTAAACTGATGCCTGACTGCTGTTCCATTTCAGTCGTAGGCATCACACATCCTTCTTTGCCCCCAGCCATTTCCGAGTCATCTCCCACACATCCTCAGATTGCCAGCAGAACCACAGATCCAGCTCTTCCATGATGGAGACATGCAGAGAGTAGTTAACCACTACTACAACACTGCTCCTGTGGAGCAAGCATTTTATTTTCAGCTTGCGTCACAATATAGTGATGGAAATGATATGCTGAGCTACTACTTTCCTTTAATGAATATGACAAGCCCTTAGAGAAAACAAAAATACACTTGTATCATCCCCAAATATGTTATGGCTTTATTTGTTTGACCTTAATTATCTGGTTCTGTTATTTACATGGGGGTTTGAATCTGCAGCTGTAGGTTTAAAAATAGTGAGTTAGTGTTAGGATGGATTAATATGAAAATTAAAATTTAAAAAGAGGGAAATATAGTGTAGAGGCACACAATGTGTAATGCACAAGTGAAAAGAGAAAACATGAAAAGCTTGCAAAAGGAATTCGTACTTTAAGGAAGATTGTGAGGCGGTTGCAATAGATAAAAAGTGGCTTGTCCTACCACGTGTTAGAGATTATAAAGATCCAAGGGCGGGAGAGAGAGGGAGACTGGAATTCATCATAATACTAAAGGATATTATGTCAAAAACAATCATTACAGTTTGTTTAATCCAACATCATGTATTCAAATCAGCATTAACTCCACACAACAGGCAGGAACGGTCAGAAAATAAGATTAATGTACATACTCTCGGGCAATTCATAAAGAATCTTCCTTAGGTACTCTTCAAAGGGCTTGAACGTTGAAATCTTATTCTGTAACTTCTTTAGTCTGAAGATGGAGAACAAAAAGATTGATCAGAAATACAAATACATTGCCGTGCCCCCGTGCTAGAAGCCAATGGTGTTTTAACATAAATATATGCTTGGAGGAAAAACTCAAATCGAGGCATACCTTTAGAAAAACTATTTATTGTTGTCTATATACTACCCTGTTTTAGGGAGCACTTTGAATTAGAAAGCCCAAATAATCACGGGGAGGCTTAAAAACCAAAAGATCAAATCAGACACCATTACTGGATACTTCGAAAAGCAAAAGAAAAATCAACAGTCTCCGTTTTCCACAATTTAAGTGAAGCTTCTGGTGTACAGAGCAAATTCCCTGTAAAAATTGTTGACTCTGTGTATTTTCTTTGGTGTCATCTTTTATGGTCAAGGCAACAAACAGCTTTAGCAGTCTATTGGCCAACCTATTGTTTCCAGTACACACAGAGTGAGCCCTTGGTCAGCCCTTTGCTCGTGATTGGATGACTTTCTTATACATCTTTGTTGCCTCCCCTTGATTCTGTGACTCGCCTACCTATACCTTTGCCCTGAAGCATTTTGGCCTTGCAGTGTTCTGACTAGACGAGTTATATATATCCTTCCACTGCATACTTCAGGGGACTTTTTATTTTTAGATCTACAGCACTTCTTGGGGATGCATGTTTTTCTTTACTCTGTCTCCCTGTCATATTTGTTGGCTTTCTCCACTCCCATTCATCCTTAACCCCTGTCTCCCCCTCCCTTCTAATATCCTTAAGTGCTTCCTGCCTCCCCATCACTCCTTAATAACCCTGTCAGTGCTTTAAGAATCCCCCATTTCTTTCACCTCAGTGCTTGCCTCGCATATACCAAGTTTTCTTTCTTCCTCATCACTGTTTTAAAATACTGTATCTGCTGAGATTGGTTCATCCATTTAGGAATATTAACGTCACCGACTAAGGGCCAGATTATGAGTTCAGCGGTCCACTTGCAGGCCGACTACCGTATTTTGAGTACAGCGGTGGGACTGCCACAGGACCGCTGCAGCTGCCAGGGATCCTAGATCCCGCGCCCGTGGGGCAGTGGTCTGAGGCTGTAATATGCTGGTGGTGCCGCTGCGGGGTACATGGTGTGCCCCCCTGTATTTTTGCACCCCCTGTTCCTGCATGAGATGAAATGCACATCATGGTGCATGTTGCCCTGTGCAGGTACCTGCTTTGGCACTCTCACAGCACTGCATTTCTAAAGGCTCTCCTTTGAATTTTAGAAAGGCACCGTAGTGGGGCCGCTGCCGCAGGACTGCCCAACCTTTATTCAAGTCAGAATACAGTGGGCGTTCAGCGTATAGGTTTGTCCTCTTCCTGCTGCTAGAAGCTCCAAAAAAACCAAAAAAACTTTCTACACCTTTCTCTCTTCGATCCCTCCACTATCCTTTTCAATCCAACTAACAGACTAACATGCCTAGTGCTCAAATTAATTTCATATTTACCTATAAAAATTCCAAACTAATCCAGTTTGGTTCCAGAGTTGTGTGCTACCCGCTGAAAAGCACTTAAACACCTCATCAGGGGTATCAAGCTCTATATGAATGCAAACCCTTCCCTCTTCTACCCTCCACTATCCGCTTTCAATCCAAATAACAAACTCACATGACCACAGCTGAAATTAATTTATTATCTCCATATACTAATTCACCACTAATCCTTTCTGGGTTACGGAGCCGAGTGCTACTCACCGAAAAAGAGCTTCAATGACTCGTCAGGGGTAGTAAGCGCTATATAAATGCAATTACAATACAATACAATTTACAGTATAGTGAGGCCTATGACTACCAGTGCTGGTTTACAGCGAGTTTGATGCAATATTTACAGTTGAGTGCGAGCATATGATTACCTGAGCCGGTCTACAGGGAGCTTGATGCAATATTTACAGTAGAGTGAGTGTCTATGATTACCCAAGCCGGTCAGCAGGGAGCTTGATGCAATATTTACTGTAGAGTGAGCGCCTATGACTGCCCGAGCCAGCCTACTGGGAGCTTGAAGCGATGTTTACGGTATACAACCGTTACAACGAAACTTTTACAACGCACTACCATTACAACGCAGTCATTACAACGCAAACCATTACAACGCAATGCGCTGGGGGGCGCTCTAGGATAGGGAATACGTTTAATTTACTATCCAACACCTTGCCTAGTGTCCACGGGGACTGGAGTTGGAATAGTAAATTAAACTTTTCACTCTCCAGCACCCCAAAGCGCTATGCGTTGTAAAGGCATGCGTTGTAAAAGTATGCGATGTAACGTCATACATCCGATACTTACAGTAGAGTGAGAGCCTATGATTACCCAAGTTGGTCTGCAGGGAGCTTGATACAATATTTACAGTGAAGGGACCGCCTTTGAGTACCCGAGCCGGTCTGCAGGGAGCTTGATACAATAATTACAGTAGAGTGAGCGCCTATGATTACCCGAGCTGGTCTATAGGGAGCTTGATGCGATATTTACAGTAGAGTGAGCGCCTATGACTACCCGAGCTGGTCTATAGGGAGCTTGATGCGATATTTACAGTAGAGTGAGCGCCTATGACTGCCCGAGCTGGTCTATAGGGAGCTTGATGCGATATTTACAGTAGAGTGAGTGCCTATGACTGCCCGAGCTGTTCTTTAGGGAGCTTGATGCGATATTTACAGTAGAGTGAGTGCCTATGACTGCCCGAGCTGGTCCATAGGGAGCTTGATGTGATATTTACAGTAGAGTGCCTATGATTACTTGAGCTGGTCTTCCGGGAGCTTGATGCAATATTTACAGTAGAGTGAACGCCTATGACTGCCCGAGCTGGTCTATAGGGAGCTTGATGCGATATTTACAGTAGAGTGCCTATGATTACTTGAGCTGGTCTTCCGGGAGCTTGATACGATTGTTACAGTAGAGTGAGCACCTATGACTGCCCGAGCTGGTCTATAGGGAGCTTGATGCGATATTTACAGTAGAGTGAGCGCCTATGACTGCCCGAGCTGGTCTATAGGGAGCTTGATGCGATATTTACAGTAGAGTGAGCGCCTATGATTACCCGAGCTTGTCTATAGGGAGCTTGATGCGATATTTACAGTAGAGTGAGCACCTATAAGTGCCATGAGCTGGTCTACAGGGAACTTGATGCGAGATAATGAGATGCCTAGTTGGTTGCAAGATTAAACAGAGTCGATTAAAGAAGAGGTGCATTGCCACTGACGAACGGAAGCTGGTGGGAAACAAATCGAAAACAGACTACCCAGGCACTAGCATTACCTCGCAGATGCTTAAAAAATGCTTTTGCTGTTACTTAAGTAGAGTTAGTGGGCTAATGCTGAACAGAGAGACAATTTATTGTACTAGATATTTCTCATCATTGGGGAGTGCCTATTAAAAATCGTACTGTTCCAAGTGTGATCTGAAAGCTCGAAATGGAATATTTTCAGTCATGATGTGTAACTTGAGCTGAAAGGATAGAAACGTTAACTACCTTCGGGGGTAACATCTGTAGTGGCATGCATGTGCTGCACTGCAGAGCATGGTCTGCTCCCTGTCTAATAAAAAACAAAATCTTTATTTGATCATTGCGAGAAAATGATCATAAAAGAAACAAGACAGGCATAGATAAAAAGTTCCAATAAAAATCACAGGAGATAAAAACAATAGCATCTTGAAACATTGTAAACAAATATAAAAGTAATTTACTCAAAGACATGCGTTCCGGACCGCTTTACAAAAATACAAAGCTCAGATCAAGATGGCTAAAGCGACCTTTCTTGAATCCACCTTGAATCAGGCCCCAAACAAGGCACAGGCCCTCTTTAAGATCGTCAGGGACCTTGCCCACCCTACGTGTGTGTCCAACACCGTCCCCACATCGCAAGCTCTTTGTGATTCACTTGCTGATGCTTTCGAGGAGAAAATCTGCAAAATCCTGGAGGGTTTGCAGGACCCAGTCAATTCCACCACTGGTTTGGGAGCTCCGGAGGCGATGGCCAGTCGACCCCTGCAGAGGGTTTCTCACCTCTGTTTGGAAGCTCCGGCCATGCCTTCCAGTCGACCCCGACCAGAGGACCAGGCCCTCAGCATGGGAGCTCCGGCGATTGAGGCCAGTCGACCCCAGCTGAGTAGTTTTCCCCTTCCCTCCTTGGAGGAGTTTGGCAGCCTGGCTCTTACGATCTCATCTGGCTCGCCTCTTGATCCTCTTCCTCCAAAACTTTGGAGGGTGTTTCAGGAGGAACTCTTCCAGCCTTTGCACTCCATCTGCTGCCAGTCGTTTGAAACAGGGACTGTACCGGGCTGCTGGAAGAAGGCAGTGGTATCTCCGCTCTTAAAAAAACCTACGCTTGACCCTGCCTGCCTCTCCAATTACCGGCCAATTTCCCTGCTTCCTTTTCCAGTCAAAATCATGGAAAAATTGGTCACCCACACTCTGTCCGGCTTCTTAGAAGGGAACACCTGGTTGGATGAGACGCAATTCGGTTTTCGCCCAGCTCATGGGACGGAATCCGCGTTAGTGACCGTGTTAGACAATCTGTGGGCGCGAGTCGACAGTGGTCGGGCAACCTTTCTGGTGCTGCTCGACATGTCGGCCGCGTTCGACACGGTTAGCCATCCTACCTTGATCTTGAGGCTGGAAGAGTGCGGGGTCAAAGATAAGGCCAGGGACTGGCTGATTTCTTATCTGGACAACCGTCAGCAACGGGTATCACTCCCTCCTTCAGCTCAGAGGAGCGGAGAGTAGGACAAGGAGTACCTCAGGGCTCAGCCATCAGCCCTATACTCTTTAATATTTACCTCCGCCCTCTAGTCCAGCTCATTAAATCATTTGGGATCTCCGCATTTAATTATGCGGACGACACCCAGCTGGTCTTTTCTCTGGAGAGACAGGATGCAGTCCCATTGGATACCTTCCACCGGTGCATGCAGGCTACAGCGGAATGGCTCCGATTGAACTCGTTGCAGTTTAACGGAACTAAGACAGAGGTCCTGTATTGTTCCAACGACCGAGTTCCCCGAGATCTCCCAGACGACTTCTGGCCCTCGTCATTCCCAGAGACGGTGTCAGCTGCACAATCGGCGCGCAATTTGGGTGTCATGTTTGGGCCCAACTTGCAGCTAGATCTGCACGTAAATAAGACCACCTCAACGTGCATGATGCTGATCCGCATGCTGCGCAAGGTTTGGCCCCTCCTCCCTGAGTAAGCCAGACCCGAAGTAGTGCGGAGCACCATCCTAAGTCGACTCGACTATTGTAACGCACTACTTCTGGAGGCCCCGTAACACTTCTGGGCAAGCTCCAAAGAGTGCAAAACATGGCTGCCAAACTTGCCCTCTCCCGCCCCTACCACAGCTCTTCTACGGCAGCGCTACAGGAACTCCATTGGCTGCCGGTCCATCTACGCGTTCGCTACAAAGCAGCGTGCATTGTGTTCAGGGCTATCCATGGCCTGGGCTCGGTCCCCTTGCGGAAAATGTTCGCCTGGTACCTTCCACCCCGAGCTTTACGCTCCTCTTCATCCAGGCTACTTGTAGTACCGCGTTTCCAGAGAGTGAGGATGGGTGGCCGATCGTTCAGAGTAGCGGCGGCCAAACTCTGGAACTCCCTGCCGATATCCCTAAGGAGTCTTGAGGATTTCTTAGCCTTCAGAAAGGCGTTAAAAACCTACCTTTTCCCCAGGACAGGCTAAGTCGCTGAATTTGCTGGTTCATTGTTCAAAGCGCCAGGATGCCCTTGGTGGTGACAGGTTTGCGCTATACAAATATACCACAATACAATACAATAAATCAACGTCCGATGTGCAAACAGCAAGATACATAGATAGAGATATATCAAAAAGTCTCGGCATAAGAAGTGGTCATCAGTTGTACAAAGAACAAGGTATATAAACAAGCATATTCCTATGAGATCCAGGATAAAAAATGGGCAACAGACAATATTTTGCATTTGCAGATGTCTGACAGCCCACATAAAAACAGATTTTAGGATTCATGAGTTGGCAAAGAAAATACATAGCTAGCTTTTACTGGGTAAAACCATATATTTTAAGAATAGGTTTTAAAAACGTTTTTGTTCGGTGCTGGTAATATTTACAGAAAAAGAAAAAGTGTTCCAGCGTTTGAAGTTATTTCTCGTCACATGGACACACAGGATGGAGGCTTTGTCAAACTGTCCTAAAGGGAAATAAAACATTGACCTGATTGTGTCTAGCCAGAGTTTAGCCGGAAGGGACCTTTTCCATGGGCTAGGGACCCAGGAGAGCTGTGGTTATGTGAGGCCGTTGTTTGGACCAAGACATAATCCAGCAGGGAAGATTTTTTCAATTTCTCTTGCTCTCTAGTTGAAGTCATACGTTTGAGAAACAGTGTCTTGGCTTTAAGAACATCCCCTTTGGTAAGGGTGTGTGTGTGTGTGGGTGTGTGTGTGGGGAGTGGGGGTAGAAACAGATCATTCCAGCCGATGGCACTTGCAACAGATTTCACATAATTTATCCAAGGAATGCTGATACCCTTATCTCATCTCAGATAATCTTGGATTATTTCCCTATTTTGGACCCAATTAAAATCCAAAGTTAGGGGAGCGATCTAAATGAGATCAGATATATAGGTCAGCCCTAAATTTTCATGGAGGAAGTAATGTGGGGTCAAAAGGGGAGCCTAGTAAGCGCTGACAAAGCCTGTTCTCCTCTACCCGAACCTTGGAAACCTCCCAGTAACCCCTGATACCAGCACCGTATGCTAATACTGGCAGGCATTTTCTTGAATAAACTTCAAGGGCCTGCTTGATCAGTTTATTGCCAACACGCTGAGCAAAGTCAAATAGGGTCCTGATCGAATGGTTAAAATGCAAGCAGCGGTTAGCTATACATGGGTACCATGAGTTACTGGAATTTAAAAAAATCCAGAGATAAGGGAAATTGGTGACCTTATCTATTTGTTTGCCCTTGATCAAGAAGGATCCACTGTCAGCACCAGCACCCAGTCCGGCATGCCCTACCGACCTCTCCCCGCTCTTCACCATCAGAGTTGCACAGTTCTCCGGGCGCTCCGGTCAGTGCTTCATGCACGGGACTGCAATACTGCCACCAGGAATAGCCACTTCAATAGGTGTGGGCCCCACCACCCCAAAAGCCAAACGCAAGCCCAGGCATGGCCATGACTCAGCTGTCAGCTCCATCGATATTTCAGAGGCAGGAGGGCGGCACACAGGCAAATACCCGCAAATATCCACAGCTCAGGGTCAAACACCGGGGGATTGTTAGGGCACTCAGGAGCTCTCCGGGTTCAAACCAGGGCTCCTCTCTAACAGGGCTGATGCGACTTTCAGAGCCGCCTGGACCCGCTTGCTAACTTCTTGGTCCTCCGTGCAGGACCACTGAGCTGTGCCTCTGTCTAAGTTAGAATTGTTACTGGTTTTGCTCTAGTGATGTATTTGAACTAAAAAAAGATATAGGGCCCGATGTAGGTGGACCAAATACCAGTCGGTAAGGGCGAAATTCGGTAAATTTCACTGTTACCGACCGGTATTCAGGCATTCGTGATGCAGGGAAGGATTCGGTATTAAGGAATCGGTAAATATCGATTCCTAATTGGCCTTACATTTAAGGAATCGGTAATACCGATTCCTTCAATGCAATGTAGGAAGCACTTTTAAGAGTGCTTTTGGGCCTTAGGAATTCGTTAATTATCACCAACTTCAAGTTGGTGGCAATTACCGAATTCCTTTGAAAAAGCAAATTTTTGCTTTTTCAAAAGTGCCATGTGGCACACATCCATGCCCTTAGGGCATGTATGTGTGCCACATGTGCACACAAGTACATTTCAGGGGTGCAACTGGGTGTTCTTTGGACACCGTGGCACCCTTGAAATACCTCCCGGTATTACCGATTCGGTAATACAGAATGTCTTCACATTCATTCCTATGGGCCTCGAAGCCCATAGGAATGAATGGGTAGGTATTCCTTATTACCGAATCGGTGTTACCGAATCGGTAATAAGGAATATTAACGATTCGTTATTTCTTACCGAATATTTACCTACATCACAAATACCGACTTCTTAATACCGAATCGGTAAAATTCGGTATTAAGAATTCGGTATTTGGCAATTACCTACATATGGCCCATAGTACCTAGCCAGAAAAGTCAAGTTTTCGACTTCCGCAAGCCTCGAGTTTCGAGGAACACCAAGACCACAACACTGGAGGCTTACTGTTGCTGGACATTGAACTATGCCAATTGAGTACTCACATCTTGTGAGACAAGCCCAACTATTCTGATTATGGACCTATGGCCAGCATGGTCCTGTTTGGCCACCGTATCTCTGTTCTTTTATATGCTGATGATGATTTTCTAATTTCCTGAACACTGAAAGGTCTTCAGCTTTTGTTAGATTCCTTTGTCAGTTTTATGGATGGCTTGGGCTTAAATATGAACTTTGCCAAAACTTTCGTAATTCCCTGCGATCAAAAGAGCGTGAAATCGCTCCATTTTGTATAATAGGTAATGCCTATAGAAAGAACCCATGAATTTCCATATTTGGAGGTAACCTTCTACTCACGAGGGTCATGGGCTCCATGCCAGAAACAGGGATGTCTTAAATATTGCAACTCAGTAGGATTTATTTTCAGTCTGGACTCAAAAATAGGCAAAAAAGTGGTATTGGCCCTTGTTGAGATATATAAAACGAAGTGTGTGCTCTTCCTTACTTATGGTTCTGGCCTGTGGGGGTTCAAGGCAGTCAGTCAACTGAAGGTCGGAGAAAACTTAGGGGAAGATTCCCAAACATTTTGTGTTGGGTTAGCTTCACAAAAATGATGCTAACCAACTCAAAATATTATTTTTTGTTTCACTTTCCAGTAGAAAACTTCTTTGAAAGGAGACGTTAAAAGGAGAAATGTTTTTATTTCTCCTTTCTTTTCCGACTTTACATGCTTGCTACACACTGTGCAACACACATACAAAGTAGGAAAACCTTTAAAGTGTGTCTATGTATGGTATTTTGTACTGGAAGGCTATCCTTCCAGTACAAAATCTATGGTAGACTCAGGCACGCACCCTAGCACTATGGCACTAAGGTGTGTGCCTGTGCCCAGCAGCTAAAATCTGTGCTGGGGCTAGGAAGAGAAGAGAGTCATATCTCTGTAGATATGGCGCTCTCTGTTCCCTCCCTGTCACAAAAAAGGAGCCCAGCTCAGCATTCGTTCTGTGATTCTTATGAGAATCTGGGCCAGAGTTTGTTCATGTATCCTTGGGGTGTTTCCAGGGTCACCTACACCCTCCATTCATGAGGAACTTGGCCTACTGTATGTAGCCAACTCTATTATTCTGTCCCTTTTGATGTTATCGTGTCCCGTCGGGCACAACCCGGAAAGCCTCCCTGTACAAGGAAATCATTATGAATGTTCTTGTATGTGAAAAGGGTCTTTGCATTCCCAGACTCAGTTATATTAAGGATCTGTGCAATAAGTTAGGCTGACCTAACATCTTTTCCTCGCCTGGTGGCATTACCGCAAGGGATGAAAGTTGACTAAAATCTACTTTCAGCTATCTTAGGGAAAGAGAAAGAGAGGTATCCGAGCTGAGGAAGCACACTAACAGAGAGTATCTGTTGCAACAAACCACCCCTGGACTTGAGCCTTATCTGGTTATGGTCCCCAAAGGCAGGGATAGGGTCCTATACACAAGATTTAAGTTGGGCCATATTCGAGGCCAGCTTTCCTTCCCCTTAGGCCAGTTTGATCTAAAAGGAATCCTGGTTGGCTCCTGTGATGAGCACTTATTGCAAACCTTGGCACATTTTCTGCTTTTTTATGGGATATTTAGCAGCTATACTAGAAAGTTTTAATCCCACTTTTAATGGGCACTACATTATCCCATCACATCCCCGCACTTCTGTACTTACAGTCGCTTCCTGGACACCTTTTTTTAAGCATGCACTGCGGCACAGACAGTCTTTATAGTTTTATCCGGCCAAATATGCCTTGACTTTAATTGTGATTTGGATAAGCACAATGATTTTTTAACAGCGGAGGGTATTGTTCAACTGTCATTGCATTGTACTTTTTTATTGATGCGTTGCACATTTGTTTTGCTGGGCTGCTGGTTGGCGTAGGTTATGAATCTGATCTTGGTTGTATGTTATGTTGTGTCGCTCTGGCCCTAGACCAAACACTTTGCACTTTTAAGGATGCTCTTATTTTGCTATTGCATTGTTTTTACAACTGATTTTTATGATCTTGTCTTTATCATCTTTTATGTAATGTATGCTCTTATGTGCTTGTGCTTTTATAGACTGTAGTAGCAACTAGGAAGAGATTTGTAACACCAATCAGAACAAACTGTAAAATTAACTCTGTTCAGAACTTGATTTCTCTCTGCAAGGCACCACCTAACGAATTTGTGTGTATCAATATGTACACTTTTTTTTAATCATTTTTAAAATTATATTAGAACGACAATTTTATTAGCAAAACTGTAATTTTAATCGTCAAATATTTGTTGTTCTCAAAAGAGAACTAAATCAAATAAATAAAAACTACTCCTGTAAAACTTGTGCTTCTATGCTTTTTATGAACCGAATAAAGCTAATAACCGATGACTATGGCCCTTGTAATTCATACCTCATTTTATACTGACTCTAGAAGTACATACAGCCATTGATTGAGATTCTCACTTGAGAGCTGGGATTTGACAGAAGGAACACATTCTCCTTGCTTATTCACCAGCTTCAACTCATGATTCGACAAGCTACTCTGTTACCATACCTCCCGTATGATAGACTTTAACATACAAGCATTGATTAGCCCTGAAGGAGTCAATGTCTTAAGTGGAAAGACAAAACATGTGTTGGCTAGAATCAGCTAATTGTCTAGAACTGGAAAGGGTTCTAAAAAAGAAGATTTTTATGTACAGCGTTGTGGAAAATACTACATTTGTGTGCAAGTGTTCACACCTGTGTATATGGACTGTGGGACACAGTCCCAAATTGGGGAACATTCAAGTGGTTGTTCCCCCTTCACTGCTGAGCACAGCAAATTATTGAGTCTTTGGACAACAGAGTGTGTCTTCAAGAACTCTTCATCCCTTTGTTTCCAGCCGCGGCCGGTGCAGGTAAGAGCGGTGAGGCGGCATGGGGGGGAAATTTATCCAGAGGATGTGGAGGGAAAATTAAATAATTAATTTTCCTTTGTTGTCAGTCGAAATAGCCACCCTCCCCCCCCCCCCCCCCCAAACGACCCCACCGCTCTTAACTGCACGGGCTGTGGCTGTTCTGTTCTCTGTTAAGAAATGCCATTATTTGGTCTGGCGTGCCACTGTACCTGCCTGCAAGAGCTATTACTACCTCCAAGTCTTTACCTATACATAGAGTGTGCTTTGGCTGCACCCAGAAAAGTATAACAATTTCATCTCATGCTATTGGCTGTTTGGTGTATTTTTCTAGAAAGTCGTTCCACTGGAATGCAAGAGAAACTAATTTAAATCTGAAAAAAGAATTCAGTAGTGACTCTATTTGTTAAATTCAATTCATTATCTACTATATCCACTCAATAAATAAAGCACTCCTTTTCTGGTTTTTATGCAGCATTGACCAAGCCGATAAGGCAGATTTGAAGGGGATGAGCAGCATTCGTGCATGCCATAAACAGCACAAACTGCCCCAACAAAATATTCAGACCCTTGAGCTAAACTGGCAGAGATTAAATAGAGGCCACTCACTTTTCAAGTAGGTGTTAACTTTTTTGTCAATGTGCAGCAGAGACCAGGAATCAGCTACATTTCCCTCGATGTAGAGCAGGTTGCCTATGGTTCCAAGCAAGAAAATAGTAAGAAAAGGCCCTGTTTGCAGTAGACCCTTTGAATATTAATAAATGTACCCTTACTTAGTGGTAATCGTGGCCTCAACCATACAGGCAGATTCCTGATTGGAGAAGCTTCGGGTTTTAGGATCAGCTCAAACAGTGACCTACCATTGCCTAAAAGAAATTCACATTCCAAATGTATTACCGCAAGCACGAACTTCTCAGGGACATAGAGTCAACTTTGCAAGGCATTAGCTAATTTGACAAAAGGTGCTAACAAAGGACAAGGCAAACTTCCAAAATAGGTATGGAATGTTAGTGCAGTAAATTAATAAAAATGGCTGCTCTACATCATGAGGCAAGCTCACACTTATGTCACAATACACATGTGTATTTTAGTAGACATTGTGGAATGTTTTTATATGATATTACCTACATTCCAAGATTTCTGCCAATGTGTCTTGAGGCATGTTTTCCCATTCCAGTAGCAAATAAATTTGCATAGCCTTTTGCCCGGCCATTCAAATCTGAGATACATTGGCTTTGCCAGTGCTTGTTTGTAGTCTAATCAGTCGATGCATGTCCCACTTTCTAATCAAAATGCTTAAAATGTTCATGTTCTACTTTTAAAGGCTATCTTTCACGTTTTTAAGCAACATACCTGAACTTTTTGTTTTCCATCTGCGGGTGTGAAGGTTGACTTCTGATTGAGGTGTTCTACCATGTGTCTGTGCCTCCCACAAGTTTCCCTAATTCTATACTTCCTCGCTAAGCAGAGGAAAGCCATACACATATGTCCAAATATTTGGAGATAGGGTAATTAACTGTTCTAACTCCACTCCAGTTTCATGAACATGTATTCCAGCACTCCTTCTTAACATGTCAGTTGGAAGGGACCATAGAAATATCAACATGGTAAATGGGATAGCGTGAAAAAACCCTGCATGCTCAGAGGAGGTGGTAGGCTACCGAAAGACAATTAAGCGCATATTCAGATCAGGGGCAGCTCTTTTGGTGAAGAATGTTTGTGACCTCCATTTGGACATTGCCCCCCCCCCCATCTCATACCCTCAGCTCTTTATACACTGCCAAAATACAAGGGCAGAATACCTTACACTGAATGTCACCCTGCTCCTCACCACACTTCCTTGTTGATGATGCCAGACCCCGTCCTTATAGAGTATGCTGAGACAAACAGCTGATTTCTTCATTTACTCTAAGATAACTCTTGCCTGACCCATCTACTTAATAAAAAACGAACCTTTTTCCAAAATGTTAACATAAATAGGTGAATACAAAGTCACTGTGGAATGGAGTTAGCTATTTTGTGACTTTTGTGTCTGCAGTCTGCCAAAATTGAAATGCCGGGTTGTAGGAAGGGGGAGTCTCTAGTTGGCGCAGTGCAACACTAGCGACAAGCAGGGACTCTCCTCTTCCTCGTCAGGGCTGAGGGTTACCTTCCAGACAACCTCTGCTTACCCTCTAGGTAGTGTGGCTTAAGCAGTCGCAGGCTAATCTTTGGGGCATATAGGTTAAACACTTGCAATAGTACACCTTTACAACCAACCCACCACACAACGAGACCAGACTGTATTCTGTAAAAATATATATCTTTATATAGATTTTAAGCAGGCTTGTGAATACAGTCAACGTACTTTATGATAACGGTTGCAAATTACTTAGTTCAGGTTACCACAGTTCTTATGCAGTTCTCTTGAGGCCCGTAGGCCGGTGTTAACCAAAGTTCTTGGGGAGCCGGCGGCTTCCAGGGGATCTGTCCCACGTTGCGTTGCCTTCCCGGGGTCGCTGATCGTTGCGGCTCTTCAGCCGAGCAGGTCACTGGTCATCCGGGGCAGCGGTGTTCTGTGGCGGCAAGGTCCTCTCCTCGTCGTCCGCTCCGACCCTGGAGGCGGCGGCTGTGCGGCGGTGACAAGTGGCAGTACGGTCCCCAAGTGCAGGACGTACCCAGCCAAATGTCGGTGCAGCTGTGGGCTCACAGCTGGGCTGTCGGGCAGGCTACCGACCTTGCGGATTCTCGTAGGGCAACTGTCTGTCTTTGCAGGTGAGTGACTGCTCGTTATGCAGTCACCTCGAGAGCTCGGACCAGACGGGTCCTCCTTCGCTTTGCTCTCGGGCTCCCGGTGCAGTTGCGGTCACGGTGTTCGGGCCAGCGGCGGCTGGTCCTTACTTTGCTCTCGCTGTTGCTTTGGGCCCCGGTCACGGTGGTCGGGAGGGCGTTGATGCCTTAGAGGAGATTCCTCTGTCGGTACTGCAGCGATGGTCAGCACCCGCAGTCGCTTTCTTCCAAGGGGGGTAGCGTCCACTGGTCCTGGGACGCTGGTCAGGGGGCAAGTTCAGTTGCAAGCCCTTGGAGATCTCTTCAGCAGAGTTTGGCACAAAGTAAAGCAAAAGTCTTCTCGTAGTCTTTTCTCCTTTCTCTCCTTCGGCAGCAAGGCACCAGACACAGGCAAGCGTCAGTACCCTTCCTTGTCTCTCACGGTCCTTCTCGTCGGGCAGAGTCCTTCTGTGGCCCAAACCGGATCTGATTTTCAAGGAGCAGGGCTCCTTCTTTTATAGGCCAATTCTTTTGTTCTCGCAGGCCAGGGGGGCCTTTGCATAGCCACTCTCAGTCCTTGAGTACCCCGGCGGGTGTACTCCGGCTTCTGCTTTCAGTGTAAGGGGCAGGCGCATCAGACGCCCCACAGGGGGTGGAGCCAGCATTGTGCGAACAGGGGCGGCCAGAGTACCTTGTTGATGGGGGCTTCGCCCTTCCTGGGCCAGGTGCCGGCAGAGTCATCCGCCGCTCCCCAGGAGGGTGGAGCCAGCATTGTGGTGGCCGAGCACATCTACAGTTCGATTCAAGAGGCACTCCTACCTCCCACTAAGGTGTAATCTGCGCATTCACCACCTGTCATCCCTCCAGCCCTGTCACTCACACATCCCAGACAGTCAGATACACATACCAGCAGAGGCGGGCTGAAATGGTTAAGCAAGCAAATGCTAACTTTCTAAAAGTAGCATTTGCAAACCCAGGATACTAAAATAAACTTGACTACAAGAAATATCTTATCATCCTGAGTTCAGGCATACTAAACATGACTCGCTACCATGCTCCTTGAGCCTTCGGGAATTATATGGTGTAATAATTCCAGCAGCTCAGTCTGGCCTAATGGAGCAGGTAGCCTTCAATAGTGAAATACGGTCTCGGTTGTAAGTCACTACTAGGACATGCCACACACATCAGGGCCTGTCCTACCTTACACCTACAATGCACCCTGCCCGCAGGCCTACCATAGGGGTGACTAATATGTAGTCAAGGGAAGGGTCGAGGCGGGCAAGTGGGTGCACTTGCCCAGCTGGCGTGACGGTGCGGGACCGCACGCGGGTTCTGCGGTCGCAGTTCCCAGACACATCTTTACGGCTGCTTCGGTGGGTGGCGCAACCAGCGCTGCAGGCCCACCAGCAGTATTGGCATCTACAAGCCCCGGCACTCTCTAGTGCGCTTTACTAGGGACTGACAGTAAATCCAATGCACCAATCATGGATACCAATCGTATATACAGTTTTACAGTAGGGAGCACTTGCACTGCGGCACGGATCAGCCGTGGCGCAGTGCCCTGAGTATCGGAAAACCAGCAAACATCGGAGGCACATCAGCAAAAAGTGGAAGGGAGACTCACGCCAAGGTGCCAGGTCTAACATGTGTCCCCTCCAGCTGAAATGTGGGGGGAACTACCCTTCCCCAGGGAGTTCCACATCACTAAGGCGGAAGAATCTGGACAGACCGTCAGCGTTGGCGTGATCGGTGCCAGGGCGGTGTTCCACCGTAAAGTCCATACTCTGTAGAGAAATGGACCACCTCAACAGTTTCGGGTTCTCACCCCTCATTTGCATCAACCATCTGAGGGGCCTGTGGTCCGTCTGAACTCGGAAGTGAGACCCAAACAAGTAGGGTCTTAGCTTCTTCAGCGCCCAGACCACAGCAAATGCTTCACGCTCTATTGCACTCCACCTACTTTCCCGTGGAAGTAACCTCCTACTTATGAAGGCTACGGGTTGGTCAAAGCCCTCCTCAGTCATCTGTGAAAGAACAGCCCCTACACCATGTTCTGAAGCGTCTGTTTGCACAATGAACTCCTTGGAGAAATCGGGGGCCAGGAGCACGGGCGCCGTGCACATGGCAGTCTTCAGGGTGTCGAAAGCCTTCTGACAGGCGTCAGTCCAAATCACATTCCTGGGCTGCTTCTTCGAAGTCAGCTCTGTCAAGGGGGTCACGATCGTGCCATAGCCCTTGACAAACCTCCTGTAATACCCAGTGAGCCCCAGGAAGGCTCTTACTGCAGTCTGGGTCTTGGGGGGTTCCCAAGCCAGGATGGTCTCGATTTTGGGCTGCAAGGGGGCTACCTTGCCACTCCCACTTGGTGTCCCAAGTACACCACGGAACCCTGCCCAATCTGGCACTTGCTTGCCTTGATTGTGAGGCCTGCTCTGCGCAGGGCCATCAACACTTCCCAGAGGTGTCGCAGGTGTTCGGGCCAGGTACCGCTGAACACCGCGATGTCATCCAGGTAGGCGGCACTGAACTCGTCCAGTCCAGCCAACACCTGGTTGACCAATCTCTGAAAGGTGGCAGGGGCATTCTTCATCCCAAAGGGCATAACCCGGAACTGGAAATGCCCATCTGGTGTCGAGAATGCCGACCTCTCCTTTGCCCCATCGGTCAAGGCAATCTGCCAGTACCCAGACGTTAAATCAAACGTGCTGAGGAACCGGGCAGCCCCTAGCCGATCAATGAGCTCGTCAGCTCTGGGGATGGGGTGCGCGTCAGTCTTCGTGACTGAATTGAGTCCTCTGTAGTCCACACAGAACCGGAGTTCGGGTGTGGCTCCCGGCGCAGCAGCCTTCGGAACCAAGACCACGGGGCTGGACCAAGGACTGCTGGAAGACTCAACCACCCAGAGGCCAAGCATCTTGGAGACCTCCTCCTTGATGCAGGCCCGGACCCTGTCAGTTACCCTGTAAGCCTTATGCTTCACAGGTAAGCTGTCTCCAGTGTCCACATCATGGACGCACCAAACGGTGACACTCGGAACCAGGGAGAACAGGTCTGGAAACTGCCCCAGCAACTGGCGGCAGTCCTCCTGTTGTTCGGCGGTCAGGGTGGGTGAGAGGTTAACTCCATCCACTGACCCATCCTTCTCACAGGCCACCAAGAGGTCAGGAAGAGGCTCCGACTCCTCCTCCATTCCGTCATCATTTGCCAACAACATGCCCACTTCGGACCTTCGCAAGTGGGGCTTGAGGCGGTTGACATGTAGGACCCGCAAAGGGTTCCTGGGCGTCTTCATGTCCACCAAGTATGTCACGGGGCTCTTGCGCTCCACAACTTCAAATGGTCCTGTCCACTTATCCTGAAGGGCACAGGGCTCCACTGGGGCCAAGACATACACCTCCTGTCCAGGCTGAAGCTCGACCAGAGTGGCATTCTGATCGTACCACCGCTTCATTTCCTCCTGGCTCGCTTCCAGATTTGCCTCGGCAAGTTGTCTGAAGCGCCTGGTCTGGTTTCTGAAGGCCAGCATGTAGCTATATACATTCTGGGGAGGTTTCCTGGGAGATAGCTCCCAGCCTTCCTTTACCAGACTCAGTGGTCCTCTCACGGGGTGACCGTACAGCAGTTCAAAGGGGCTGAACCCTAGGGACTTCTGTGGCACCTCGCGATATGCAAAAAGCAGGCATGGCAAGAGGACGTCCCACTTACGCCTCATCGGACCTTCCAGGCCCATGATCATGCCTTTTAGGGTTCGGTTGAATCTTTCAACCAACCCGTTACCTTGGGGATGGTAGGGTGTGGTGAACTTGTACGTTACGCCACACTCCTGCCAAAGGGACTTCATATATTTCGATATGAAATTGGTCCCCCTGTCGCTCACCACCTCTAGAGGGAATCCTACTCGTGAGAAAATTCCCATCAGTGCACGCCCCACCACGGGAGCCGTCACTGTCCTCAGAGGGATGGCTTCAGGGTACCGGGTGGCATGGTCCACCAAGACCAGGATAAACCTGTTGCCCATGGCTGTCTTGGGGTCCAGAGGCCCAACGATGTCAATACCCACTCGCTGGAATGGCGTACCGACCACAGGGAAGGGTTGGAGGGGAGCCTTGTTCTTCCCTCCCGTCTTCCCACTTGCCTGGCAAGTTGGACAGGTTCTGCAATAAGCATCCGAACTCTTATGCATTTGGGGCCAGTAAAAGTGGGTGACAAGCCTGTCATAGGTCTTGTCCATCCCCAAATGTCCTGCTAAAGGCACATCATGAGCCAGACCCAGTAGGAAGGCTCTGAACTTCTGGGGTACCACCAGCACACGGGCTGACCCAGGTTCAGCAGCCTTAGGCTCCGAATACAGGAGGTCGTTCTCCCAGTACACGTAATGTGTTTTGGCCTGAACACCATTGGCCTGGTCTGCAGCCTGCTGCCGCATACCCACGAGAGAAGGGCATTCTTTCTGCTCCCTGCAGAATTCCTCCCTGGAGGGTCCTCCTTCTTGCTGCCAATGGGTCAGCTCAGGCAGGTCCCCCAGTTCGGCGATCTGTTCCCCTGTAGGCTCCAGGGCATCCCCCTCAAGGTCTGCTTCCTCCTGGACCGTGGGAACTTCAGGAGCCGGTTTCCCGCGCCCCCTGCGCCTTCTCCCTAAGGCCGGTTCCTGGGCCTCTCCTTCAGGCCCCAGGACCTCTCGATCACCCCTACTGGCTGCCATCGACCGGGTGGTCACGCACGCCCAGTCAGGCAGACCCACCATCCGCAGGTGAGTCGTCTTCTCCACCTTTTCCCAAGGGGAGTGCTCCAAGTCGTTCCCTAGCAAACAGTCAACAGGCATGGTTTTTCTCACACAGACCTGCAGAGTACCAGAGACCCCCCCCACTCGAAGGGAACTTGAGCCATCGGACACTGACTCTCAGAATTATCAGCGTTGATAACCCTACAGTAGGCATGGGGTACAACCTGCTCTTGAGACACCAGGTGCTGCCTCACTGCACTCACACTGGCTTCTGTGTCTCTAAGAGCCTCAGCTTCCTTGCCATTGATGATCACCACCTGCCCATATTTCTTAGTGTTAGAGGGCAGGTAGTTCGTAGGGATCATCTCGCTGTCTCCTAGTGAGACCAGGGTCATGTGAACGGGATCCCCACCCCCCGGGACCATCATTTCTTCTCCCAGGTGAACACTAGTCACTTGTCGGGGCGGAGCACCAGTGGGTGCGGGTTTTCCAAACAGGCGACACTTGGGGTCACTGGATATGTGCCCAGGCTCGCCACATTTGAAACAATTGAAGGGCCCCTTTGGAACAGGTTTACCTGTTGGGGCCCCATTCTGCTTCGGGGGTGGGGGAGGCTGAGAACCCTGCTGCGGGCTCCCTTGGGAACTACTTTGGGGGCCTTTTTGGAACCCTTTCTGTTTTCCCCCCTTGTCCCCCCCACTCTTCTGCTGGGGACCCTGCCCACTCTTGGCGGAGTCTCCCACGGGACCCTTGTGGACCCTGGTGCTGAGCCAGCGGTCCGCCTCCTCAGCAAGCTTCCTCGGGTTGGACAGCTTGCTATCGATCAGGTGTTGGCGTAACTCAGGAAAACAGTGATCAGACAAGTGCTCCCATGCAATTAAATCAAAGAGACCTTGAAAATCATTAACTTTGTTACCTTTCACCCAACCATCCAGCGCTCTGCAAAAGTAAGTCACATACTCCACATACGTATTCCCAGGCCGCTTAGTACATCCCCTAAACTTCTGTCTATACATTTCAGGGGTAAGCCCGTACCTGTTCATTAAAGCTTCTTTCATGTGGGAATAGGATCTCTGATTTTCAACGGGCAAATCTAGTAAGGTATCTCTCCCTTCGCTAAGGAACCTTCCCCACATCCCCGCTCCCCAATCCTTGTCAGGGACCCGGTGGGAGGACATGGCTACCTCGTATGCCCTAAACCACTGTCCTATGTCATCCCCCTTAAAGAACTCCTTAACTACGTCCTTCGGGATGTGCACTCTTGACTCTACATGCACTGGCGATGTGCTGCCACCAGAGGGAGGACGATCCAAGCCTCTCTCCTTGAGACTTATCTCCCTCATTTTTACTTCATAATCCATCTGGTGCTTTCGCTCTTCCAGCGCCATTCTTTTCGTTTCAAGCTCCAGCTGGATTTTCAATTCTGCCAACTTTCTTTCGTGATTCCGGGTTTCCTTCCTGTCCGCCAGCTCCTCTGGCGACAGGCCTTTACCAAAGCTGTGCTCGCTGTCTTGCCTCTCGAGATCGATCAGATCCCCAAGTGCATTCTGCTCCTCCGTTGCATTCTGCTCGGCGAGGACGTCTTGCTCCTCCGGGGTCTTTCGGGACTCTACCCAGGCTTTCAGGGCCTTGTAGAATTCTGGCTTATTCTTGCAACCAGCGTGCGGAACTTTGAGTTTCTTACAAAAAAACTTCAGCTCCATCTTTGAGTATTTGTCCAGCTTTGCGGCGTCCCACTCCACCTCCAACACCTCGGAGGTCGTGGACTCCGCTCCATCCAGGCTCTTTGTGCCCGGCATGGCTTCCTCACTCGGAATCTTCTTTCGGCCAAATTCAAAAAGCAAAGTCTGTGGCTAAGTAACTGGACCGTAATCCTTGTGTAGTGGTCAGAAGCTCAGGTATAGATATCGCAAGTGTAAATTCGAAAATCCTCACCGCTGCGTCCAATGTAGGAAGGGGGAGTCTCTAGTTGGCACAGTGCAACACTAGCGACAAGCAGGGACTCTCCTCTTCCTCGTCAGGGCTGAGGGTTACCTTCCAGACAACCTCTGCTTACCCTCTAGGTAGTGTGGCTTAAGCAGTCGCAGGCTAATCTTTGGGGCATATAGGTTAAACACTTGCAATAGTACACCTTTACAACCAACCCACCACACAACGAGACCAGACTGTATTCTGTAAAAATATATATCTTTATATAGATTTTAAGCAGGCTTGTGAATACAGTCAACGTACTTTATGATACCGGTTGCAAATTACTTAGTTCAGGTTACCACAGTTCTTATGCAGTTCTCTTGAGGCCCGTAGGCCGGTGTTAACCAAAGTTCTTGGGGAGCCGGCGGCTTCCAGGGGATCTGTCCCACGTCGCGTTGCCTTCCCGGGGTCGCTGATCGTTGCGGCTCTTCAGCCGAGCAGGTCACTGGTCATCCGGGGCAGCGGTGTTCTGTGGCGGCAAGGTCCTCTCCTCGTCGTCCGCTCCGACCCTGGAGGCGGCGGCTGTGCGGCGGTGACAAGTGGCAGTACGGTCCCCAAGTGCAGGACGTACCCAGCCAAATGTCGGTGCAGCTGTGGGCTCACAGCTGGGCTGTCGGGCAGGCTACCGACCTTGCGGATTCTCGTAGGGCAACTGTCCGTCTTTGCAGGTGAGTGACTGCTCGTTATGCAGTCACCTCGAGAGCTCGGACCGGACGGGTCCTCCTTCGCTTTGCTCTCGGGCTCCCGGTGCAGTTGCGGTCACGGTGTTCGGGCCAGTGGCGGCTGGTCCTTACTTTGCTCTCGCTGTTGCTTTGGGCCCCGGTCACGGTGGTCGGGAGGGCGTTGATGCCTTAGAGGAGAGTCCTCTGTCGGTACTGCGGCGATGGTCAGCACCCGCAGTCGCTTTCTTCCAAGGGGGGTAGCGTCCACTGGTCCTGGGACGCTGGTCAGGGGGCAAGTTCAGTTGCAAGCCCTTGGAGATCTCTTCAGCAGAGTTTGGCACAAAGTAAAGCAAAAGTCTTCTCGTAGTCTTTTCTCCTTTCTCTCCTTCGGCAGCAAGGCACCAGACACAGGCAAGCGTCAGTACCCTTCCTTGTCTCTCACGGTCCTTCTCGTCGGGCAGAGTCCTTCTGTGGCCCAAACCGGATCTGATTTTCAAGGAGCAGGGCTCCTTCTTTTATAGGCCAATTCTTTTGTTCTCGCAGGCCAGGGGGGCCTTTGCATAGCCACTCTCAGTCCTTGAGTACCCCGGCGGGTGTACTCCGGCTTCTGCTTTCAGTGTGAGGGGCAGGCGCATCAGACGCCCCACAGGGGGTGGAGCCAGCATTGTGCGAACAGGGGCGGCCAGGGTACCTTGTTGATGGGGGCTTCGCCCTTCCTGGGCCAGGTGCCGGCAGAGTCATCCGCCGCTCCCCAGGAGGGTGGAGCCAGCATTGTGGTGGCCGAGCACATCTACAGTTCGAGTCAAGAGGCACTCCTACCTCCCACTAAGGTGTAATCTGCGCATTCACCACCTGTCATCCCTCCAGCCCTGTCACTCACACATCCCAGACAGTCAGATACACATACCAGCAGAGGCGGGCTGAAATGGTTAAGCAAGCAAATGCTAACTTTCTAAAAGTAGCATTTGCAAACCCAGGATACTAAAATAAACTTGACTACAAGAAATATCTTATCATCCTGAGTTCAGGCATACTAAACATGACTCGCTACCATGCTCCTTGAGCCTGCGGGAATTATATGGTGTAATAATTCCAGCAGCTCAGTCTGGCCTAATGGAGCAGGTAGCCTTCAATAGTGAAATACGGTCTCGGTTGTAAGTCACTACTAGGACATGCCACACACATCAGGGCCTGTCCTACCTTACACCTACAATGCACCCTGCCCGCAGGCCTACCATAGGGGTGACTAATATGTAGTCAAGGGAAGGGTCGAGGCGGGCAAGTGGGTGCACTTGCCCAGCTGGCGTGACGGTGCGGGACTGCACGCGGGTTCTGCGGTCGCAGTTCCCAGACACATCTTTACTGCTGCTTCGGTGGGTGGCGCAACCAGCGCTGCAGGCCCACCAGCAGTATTGGCATTTACAAGCCCCGGCACTCTCTAGTGCGCTTTACTAGGGACTGACAGTAAATCCAATGCACCAATCATGGATACCAATCGTAAATACACTTTTACAGTAGGGAGCACTTGCACTGCGGCACGGATCAGCCGTGGCGCAGTGCCCTGAGTATCGGAAAACCAGCAAACATCGGAGGCACATCAGCAAAAAGTGGAAGGGAGACTCACGCCAAGGTGCCAGGTCTAACACGGGTCGTTCAACTCTCAAAGTCATAGTCAGAGTTATGTTTTGAATATGTCTTGTCGTATCCACGTGTCTTCTTTTACTTTAAAACATACTGAAAGATAAAGAGTGGTGTGGCTCACTGGTTAGAGGCGGCAGACCCGTAAGCAGAGAACGGCCCGGGACCAGGGTTCAATTCCCGACGCGGCAGGGTCGTGGACCAGGGTCAGCAGACTTGATAATTCTCACCTCGGTGCCTACTCTAACTGGGGATCACACTCGGCAACTCTGGGCATTTGCTTGCCTCCTCTCCACAACGGCCCCCCACATACGCTGGGGATGCCTGGATTCACCTTGGAGATACCCAGTAGGGACCATCTCACAGGGAAAGCCAGGACGGGTTCCCCAGCGGTCTACTGCGCAGAGATACTCCTTCAGGAGTCGATTCTAGCGCATTACAAACCCACAATTAATTAATTCATTAAAATTGTTAACATTGTTTTTCCTATAAGGGGACATCAGCCATGTCTAAAAACATGAATATGTTTACAGGGATTACTGTAGATCCAATATCCTCGTTACTTTATCATATCAAAACACGTAGTGGCTGAATATGATGTTTTGGGTATGTATTTACAAATTACATGTCAGAACTTATATCACCACAAAACTATTCCTAGTAGTGGGGCTGCATGTGTGCATGGCTGGGGAAAGATACGATTGAGAATATGTATGTCTGTGGAAGGAAGATGGTTGCTCACTCACGGCATGAGAGTGAGAGGAATGCTAACCTCCTCTCGATGCAAGTACATCCCTGATGCTAGCACCTGCCTCATTACCCCTTTGCTCTGATTTCTACTGATAATTGTTTGTAAATTAAGAGCTCTCTTAGGTGACACATTAATAAAATACTTTCAAACCTCCTTTACACTTCCTTTGATGGGTTGGAAGTCTGACATCAGAATGAGAGAGTTTTAGCCAAGTCCCTGGCATAGTACATGATCAATTTCCTACTAGATTTCACCTTTATTCCATGTTAAGTTTTGAATATTTCAACTTGGATTCATATAGTCGACCAAATGAAGCGTACTCATGAACCTCGATGCTTCTTTATTAGAAATGGGCATGTTTTAGTTGGGAAAAGAACATATTAACTATTACAATGGTGGCAATGGGGTAGGAGCCGCACACCCAAGAAAGCTGTGGCTCTAATCAGAGAGGTACACATCTAATCAGTGCAATGGTCTAACTAGGGTAATGGTGCTCACCATACAAACATCCAACTACCAACTATGTGACACTACTGACCAAAAGATCCTAAAAACGTTCTCAAGACTGTGACTCAGTAATGCTAATAAAGTTAGCTGTCAGGATAAAATATGGTTAGTTGCAAAAACAAAAGCTCCAATGTGATGATGGGTAAAACACATCTTTGTAAATGTGCCCATTATAGTAGGGTATTGTAGCAGGACCATTATGTCAGACCATAATTAAGACACATTTATGGAAATGTTGTTGTTCATCCAGTTAAGCTTTCAAAATGGTGTGGTACAATGGAATAAACAGTGGTGGAATATAGGAACTTAAAGACTGGAGCTACTGCTTTGCACAGTTCATTTGTGGACTATACTATGGCATTCAACACCCCGGGCGCACATTAAGATGAATGGTAATGAACTTGGGAGAGTTATCCTCTCCAGAAGAGGGATTAGAGAAGGGTGTCCTATTTTAACTAATGTGTTTTGACATATACCTGTGTGGTTTAAAGTCTGGAACTAACTTTGCGATGCCAAATGTAAATGTAAGTGCTTGTTGATCTGCAATGTGTATGATAATATCATTTTGGACTACACACTAAAATGTCTTCACCATTCTCTAAATAGACTTCACATTCATGCCATTCAACCTTCTTTGATAACATGCTTAAAATGCACATGTAAACTCCTCTGCCAAAGATTCTTGAGGAAGAAAATGGTTGTTGACCAGAATAAAGTTGCATATAGTTACTATAAATAACTTGGCAATATGATAAACATTTGTACTCGTGTTGATTATATATGACAATGTAGAACTCTACACACTGTCTGGTTGGATATTCAATACTTGTGTGAAATCAATATTAAAATCTTACTTGGTGAAATTAATACATGTGATTTGCTAAGGTGCTCTAGTTCGTTTACCATATATATCATCTCAGGTTCTGCAAGAAGTAAAACTAATAGAAATTATTTTGCCCACTGTAAATTCATGTCAACAGAAATTGTTCATATAGAGTAGGGCCTTAGATCAGCCTAATGGGAATTTTAGCTCCATCTTTGCTGGATATTGAAAGCAGATAATAACTGCATTGATCTATAATGTGTTGGCCACACACGCAGCTGCGGTGTGAATAGGTACCAGGTATTTTCTATACACTGGTTTCCAAAACAATGAAAAAGGCTGCAGATAAATTGTCTTGGAAAGTAGTTTCCTTTTCCTAAATATCTGTAAATTGTTGATAATCCAGAGCGTATGATGGTGTATCTGGGCCTTGTTTGCATATTCAGTACCCTGAGCATGAAGTGGTACACAGATCAACAGATATTTAGATTGTGAAAGGATAGAATTGGATTTCTGAATTTCTATGAAGTATACAGATATCATTTATCAAATAAATAACTTGAAGTAGTATAACTCAACAATGGAACTCATGAATTTGTGTTGACAATAAATGGAGTATGCAAGTTCCAGGAAGATTGCCTATGATACGTCTCACAGGAGAGAAATGTAATTATATATGTTAATGGTATGACATTTTTTCTTCAGGAGCGTGGTCGAGGACCTCTCCGCAGCCTTCGACACCGTTTCACATCGCACTCTCGCAGCCAGACTTCACAAAGCGGGCATACAAGGAGCTGCCCTCGACTGGATCCAATCCTTTCCGTCCGGTAGAACCCAGAGGATCAGACTCCCTCCCTTCCTCTCCACACCCACCAACATCAACTGTGGAGTATCCCAGGGATCATCACTCAGCCCCAAGCTCTTCAACATCTACATGGCCCCCCTCGCCTCCATCGTAAGACAGCATGGACTCAGCATTGTATCGTACGCCGACAAAACCCAGCTCATCCTCTCACTCACGAAGAACCCCAAAGACACCAGACTTTGTTTACAGGAAGGAATGAAGAATGTGGCAGCCTGGATAAAGGACAGCTGCTAGAAGCGCAACTCAGAGAAGACCGAGGTCCTCATCCTCGGACCCCACACCTCCACCTGGGATGACATCTGGTGGCCCCCCGCCCTTGGAAACCCACCCACTCCGACAGACCACGCACGAAACCTCAGCATCATCCTCGACTCCTCCCTCTTCATGAACCACCAGATCAACACCGTCGCCTCCACCAGCTTCAACTGCCTGCACATCCTCCGCAGGACCTTCAAGTGGATCCCCCCGACTGCAGAAAGACAGTCACCCACACACTCATAACCAGCAGACTGGACTACGGCAACGCCCTGTACGCTGGAATCAACAGAACTCTACTACACAGACTCCAAACCATCCACAACGACGCAGCCAGAATCACCCTTGGAACACCTTGCCACAAACACATGACCCACACCTACGAGACCTCCACTGGCTCCCCGTCAAGAAAAGGGTTACATTCAAACTCCTCACCTATGCCTACAAATCCCTCTACAACATCGGACCCAAATACCTCAATGAGATAGTTTCCTTCCACGTACCCAAGAGGAACCTACACTCCGCTGACCTCGCCCTTGCGGAGGTCCCCTGCAACCGCAGAAACAGACAAGGTAGGAGAGTCTTCTCCCACATGGCAGCCAAGATCTGGAACGAGCTACCCGTGAACATCAGACTCTCCCCAACCCTGCACACGTTCAGGAAGGACCTCAAGACTTGGCTCTTCGACTGATCTGGAGCTGCCCCCTCCCCCCCCTAGTGCCTTGAGACCCTCACGGGTGAGTGGCTTTACAAACCCCTGATTGATTGATTGATTGAAATTTGAAATATATTAACTTGATAAACTATTACCTAAATAAATATTGCTATTGTGGGGGACAAATGCACAATACTTTTTGGGACTGTTGATGCCCCTTGATTCTCGTTGGTGTGTGTTTTAAGTAAATCTCTTTAATGGTGTATGGCTATTGATGTACATGCTCCCTCAGACATTTAATGCATGTAGTAATGTATAAGCTGTACGCATCATCACTGTTTATCCTATGTTGGGTACTAGTTGGTTATACAATCCTGTTTTTTCTCACCAAATTCTGATACATTTAGTTTTACTATTCGCAAAACTTTAGTTAAACCAATTCAAAGACTACAACAAGACTATAGCTTTCAGTATTGTAAATGTTTTATTTTTCGAATGCTCACATGTAAAATATCTGTCACATATATGGCATATAAAACTCACACTATGCAAACAAAGAAAATATGGCAGCTGCGAGGACACCACAATTGAAGATTAAATCTGAAATACCGCTCCGAGTCTTCCCACCTTTGTCGACAACTGCATCAGGACCCTGTCCTCTGATGCCCGTTGCTTCAAGCCCTGTTTTTGCTTTTGTCTGCTGTCTTCGACTACAAGGAACCCCACAACAACCCGTCAATGTCCAGAGCTGATTCTAAGAAAATAGAGTCACTTTTTGACTGAAACAACCCCAATCCCTGTATCAGACCGGTGATGGACAGTCGTCAGCTTTACTCCAGCATGATCAGAAGCCTGTGGTTTTTGAGTGCTTTTTGGTGGAGTTTTTATTTAAAACTTTACACATTGATATCGCTGGTTCTCCTTATAGTATATATGTAATTTTGGTGTCATTTTGTTCCTTAACCGCATGCGCGCTAGCACAATTCCGCTCCTGTGCTGAGTTTTTTAAAACTGCACTTTACGTGACGAGCTGGGCTCGTCATCAGCGTGCGAGGAGGCTACGCCATGGCGAGCCCAGCTCGTCATGAGCGTGGAAGGGGTTAACCCCTTGCGTGCTCCCGTCGGCCATTGGCCGATGGGAGCACTACCTCGCGAGTGCTGCCGTCGGCCAACGGAGCCCCGCCCACCTAATAGAACGCCCGCACCGCGGCGGAAAAACTGCTGCGATTAAGGCGTTAAACTATCCTCCATTTTTATAAATTGGAGAGAGGTATTTATTGTGTTGTGCTTTTTATTTTTTTTTATTGTTTTAGTACTTGCTTGACACATTTTCTTAAGTTAAGCCCATCTGCTCTGTACCATACCTATAAGGGGTTGAGCTCAGGTTTAAATTTCTGAAACCTTCAAAGGACCAAGCAAATTAGGTGCCATTGTTACTTGTGGTGGACTACTATGGACCCCAACTAATAATCCACTGTCTCAAACATATTGTAGAGGTTTTAAAATGAGCTGTACAAAGAGAAAAAGTTACCACTTGTGAACTTTCAGTTCACCAACTTCGGAGTGAAATAGAAGTGCACTCTTAAATTATCTATGCTTCACAAAATAATACTGATTTTGTTTGAAATCTATTTTCATACGTGCAGTGTCAAACACAGTTTCTTTTCAATCAAGTAAATTCAGGAGAATTTCAGCAGCATTGTTTACTTTCATAAAGGGGAAACTAGTATGATTGTAATCAGAGCTGTAACTCATAAGGTGAAATGTATCCACCTCATCGTTAAACTAGTAGTTAAGTAAACTCCTAGGAAGTCAAATATACCATGGCATTGAAAGTTAATACATTTCAAACTAACTGAAATAGTGCAAATGAAAAAATAGTGCCTGGACTACTCATTAGCATTTTAAGTGAAAGGAAAGCACAGAGGGTATTTTCAAAGCAAGCATTATTTGGAAATCTGATGATTGTATGCAGTTTGTTTACTAAATGTTTTACTTTAGTTTAAGTCTCACTCTTTTGCATCTGCATTATCTGTGGTTGGTGTAATTTCTTTATGCATTATTGCATTATAAAGATTTGATCAATATGGAATATGCAAGTATGTCTCTAATGCTTGCTTTCTTATGTATAGTTATTTATGCTGGCCATTTGCAGGATTCATAGACGTCCAATTATACTGCTGTTTGCCTGCACTTGGGTATATGCATATACACTTAGCCTCAGTTTTGTTGTTTCTTTCTGGAAAGGTTTTGGGTTGCCCTCTCTCAGACTTTATGAGAGAGCCGATGTACATTTTAGTGGGGAAGGTCATAGAACTAGATATGAAGTGGACAGCTACAATAAATATAGATAACTGCAGAGACCTTAATGCCCGCCTGTTAGAAACGGGACCCTGGCTGGCCAAGGCTCACGCCAAGGTCAGTCAGGGATCACCACTTCTAAGGTCAGGGCAAGGGAGTCACACACCAAGGTAACCCCTGCTCACCCTCTAGGTAACGTGGCGCGAGCAGTCAAGGCTAAACTTGGAGGCGGTATGTGTTAAGTATTTGCGCACGCACCCCAGCAACAACACCCAAGGCCCACCACAAAGGAGACTCCACACAAGGTTATATAAAAAAATAGCCTTTGTATTATAATAAACAAAACACATTAGATAACACACAAACTTTACAATGTGCCAGAGGCACGGGCAGAATTTACAAGGGAATTATGTACAGGACAGGGCCACATGGACCACTGTCAGGAGTAGGCACTTGTTAGAAAATAATACTTGTAGGTATACACTTAGGACATAAACATAGAATGATTAGCACCAAAATTGTAAATGCAGCACTCATCCAGTAATCACTGGTTAAGAGTAAATACCTCCTATGCAACCCTAAAACACTGTAGGAAAATTACGCAGGGAACTAGGACCTTATCATCAGGACCTAAGGAAGGAATACCAACACCTAAGCAGTTCACTCTTAGCAAAGGGAAGGAAACCTAAACATAAAATGGGACATCAACAATTGCACATGAGGTATTAAACACATTCAGAGGTGCAGATTAGAACATTTGCGCAAGAATCACATAGCAAGAAATCATAATGCGCAGGGTGCACATAGCACAACACTCGAAATGTCCCTCAGGCCAACTGGCCTTGAAAGGGGCGGAATGCCCTGAGTTTCAATGTCAGGGAAGCTGCGCAGGCAGCACAGCACACAAACCTAAACGTAGCAACTGTCCACTAAGTTCTGGACAGTTGTGAATAAGAACTGGGCAAACGTTGGAGCCAGGTGGGCTCAAGAACAAAGGTGGGCAAGGAGCCTCTCAGGGGCTCGCAAGGCAAATGCGCAAATTAGAGCTTCAGCGCTTTCAGAATAATGAAATGCCCCAGAGCCTCTCTCAGGGCTCTCAAGCGATGTGGGCGATGAGCCTCGCTGGGCTCGTAGATCAACTGCGGCTGTGATCCTCTCTGGGCTCGGAATCGGGAATGCCCTGAGCCACTCGGGGCTCTGAAGAACCAATGCGGGCGGAGCCTCTAGGGCTCAAAAACAAATGGGTCCCGGATCGTTGGAGTCCCTCACGGGGGACTCAGTAATCAAGCAATGCCCCACGTTCGTCAGAGCAGCCCGCTGCCTATAGGGGCCGCTCTACGTCAACAGACCCTGTCCCCGCACTCACCGGGTGTCTCACTGGGCCTGCAGGGCGGGGAAGCACTCTCTGCCGGTCTCCTTGCGGGGCTCCTCTTCACTCGTCCCGGAGCTCTCCCTTCTATCGGGAGCCTCGGGCAGGACACGCCGGCTGCTCCTCTCGCGCTCCCGCCTGGACCCGTCTCCGCTGCATGCCGCCTGACTTCCGCCGGGGCCGCCAATGGCAGCGCGGCCCTGGGGGTCAGGAGGCGGGACTTCCGGGTCGCGGTAGGCAGCGGCCCGGCAACGATTTCCAGTGCTCCTGGGCTGCGGCGGTGATCTCCTGGGCAATGCCGGGTGGGCACCAGCTTTAAATAATAAAATCTCAACGGGGCAATGCCGGGTGGGCACCGGCCTCTAATTAAAATAGAAAGCGAGGTGGGCACTCGCTGGCCAAAAATCGGCAAATCGGCTCCAATGCCGGGTGGGCACCGGCAATGTCAATAAAGCGCTCCCAAGCGCTCTGGGAGCAAAGGAGAAGCGCGCTCAGCGCTAAAAGGGAAATAAAGCGCGCCTAGCGCTACAAGTCAAAATAAGAGCGCTTCCAGGCACAGCAGAGCTCCAGCAAGGTCTGGAGGCAGGCAGGGGGGCAAGGCAGGGCCAGAGCCAGCACACTGGGTCTCCAGGCAGGGAGACAGTCCAAGTGGCGGTCCTCCTGGCCCCAGCAGCAGCAACAGCCCCCTCTGGCAAGGATCCTGGAAGAAAACCAAAGAACCAATTGTATGGGGACACAGCCCCTTCTTATACAGTAAAATCCCTTTGTCTCAGGGTGCAGGGTGGGGGAAAACCAGTCGCAGCTGGTTTTGAAGTACTCTGTTTACCTCAACCACCCTCTCTATTCACTGGCAGGGCTAGGGACATCTGCCACACTACAGGGGGTGGAGCCAGCATTGTCTGGGGAAAGTCCAGGCCCATCAGGGACCAGGGGCACTCCACCCAAGCCATCAATATGCTAATCTCACACTCACCACCGGGCAGACCCATCCAGCCTTCCTGGAGCCAGGCTCACCAGCCAGCTCCAGCTAATCACACGGCAGCCATATTTTACAGTAATATGCCAAGTCCTAGAAATGGCATTTCTACTCATGACACACACATACCACATACACCATTGTGAAGCATTCATTCCCACGAACTCGCACATACCAAATTCGAGCATGCACTCCCCACGCATCAGGAACTACTAGGGACACCGACATTCCCCATGCATCCCTATGGGAGAGCAGGCCAGCCTAACTACACGCACGCACTTTACTCTGGGACACAGGGAAAAAGTGCGCACAGACCAGAAAATCATCCATACAGATCACAGATCTAGAGCAAAAAGATTAGGGGTGAACCTGCCTTAAGGGCCAAGTCCAACACAACCCCCTTCCAGCCAAAACGCAGGGCAGACCAATCACCACCGTGATGGACTTACCTGCTTGGGGCGATAAAACACGGACGCGGGCCCGCAACTGCAGGGACACCCTCCTGTTTTACGCCACGGTGAACCCCTGGGGTTCTTTCTAAAACTATGGTAGGGACTAACTGGACTACCCCACTGGTACTCTCCAGCTGCCCTCGGCCAGGACCAGGCCCTAGGCCACCCAGGTGCCACTGGTTCCTGCCAACTCACAAAGTGGGGGTAGTAACCCCTGGCACATAACAGCCATTTTCCACTCTTCCTGTCTGCAAGACAGGGCTAGACTGCCACTGGTTCTCCGGCCTAGGATCTACAACCTTAGGTGGACCAGGAGTCTCAGGGAAGGCTCTCCTCCCCTTACTTCTTCTCCTAGGGTTCCTCCTCCTCCTGCGAGGGGTACCATTCTCCCAACCTAGGGTTTTACCCCTCAGGTGGAACCGGGGTCAGAGGTGGGCTCTCCCACCCTCTGCACCCCCTTCCAGAGTCCTGCTCCCTCCCAACCGGGGCGGTACCTCTGGAGAAAGAACTGGTCTGGACACTGATTACAGTATTCCCACCCTTCAGGTCAGGCAACCCCTGAACCTGGACATCCAACCTCCGGTCTAGAACCTTTGGTGGAATCACTGCCTGGCACTCCAGGACTTCTGGGGACTCACATCCTATCCCCCAATCACTCATTTCACTGGACTTCTGTACTCTCCCTCCTGGAGCAGTACTGCCAGACTCCACAACTATAGAAGCTCCACTCACAGATGCTCCAGGTCCTCCACACACTAGGAGATCTCCCTCAAGTGGACTAACATAATATAATCAAGAAAGAGCGGTTGAGAAAGTAAATAAGAAATCACCAACAACATCATGTAGGGCAGCCTGATAGCAGCCTGATAGCAAAGAGAAAAGGATGATGAGGAATGTCCAGATCGAGGAATCATAAAAGAGTCTAAAGAGAAATAAGAAAATAGCAGTCAAAAGCAGATATATGAAGAGAGAAAGGGTCCACAAATAAATAGCATTATCATCCATTTCAAAACAGCTGAAACAAGTGAGAGATAAAGAGTGACACAAGTTGGGAGAATTATTGCAAGACAGAAGAGCAGGTTATGTGAAGTAGGCTGAACATCGACCATACTTCACATAGGCATATAAGAAAATGGATCCACAATCAAGTCAGCTCACTCTCTATATATTCAGTATTGTGCAAAAGTAAGCATTCAGTGCCTGTGAGAAGCAGCATTGAATCCCTGGAGGCACAGTTGTGTGGATGGCTCACATACCTGGTTCGCATATCCAGTAGCTGTTGGACCAGTTCTTTTATTTGCTTCTTCTTGATTTCATTTTGTTTCTGCTCATGTTGGTACTTCTGAATAGCTCGTTTTCTCTTAGCATAGTTGTCCTTCAGGAACTCATCAAATGTCTCAAAGTTAGCGATGGTCTGACAAGAAGAAGAAATTTTGCATTCTAATCAGGTAGGAAGGCGGCAAACTTGCAACACCCTCCACACGGTTTAAGCCCAGACACACCTTCAGTTGACAATAATCTTCAATCAGGTTTCGAGCCTTGCCAAAGAGTAGAAAGGTGAAAGGAGATTGGCTAGTCTCAATCCTCAGAATAGATTTACAATGCTTGATCCACATCTATTTACTTTTCCATGAGAATATGAAGTTCAACACTGCAAGAGGGGTGACATGAATGTTGTGTGTTCAATACATGGTTGTATGTGAAGAGTTGTGCTTTGTTATTTAATGAATGCCTGCAAGATCTATTTACCTGAATTGGGCCACAGATATTTGCTTGTACGCTGTAAAAACTCTTGACTCAACTGTCTTAGGTTTCTGAATTAAAATGTCTGTTATAAGTAATAGGAGAATTGTGAAACACATACAAAGTATAGACTAGTGTACCCCAACCTGAACATGTTATGACTAAGAATTTGCAAAGGGATTCTCTAGAATGAGCTGATATATCTGTGCCCTTTAAATTATTTTACTATACTGGAGGTATCTTAGTCGGCATAAAACACAATAAAAAGGTTGTCTACCAACTCCTTGCACCTTAACATCCAAACCATTCTCTCAGCCCTAAACCTCCATTTATTCCTGCCATATTTTCCTCACCCACAGTTTGTTTCAAACATCAGACAAAGACTCTTTATAAAGTGTAATTCAGAATCGCGCTGTCTCTAATAAAATTGTTGCACGTCTATTTAATCACTCTATATAATAAGAATACTATTTTCTGAAAATACGTTTTTTGTTATTTTCCTTTGCAAATTGCTGTGGATTTGAATTATTTTGTCATTTTAACAGCAACAGTTTTCGGTAACTATTCTATATATTTATTTCTTATTTTGGTCACTTGCTTCATGCTTTTGTATTTTACTGCTAGAGAGGAAAAGTGGCGGCAGGTAGGGAACAGGGGGTGAGGAGGCGAGACGGGGTTGAAAATATAAAAAAAAATACTTATCTTTTCTGACAGCCACACCTCTGCTCTTCCTGACTCCAGTCCGGAAGAAGCTGCAGGAAGCACCTGGCATACAGGCTCCCCTGAGCCAATCGTTGTGATTGGTCTGAACGCCGTGGATCGGCACTCAGATCGGGACAGGGAGCCTGTGCACTTTCCCCACCAGCCTGTCCATTACAGCCTGGTGGGGAATATGTAAAGTGTGCATGACTGATTGGCCGGCAAAAACTACCGGCCAAGCAGTCATGCCCACTTAGTGTGCACAGTCCACTCCTGCTCCCACCCGGAGCCAACAGCTCCAATCGCACCCCAACACAGCCTTAGCAACCAAAAGTAAAAGAATGATAACCTTGTTATTATTGTTGTATCTTTTCCCTTTTCACTGCTCTGAGAGCAGTGGGGCGAAGCTCCTTCTTAGCAGAGGAGTGGCCACTGGAGAGGAAGGAGAGTTAGGGAACTCTTGATTAACAGGTTTCCACCTGACACACCATTGGAATGAATAGCTGAAACATCAAACAACCAGAAGTACTTATGTCGAACTTCTCTGCAATAAACATCGAGTTCAACAGGCAGGGCACACAAGTGTATTGAAGCTGTCCACAATACCACCGCCATGGCCTCAGTCCTCAGCAAATTTATTAGCACCTAGGATTGACAGCAGTCCCAGGAATAACTATATATTTCAGATACCTGAAAGGGGCCACAATGCCCTCACAAGCTATGTCATCAAAAGGGTGGTTTTGTTGTCTCTGTACTCTATATCACAGCAGTCGTGGCAGCTGTATACATTGGTGAACAAATGTAGCAGCTGGTGCAAACGGAATACCTTAATGCAAACTTTTCTAAAGCATTACTATGCCACACCTGGCTTTACAGGAGGGTTCATGGAGAGGAAAGCAGCATGAACTAGATGGCACTTCTAAAGAACCATGTTTGAGAGCCTGTGATAATTTAGAAGATTATATACTGGACGTGAAGGGAGGTTGCGCTGGAAAGAATGTGCAACAGCCTGCAAACATGCCGCCGTATTTGAGCAATCTTCAGTGTCATCTTACCTTTCCCCACTAGGTGATACACAACACAGGACATAACATGTAACCAAAAAGCACAGGAAACCCTTGTGAACATGGAATAGTAAAACCCAATCTCATTAATCTCTAAACCAACTCTTTGGAGGACCGTTAGATTTCAGGGATGTCTACCACACTGTAAAACAAATACAATTTCGATCAAATCACCACTCCAAAAAGGTAAAACCGAGTACTTTCTCATGATGTGTTGCCCCAACATTTGAGCACCAGAAAACCGTTGAACTTGGTAGGGTAAAATCCAACCCAATCCACCCTGCACCCATATCTTCACACATTCCCAATCTTGGCCAAGAAGTCTCCACTGGTGAATTATAAGCGTGATTCTTTGCAAAACCATACTCGATCTATGCACATTTCTCAACTATCTTGCCTTGACATGTCATCAACTTTATTAACCAGGTCTCCCAGGGTGTCCACAATAGTGAGCAGACAAATATGAGGGTGAGGATAAAAACCGGGAAGGCCCAAATGGCATATGGCCTGCATCTTACACCCTGGGTAGAGAGATATCACTTGGTGCTACATGCACACTTGCAATGTACTAACTCCCTCACATGCACACACAAACACTCCAAACAAATTCAACACAGGTGTACATCCACCCATTGCAATTTCATTCACATCACACTCATCACAGATCAAGTACTTACAACACTACAGGCCTAATTCACAGAATGCTTTCAAATCTACACCCTTAGGTTTATACCTTATTTTTGTAGATTTTAAAAAAATTCCATAAATCTCAAAGTTTGCCACAAGTTTCCAAGGAATCTTCCACATGAAAATATAAAATAAATATATATAGTTTTACACCGTTTCCACCACAATATGTTTCAAGAAAGGAAAAACCCCTCTCCTAAACTCCGATCAATTAACAGGATGTTACATTCATACTCCCACCTCTAAAAACGGATTTACTCCAACCATTTTCAGGAATAAAGCTTCAAATGCATACATGGAGGCAATGGACCCTGCAAAGGTTTCTGAAATCCCACCAACTCACAAGTAACCGTGGGCGGCCAGCTACGCTCCGTCTGCGGAGTGTGCGTAGTTCCGCCTACTCCGCATTTTGCGGAGCTGGCGGAGCCAGGCGGCACTACGCACGCTCCGCAGACGGAGCGTAGCTGGCCGCCACCCGCCTCCCTCCCGCCCTCCCTAAATACTTTAAAATACAAGAACGCAATAATTTTAAAAGCACTTACCTTGCCGCCGCTGGCCGCCGCGTTCCCCGGGGCTCGTTCTCTTCCGTCTTCCGTATTTTGCAGTAATGCGCATGCGCGGACGACCGCGCATGCGCATTTTCACGAGAAAATGCGCATGCGCGGCCGCCCGCGCATGCGCATTACTGCAAAATACGGAAGACGGAAGAGAACGAGCCCCGGGGAACGCGGCGGCCAGCGGCGGCAAGGTAAGTGCTTTTAGAATTATTGCGTTCTTGTATTTTAAAGTATTTAGGGAGGGCGGGAGGGAGGCGGGTTGCGGGGCTGCCGGCCAGTGGTTTTGCGGAGTGGGGCTACGCGGAGTGCGGAGGTGGGCGTAGTTTCTCGCCCACTTCGCGTAGCTCCGCGAAGCCCCACTCCGCGAACTCCGCCCAGGCCTACTCACAAGTTTGTAGGTGTGCTCACACTTTCCAGGGCATACCTACCCTGGAATTTTCACTTCCCGCTCATGAGAAAAGATTTACCCCCATACAAAATTACACCATACTGTGGTAATATGTGTGAGTGAAAAGATTTACAAGTGTAAATTCTCGGTTTTTGAATACAAAACAAGAATTTGCAATCGAGGCAGGGCATTTGGATAGGTGAAGTGTGCTTTCCCAGGCAAACAAGAATGTGCAATCGAGGCAGGGCATTTAGATAGGTGTCCGGACGAGACTGAGACACTCCTCATCTCGAACAAGGAGGACAACCCACAAATCACCGAATGGCTAAAAGCAATTGATGCGCTCAAAGGGAATCTTACTCTAGCAGACTCTGTTAAATGTCTAGGCGTCACCTTAGATTCTAAACTAAACATGATGAAACACATTAAGAACTCGGCCAAAAGTGCACTCTTTAACCTTGGACTTCTGAACAAAATCAAACCCTACATTCCAAACAAGGATCTCAAATTGGCCACATTATCTCTGGTACTGTCAAGACTGGACTATGGGAATGCAGTCCTAACAGGTATTCCTAAATCGTACTTGGCACCGATCAAAACAACATTACATGCGGCAGCCAGAATGATCACCGGCGTCAAAAGATCTGATCACATCTCCCCTACACTCAAAGAACTCAAATGGCTCCCAGTAGAAATTTGAAGTAATTTCAGAACACGAAAGATACCAAGGGTCTAATCTGATTCTGTAAGTGATAGGAACCTATTTGTGGTATTCCAGATCACGAATATCAAGAGGTTATATACAAAGTTGTAAAGGAGAAGAGAGAGAAACGAGAGATTGAAAATAAGAGAAAAGTGTACCCATCAGCCCACATAGTAGCGGAACTTAATCATCTGGGTTGTTGTTGTCGGTTGGTATTCGATAAACTCTTCCACAGGCGGACACCTGAGGCTAGCTAATCTTGGACCCACCGGATGAGCAATCAACCAAACAAGAACCATGAGAGTTATAAGGCTGTAGGGGCAAGTTGCAGTGTTTAGAAAATGTGAAAAAGTGAAAGGGTGTAAACAAATAGAGTGGCGATGTAAAAATGCCTGTCTTGATGTCTCAAGAAACTTTATTAGGTGCGCCCATCAAGACGGCATGATTAAAAGCAGAGTGGAAATAGTATGTAATTTTTTTTTACTATTCACCATGAATGTTAATTGGTCAACATGTTTCAGCCCCTCGGGGCTTTCGTCAGGACCTATGATGTTCACTACTGCAACACTTACCACGTGCTGTGATAGATCATTTTCATTTTTTAGACATACCCAATGTAAAGTAGTCGCATGTCTTTGTTTTTCAACCTTCTCCCAAATTTGTAGGGAGGAATTGCCTCACCTCACCTGGCACTCACTCAGGAAAAAGAGGCCACGCACTTTCCGTTGTTGCCTCGGTCTGGCAACTGAGCCGAGTTGAACATCATAGGTCAACTCGGACAGCCTGCCTAACCCAAAAATCCCTCCATACCGGCAAACCCGACTACCTGGCAAAAAAACTCAAAAAAGCAGGCCAATCCAGTAATCTGAGAAGCTCTAACGAACACGTTACTTACCTTCGGTAACGCTTTTTCTGGTAGATACAGTATCTGCCTGTGGATTTCTCACCTTGTGAATATCCCCTTGCATCAGCAACATACGGAAATTCTTTCGTAGCTTTGCGCCGACGTGGGCGACGTCATAGAGGCACATCATCGCGCGCGACTCCGCTGACGTCACCGACACCATATTAGGCCCACGCCGGCGTGATGACATCAGTTCCGCCCTTTTTTCCGTAAAATCGAGGCACACGGATGGACCAATGACAGTAGATATATATACAGTATAAAAAGTCAAGAAGAATCCCTGGAGAACAGTATTTACTCAATCACACTAGATATTCTGAGCCTCATTCATAATCACTGGTCACAAACTATTTTATATCGTTCACAGACTTTTATTAAAAAACATTGGCACATATAAATAAAACACAATTCATTACATAATAAATTCTGAAACTCATAGGAGAGACAACTTATTAATACAGTAACAACAATATTAAAAAAATAATTTATCAATGTATGAAAATATCCACAGAAAAGGAAGCACCAATTCAACACATCCTATCTAAGTTAGATTTCAAATAAAGCACATGACATTTAAAATTGGAAACAAGACCCCAACAGAAAAAAACACATCTATAAGTGGTACTGATTTCAAGATTCGAAAGCCCTTGTTATATTTTGGAACACATCTCCACTTCACCAATAGACCTGATAACAGAGATTTCCTGGGCTTGAATTCTAAGGAACAAGAAAAAGCGTCAACGCGTTTCGGTGTCTCTGCCTTTTGATAATGGCACACCTTCCTCAGGACAATTTTGAAGTAGTTGGGGTTAACCTCATGTGTCCTTTCCTGTGTATTATAAAAGGAATAATTCAATACATGGAATAAACGATTCCTGTTATATTTTACAAAAGATCGTATCTTCTCTCTTCAATGTGTAATTCAAACATCTATGTTCCTATCCATGCCTCGCAGATACATGAATACCATACTATATACATATAGCCTCTAAGATGTTAACGACAAAGCATCAGTTGTCCTTCAATCTTTTTATTTACCACTGCCCTCCGTTATAACCTAGTTGATGACCAGTTCTTACTACATCTACTCATACAGTCATACAGTTCATTCACACATATTCAACTAACCCTTAAAAGTAAGGTTCCTTATCTTATGGATGGAGTCAGGACCTCACATTCTCCTGGATATTTAGAATCGACCGTTGGAGTTTTTGCGGTCTAAAAAGGCACATTATTATGTGTATGTTAGTCCTTATGTATGTTCAAGGATATTTGTTCCATTACTTCTGTCTATACGTTGAAACCTGTATAGTTACCGTTTTAGTCGGATCCCTTGCTCTTTTTTATTCTCAGATTCTAATGGGAGCCCTGTCGGGTAGATGGACGATCCTTCGGATATAGGAGGTTCATCTGTTATAGGGATGAAATCCCTGCATCGAGAAATACCAAATTATTCTATTTAACTCGGGGGATTGTGGAATAAACACCTCACTTTATTAACACATCCTTCATTAAAACAAGTTTTTCTAATAAGCCATTATATTACTTACCTACTGATTTTATAGGGTCGCCTTTATAAAGAATATGAAGAACTGTTCTCAGGATACGAGAGTTTTGTGGCTGGGGCCCCTGTATGTGAGGTAAACCCAAATGTTTTTGTTACCAGGAATTTAGCGTATAAATATCTCTAGAAAAAACAGTTTCACCGCTAGTATACATACCTACTGATGTGGGGGGATGCCGTCTCCCCGTGGTATTCTTTCTTTCAAACGTTCCCCATCTATACCTCTGGATAGTGGTAGGTGGTTTGGACGTGGATGTGTCCGTTCTATTTGGAACGTAAAATGCATAGTTTTGCACTCAATTTTAATTTCAATATTGGAGGGTTTAAATTTTAGCATTTGTATTTGATACAAGGCATTTAGCATAGCGCTATTCCCTGTTTTTATAGATTAGGTATAGTTTTTAAAGGTTGTTTCTACCCCTATGTTACCTTCGTTAACGAGGACTGCTATTCTATATACAGTGGGGCGGTCAGGTCCCCTTTTAATTCACTGACCTATGGTTAAGATACGCTGTATTGTAAGCTGCGCTATACATAAGTTGAATTCATTAAGCGTGGTCTACACTGGTTCCTCCTCCCACGGTACTGACTATGGTACTGGCTACGAGTACGGGTCCCTCCCACTGTCAAAATAGGGTTCTTCCCGCTTATCTACGCGTTTGTTCGATATGCATACGACGACTACTATTATACATTCAGTGAGATGATCAGTTCCCCTTTTAATTCACTGACCTGTAGTCAAAATAGGGTTCCTCCCGCTTATCTACGCGTTTGTTCGATATGTATATGGCAACTGCTATTATACATGCAGCGAGATGATCAGTCTGATCAGTCTGTGAACGGTATAAAATAGTTTGTGACCAGTGATTATGAATGAGGCTCAGAATATCTAGTGTGATTGAGTAAATACTCTTCTCCAGGGATTCTTCTTGACTTTTGGTCTGGCACGCTGGTATCCAGTTTAAAGATTTATTATCACCAAACCCCCCTCACTCCTCACCCCAACAGACACGTTTCGCATTTGCAGGCTTAGTCAGTGTTACGCTAGTGCAAAGTACATTTCGCCATTTAAAGCCATTAGACAGTTAAACATTTCATAGACATAAAAGAAGGGCTACTGGCATACAAAAGAATGGAGGCCATCTTGTACTGTGCAAATTGCATGAAAATCCAAGGCTGACAAATGGCGACTTGAAGTAAAAGTGCATAGTGCTCATTAAAAACATATAACGTAATTCTATTGATACACATTTTTTTTACACAATTTTTAAACACAGTGAAAGAGATAAGTATGCGCACCATTCCTTTCGCTGACTCTGCAGTATATTCTGCCCAATCTTTAAGTAACGCTGGATCCGGCTTTTCATATGAGGGCACAGTGTAGATACGTAGCCCTCTCGGTATCCTGCCACACTCGATATATCTTTCCAGTGAGGTGGCCTCCCACCATTTACGTATCTCGCGTTCTTGTACTTTTTCTAGTCTGGAGAATAGCGTTTTCAAAATACTGGCGGGGGCGTTTTGGGTTGTAGGTTTGCTTGGTTGCGCCTGTCTTGTTGTTGAGCTCCTGAACACAAATTTGGCAGCAGACTCTCTTTCTCCCGAGATACCATCAACGTTCGACATGTCTATGTTGTACTGCTATTCACTGTGTTTGTTACAAAGAAGGGGTGGTGACGTAGTCACTATGGTTTGTCGGGGTTTGGTGTTTACTTGCGGTACCTTCGAAGATGAGGCTAAGCGTGTGTAAGATGAATTCAAATCGGCGTTCACTTACCGAGTTAGCCGCCAGTTCTTGGTTCCAGCCGCCGCCGACGCGTTTCCAGTCACCGCTTGGCAGACCCGCCAGTTAGCGCTTCCGTGTGTGGGTTGACTTCTGAATCACCACACTTTATTCCGATGTTGCCACAATCCTTTTGCTTAATCCGCCTCGGGGCATACGGTCATATTAGTTTCTGGCACAGTTTAGTTCACCGCCGTAGCTCCGCTTCTCTCCGGGTGCCAAAACGCCCGCGTTGGTGAGACGCTTCGATATTACTCCACGTTCCTGCGTCCATGTACTGGTTTCAGAAAAAAGTGGCTGGCACGCTGGTATCCAGTTTAAAGATTTATTATCACCAAACCCCCCTCACCCCAACAGACGCGTTTCGCCTTTGCAGGCTTCGTCAGTGTTACGTTAGTGCAAAGTACATTTCGCCATTTAAAGCCATTAGACAGTTAAACATTTCATAGACATAAAAGAAGGGCTACTGGCATACAAAAGAATGGAGGCCATCTTGTACTGTGCAAATTGCATGAAAATCCAAGGCTGACAAATGGCGACTTGAAGTAAAAGTGCATAGTGCTCATTAAAAACATATAACGTAATTCTATTGATACACAATTTTTTTACACAATTTTTAAACACAGTGAAAGAGATTTAAGCAAACAATTCAGTTTTCTTAAACAGATTTTCTTTTTATAAGAGGGTTATATATGCAGTGTCTCTTGTGGACCTTTACCCTATAGAGTGTGGAATTGTTAGGAAAGATAATTTCCTATTTTGCGTTTAGTTATTAAGCCCTGAATGGGCAATTTTACAGGCAGTACAACTTATTCTTGTAAGGACATGCAGATCAGTGGGGAAAGGGACTTATTACTTTAAGATGGTTCATGAATCATATTTGTCCTATTTTACCCCGTATTAGTTTCTGTGCACAGTTTATAGGTGGACCCAAAGTTCTTCATTATTGTTAAGTCCCCACGGAGTCATAGTTTTTAGCCTGATGATATGCTTTGACTCAAGAATGCGTAGGGACTTGTCTCTGTCACCACCCGCTCTAATTTGGGTGCCTGATCGATGCAGTAAAAACTAAGTTTCTCCCAGTTGCTCTGATGGTATTCTGCGAAATGGCGGGCAACAGGGTATGTTTTGTCCCTATTTGTAATTGCCCGCATGTGTTCTAGGATCCTTAGTTTTGCAGGTTTTATAGTGCTGCCAATGTATCGCAGCTTGCAAGGGCAAGTGAGACAGTAGATAGTATATTCTGAGTTGCAATTAAGCAACTGTTTTATTTTTATGTTGGGTTTCTTGTCACCTGTGCGATTAGGGTACTCTGACACTTTGCCACTAAATCTGCATGCCTTACATTTAAGACAAGGAAAAAAGCCCGCTGATTTGGATAATTTGATGGGTTGGATCATTGTTTTAAAATGACTGTGGACCAGATGGTCTGCCAGAGAAGGACATCTTTTGTGTGTGATTAGTGGTCACTGCGGCAGATTCTTTTTGAGGATCTTGTCAGCGGTAAGTATATGCCAGTGTTTTTGAAAAATGTTAACGATTTCTTCTTACTTGGTGTTGAATTCAGTTATCATTCGTACCTCATCAGGTGCCTCTGTTCTTGGTTTAGGTATTAGGAGATCCCTCCTATTAATCCCGGAGGCTTTCATACTGGCCTGTTTAAGGATGTTTTTCTTATACCCCCTTCTCTCAAACCTTTCTTGTGCCTCAATCGTCGCCTGCCTATAGTCTTGTTCCAAAGAGCAATTTCTCTTCAGGCGGAGAAACTCGCCATATGGTACATTCTTTACCAGACTCCTAGGATGGGATGAGCTGGCATGCAGAACTGCATTACCCGCCGTAGGTTTTCTGTACAAGCGGGTTTGCAAGATGTTATTGTGCACAAATACTTCCAGATCTAAGTAGTTAATGCTGGTAGTACTAATGGTACTTGTAAATTTTAAGTTGAGAGTGTTGGTATTTAAAATGGCAATGTACTTTTCCGCAGATAGAGGATCACCGTGCCAAATTAGGAACAGGTTGTCTATGTATCTGGTCCACATAAGGATCTTTTTAGTCCATTCATTGTTGGCATCTTTCCATGCCTCATGCTTCTCCCACCAGCCCACGAACAAGTTCGCGTAGCTGGGGGAGAAGCATGAACCCATGGAAGTACCCCTCTTCTGGTTGTACATAGTCCCATCAAATAGAAAGTTGTTATTAAATAAGCAGAGTCTGATCATAGACAAAATCATGGTACTGTGACTACGAAAATGTTCGGGTTTTTGATCTAAGAACCACTTAATGACGGTTAGACCCTCCTCATGATTGATGCAGGTGTATAAATTCACTACATCTAATGTAATTAATAACATTTCGGAGTCCCATGTTATATTGTCCATGATGCTTAGGAAATCCTGAGTGTCTTTCAGATAGGATGGGAGATCTTTTACGAAGGGTGCTAAATATGAATCAATAAATCTGGAGGTATTTTCAAGGAGGCTCCCGATAGAGGACACAATTGGGCGTCCTGGAGGTCTTTTTGCATGTTTGTGTACCTTTGGAAGGTGGTAAAAAGTTGGTACAATTGGTGCTTCACATTTCAGAAAAAGGTACTCATCCATAGTTAACATGCCTTCTTTCTGCCAGTTGTCTAGCATATTGTGGAAAGTCAAAATGCTTTTGTTATATTCTGTTCTTTGTATAGGAGTATAACATTCCTTGTCTCTCAATTGTCTGTGTGCCTCCACAAGGTAATGATCTCGATCAAAGATAACAACGTTTCCTCCTTTATCTGAAGGTTTGATTTCGATAGTTGTATCTTCTTTGAGTGATCTAATTGCCTGCCACTCTCTTTTCGATATATTTGATGTTTTTTGATTCATTTTTCTTTTCGCTCCGGATGAGATTTTGTCAAGATCTTCGAGTACCGCTTCAATAAAAAGATCAATGGCATCATAGTTAGTGATAGGCAACTTTTTTGACTTGTTCTTCATAATACTTGGGTCTCTTTTTTGCATGATAGTAGTCTGTTCTGCCGACTCAGCAGTTGTGGTGTTTAACATAAGTTCTTGTGTGGGTCTTAGAAGTATATCTGCCAGTTCTTCACATGTTGGTACATCATTTTGATTTATAATTGGAACTGCAGACCTTGATTCTGTGATTTCAGTTTTTGGAGATTGTAAAAAAATCTTCTTGAACTTGAGTTTCCTGATGTACTTGAATAAATCAATCCGTACTTTCACGGGATCGAAGTCACTGGCTGGGCAGAAGCTTAAGCCTTTCTTGAGAATGGAAATTTCATTGTCCGTTAATTTTCTCTTGGAAAGGTTTATGACGTTGTTGTCTTCTTTGTCTGTTATCTTCTGCGATTCAGTCCGCTTCTGGTGACCCTCGGAGATGCCGCTGCTTGTTGGGCCCCACCTCTTGCCCCTCTTGCCCCTCCGCGTCCTCCTCTTTGATTTTGTTGGGGTACCGGTGGGTGATTCCTTTGTTGGGGGCGGAGACGGGTTTCCTTGATCACCTCGAACTCGTCAAAAAAAGGACTCTCAGTTGTCGCTGCTTTCTCTTTGATGCTTTCAGTTTGTTCACCTTCCGACACTTCAGATTCCTCTGTGTCCTCGTTTGTAGGTGTCGCATTCGTCTGGGCCAACCGTTTTCTGGTGGCATCGAATTTTCTGGCGAATGTTAGGATTCTTCCTGAGAGGTAGTCCTGCTCATCTCTGAGAAAATTTGATTGCTTTCTCTTTCGGATGCTTAGTTTGTAGTCTTTAATTCTTTTGTTCATGATATCTCTAAGTTCTTCGATTTCTTTGGAGTCTTTTTCTTTGGCTATTTGTTCCTCTATGTCAGCTATTTCTTTCAGACATTTTTCTCTGTCACTCCATGCATATTTAATAAGTATGTGCACCATTCCTTTCGCTGACTCTGCAGTATATTCTGCCCAATCTTTAAGTAACGCTGGATCCGGCTTTTCATATGAGGGCACAGTGTAGATACGTAGCCCTCTCGGTATCCTGCCACACTCGATATATCTTTCCAGTGAGGTGGCCTCCCACCATTTACGTATCTCCCGTTCTTGTACTTTTTCTAGTCTGGAGAATAGCGTTTTCAAAATACTGGCGGGGCGTTTTGGGTTGTAGGTTTGCTTGGTTGCGCCTGTCTTGTTGAGCTCCTGAACACAAATTTGGCAGCAGACTCTCTTTCTCCCGAGATACCATCAACGTTCGACATGTCTATGTTGTACTGCTATTCACTGTGTTTGTTACAAGGAAGGGGTGGTGACGTAGTCACTATGGTTTGTCGGGGTTTGGTGTTTACTTGCGGTACCTTCGAAGATGAGGCTAAGCGTGTGTAAGATGAATTCAAATCGGCGTTCACTTGCCGAGTTAGCCGCCAGTTCTTGGTTCCAGCCGCCGCCGACGCGTTTCCAGTCACCGCTTGGCAGACCCGCCAGTTAGCGCTTCCGTGTGTGGGTTGACTTCTGAATCACCACACTTTATTCCGATATTGCCACAATCCTTTTGCTTAATCCGCCTCGGGGCATACGGTCATATTAGTTTCTGGCACAGTTTAGTTCACCGCCGTAGCTCCGCTTCTCTCCGGGTGCCAAAACACCCGCGTTGGTGGGACGCTTCGATATTACTCCACGTTCCTGCGTCCATGTACTGGTTTCAGAAAAAAGTGGCTGGCACGCTGGTATCCAGTTTAAAGATTTATTATCACCAAACCCCCCTCACCCCAACAGACGCGTTTCGCCTTTGCAGGCTTCATCAGTGTTACGTTAGTGCAAAGTACATTTCGCCATTTAAAGCCATTAGCCAGTTAAACATTTCATAGACATAAAAGAAGGGCTACTGGCATACAAAAGAATGGAGGCCATCTTGTAGTGTGCAAATTGCATGAAAATCCAAGGCTGACAAATGGCGACTTGAAGTAAAAGTGCATAGTGCTCATTAAAAACATATAACGTAATTCTATTGATACACAATTTTTTTACACAATTTTTAAACACAGTGAAAGAGATTTAAGCAAACAATTCAGTTTTCTTAAACAGATTTTCTTTTTATAAGAGAGTTATATATGCAGTGTCTCTTGTGGACCTTTACCCTATAGAATGTGGAATTGTTATGAAAGATAATTTCCTATTTTGCGTTTAGTTATTAAGCCCTGAATGGGCAATTTTACAGGCAGTACAACTTATTCTTGTAAGGACATGCAGATCAGTGGGGAAAGGGACTTATTACTTTAAGATGGTTCATGAATCATATTTGTCCTATTTTACCCCGTATTAGTTTCTGTGCACAGTTTATAGGTGGACCCAAAGTTCTTCATTATTGTTAAGTCCCCACGGAGTCATAGTTTTTAGACTGATGATATGCTTTGACTCAAGAATGCGTAGGGACTTGTCTCTGTCACCACCCCGCTCTAATTTGGGTGCCTGATTGATGCAGTAAAAACGAAGTTTCTCCCAGTTGCTGGTATTCTGCGAAATGGCGGGCAACAGGGTATGTTTTGTCCCTATTTGTAATTGCCCGCATGTGTTCTAGGATCCTTAGTTTTGCAGGTTTTATAGTGCTGCCAATGTATCGCAGCTTGCAAGGGCAAGTGAGACAGTAGATAGTATATTCTGAGTTGCAATTAAGCAACTGTTTTATTTTTATGTTGGGTTTCTTGTCACCTGTGTGATTAGGGTACTCTGACACTTTGCCACTAAATCTGCATGCCTTACATTTAAGACAAGGAAAAAAGCCGGCTGATTTGGATAATTTGATGGGTTGGATCATTGTTTTAAAATGACTGTGGACCAGATGGTCTGCCAGAGAAGGACATCTTTTGTGTGTGATTAGTGGTCTCTGCGGCAGATTCTTTTTGAGGATCTTGTCAGCGGTAAGTATATGCCAGTGTTTTTGAAAAATGTTAACGATTTCTCCTGACTTGGTGTTGAATTCAGTTATCATTCGTACCTCATCAGGTGCCTCTGTTCTTGGTTTAGGTATTAGGAGATCCCTCCTATTAATCCCGGAGGCTTTCATACTGGCCTGTTTAAGGATGTTTTTCTTATACCCCCTTCTCTCAAACCTTTCTTGTGCCTCAATCGTCGCCTGCCTATAGTCTTGTTCCAAAGAGCAATTTCTCTTCAGGCGGAGAAACTCGCCATATGGTACATTCTTTACCAGACTCTTAGGATGGTATGAGCTGGCATGCAGAACTGCATTACCCGCCGTAGGTTTTCTGTACAAGCGGGTTTGCAAGATGTTATTGTGCACAAATACTTCCAGATCTAAGTAGTTAATGCTGGTAGTACTAATGGTACTTGTAAATTTTAAGTTGAGAGTGTTGGTATTTAAAATGGCAATGTACTTTTCCGCAGATAGACGATCACCGTGCCAAATTAGGAACAGGTCGTCTATGTATCTGGTCCACATAAGGATCTTTTTAGTCCATTCATTGTTTGCATCTTTCCATGCCTCATGCTTCTCCCACCAGCCCACGAACAAGTTCGCGTAGCTGGGGGAGAACCATGAACCCATGGAAGTACCCCTCTTCTGGTTGTACATAGTCCCATCAATTAGAAAGTTGTTATTAAATAAGCAGAGTCTGATCATAGACAAAATCATGGTACTGTGACTACGAAAATGTTCGTGTTTTTGATCTAAGAACCACTTAATGGCGGTTAGACCCTCCTCATGATTGATGCAGGTGTATAAATTCACTACATCTAATGTAATTAATAACATTTCGGAGTCCCATGTTATATTGTCCATGATGCTTAGGAAATCCTGAGTGTCTTTCAGATAGGATGGGAGATCTTTTACGAAGGGTGCTAAATATGAATCAATAAATCTGGAGGTATTTTCAAGGAGGCTCCCGATAGAGGACACAATTGGGCGTCCTGGAGGTCTTTTTGCATGTTTGTGTACCTTTGGAAGGTGGTAAAAAGTTGGTACAATTGGTGCTTCACATTTCAGAAAAAGGTACTCATCCATAGTTAACATGCCTTCTTTCTGCCAGTTGTCTAGCATATTGTGGAAAGTCAAAATGCTTTTGTTATATTCTGTTCTTTGTATAGGAGTATAACATTCCTTGTCTCTCAATTGTCTGTGTGCCTCCACAAGGTAATGATCTCGATCAAAGATAACAACGTTTCCTCCTTTATCTGAAGGTTTGATTTCGATAGTTGAGTGATCTAATTGCCTGCCACTCTCTTTTCGATATATTTGATGTTTTTTGATTCATTTTTCTTTTCGCTCCGGATGAGATTTTGTCAAGATCTTCGAGTACCGCTTCATTAAAAAGATCAATGGCATCATAGTTAGTGATAGGCAACTTTTTTGACTTGTTCTTCATAATACTTGGGTCTCTTTTTTGCATGATAGTAGTCTGTTCTGCCGACTCAGCAGTTGTGGTGTTTAACATAAGTTCTTGTGTGAGTCTTAGAAGTATATCTGCCAGTTCTTCACATGTTGGTACATCATTTTGATTTATAATTGGAACTGCAGACCTTGATTCTGTGATTTCAGTTTTTGGAGATTGTAAAAAAATCTTCTTGAACTTGAGTTTCCTGATGTACTTGAATAAATCAATCCGTACTTTCACGGGATCGAAGTCACTGGCTGGGCAGAAGCTTAAGCCTTTCTTGAGAATGGAAATTTCATCGTCCGTTAATTTTTTCTTGGAAAGGTTTATGACGTTGTTGTCTTCTTTGTCTGTTATCTTCTGCGATTCAGTCCGCTTCTGGTGACCCTCGGAGATGCCGCTGCTTGTTGGGCCCCACCTCTTGCCCCTCTTGCCCCTCCGCGTCCTCCTCTTTGATTTTGTTGGGGTACCGGTGGGTGATTCCTTTGTTGGGGGCGGAGGCGGGTTTCTTTGATCACCTCGAACTCATCAAAAAAAGGACTCTCAGTTGTCGCTGCTTTCTCTTTGATGCTTTCAGTTTGTTCACCTTCCGACACTTCAGATTCCTCAGTGTCCTCGTTTGTAGGTGTCGCATTCGTCTGGGCCAACCGTTTTCTGGTGGCATCGAAATTTCTGGCGAATGTTAGGATTCTTCCTGAGAGGTAGTCCTGCTCATCTCTGAGAAAATTCGATTGCTTTCTCTTTCGGATGCTTAGTTTGTAGTCTTTAATTCTTTTGTTCATGATATCTCTAAGTTCTTCGATTTCTTTGGAGTCTTTTTCTTTGGCTATTTGTTCCTCTATGTCAGCTATTTCTTTCAGACATTTTTCTCTGTCACTCCATGCATATTTAATAAGTATGCGCACCATTCCTTTCGCTGACTCTGCAGTATATTCTGCCCAATCTTTAAGTAACGCTGGATCCGGCTTTTCATATGAGGGCACAGTGTAGATACGTAGCCCTCTCGGTATCCTGCCACACTCGATATATCTTTCCAGTGAGGTGGCCTCCCACCATTTACGTATCTCGCGTTCTTGTACTTTTTCTAGTCTGGAGAATAGCGTTTTCAAAATACTGGCGGGGGCGTTTTGGGTTGTAGGTTTGCTTGGATGCGCCTGTCTTGTTGTTGAGCTCCTGAACACAAATTTGGCAGCAGACTCTCTTTCTCCCGAGATACCATCAACGTTCGACATGTCTATGTTGTACTGCTATTCACTGTGTTTGTTACAAAGAAGGGGTGGTGACGTAGTCACTATGGTTTGTCGGGGTTTGGTGTTTACTTGCGGTACCTTCGAAGATGAGGCTAAGCGTGTGTAAGATGAATTCAAATCGGCGTTCACTTACCGAGTTAGCCGCCAGTTCTTGGTTCCAGCCGCCGCGTTTCCAGTCACCGCTTGGCAGACCCGCCAGTTAGCGCTTCCGTGTGTGGGTTGACTTCTGAATCACCACACTTTATTCCGATGTTGCCACAATCCTTTTGCTTAATCCGCCTCGGGGCATACGGTCATATTAGTTTCTGGCACAGTTTAGTTCACCGCCGTAGCTCCGCTTCTCTCCGGGTGCCAAAACGCCCGCGTTGGTGAGACGCTTCGATATTACTCCACGTTCCTGCGTCCATGTACTGGTTTCAGAAAAAAGTGGCTAGCATGCTGGTATCCAGTTTAAAGATTTATTATCACCAAACCCCCCTCACCCCAACAGACGCGTTTCGCCTTTGCAGGCTTCGTCAGTGTTACGTTAGTGCAAAGTACATTTCGCCATTTAAAGCCATTAGACAGTTAAACATTTCATAGACATAAAAGAAGGGCTACTGGCATACAAAAGAATGGAGGCCATCTTGTACTGTGCAAATTGCATGAAAATCCAAGGCTGACAAATGGCGACTTGAAGTAAAAGTGCATAGTGCTCATTAAAAACATATAACGTAATTCTATTGATACACAATTTTTTTACACAATTTTTAAACACAGTGAAAGAGATTTAAGCAAACAATTCAGTTTTCTTAAACAGATTTTCTTTTTATAAGAGGGTTATATATGCAGTGTCTCTTGTGGACCTTTACCCTATAGAGTGTGGAATTGTTAGGAAAGATAATTTCCTATTTTGCGTTTAGTTATTAAGCCCTGAATGGGCAATTTTACAGGCAGTACAACTTATTCTTGTAAGGACATGCAGATCAGTGGGGAAAGGGACTTATTACTTTAAGATGGTTCATGAATCATATTTGTCCTATTTTACCCCGTATTAGTTTCTGTGCACAGTTTATAGGTGGACCCAAAGTTCTTCATTATTGTTAAGTCCCCACGGAGTCATAGTTTTTAGACTGATGATATGCTTTGACTCAAGAATGCGTAGGGACTTGTCTCTGTCACCACCCGCTCTAATTTGGGTGCCTGATCGATGCAGTAAAAACTAAGTTTCTCCCAGTTGCTCTGATGGTATTCTGCGAAATGGCGGGCAACAGGGTATGTTTTGTCCCTATTTGTAATTGCCCGCATGTGTTCTAGGATCCTTAGTTTTGCAGGTTTTATAGTGCTGCCAATGTATCGCAGCTTGCAAGGGCAAGTGAGACAGTAGATAGTATATTCTGAGTTGCAATTAAGCAACTGTTTTATTTTTATGTTGGGTTTCTTGTCACCTGTGCGATTAGGGTACTCTGACACTTTGCCACTAAATCTGCATGCCTTACATTTAAGACAAGGAAAAAAGCCCGCTGATTTGGATAATTTGATGGGTTGGATCATTGTTTTAAAATGACTGTGGACCAGATGGTCTGCCAGAGAAGGACATCTTTTGTGTGTGATTAGTGGTCACTGCGGCAGATTCTTTTTGAGGATCTTGTCAGCGGTAAGTATATGCCAGTGTTTTTGAAAAATGTTAACGATTTCTTCTTACTTGGTGTTGAATTCAGTTATCATTCGTACCTCATCAGGTGCCTCTGTTCTTGGTTTAGGTATTAGGAGATCCCTCCTATTAATCCCGGAGGCTTTCATACTGGCCTGTTTAAGGATGTTTTTCTTATACCCCCTTCTCTCAAACCTTTCTTGTGCCTCAATCGTCGCCTGCCTATAGTCTTGTTCCAAAGAGCAATTTCTCTTCAGGCGGAGAAACTCGCCATATGGTACATTCTTTACCAGACTCTTAGGATGGTATGAGCTGGCATGCAGAACTGCATTACCCGCCGTAGGTTTTCTGTACAAGCGGGTTTGCAAGATGTTATTGTGCACAAATACTTCCAGATCTAAGTAGTTAATGCTGGTAGTACTAATGGTACTTGTAAATTTTAAGTTGAGAGTGTTGGTATTTAAAATGGCAATGTACTTTTCCGCAGATAGAGGATCACCGTGCCAAATTAGGAACAGGTCGTCTATGTATCTGGTCCACATAAGGATCTTTTTAGTCCATTCATTGTTGGCATCTTTCCATGCCTCATGCTTCTCCCACCAGCCCACGAACAAGTTCGCGTAGCTGGGGGAGAAGCATGAACCCATGGAAGTACCCCTCTTCTGGTTGTAAATAGTCCTATCAAATAGAAAGTTGTTATTAAATAAGCAGAGTCTGATCATAGACAAAATCATGGTACTGTGACTACGAAAATGTTCGGGTTTTTGATCTAAGAACCACTTAATGGCGGTTAGACCCTCCTCATGATTGATGCAGGTGTATAAATTCACTACATCTAATGTAATTAATAACATTTCGGAGTCCCATGTTATATTGTCCATGATGCTTAGGAAATCCTGAGTGTCTTTCAGATAGGATGGGAGATCTTTTACGAAGGGTGCTAAATATGAATCAATAAATCTGGAGGTATTTTCAAGGAGGCTCCCGATAGAGGACACAATTGGGCGTCCTGGAGGTCTTTTTGCATGTTTGTGTACCTTTGGAAGGTGGTAAAAAGTTGGTACAATTGGTGCTTCACATTTCAGAAAAAGGTACTCATCCATAGTTAACATGCCTTCTTTCTGCCAGTTGTCTAGCATATTGTGGAAAGTCAAAATGCTTTTGTTATATTCTGTTCTTTTTATAGGAGTATAACATTCCTTGTCTCTCAATTGTCTGTGTGCCTCCACAAGGTAATGATCTCGATCAAAGATAACAACGTTTCCTCCTTTATCTGAAGGTTTGATTTCGATAGTTGAGTGATCTAATTGCCTGCCACTCTCTTTTCGATATATTTGATGTTTTTTGATTCATTTTTCTTTTCGCTCCAGATGAGATTTTGTCAAGATCTTCGAGTACCGCTTCATTAAAAAGATCAATGGCATCATAGTTAGTGATAGGCAACTTTTTTGACTTGTTCTTCATAATACTTGGGTCTCTTTTTTGCATGATAGTAGTCTGTTCTGCCGACTCAGCAGTTGTGGTGTTTAACATAAGTTCTTGTGTGAGTCTTAGAAGTATATCTGCCAGTTCTTCACATGTTGGTACATCATTTTGATTTATAATTGGAACTGCAGACCTTGATTCTGTGATTTCAGTTTTTGGAGATTGTAAACAAATCTTCTTGAACTTGAGTTTCCTGATGTACTTGAATAAATCAATCCGTACTTTCACGGGATCGAAGTCACTGGCTGGGCAGAAGCTTAAGCCTTTCTTGAGAATGGAAATTTCATCGTCCGTTAATTGTTTCTTGGAAAGGTTTATGACGTTGTTGTATTCTTTGTCTGTTATCTTCTGCGATTCAGTCCGCTTCTGGTGACCCTCGGAGATGCCGCTGCTTGTTGGGCCCCACCTCTTGCCCCTCCGCGTCCTCCTCTTTGATTTTGTTGGGGTACCGGTGGGTGATTCCTTTGTTGGGGGCGGAGACGGGTTTCTTTGATCACCTCGAACTCATCAAAAAAAGGACTCTCAGTTGTCGCTGCTTTCTCTTTGATGCTTTCAGTTTGTTCACCTTCCGACACTTCAGATTCCTCAGTGTCCTCGTTTGTAGGTGTCGCATTCGTCTGGGCCAACCGTTTTCTGGTGGCATCGAATTTTCTGGCGAATGTTAGGATTCTTCCTGAGAGGTAGTCCTGCTCATCTCTGAGAAAATTCGATTGCTTTCTCTTTCGGATGCTTAGTTTGTAGTCTTTAATTCTTTTGTTCATGATATCTCTAAGTTCTTCGATTTCTTTGGAGTCTTTTTCTTTGGCTATTTGTTCCTCTATGTCAGCTATTTCTTTCAGACATTTTTCTCTGTCACTCCATGCATATTTAATAAGTATGCGCACCATTCCTTTCGCTGACTCTGCAGTATATTCTTCCCAATCTTTAAGTAACGCTGGATCCGGCTTTTCATATGAGGGCACAGTGTAGATACGTGGCCCTCTCGGTATCCTGCCACACTCGATATATCTTTCCAGTGAGGTGGCCTCCCACCATTTACGTATCTCGCGTTCTTGTACTTTTTCTAGTCTGGAGAATAGCGTTTTCAAAATACTGGCGGGGGCGTTTTGGGTTGTAGGTTTGCTTGGTTGCGCCTGTCTTGTTGTTGAGCTCCTGAACACAAATTTGGCAGCAGACTCTCTTTCTCCCGAGATACCATCAACGTTCGACATGTCTATGTTGTACTGCTATTCACTGTGTTTGTTACAAAGAAGGGGTGGTGACGTAGTCACTATGGTTTGTCGGGGTTTGGTGTTTACTTGCGGTACCTTCGAAGATGAGGCTAAGCGTGTGTAAGATGAATTCAAATCGGCGTTCACTTACCGAGTTAGCCGCCAGTTCTTGGTTCCAGCCGCCGCCGCCGCGTTTCCAGTCACCGCTTGGCAGACCCGCCAGTTAGCGCTTCCGTGTGTGGGTTGACTTCTGAATCACCACACTTTATTCCGATGTTGCCACAATCCTTTTGCTTAATCCGCCTCGGGGCATACGGTCATATTAGTTTCTGGCACAGTTTAGTTCACCGCCGTAGCTCCGCTTCTCTCCGGGTGCCAAAACGCCCGCGTTGGTGAGACGCTTCGATATTACTCCACGTTCCTGCGTCCATGTACTGGTTTCAGAAAAAAGTGGCTGGCACGCTGGTATCCAGTTTAAAGATTTATTATCACCAAACCCCCCTCACCCCAACAGACGCGTTTCGCCTTTGCAGGCTTTGTCAGTGTTACGTTAGTGCAAAGTACATTTCGCCATTTAAAGCCATTAGACAGTTAAACATTTCATAGACATAAAAGAAGGGCTACTGGCATACAAAAGAATGGAGGCCATCTTGTACTGTGCAAATTGCATGAAAATCCAAGGCTGACAAATGGCGACTTGAAGTAAAAGTGCATAGTGCTCATTAAAAACATATAACATAATTCTATTGATACACAATTTTTTTACACAATTTTTAAACACAGTGAAAGAGATTTAAGCAAACAATTCAGTTTTCTTAAACAGATTTTCTTTTTATAAGAGGGTTATATATGCAGTGTCTCTTGTGGACCTTTACCCTATAGAGTGTGGAATTGTTAGGAAAGATAATTTCCTATTTTGCGTTTAGTTATTAAGCCCTGAATGGGCAATTTTACAGGCAGTACAACTTATTCTTGTAAGGACATGCAGATCAGTGGGGAAAGGGACTTATTACTTTAAGATGGTTCATGAATCATATTTGTCCTATTTTACCCCGTATTAGTTTCTGTGCACAGTTTATAGGTGGACCCAAAGTTCTTCATTATTGTTAAGTCCCCACGGAGTCATAGTTTTTAGACTGATGATATGCTTTGACTCAAGAATGCGTAGGGACTTGTCTCTGTCACCACCCGCTCTAATTTGGGTGCCTGATCTATGCAGTAAAAACTAAGTTTCTCCCAGTTGCTCTGATGGTATTCTGCGAAATGGCGGGCAACAGGGTATGTTTTGTCCCTATTTGTAATTGCCCGCATGTGTTCTAGGATCCTTAGTTTAGCAGGTTTTATAGTGCTGCCAATGTATCGCATCTTGCAAGGGCAAGTGAGACAGTAGATAGTATATTCTGAGTTGCAATTAAGCAACTGTTTTATTTTTATGTTGGGTTTCTTGTCACCTGTGCGATTAGGGTACTCTGACACTTTGCCACTAAATCTGCATGCCTTACATTTAAGACAAGGAAAAAAGCCCGCTGATTTGGATAATTTGATGGGTTGGATCATTGTTTTAAAATGACTGTGGACCAGATGGTCTCCCAGAGAAGGACATCTTTTGTGTGTGATTAGTGGTCTCTGCGGCAGATTCTTTTTGAGGATCTTGTCAGCGGTAAGTATATGCCAGTGTTTTTGAAAAATGTTAACGATTTCTTCTTACTTGGTGTTGAATTCAGTTATCATTCGTACCTCATCAGGTGCCTCTGTTCTTGGTTTAGGTATTAGGAGATCCCTCCTATTAATCCCGGAGGCTTTCATACTGGCCTGTTTAAGGATGTTTTTCTTATACCCCCTTCTCTCAAACCTTTCTTGTGCCTCAATCGTCGCCTGCCTATAGTCTTGTTCCAAAGAGCAATTTCTCTTCAGGCGGAGAAACTCGCCATATGGTACATTCTTTACCAGACTCTTAGGATGGTATGAGCTGGCATGCAGAACTGCATTACCCGCCGTAGGTTTTCTGTACAAGCGGGTTTGCAAGATGTTATTGTGCACAAATACTTCCAGATCTAAGTAGTTAATGCTGGTAGTACTAATGGTACTTGTAAATTTTAAGTTGAGAGTGTTGGTATTTAAAATGGCAATGTACTTTTCCGCAGATAGAGGATCACCGTGCCAAATTAGGAACAGGTCGTCTATGTATCTGGTCCACATAAGGATCTTTTTAGTCCATTCATTGTTGGCATCTTTCCATGCCTCATGCTTCTCCCACCAGCCCACGAACAAGTTCGTGTAGCTGGGGGAGAAGCATGAACCCATGGAAGTACCCCTCTTCTGGTTGTACATAGTCCCATCAAATAGAAAGTTGTTATTAAATAAGCAGAGTCTGATCATAGAGAAAATCATGGTACTGTGACTACGAAAATGTTCGGGTTTTTGATCTAAGAACCACTTAATGGCGGTTAGACCCTCCTCATGATTGATGCAGGTGTATAAATTCACTACATCTAATGTAATTAATAACATTTCGGAGTCCCATGTTATATTGTCCATGATGCTTAGGAAATCCTGAGTCTCTTTCAGATTGGATGGGAGATCTTTTACGAAGGGTGCTAAATATGAATCAATAAATCTGGAGGTATTTTCAAGGAGGCTCCCGATAGAGGACACAATTGGGCGTCCTGGAGGTCTTTTTGCATGTTTGTGTACCTTTGGAAGGTGGTAAAAAGTTGGTACAATTGGTGCTTCACATTTCAGAAAAAGGTACTCATCCATAGTTAACATGCCTTCTTTCTGCCAGTTGTCTAGCATATTGTGGAAAGTCAAAATGCTTTTGTTATATTCTGTTCTTTTTATAGGAGTATAACATTCCTTGTCTCTCAATTGTCTGTGTGCCTCCACAAGGTAATGATCTCGATCAAAGATAACAACGTTTCCTCCTTTATCTGAAGGTTTGATTTCGATAGTTGTATCTTCTTTGAGTGATCTAATTGCCTGCCACTCTCTTTTCGATATATTTGATGTTTTTTGATTCATTTTTCTTTTCGCTCCGGATGAGATTTTGTCAAGATCTTCGAGTACCGCTTCATTAAAAAGATCAATGGCATCATAGTTAGTGATAGGCAACTTTTTTGACTTGTTCTTCATAATACTTGGGTCTCTTTTTTGCATGATAGTAGTCTGTTCTGCCGACTCAGCAGTTGTGGTGTTTAACATAAGTTCTTGTGTGGGTCTTAGAAGTATATCTGCCAGTTCTTCACATGTTGGTACATCATTTTGATTTATAATTGGAACTGCAGACCTTGATTCTGTGATTTCAGTTTTTGGAGATTGTAAAAAAATCTTCTTGAACTTGAGTTTCCTGATGTACTTGAATAAATCAATCCGTACTTTCACGGGATCGAAGTCACTGGCTGGGCAGAAGCTTAAGCCTTTCTTGAGAATGGAAATTTCATCGTCCGTTAATTTTCTCTTGGAAAGGTTTATGACGTTGTTGTCTTCTTTGTCTGTTATCTTCTGCGATTCAGTCCGCTTCTGGTGACCCTCGGAGATGCCGCTGCTTGTTGGGCCCCACCTCTTGCCCCTCTTGCCCCTCCGCGTCCTCCTCTTTGATTTTGTTGGGGTACCGGTGGGTGATTCCTTTGTTGGGGGCGGAGACGGGTTTCCTTGATCACCTCGAACTCGTCAAAAAAAGGACTCTAAGTTGTCGCTGCTTTCTCTTTGATGCTTTCAGTTTGTTCACCTTCCGACACTTCAGATTCCTCAGTGTCCTCGTTTGTAGGTGTCGCATTCGTCTGGGCCAACCGTTTTCTGGTGGCATCGAATTTTCTGGCGAATGTTAGGATTCTTCCTGAGAGGTAGTCCTGCTCATCTCTTAGAAAATGTGATTGCTTTCTCTTTCGGATGCTTAGTTTGTAGTCTTTAATTCTTTTGTTCATGATATCTCTAAGTTCTTCGATTTCTTTGGAGTCTTTTTCTTTGGCTATTTGTTCCTCTATGTCAGCTATTTCTTTCAGACATTTTTCTCTGTCACTCCATGCATATTTAATAAGTATGTGCACCATTCCTTTCGCTGACTCTGCAGTATATTCTGCCCAATCTTTAAGTAACGCTGGATCCGGCTTTTCATATGAGGGCACAGTGTAGATACGTAGCCCTCTCGGTATCCTGCCACACTCGATATATCTTTCCAGTGAGGTGGCCTCCCACCATTTACGTATCTCCCGTTCTTGTACTTTTTCTAGTCTGGAGAATAGCGTTTTCAAAATACTGGTGGGGCGTTTTGGGTTGTAGGTTTGCTTGGTTGCGCCTGTCTTGTTGTTGAGCTCCTGAACACAAATTTGGCAGCAGACTCTCTTTCTCCCGAGATACCATCAACGTTCGACATGTCTATGTTGTACTGCTATTCACTGTGTTTGTTACAAGGAAGGGGTGGTGACGTAGTCACTATGGTTTGTCGGGGTTTGGTGTTTACTTGCGGTACCTTCGAAGATGAGGCTAAGCGTGTGTAAGATGAATTCAAATCGGCGTTCACTTGCCGAGTTAGCCGCCAGTTCTTGGTTCCAGCCGACGCGTTTCCAGTCACCGCTTGGCAGACCCGCCAGTTAGCGCTTCCGTGTGTGGGTTGACTTCTGAATCACCACACTTTATTCCGATGTTGCCACAATCCTTTTGCTTAATCCGCCTCGGGGCATACGGTCAAATTAGTTTCTGGCACAGTTTAGTTCACCGCCGTAGCTCCGCTTCTCTCCGGGTGCCAAAACGCCCGCGTTGGTGAGACGCTTCGATATTACTCCACGTTCCTGCGTCCATGTACTGGTTTCAGAAAAAAGTGGCTGGCACGCTGGTATCCAGTTTAAAGATTTATTATCACCAAACCCCTCTCACCCCAACAGACGCGTTTCGCCTTTGCAGGCTTCGTCAGTGTTACGTTAGTGCAAAGTACATTTCGCCATTTAAAGCCATTAGCCAGTTAAACATTTCATAGACATAAAAGAAGGGCTACTGGCATACAAAAGAATGGAGGCCATCTTGTACTGTGCAAATTGCATGAAAATCCAAGGCTGACAAATGGCGACTTGAAGTAAAAGTGCATAGTGCTCATTAAAAACATATAACGTAATTCTATTGATACACAATTTTTTTACACAATTTTTAAACACAGTGAAAGAGATTTAAGCAAACAATTCAGTTTTCTTAAACAGATTTTCTTTTTATAAGAGGGTTATATATGCAGTGTCTCTTGTGGACCTTTACCCTATAGAGTGTGGAATTGTTAGGAAAGATAATTTCCTATTTTGCGTTTAGTTATTAAGCCCTGAATGGGCAATTTTACAGGCAGTACAACTTATTCTTGTAAGGACATGCAGATCAGTGGGGAAAGGGACTTATTACTTTAAGATGGTTCATGAATCATATTTGTCCTATTTTACCCCGTATTAGTTTCTGTGCACAGTTTATAGGTGGACCCAAAGTTCTTCATTATTGTTAAGTCCCCACGGAGTCATAGTTTTTAGACTGATGATATGCTTTGACTCAAGAATGCGTAGGGACTTGTCTCTGTCACCACCCGCTCTAATTTGGGTGCCTGATCGATGCAGTAAAAACTAAGTTTCTCCCAGTTGCTCTGATGGTATTCTGCGAAATGGCGGGCAACAGGGTACGTTTTGTCCCTATTTGTAATTGCCCGCATGTGTTCTAGGATCCTTAGTTTTGCAGGTTTTATAGTGCTGCCATTGTATCGCAGCTTGCAAGGGCAAGTGTGACAGTAGATAGTATATTCTGAGTTGCAATTAAGCAACTGTTTTATTTTTATGTTGGGTTTCTTGTCACCTGTGCGATTAGGGTACTCTGACACTTTGCCACTAAATCTGCATGCCTTACATTTAACACAAGGAAAAAAGCCCGCTGATTTGGATAATTTGATGGGTTGGATCATTGTTTTAAAATGACTGTGGACCAGATGGTCTGCCAGAGAAGGACATCTTTTGTGTGTGATTAGTGGTCTCTGCGGCAGATTCTTTTTGAGGATCTTGTCAGCGGTAAGTATATGCCAGTGTTTTTGAAAAATGTTAACGATTTCTTCTTACTTGGTGTTGAATTCAGTTATCATTCGTACCTCATCAGGTGCCCCTGTTCTTGGTTTAGGTATTAGGAGATCCCTCCTATTAATCCCGGAGGCTTTCATACTGGCCTGTTTAAGGATGTTTTTCTTATACCCCCTTCTCTCAAACCTTTCTTGTGCCTCAATCGTCGCCTGCCTATAGTCTTGTTCCAAAGAGCAATTTCTCTTCAGGCGGAGAAACTCGCCATATGGTACATTCTTTACCAGACTCTTAGGATGGTATGAGCTGGCATGCAGAACTGCATTACCCGCCGTAGGTTTTCTGTACAAGCGGGTTTGCAAGATGTTATTGTGCACAAATACTTCCAGATCTAAGTAGTTAATGCTGGTAGTACTAATGGTACTTGTAAATTTTAAGTTGAGAGTGTTGGTATTTAAAATGGCAATGTACTTTTCCGCAGATAGAGGATCACCGTGCCAAATTAGGAACAGGTCGTCTATGTATCTGGTCCACATAAGGATCTTTTTAGTCCATTCATTGTTGGCATCTTTCCATGCCTCATGCTTCTCCCACCAGCCCACGAACAAGTTCGCGTAGCTGGGGGAGAAGCATGAACCCATGGAAGTACCCCTCTTCTGGTTGTACATAGTCCCATCAAATAGAAAGTTGTTATTAAATAAGCAGAGTCTGATCATAGACAAAATCATGGTACTGTGACTACGAAAATGTTCGGGTTTTTGATCTAAGAACCACTTAATGGCGGTTAGACCCTCCTCATGATTGATGCAGGTGTATAAATTCAGTACATCTAATGTAATTAATAACATTTCGGAGTCCCATGTTATATTGTCCATGATGCTTAGGAAATCCTGAGTGTCTTTCAGATAGGATGGGAGATCTTTTACGAAGGGTGCTAAATATGAATCAATAAATCTGGAGGTATTTTCAAGGAGGCTCCCGATAGAGGACACAATTGGGCGTCCTGGAGGTCTTTTTGCATGTTTGTGTACCTTTGGAAGGTGGTAAAAAGTTGGTACATTTGGTGCTTCACATTTCAGAAAAAGGTACTCATCCATAGTTAACATGCCTTCTTTCTGCCAGTTGTCTAGCATATTGTGGAAAGTCAAAATGCTTTTGTTATAGTCTGTTCTTTGTATAGGAGTATAACATTCCTTGTCTCTCAATTGTCTGTGTGCCTCCACAAGGTAATGATCTCGATCAAAGATAACAACGTTTCCTCCTTTATCTGAAGGTTTGATTTCGATAGTTGTATCTTCTTTGAGTGATCTAATTGCCTGCCACTCTCTTTTCGATATATTTGATGTTTTTTGATTCATTTTTCTTTTCGCTCCGGATGAGATTTTGTCAAGATCTTCGAGTACCGCTTCATTAAAAAGATCAATGGCATCATAGTTAGTGATAGGCAACTTTTTTGACTTGTTCTTCATAATACTTGGGTCTCTTTTTTGCATGATAGTAGTCTGTTCTGCCGACTCAGCAGTTGTGGTGTTTAACATAAGTTCTTGTGTGGGTCTTAGAAGTATATCTGCCAGTTCTTCACATGTTGGTACATCATTTTGATTTATAATTGGAACTGCAGACCTTGATTCTGTGGTTTCAGTTTTTGGAGATTGTAAAAAAATCTTCTTGAACTTGAGTTTCCTGATGTACTTGAATAAATCAATCCGTACTTTCACGGGATCGAAGTCTTTGGCTGGGCAGAAGCTTAAGCCTTTCTTGAGAATGGAAATTTCAGCGTCCGTTAATTTTCTCTTGGAAAGGTTTATGACGTTGTTGTCTTCTTTGTCTGTTATCTTCTGCGATTCAGTCCGCTTCTGGTGACCCTCGGAGATGCCGCTGCTTGTTGGGCCCCACCTCTTGCCCCTCTTGCCCCTCCGCGTCCTCCTCTTTGATTTTGTTGGGGTACCGGTGGGTGATTCCTTTGTTGGGGGCGGAGACGGGTTTCCTTGATCACCTCGAACTCGTCAAAAAAAGGACTCTCAGTTGTCGCTGCTTTCTCTTTGATGCTTCCAGTTTGTTCACCTTCCGACACTTCAGATTCCTCAGTGTCTTCGTTTGTAGGTGTCGCATTCGTCTGGGCCAACCGTTTTCTGGTGGCATCGAATTTTCTGGCGAATGTTAGGATTCTTCCTGAGAGGTAGTCCTGCTTCGGATGCTTAGTTTGTAGTCTTTAATTCTTTTGTTCATGATATCTCTAAGTTCTTCGATTTTTTTGGAGTCTTTTTCTTTGGCTATTTGTTCCTCTATGTCAGCTATTTCTTTCAGACATTTTTCTCTGTCACTCCATGCATATTTAATAAGTATGCACACCATTCCTTTCGCTGACTCTGCAGTATATTCTGCCCAATCTTTAAGTAACGCTGGATCCGGCTTTTCATATGAGGGCACAGTGTAGATACGTAGCCCTCTCGGTATCCTGCCACACTCGATATATCTTTCCAGTGAGGTGGCCTCCCACCATTTACGTATCTCCCGTTCTTGTACTTTTTCTAGTCTGGAGAATAGCGTTTTCAAAATACTGGCGGGAGTGTTTTGGGTTGTAGGTTTGCTTGGTTGGCCCTGTCTTGTTGTTGAGCTCCTGAACACAAATTTGGCAGCAGACTCTCTTTCTCCCGAGATACCATCAACGTTCGACATGTCTATGCTGTACTGCTATTCACTGTGTTTGTTACAAGGAAGGGGTGGTGACTTAGTCACTATGGTTTGTCGGGGTTTGGTGTTTACTTGCGGTACCTTCGAAGATGAGGCTAAGCGTGTGTAAGATGAATTCAAATCGGCGTTCACTTACCGAGTTAGCCGCCAGTTCTTGTTTCCAGCCGCCGCCGACGCGTTTCCAGTCACCGCTTGGCAGACCCGCCAGTTAGCGCTTCCGTGTGTGGGTTGACTTCTGAATCACCACACTTTATTCCGATGTTGCCACAATCCTTTTGCTTAATCCGCCTCGGGGCATACGGTCATATTAGTTTCTGGCATAGTTTAGTTCACCGCCGTAGCTCCGCTTCTCTCCGGGTGCCAAAACGCCTGCGTTGGTGAGACGCTTCGATATTACTCCACGTTCCTGCGTCCATGTACTGGTTTCAGAAAAAAGTGGCTGGCACGCTAGTATCCAGTTTAAAGATTTATTATCACCAAACCCCCCTCACCCCAACAGACGCGTTCCGCCTTTGCAGGCTTCGTCAGTGTTACGTTAGTGCAAAGTACATTTCGCCATTTAAAGCCATTAGCCAGTTAAACATTTCATAGACATAAAAGAAGGGCTACTGGCATACAAAAGAATGGAGGCCATCTTGTAGTGTGCAAATTGCATGAAAATCCAAGGCTGACAAATGGCGACTTGAAGTAAAAGTGCATAGTGCTCATTAAAAACATATAACGTAATTCTATTGATACACAATTTTTTTACACAATTATTAAACACAGTGAAAGAGATTTAAGCAAACAATTCCGTTTTCTTAAACAGATTTTCTTTTTATAAGAGGGTTATATATGCAGTGTCTCTTGTGGACCTTTACCCTATAGAGTGTGGAATTGTTAGGAAAGATAATTTCCTATTTTGCGTTTAGAAAAAAAAAATATATATATATATATATATATATATATATATATATATATATATATGAAGCAAACAGTCCAGGTTCCTAAAGGTGCAGGAACCAACGGTCGAGACCTCACAAAACCTCACAGCCAGCAATCCAGTAAAGCCTCACAAAAGTAGATCCACAGTGGATAACAGGGAAAACGTATTTAATAGAGATGACGCGTTTCGCTCTACAAGAGAGCTTGATCACACAATGCGCCGAAAACAAAGCAATGTTTAAATATTAAACATACACAAAGGGCTTCAATAACCACCACTGATGTTACACGCCTTCTCCAGTTAATAATAACAAAGGAAGGACTAAAGTTGCAACAAATAATATGAAAACAAAGTGACGTTAAATGAAACATAATGGATGCTTAGGCTTGCATGGTAACAAACATTTACGCAAAACAGAAAAAACTGTTTGTTTTACGAGTGGATGTTATATACAATGGAGTGATACTTAGAAAAATAGTGTATTTACAAATAACAGTGACGGCAAGTGCCCAAAAAAACCAAAATAAGGTTACACTGTTATTATGAATACAACTAACAAAATGATGACTTAGTGCCAAAAACATACTGATCCTGCTGACCTAATGCCAGAAAGTAATATTGAACTACTCAACTAACAATGAGTAACTAAGAATCACAACATGTAAAAATGAATATCATTTCAATTCCTAGATCAAACCAGAGCCCAAGAAATCATAATAGAAATAATAAGATTAGAAAAGTATATAATACATGAAAAATGGAAATAAATAATAAAACCAAACGTGTAGGAGAAAGCACAAAAAAACTTGAAAAAATAAATGGTGACAGCAAAAAAGTAAGAGGGAAAGAAAGTCTATAGTCTAGTCACAGCTGAGGACAGGAATTACCCTGACAGGGCACACATAGTAACGTAACTAGCAAATATATAGTCAGGTGTAAAATTTCACAAAATACATATTATGATATAATCGGAGTGATGAACACCTAAACAAAGTATATACAAATGAGGGTTAGCCAGCCGGCCGACCGCTCTGCGTAAGTCTACACCACATCAGATAACTCACGTACATAGTACAAAAAGAAGAATTAACTCACACTGACCCTATACAGTTTATAAGAAATTGCTCAAATCTTCGGTCAGATTTAAACCATTTGGAGCCTTTGTATCTAAGGACAAAATTAAATGTGACTCTTTCTGCCGAAGAAGTTTCATCCTGTCACCTCCCCGTCCGGGTTGAGGTACGGAGCACAAAACTGTATATTCAAGATCTCTCAATTTTTTATCATGAACAGCTCGAAAGTGTCGCGCGACTGGGTAGTTATTGTCGCTATTAACAATTGCACGGATGTGTTGCAATATTCTCTGGTGTACCGGAAGTTTGGTACTTCCAATGTACTCCAGGTTGCATGTGCATTTCAATTTGTATATATATATATATATTCCTTCGAGTTTCCAACGTTCGACCAGAGCATCCAAAGCCAACATGGAAAAGTATATATATATTGCTGCGCGCTCGCTCGCTGATGTCCAAAGAAAGCAGACGGCACTCGAAGCTGATGATTATGTGGTTTATTGACAGACCCCCGTTACCCCCATCAAAGACAAACGCGTTTCACCGTGAAACGGCTTCCTCAGTGTCAATGTGCATAGAAAAACTCTCCATTTTATCTCCACCTCTAAATGGTTATAAAAAGAAGACTAAGCCAACAATACGGTAGAATAGTGGCAGACATATTGTAAAGTGCAAATGCATGTTAGTTCACCATAAAACACGGAAAAAATGGCAATTGATAAAGTGCTCGTGCATTTAAAAACAACAAGGGAAGAAATCCCTACGTAATCCATTTGAATATTTGATGACTTACTCAAGGACAAGAGGGTGTGTACATGTGACCGAAATAAATTCATATATATACACATATACGCACAGTGCAAATGTTATTATAAATACATTGAAATGTTGGAATGTCACAAGTTGGTATCATTGCAAATCTTCTGCAAAAATTTACATGAAGCACTACATATTCAACTAATAACAGTTGTATGTATACTCTACCCTTCATGTTAACAACATTCCATTAATATGCACCGTGTATATTTGGTCTATCTCTCGTCATATTTGCATATGTGTTGTGTAAGTCAATTTTCTTAATAACGCCCTGGATGGGCATTTTTTGTTTTGTTTTCGTACGTCTAGCCCTGTATTGGCATGAGACTCCCTAATGTAAATGTACAGATTTCATAATACTATGAACATTGCGTGTGGGGGAGAGTAAGGCAGATGAAGATACCTTATTATAGTTTCCGATATTGTAAATCTATTCTTTTACAGATGGCCCCTTATTTCTTAATCCAGGTATACCCAGAGTTCTTCGTCATTGTTAAGACCTATCGGCTTCATGGTTTGGAGGTCGATGATGTGTCTTGACTCCATAGCCCTGAGGGTTCTGATCTTATCCCCACCTCTTTCCTGCCTTCCCAATTGATCTATCAGGTAAAAGGACAGTAGATCTCTGTTACTGTTGTGGTGGGTTTTGAAATGGCGTGCCACCGGATAGTTTTTATCCCTGTTGGTGATGGCACGCATGTGCTCCAAGATGCGCTTCTTTGCTCGATTGATTGTACTACCAACATATCTCTTGGAGCACTATATATATATATATATACATTACATTACAATTACTCTGGTATAGAAGAGTGGACAACGGGGAGGTGGGTGGGTCAGTGAAGAATCCACAGGCAGATACTGTATCTACCAGAAAAAGCGTTACCGAAGGTAAGTAACTTGTTCTTTTGATAGATACATCTGCCAGTGGATTCCTCACCTTTTGAATAGATTCCCACAGCAGTCCCCACTCCCGGAGGAGGGTGTCCACTCCGCTATACCAAGAAATCTTGGAGGACAGAGCGAGCAAAGCGGCCGTACCCCCTCACTTCGGAATCCAAGCAGTAATCCTTCGCGAAAGTGTGGAGGGAGGCCCAAGTCGCGGCTCTGCAAATGTCCTCTACAGGCACACCTCTAGCCAAAGCAGATGTTGCAGACTTAGCTCTAGTGGAATGAGCCCTTATACCCTCTGGAGGTTCCTTACCCGCCAGGGAGTAGCAGATCTTGATGCATAAAATTATCCATCTTGATAGCGTGCGCTTGTGCACAGCCTTCCCCTTCCTGCAGCCAGCAAATCCAACAAACAGCTGGTCATCCGACCTGAACACTCTCGTCCTGTCCAGGTAAAAGCTCACCGCCCTCTTAGGGTCCAGCCGGTGAAGTCTCTCCTCCTCCTTGGAAGGGTGAGGGGAGGATAAAATGTAGGAAGGGTAACAGACTGCCCCAGATTGAAGGGAGTTACCACCTTCGGCAGAAAAGCAGCCCTGGTCCTGAGAACCATTCGATCAGCATGAATGGATAAAAACGGGGGCTTTGAACAAATAGCTTGAAGCTCACTTACCCTCCTTGCCAAGGTAATTGCTATCAGAAAAACAGTCTTGAAAGACAAGAGCCTCAAGGGACACTTGTGTAACGGCTCGAAAGGTGAACCCATCAGGAAAGTAAGTACAAGGTTCAAGTCCCAATGAGGCTCAATCAAAGGAGTTGGAGGAAATTTATTGGTAAGGACTTTGATGAACAGTAAAACGATAGGTGACTTAAACAAAGAGAGCTGGTCCAGCAAACAAAGGAAAGCCGATAAGGCCGACAAATAACCCTTAATAGTTGCCACCGCAAAACACTGCTGGGCCAAGGAAAGAGCAAATTGAAGAATATTGGACAAACGAGCCCTTAAAGGGTCAATGGACTTCTCCCCACACCAAGCAACGAACTTAGACCATCTATAGGAATAAATGGACTTAGTGGAGTCACGCCTGGCTGACAAAATGACATCCACCACATCGTGTGGGAGAGAAAAGAACCTCAGGTTGCCCCGTTCAATCTCCAGGCATTAAGGTGTAAGGTCTGGAGGTGGGGGTGTAGAACCTGCCCCTCCATCTGGGAGAGGAGATCTGCCCTGTGAGGGAGACGGAGCGGCGAGCACGAGAAGAGGTGGAGAAGATCTGTGTACAACACCCTTTTTGGCCAATCCAGGGCGATCAATATAACTTGGGCCCAGTCTTGGCGAACCTTCCTCAGAACCCGAGGAATCAAGGGTATGGGAGGAAACGCGTAAAGGAGTTGCGAGTCCCAACTCAACTGAAACGCGTCCCCCAAGGCTCCCTGCATCGGAAACTGGAGGCTGCAGAATGACGGGCAGTGAGCATTCTCGTGAGTAGCGAACAGATCCACCAGACGAGTTCCCCAAGTCCGAAAGACCTGACGAACTACCTCTGGATGGAGCCTCCACTCGTGGTCGGCGAAACACTGCTGACTGAGAGAGTGTGCACGAACGTTCAGAGCTCCGGCCAGATGATTTGCCATCAGACAAATCTGATGGTCCTGAACCCGTTACCAGAGACGCAGCACCTCTCTGCAGAGACACTGCGACCCCACTCCTCCCTGCTTGTTGACAAACCACATCGCGGTCGTGTTGTCCGTCAGGACTTGAACTGACTGACCGCGAAGGGAAGGGAGGAAGGCCTTGAGTGCCAAACGTATCGCCTGCAACTCTAGAAGGTTGATGTGAAGCAACCTTTCCTCTGGAGACCAAAAACCTTTTAGCTCCAGATACCCCAGATAAGCACCCCTCCCTAGAGTGGATGCATCCGTTATCACTGTGGCCACAGATGGAGATAGATGAAAAGGCTTTCCTTGAGACAGATTGCCTGCCACACTCCACCAAGTCAGATCCACTGCAGTTTCTCTGGAGATCCTCACTGACTCCCTGAGATCTCCGTTGTGTTGATACCACTGCCTGCGGAGGCACCACTGGAGTGCCCTCATGTGCCAGCGTGCATGGTTGACCAGCAGAATGCAAGAAGCCATCAGACCGAGCAAGCGAAGGACCTTCAGGACTGGAACGACCGCTCCATTGAAAAACAAAGGAATCATTTCCTGTATGTCGCGAATCCTTTGAGGAGGAGGGAATGCACGGCATACAGTAGTGTCCAGTACCGCACCTATGAACAGGTTGCGCTGGGAGGGCACCAGGTGAGATTTGGGTACATTTATCGAAAAACCCAACCTGTGCAACAACTGAGTTGTCTCCTGCAGGTGATGGAGCACCTTCTCCGGCGACTCTGCTTTGATCAGCCAGTCGTCCAGATACGGGAATACAGGTATCCCCATCCTCCTGAGATGCGCTGCCACCACTGCCATCACCTTGGTGAAGACTCGAGGCACGGTAGTAAGACCAAACGGAAGGACCACAAACTGGCAGTGTTGTGACCCAACCGTGAAACGGAGATACTTTCTGTGCGACTTCAAGATGGGAATATGAAAATACGCATCCTGCAAATCGATTGACACCATCCAGTCTTCTTCCATCAGCGCCTGAAGAACCTGAGAAAGGGTGAGCATCTTGAACTTCTCCTGCTTCAGATACAAGTTCAAGATCCTGAGATCCAGGATTGGCCGAAGCCTGCCATCCTTCTTGGGGATCAGAAAATACCGGGAGTAGCATCCCTGACCCCTTTCCTGCTCCGGAACCACCTCTATTGCACCTTTTCTGAACAGCGCCAGGACTTCTTCCTGCAGGAGAAGCAGGTGGTCCTCCGAACAATAACCCTGGCAAGGAGGGTAATTTGGGGAAACTCCCGAAAGGGAAGAGCATACCCATTCTCCACGAGATTGAGAACCCAAAGATCTGATGTAATAAATTCCCAATCTTGTAGGATGTGGGTAAGCCGGCCCCCCACTGGGCCCGCATGATCCGGAATGGCGGATCTAGGGCTGCTTTGCTGCATTGGCAGGGGGCTGGGAAGGGGAAGAGGAAGAAGAGGAGGAGGCGACATGACGACCTCTGGGACGAGCTCTCTGTCTGCCCCTGTACTCCTTGTACAGTGTGTTTTGCTGCTGCTGGGGATGTTGCTGAGTTGACTTGTAGGAACGAAAAGAAGATCTGCCAAACCCTCTAAAGCGTTTCCCAAAGGTGCCCCTGGCTTGAAGGCCCAACGACTTAGCCGTCGCCCTGCTGTCTTTAAAACGTTCTAAAGCAGCATCTGCTTTTTGGCAAACAAACCAGATCCGTCGAATGGTAGATCCATTAATGCAGACTGGACATGCAGCTCTCCTCGTAGCCACCGAAGAGCCCATGCCCCTCGCCACAGAATCTGCTGTGTCCAAACCACTCTGGATCACCTGCCTTGCTGCAGCCTGAGTGTCCGAGATTACCACCTGGAAGTCTTTTCTATCATCCTCCGGTATCTTTGGCACCAACTGTTTTACAGTATCCATTAGGGCGTGGATATAACGCCCCATCAAGCAGGTCGCGTTTGTGGACTTCAACGCCATGCTGGCGGAGAAAACCTTTTTAGCAGCCTGATCCTGTTTCCTCGACTCCTTTTCTGCAGGAACCTGTGGAAAAGCTCCCGTTGATCTCTTGGAACAGGCCGCCTGCACCACCAAACTCTCAGGCAGAGGGTGAGTGGACAAAAATTCCGGGTCATCAGGAGCAACTCTATATCTCCTGGCAACAGCCCTAGATACTGCAGGAGCAGTCAAAGGTTTCTTCCAAACTTCTAAAATTGGCTTTGCTAGGGCATCATTAAATGGCAGTATTGGTTCAATCACTGAAGATGGTGAGTGAAGGACCTCTATGAGAAGGTTCAACTTAAACTCAGCAGTAGGCAGAGTAATGTTCAAGAAGTTTGCCGCCTTCCGTATCACAACATGGTAAGGAGCCACATCTTTAGAGGGTGCATCCGACACTGAGGCTAAATCCCACTCAGGGGACAGTTCAAGGCCACTAGCCACCGTCAGGTCATCAAATGCGTCCTCAGACTCCTGCAGCTCACCCTCCTCCAAATTGTCCTCACGAAACCTCTCTTCCTCCATAAGCCTCTGGGCTTCAGGCCTCGACCTGTGCTTCACATACGATGCCGACGGATCCACTGTCGACTCCATCGGAGCCGGTGCCGGCGCCGATACCGACGTCGGACGAGGTAGTTTCACACGAGGTCGATCAGGGTTCAGCATCGGAGTTGATGGATTTGGCGTTGATGGATTCGGCATCAACGGCTTCGGCGTCGATGGCTTCGGAGTCAAAGGCCTCGCCGGCGTCGGAAAATGCCAATGCGGCGCTGGAGCCGGCATAATGGGCATAAAGGGCGCAGGAGCATAGGTCTGGGGAACACATAGACTAAAGGCCATCGGACCCTTGGGACCAGCAGGAGCCCCAGTGGGGTACATAGCCCTGGAGTATATCCTGAACATTGCATTAAGGAACTGCGTCGGATCCTGACCTGGAGCCGGGAAGGCTGGGTACGAACCCCCGGGCTGCTCTTGAGGGCGCGGAGTCGATACGACGTCGACCTCCTCTTCAGGCTGGTGCACTGGAGTCGACGGACACTCGGGCAACGGAGCGTCTCCCTCACCAACCACCTCCTCCTCACCTTCATCCTCCCGACCTGAAGGATGGGACGGAACCAGAGATGGATTTGTTATCTGCCTCGGTGAACCTGGTGAATTCGCATGCAACACTTCACCCTCAGCGTCCTGCTCTTCCGAAGCAGAAGACACCACGACCTTCTCAACCAGCTTCACCTGTGACTTCGGCTTTGAACCCGAGTCCTTCCTCGAGTGATGCCGGGACTCATGGGTTCCCTTCTTATGTTTCTTTTTTGAAGATCTCGAAGCATGGGCCGAGGACGAGTCCGAGCGTGACCTCGAATGAGACCTTGACCTCGAACGCCGAGTTGGCGACCTCAAACGTTTCTTCTCTTTTCTGCCCTTAAGTTTCGCCACGAGAAGCTTGGTTTCTCTCTCCCAGAGGTCCAGGTGTCATCTTCTTACAAGACTGGCAGTCTTCGACGTCATGGTCAGAGCTTAGACACCATACTCAGCATTCATGTGGTTCCGTAATGGACATGGTTTTGCCACATTCCCCACAAGCTTTAAACCCGGTCTTCTTCGAAGACATGCCGAGAGAGAAGACAATGAAGCACAATTATAACAAAGTAACAAGATTACAGCAATAGCTACGGACAATCCCTAGAAAACCGTTAGCGTCGACGACGCGGAAAAAAGGGAACTGATGTCATCACGCCGGCGTGGGCCCAATATGATGTCGGTGACGTCAGCAGAGTTGCACGCAATGCCGTGCCTCTATGACGTCGCCCACGTCGGCGCGAAGCTATGAACGAATTTCCGAATGTTGCTGACGCAAGGGGATATTCACAAGGTGGGGAATCCACTGGCAGATGTATATATCAGAATCCCTCCTACTCATCCTACCTAAAACCAGAAAAAAAAGAACAGCGGACTGCTCTTTCACGGGAAACGCCCCCAAAATTTGGAACTACAGCCCCCCGCACATCAGAACCATACCGTCCTTTATGGAATTCAAAAGACAACTCAAATCCCTGTTCCTCAACCGTTCTCTTGGTTGTGGATAACACGGTACAAACAGCAACCACAGAGCTATGCAACCGCAATGATTCCTGAAACCAAAGAAGTTTCTGCATTACAATTACACAGCTCCTACTCTAACACTCCTTGATTGTTAATACCTTTCTTATGCCATGTTTCTGTTGATTATATGCTATTCTCGTAATGTAAAGCACTCTGCTCCCTTTGGGTCTTGACAGTGCTATAGAAAACTTCTTAAATAAAAAAAATATATATACATCTGAAGGGCCAGTATTACGGGTTTGCTGAAGGAGGCTTGATGCTCTTTCCAGATGACTCCAACTATCTATCTGTGCTTACTAAACTAAACTACACTTACTATAGTGTGGATTCCATGACATATTAGGAGAAAGAGTAACAACAAGATAGGCAAAATAGTCCACCTTCTCTAAGGGAATTCCCCCGATATTAATCTCCCTGTGTGCAATTTGTGCTGGTTAAAGAATGTAAGTTTGGTTTTAGCAGTTTCGATTTCCAACCCTCGAGTGTGGCAAATTTCATCAAACGGAGTCAAACATCTTTGGAGTCCACTCGGGGTCATGGATATCAGCAAGGTATGGTCAGGAAAGATGAGGATTGAGATTTTCACATGAGCTAATGAGGCAGCGTCTGTTTGGTAGGTCCTGAGATAGTACAATATAATTTAAGTACAGCAAGAACCGAGTTGGTGCCAGTACACAGCCCTGATGTACGCCTTTGGACACCAGAATCTTCTTAGTTAACTGGTCCTGTGTGCCCCAACGGATTCTGGCATACTTGTTTTTGTGGAGGTATATAACTATTGACAGGATGTTGTGGGGGGTGCTCATATCACTGAGAACTTGCCATAAGTTTGGGAGAGGGACCAAGTTGAAAGAAGATTTTAAATCGACAAACGCAACATATCGGTTGCTTCTGCCAATTACTACTGTCTTCCAATAGATTAACAGAAAGTTGATGAATAGTAGATACTCTTTTTGGTCACCCAGTATGAAAGGGGTTTAGGCAGTGCTTAATTTGAGCAGGTGCTTATGGGTGCTCAGCACTTGCACTTCTTTCACAGGGCCCGGGCTACCATTTCTGATCCTGCAGGTGGTGGTCTCAATATTAATTGTTCGAATTCAAAATAAAAAGAATAACATACATTCTATGGTGACTGGCTGGTAAATGTTCATAGACAGGCCAGCATACACCTGTCCAGGCAGTCAAGATTGTGTTTCACCACGTTAGTGATGCTGTCATCACGCCGATCACAAATCCAAGAAGTCATCAACAAACTATGTCTTACATTCTATTCCCCGAGTCTGCTGCACCCTGCCTCTTCCTGAGCCTAAGCCTCTCATTGGATAATTGTAGCTGGGGGCTGGCTCATGACGGACTTGAGGCAAGGAAGCTGCGAGAGCACTTTTGGAACTTGGGCGTGAGGGCTCTTGAGGAAGAATAAACTAAAGTAAGTGTGGACTTTAAACTTGCTGGGTAGCCAGAGTAGCATATGCTGCAGCCCTGCATTGCTGCTATCCTCAGCGTGCTTGATGCGGCTGTGGCCAAACACAACTTTTGTGCGCCATGGTGTTGATGGAGCAGAGTTCATCTGCAGTCAGGCATTGTTTTATTTTTTGTGCTTCAGACAGACTGCATTTAAATTGCCACGCACGTTTTGGTGCAAGTTAAAAACATGGCACATGAAAAATATGAAAGTGAGGCCTATTCACTCTGCAATGCTTTTGCTGAATTAACATGTGTTTTTGCAATGTAGAGAAAAGTGGCCTTTTTAGCTTTGACGATTAATAGAATGTGTTTCTCTCTTCCCAGCTCATCCCTTGCAGTCTAAATGTACTATTTCCGTCTTAAGAGACTTTGACTTGTTGCATATTTTGATAAATATTTTCAGTTGATAACACCTCTTTTTCTTTGTGGCACATTGCACCTTTATTTTGCATGTTGTCATAAATAATAGAAAAGCTGCTTTACACGAGTAGCTTGGCTAGGTAAACATTTATAAGGGGTATTAGTATAGAGTTGGGAAACATAATGGGCTGATTTACATGAAATGAATATTATCTTTGTGTTTGTTTTATTTTGGGGCCTACCATTAAATGGCTGCCTGTGAAACCAGCAAGGCTATGGCTTGCTTTGAAAGAGAAGAGAGCATGCGCAGACTGTGGCAGCTTGACTCAAACTGCGGAAGGAGTCAAGGACAGCTTGAACTGTACATTCTTGTGATTGTGCCAATGTACCAGCTAACTAAAGTATCCGTCTTGCTGCACTGTGACAGGAAGGAAGGAACTATAGAAACATTTTCCCTAGTAAATGTTGCAAATGTTTATAAATGTATTCATGTATGCTTCTTTTGTTAAAACTGGTAAAGTCAGGTTTTTTAGAATGAGTCAGGGTTGTGAGAACTCATGCCATCATGACTGACCAATCACGTACAGGTTTTCCTGAAGTTGAAACATTTTGTGTAGTCTGCCAACATTTTGTGTATAAATTCTGACCTCTCCGGAGGAGGGGCTGGCTTTCTCAGCTCAGCTGGCTTCTAGGCTCATTAGGGGGGTGTGTGAGCTCTTGAGAGAAGGAACAGATTAGGCCAGACATCCTATGGGTTAGGTACGAGATCGTCACGGGTGCATGGGCGTCTGAGGAGAGTCAGGGGGAGGTTTCTTGCTTCCACGTCATATCTTGGCACTTCAGGCCACATACCTTTGAGGTCTGGTGAAGGGCAGGCTGTCTCGATCCTTTTTGATTTTTAGACACAGAGATGCACAGGGCACCAAACAGATAGAAAGGCTTTTTAGATTTAGATGCCAAACTTTAAGTTTATGCTTTGACTAATTAATTAGGTCTGAAACGATTTATTTGACTTATGCATTTATTTCTCTTAATGGGAGATTTTTGCAAACTATTTGATTTTTGATTAGCCTTGCAAGACTATTTTTCTTAGAAACTCTTTAAGAATTTTGAATGACATTTTGCGTCACATTCCTATATGTAATGCTTATATGCAGACAGTAATATGCTCTGTATTAATGCTATTTTTCCTGTTTTCCAAATTCTGTAACCTGATTGATATTTTCCTAATGAATAAACTGTCAGAGAAAAATTAACTTTTGACTAGAAAATAAAACCCTTTAAATACTCAACAACTCTCTTTATTGGCTTAAAATAATAATTGCATATTTGACTGTTCATCTTTATTTAAAGTCTCCTGAAGGTAATACATGGTGTGAAGGGCCCAACACCTTTTGAGCAGTAAATTAGAGGTAGCATGGAGGTTTTGCATTGAGAAACTACCAGAAGAAATTACCGCTCCATCAGTTTTTGGTAATCAGAGGATGGTTAATATTGATTAGTTTGGTGATTAATGATTATTGATTTCACCATCAACTACTCAACTAATGGATCATTAACCTTAGAAGGGAAGTAAAATAATTGCCCAAGTTAGATAAATGTCCAAGTCCTGATTCTTGACTCCAATGCTCAGAACCTGAAGACTGGCAAAGCAGTACTGGAAGGTGATGCAAGAAGTGGTGTGAGTATCAATAGGGTTGTGAAATGTTGTTAATATGCTAGCATGTTTTTTTGAAGTGTTGAAAATAGTAAGGGTTTTACTGTTGGTGGCATTTTGCTCATTTTGAAGTGATGGTGTTATTGATTATATTGGTAATTTCATAGGACATACTTTTTTTGGTTATTGATTACATGTTTTAACTCTTCATGTTAAGTTAGTGTCTTGTTCTATGATTGTCTGAACACGCAGGTATGCACACCTGTGGAATCCCGGGAAGGAATAGTGGGTGGTAAATGGAAGCCACACTGCACTGAGGTTACTCGTCTGTTGGAATAACACTGAGAAGCTAGGTAGGGCTGGCAGTGTTAAATTAGGGACTATTTTCTGTGTGAGTGATTGATAGCAAAGAGTTCGCTGGTGAAACTTTAGTCTGATATCACCTAGAAAGGGTCACACTAAAGGAGAAGCAGGTTCTTCTGATCTTGAGTGACAGCAAAAGGGTTCGCTGGTGAAACTTTGGCCTAAGATATATCCTGAAGGATAAGTCCAAAGGAGTAGCAGGTTCTTCTGAGCTTGAGTGAAAGGTAAGCGGAAAGGATTTACCTGTAGTGTTTGAAGAGTAATCGGAAGGTCTTACTTTGTGAAGGGTAAGCGGAATGTGTTCCTCGCAGTGAATATAAATCTATCCTTTATTTAGCACAACAGACAGAGTAGCGAATGTATTTATGTTGTTACTAACAGAGTTATTGATTCAGAGAAATATTGCAGTAAGAATTTGTGGAGGGTCAGTGGTAGGAGTAAAACTGACTAAAATTGAGACTGACCGCTTTGGAAAAAATAAATTGCATTAAACTATTGCAAAAATGAAAATGTTTGAAGGTTTAAAGAAGCTGTTAGGAGGTAAAGTGAAAAATGTGTTTTTTATTGGTGATGCTCCTGAAGGAACACCTGTGCATTTTATGTCTGCCAATTTGGGACAAAATACATGTATGTGGGTTCACCAATGGCGCAAGATTACTGAAAAAGAGGGTGTTTTGAGGTTTCCAAAAGATGGTACTTTTGAATTGCAAATTATTGACAAATTAAGGGAAGTCTTATGTGAAATAAAGACACCATCTAAAGCAGCACAATTTGAGGCCTTAAGCATATGGGAAAAGACAGCAAGAGAGAAAGCAAGTGAGGATACAAACATAAAGCAACAAATACAGGAGAAGAGAATAAATGATGATAAAGACCTTCAAATAAATAATGATTCAGGGGATGAAATAATGGATGAATTGTTAACTGAGTGTCCACCACTTTATGTGGTTCCGATTACAAATACTGAAAATAGTGTACCAGTAAGCACTACAGTGGCTACTGCTTCTGTTGAACAGAGAAAAACACAGATTGAGAAAACTGTGCAAATATTTCAGATTGACCCATTACCTGTTGATTCAGCACTGACAGTGATACCTCCAAGTGTTACTGCTTCAAATGTGCCTGATTCAGTCCAAGAATTGCTAGCTGCAGATGCACAGATAATGCATAGCAAAATTATGACTGTCCCAATTAATATGGTCCCTACTAAAAAGGTTCAAAGAGCTGCAGAAGGAGTGATTATGGCAGGGTTTATTTCAGAAACTCAGAATACACAGATTATTGAACAGAAATTACCCCAAGCACTGAAAGGTGAGGGAAAAATGGCCTTTACAACATCTACAGCTCAGGATAAAATAAATATATTTGAAAATGGGATTTCTCAAACCTGCTTTGAGGATGCAGCAGTGATTAAAAAGATAGAAAACATGGGAGACCATATTAACACAGGCCCTGAAAAAGAGAAACAGCTTAGTGTGTTAAATTCAGCGCTTGAACATGGAGAAAATAACAGTCCATGCTGTTTAAATAATGAAAATGTGAACAAGTGTCAGGAAAAAGAATTAATTTCCCTGAGTAAGGAAACAGTTGCATGTGCTTTAACTACACATAATGGCCTGACAGATTTGGCTCAAAATTATGAAATCGATGTTTCAGGAAGTTTTCCATCTCAGAAAAGTTTTAGAGTACATATGGATGATGAAGCAAATGAGAAAATGTGTTCTTCAGAAATGCAACTGCACATTGCAGAAATAAAATATATTTTTAAATGCAATGGGTTTGAGAAATTAGGAGACAAATGGGCAAGAAAACATGAGAAGAAAAAGAAACCACCAGAATTAGCAAGGAAACTGGATAAGGAAAACAAGCCACCAGATTTAGTTGAGAAAAATAATAAGCAGAATGAGGGAGAAGCTTTTGTTTACTCATTGAGAGAAATAGTGGGAGAAGTGCATGTTCCTATGCCACAGAATAAAAGTGAACTTGCAGCATTTCTGAACACATTCCCACAATTGAGAGACAGAATTATGCTGTGGTACCCACAAGTTGATGGATTTGTTCAGATTTTAAAAGAGCTGTGCAATAATTTGGAAATGTTCTTTTACATTGCCATGCAGAATGAATTGTGGTTTGAATCTAAAGTTATTCAAAGGCCAAGTGAAGAGACAATGAAAAGAGTTTGCATGAATGCACCATCATTTTCTGTTGTTATGGAGGAAAATATAGCATTGATTACTTTCCTGAAGGGTGGAGTGCCAGCAAAGGATGTTGATTGGGTACAGATTAAAATAACACAGGATGGAAGTAAAGGTGGTTTGGTTTGTGCAAATTCAGGTATGGATGTTGTACTGCTGGAAAATATGTCCTTTTGCCATCTTTATAGCAGATTTGAGCATTGGAAGAAGAAAAATAACTTTAAACATGATGCACAAAAACATGGAGAAATGCAGATGCAAAATATACCAGCTAAGCAAATGCAAATGTCAGTTCAGAAACAGGTACCTATGGCAGGAATTTTTCAAGCAAAGATCCCACAAAATATGGAAAATGCTAACATTAAATTGGTCCAGAGCAAATGTGAATTATTTCCAGAGACAACATCAGAACCCAGTTCAACAGGTTGCTGTGTTTGAAAATGAGAGTTTTAACCCTCACAATTCAGAATTTACCAAGTCCATTGTGAAGGCAGTGGAAAGTCCAGATTTAGTTGCAGGAGTTTTAAACAAAGAAATTACAAATCCAGTTTCAGAAAAATTTGCACCAAAATTATGCCCATTTGAGGAAAACTGCAAAACTGTTGTCTGCGACTCAGGCCTAGCAGAAAAACAATTGTTTTGCAAACTAAGCAGCAGAGATTACTGTACATCAGATAATGTTATTTTTCAGATTCCTGATGAGGATGTACATTTTAAAATGGCCCAACAAGAGACAGCTGTAGCATTATTTTCAGAAAAGACAGTTGAAAAAATACCTTCTGATTTTGAAAAAATAATAAACACAGAGATAAGAGAGTTCACAGAGAAGGATGCCAGATTAATAAAATGTGCAGAACATGTCTTATTAAAATTAGAACCAAATGACATGCATTCAGGAACACCATCAGTTGCAGAAATGTTACCAATAAAAGGATTTTTAATGGAGTTGATTGGAAGTTTGTGTAACTTTCTGATCACAGGTTCACAGAAAATAAATGAAAAGAACAGAATAGTGCAGGAGATTAAAAGCATATTTTTTTCATGTTGTCCTGTGGTACCGAATCCAGCCAATATATTTTTTTCACATTCCATGTGCTGAAGAATGGCTTACTTTTATTGATTTTTGCAAAGTCCATGTAACAGTGCCATTGCATGAGAACAGTCAGGAGTACTGTCAAAAAGAAGATGAATACCTGGGACACAAAATTGGAAAGGGAGGTAGAAAGGTGTCACCAGAAAGGGTGGAAATAATTTGCAAGATAAATCCACCTCAAATAAAGAAAGAAGTCAGGACATTTTTGGGAATGGTTAGCTGCTGTAGAGAGTGGTTACTAAACCTTTCCCTAGTGGCCAAGCCTTTACTGAGGCTGACACACACAGTTGTGTCTGATCCGCTTCCATTGGACAACAATTGCACAAAAGCATTCCTAGAGTTGAAAGAGAAAAAATGTCGCGCCCCAGCACTAGGAATGAAAGTTTATTTGAAAGAAAATACACTAATTTGCAGTGAGAGGGAGGGCTGCGCTCTCTCATTGCCTATTCAAAAAGATGAATGTTTTCAAAGGTCTGTGATGTATTGCCCAATGACCTTTGACCCTAACTTCAAAAAAATGTCAGCAAATGAATTGGATTGTGATGAAACTGAATATGAGTGTCTAAATATCAGGAAAATATGCATAAAGCCAAATTCAGACTTTAAAGATGAACGCCTGAGTCAGCCCAACAATGTCCATTTTGTAGATGGTCGTGTATCAAGAGAGAGAGAGGACCAGAAAGCTAGTCCATATCCCTGGGTTATATAGAGTTAATCAAAAAGAGACTAGCTTAAGTAAAGGGGGGGAGAATTAACAACATTTAATTTTTAAATTTAAATGACTCAGGTATGTTTCGTCAGGGGGTAGTGGCACCTGGTGAGTGTGCTCATGAAGCCCTCACCCACCAACCTAGTTGGTGGCATTCTTCATCATCGGGCCCACCCAGTGACACCTAGCGTGTCCCGGGTGTGCTTCGACGCCTGATTACAGCGGAGCAGGTATGTCGCTGAGTTTGCGGTGAAGAGTGTTATGAATGTGAGTTTAAAACGGCTTGGCGGAGGTCCCAGTACCCGAAGGTGAATTAAACTTTAATACCTGGGCCACCGTCAGCGGTTAAAAATAAGGCTGTTGGATGTTAGAGGCGAGTTACGACCTCCCACATCCTTAGATGAGTCAACATGTTTCAGCCAGTGCCTTATGAATATGCTGGCTTTCTTCAGGACGGAATAAAAATGTGTGTGTAATTAAACTAGTGGGTGTGTGATTCAGACTATATGTCTACACGCCCTAAAGTGTTTATCTATGTGTGAGAGGAGGATTCCCTTCTCAAAACACGCTAGTTTTAAGGAGTTTTTGCTTCAAGGTTGTGAAGTGGCAAGGGGTTGACCAGCTTTTCAGGCCAGAGCCTGCTTTGGACCTGTAGGTCCTCCTTCACAGAACCGCACTCACCAGGTGCCACTACCCCCTGACGAAACATACCGGAGTGTAATGGCTGCCCTTTTCTGGCTCTTTTAAGAGGGAGAATGATGGAGAGTGACTCCAGCCTATCACCCCCATAGCATAGGGATTAGGACTATAGACAGGACCCCTGCCTTCCATATATTAGAGCATTTTCGTGTCACTTTCCTTAGTGTAGGGCTTATGAATTTAAGTTAGGGGATAGATACATAAGTACTAATCATGATTTGCCCATTTGCTAACGTGTTAGGATATTTTCCATGGAGTTACGCATATTGCGGGCCTGGTAGGCCTTAAACAAGACAGACTCCATTTTGCTTTATGCCTGGTAGCTTGAGAGGCCTTCTAGGTCAAGTGTAATATTTTAGTTTCAAGCTGTTGTTCGCTTGGAGAGAACCGGCTCAGGCTGGCCCTTATCGAAGGAATGTATTTTTCTCCACTCCGAAGACACAACTTCAGGCCGGCCGGCTGGGAACGTGTCCTTGGTACGGGGAGGTACAAGAATTTGGTGGGCGGCAGGTTGCTGGCCGTAACTTTCCATGAAGGAACGGGCTTTGATATTAGCGAAGGAGTTAGTCAGTAGTCAGTTAGTTCGTAGGCGGCATCTAGCCGTTAGCATCTCTGCCATTAATTATTTCATGGCGGACAGTCGCCATCTTTGAAGTCCGAGAAAGATTTAAGACCGAAACTCTCTGAGAAAGACTGAAGGAGAATTAGCGCGGAGCGCACTGGCACAGAGAGAGAGAGAGAGACGGTAGCTAATAACCAGCAAGGTTCCGGTGGCCTGGAGGGAAGCAGACGAGGTTGAGCCTAGCGGTGCAGACGTGTACTTGTGACGGCTGGGGTGTGACTGCGAGGCGAGCCAGGACACAGAGACGAGAAGGGAACCTAGATGACTGCCGAGTCCCGACTTCATGTTAACAAGGTGACCTCCGCCCTTTCCCAATAAGCGCGCATTCTAATCTTTACCTTTTCTTTACAGAAATTATGTTGCATAGTAATGTGATGTGTGTCTATTGTCAATAAATACCCTAGTTCTTAGAGAACTAATGTGTGCCTTGTATTCCTGTTCAATCCTGGTAAATGGACCTCCTAGTTGAGAGTTGTTTGCATGAACGGATGTGAAATCCCGATCAGGTAAATAGTGATCGAACAAAGAGGGAGTGAGTGGACCTTTGATGCCAAAAATAGGAGGTACATCATATAATTTGGGAACCGTATTAAAAGTCATTATCATAGTTTTATCCCAAGTAGATAACTGAGACATTGTCCCGATAATTGCTCATAGGAATGTGGTCGTCGTTGATATGCGGCGTTAGTGAGAACGTTGGGGGGGATTACCAACGCGGATACCCACATAATTGTGGCTTGCATAAGTGAGAGCGTCAGGGAGGATACTGGCGTGTAGATCTACCGGATTGTGGATCGTTTGGAAAGGAGAGCATTGGGTTCTGCAGGCCCATGTGTAGACGCACCGGATTGTGTGTCATATCTGCCCTAGGGTAGACCGGTCTGGGTCGGGGTGGCCGCGAGACCAACTGATGTGAATAAGATATTGTAGAAAATCTATGCATGTGTATTGCTATTCCCCATCCTTAGGTGCGACCTGTATATACTTATATATCTATCCATATTCATTGTGAATACGTTCTAAGGAGGGAGGTGAGTACGTTTTGGCTGGGTTATAGGGGCCCCTGGGGGCTGATCCCATCTAAGCTGAAAATCCGGCCATTACACTGAGTCATTTAAATTTAAAAATTAAATTTTGTTAATTCTCCCCCCCTTTACTTAAGCTAGTCTCTTTTTGATTAACTCCATTTTGTAGATGGCCCATGTTTGAAAGGTGACACATTAAAAGCATTACATGCTGTGCTCCTTATACATTATGTTGTCAAAGCTTCATGGCTTTCAGTAGTTACCTCAGCCCAAAATTCGAAATTGATTGCCTTTACCATAACATGCAGTATATCTGCTCAAATGAGAATCACTGTTGTCATGGGAGAGATAAATGCTAAGTCAGTTGCACAAATCTGTGTTCTGTTAGCATGTACATTCTATGGAATCTTCACAGTTGAATTAAAAGAGGCTCAAGAAAATGTTTTTGAAGCAGCACTACAGAGTTGTATCAGAACAGTTTTTGAGGAAAGTGACAACTGCATAGTGGCAAATGTGTTATTGCAAAGACTGATGCCCAGGTAAAGATTGCCAGTTTCTCTGAAATCAGATCATAATGTGGTCTCAAAGATAATGAGTGCAAAACAACAGATTGGACAAGGAATGGATTGCGGCTATTTGCCTGAAGTGTCAAGCATAATAAAGCAACACAATGGCAGCAATGAGTTACCTTTTGCAAAAGACTGTGTTTCAGCAACACCAACGTGGCTTGAAAATGCATATGCAAATGCACTTGTGGAAAACAATGATGTGAACACTAGCCATGGCTGTGTAGGTCTGGTTGATGTACAGTGTGTAGTTTCTCACCAGATTGCAGCTGCTACACAAGATCTGCATAATGGATGGTGCAACGGCTTTGATCTGAGAGATGCTGTGGTGAAAAATCTGAATCTGATCAAAGTGAAAATAAGAGTGAAAGGCATTGGTTGAAAAAGTGCAAAGGATTGATGGTGCTCTGTCCCAGTTTCTCAGCACCTAAGTAGTCTAATTTGCATTGAAAAGGTAGAGAATGCCACACTGTATGAGCTATTCTGATGGCAAGCTGATGACAAAGAGCAAAGAAATGCTGAAACTGTCCTGTTGAATTCCTTTTTTATTATTTTAGTTACTTATTTTAAAGAAGACTAACTGTTCCAAGAAGCTACTTACAGAACTCTGCACTAAAACATTTGAGCTTGGCTATATATGATCTGATTACAGATAGACTTGTGTTTGCCTTAGAAATAGAAGTATGATTTTTATATGCTCAGCTTTTGCAATTAAAAAAAAAAAAAATGTCACTTTTGAAAATGAAATATGTGTGATGAATTATAAATCATTTTATTATGATTTGAATTATCAGAAGGGTGGATTGATAGAGCAGATTTCATCTGCAGTCAGTCATTGTTTTATTTTTTGTGCTTCAGACAGACTGCATTTAAATTGCCACGCACCTTTTGGTGCAAGTTAAAAACATGGCACATGAAAAATATGAAAGTGAGGCCTATTCACTCTGCAATGCTTTTGCTGAATTAACATGTGTTGAGAAAAGTGGCCTTTTTAGCTTTGAAGATTAATAGAATGTGTTTCTCTCTTCCCAGCTCATCCCTTGCAGTCTAAATGTACTATTTCGGTCTTAAGAGACTTTGACTTGTTGCATATTTTGATAAATATTTTCAGTTAATAACACCTCTTTTTCTTTGTTGCACATTGCACCTTTATTTTGCATGTTGTCATAAATAATAGAAAAGCTGCTTTACACTAGTAGCTTGGCTAGGTAAACATTTATAAGGGGTATTAGTATAGAGTTGGGAAACATAATGGGCTGATTTACATGAAATGAATATTATCTTTGTGTTTGTTTTATTTTGGGGCCTACCATTAAATGGCTGCCTGTGAAACCAGCAAGGCTATGGCTTGCTTTGAAAGAGAAGAGAGCATGCGCAGACTGTGGCAGCTTGACTCAAACTGCGGAAGGAGTCAAGGACAGCTTGAACTGTACATTCTTGTGATTGTGCCAATGTACCAGCTAACTAAAGTATCCGTCTTGCTGCACTGTGACAGGAAGGAAGGAACTATAGAAACATTTTCCCTAGTAAATGTTGCAAATGTTTATAAATGTATTATTCATGTATGCTTCTTTTGTTAAAACTGGTAAAGTCAGGTTTTTTAGAATGAGTCAGGGTTGTGAGAACTCGTGCCATCATGACTGACCAATCACGTACAGGTTTTCCTGAAGTTGAAACATTTTGTGTAGTCTGACAAAATGTTGTGTATAAATTCGGACCTCTCCGGAGGAGGGTCTGGCTTTCTCAGCTCAGCTGGCTTCTAGGCTCATTAGGGGGGTGTGTGAGCTCTTGAGAGAAGGAACAGATTAGGCCAGACATCCTATGGGTTAGGTACGAGATCGTCACAGGTGCATGAGCGTCCGAGGAGAGTCAGGGGGAGGTTTCTTGCTTCCACGTCATATCTTAGCACTTCAGGCCACATTCCTTTGAGGTCTGGTGAAGGGGGGGCTGTCTCGCTCCATTTTTATTTTTAGACACAGAGATGCACAGGGCACCAAACAGATAGAAAGGCTTTTTAGATTTAGATGCCAAACTTTAAGTTTATGCTTTGACTAATTAATTAGGTCTGAAACGATTTATTTGACTTATGCATTTATTTCTCTTAATGGAAGATTTTTGCAAACTATTTGATTTTTGATTAGCCTTGCAAGACTATTTTTCTTAGAAACTCTTTAAGAATTTTGAATGACATTTTGCGTCACATTCCTATATGTAATGCTTATATGCAGACAGTAATATGTTCTGTATTAATGCTATTTTCCCTGTTTTCCAAATTCTGTAACCTGATTGATATTTTCCTAATGAATAAACTGTCAGAGAAAAATTAAGTTTTGACTAGAAAATAAAACCCTTTAAATACTCAACAACTCTCTTTATTGGCTTAAAATAATAATTGCATTTTTGACTGTTCATCTTTATTTAAAGTCTCCTGAAGGTAATACATGGTGTGAAGGGCCCAACACCTTTTGAGCGGTAAATTAGAGGTAGCATGAAGGTTTTGCATTGAGAAACTCCCAGAAGAAATTACCGCTCTATCAGTGTCACCGGTAGAATCTGTGCGCTGCACCCCAGCATGGTAATTGCTGAGCGCGCGTGAGTCCAGTAGGCACCACAGCCATACTTAACGGCATTGTCAGCATTACGGCTAGGGACAATGTCTGTGCTGTGCTGTCCTGATGACTATGGGGATCTGTTGGGCTTTCTTACATCTCTTAGGCCCCTCAGACAAGCTTGTCATCATACGCTATCTCCTGAGCAACTGTACCCTGGTTTCACCTGTAGTTGCTCGACTACCTCCAGCGCGTTTAATCATGCATACGTTGCTAAGCCTTCTAGGGCTTTGGTAAGACATGAACCCCCTCCTCCCCCTAAAGAATTAGGCTTTCTTATTAATGCTCGTTCTCTGGTTAGTAACAACATCGCTTTCAGAGAATTCGTCTCGGAAAGAAAACCTTCCTGGGTCTTTGTCACTGAAATGTGGGGCTCGGACTCATCCGGCCCGACCTGATCAATGCCCTCCCTGATGGTTATGCCATGGTGAGACAGGATAGAGAAGACCGCAGAGGGGGTGGAATAGGCATTGTCTATAAAAGTTCTTTTACCTGTCACATAGAACCCCTTCTTTCCCCCCAGAAATCCTTTCAGGCCCTTTTCTTTTCTCTTAACACTTCCCCGACAAAAAATTTTGGTGGCATTCTTATTTACAGACCCCCGGGCTCTATGTCTCCATTTGTTGCCGACTTACTTGAAGCTATTGAACCATTCATTAATAGGCCTTCTCTGACTATCCTTGGAGATTTTAATTTCCATCTAGAAAATTCCAACTCTGCTGACACTATCTCACTTTTGGACGCGCTTGCCTCTCTTGACCTTTCCCAAAAGGTGTTATCCCCTACACATTCCGCTGGCCATATCTTAGATGGGGTCTTCACTAATGACCCCAGACTTGAGATTGGCTCCCCTCTGCCCCTCTCCTGGTCGGATCACACTGCAGTCCCACTGGAATTTCTCCCAGGTTCCCTCTCTGCCCCCCACACGGACAGGAACTGTTGGGTTTTAAAGAGGAACTATAGGGGCTTGTCCAACGAATCACTTGGCCCTTTTATTGCTAGCTTCAACCCCCTCCCCTCCCAGGATATCGACACCACTGCCCGTGAGCTTGCAAGTACCATCTCTCGGGCGATCGACACCTTAGCCCCTCTTAAATCTCACTATTGTGCCAGGAAAAGCCCGTCAGCACCTTGGTACTCAGAAGCTCTTCAACTTCAGAGACAGGAGTGTAGGAGGTACGAAAGCCTGTGGAGAGCTCAGCTTGATGCCGATCTTCGGACCAAGCATAAAAACCTCCTTAAGAGCTATAAAGCAGCGGTGTTAGCCGAGAAACAAATGTACTTTTCTAAGCTAACCTCATCTCTCTCCTGCCCCGGTGATCTCTTTAAGGTGGTAGAAACCTTATCCCTTGTCCAACACCCCGACCCCATAATACCTTCTCAAGAACTCTGTGATCAGATCGCCACTTTTTTCCACACTAAAATCTCGGATATTTATACAGCTCTCCAGAGTCATAATCTTACTCACGCTTTCTCTCCCTCCTTAGATCATCCCCCAGCCTCCAAAGATATCTTGACCAACTTCCCTCTTCTCTCGACTGAGACACTGGACAAATTACTAGACTCCACCAAGTCAGGCTCCCCTCTTGATCCCTGTCCCCTTAAAATCCTAAAAAACTGCAGGGACACTCTACTCCCCCCCTTGCTGGAAGTTAAGAATAGAGCCATCTCCAGTGGTGAGTTCCCAGCCCCCTGGAAGACTGCCATCATTAAGCCTCTTTTAAAAAAGGCCTCCTTGGATCCTGGGATTCTGAAGAACTTTTGCCCCATTTCTCTTCTTCCCGCCCCAGCCAAGATGTTGGAGGCTCATTTGAACTACCATCTTAGCGCTTTTTTAGATAAGACCTGCCTGCTTGATCTATCTCAGCATGGCTTTCGAAAGGCGTACAGTACAGAGTCAGCCCTTACAGTGGTGGTCAAAAATATCCGCACCAATGTCGATAGTGGTCAGACCACTCTCCTGATCCTACTCGACCTTACCCTGTCCCCCACCATTCTGGCCTCCCGCCTCAGTGAGACGGGGGTGAAGGGTCTGGCTCTCAGCCTCCTCACATCCTTCCTCAACCATCGGGAGCAAAGGGTCAAATTGGGTGACTTCCTTTCCAATGCCATGCCTTTGCAATGTGGGGTACCGCAGGGCTCCGCTTTGAGCCCCACATTGTTCAACATCTATGTGGCCCCACTTGCTAGGCTTGTTAGAACTTTTGGACTGGAAGTGCTCTCGTACGCCGATGACACCCAGATTATGGTCTCCCTGTCCCACTCTGTCGAGACCACGGCCCTAAACTTCCGTAATTGTATGGAAGCTGTGGCAGGCTGGATGGCCTCGAACTTTCTTAAATTGAATGGGGAGAAAACGGAGATCTTGATCTTCGGGGGAAATAAGGAGATCTGGTCAGACGATTGGTGGCCCCAGACACTTGGATCCTGTCCCCAGCCCTCCCTTTCTGCCCGTAATCTGGGAGTCATATTTGACTCCTCACTTGCTTTTGAGGTAAGTAGAACAGTCTCAACCTGCTGCGGGGTCTTAAGGATACTAAGAAAACTCACCCTTTACCTTTCCCCTGATGCACGGAAACAGGTGGCAGTTGCCCTTCTATCTTCGAGACTGGACTACTGCAATGCTCTCTATCTTGGCATGAGCACTAAACTACTCCATCGCCTGCAGGACGTCCAGAACGCGGTAGCAAGATTTGTTGTCAATGCCCCCAGACGCTCCTCAGGGACCAGGATCAGGAGAAACCTTCACTGGCTCCCGGTGTATGCCAGAATAAAATTTTAAATTCTGACCATCACCCATAAGGCTCTTCACGGTACTGGCGCTGAGGGCATCAGGAGCTTAGTGTCGACCTATATCCCAGGCAGGGCACTACGCTCCTCCGGTCAGTATCTGCTGTCTATTCCCCGAGTCGCCAAGGCAAGATGGGGTGGCAAGGCCTTCTCTTCACTAGCCCCCAGACTTTGGAATGAGCTCCCTCTGGAACTCAGGGGCCAGGATTCCCTGCTGCTCTTCAGAAAGGGCCTTAAAACTCTGCTCTTTACTGAAGCCTACTCTTAGGTCTCCTCTCCCTTCCATTCCACCTCAGTACCTGGCTTTTTTTTCCATCTTTTGCGCCTTGACGCCTTTGGGCAAAGTAGCGCTTACACAATTCGCCCTTCAATCAATCAATCAATCAGGCAGGGTCAGAGCAAGCTGAGCAGTGGATGCTGATGCCGCCGCCATCCGTGGACCTACTAATTACAAACACCCGCCCCCCTGCGCAACATCAGCAGTGGAACTTCCAAGCAGTCGAGAGGCAAACACGCCGGAAGTTCTATCAGTGGGGCCCCCACAATGAAGGATCATAGTAACATGAATATCGAATTGATTCCCATCTTCAATTTGTCTGAACACCTTTTGTCATCGGCTGAAATTTCGCTATAGTCAAAAGGCCTCAGTTTTGTACCGACTGAAAAGACACGCCTCCTTGACATACAGTTGGAACTCTTACAATTTTTTAGAAAATTACGACTTAAGGCCTTCTTTTTGAATAGAGAAATCTCTCTGACTGATAGTCAGTCGCGTCTGCGTCCTCCATCTGCCTTCAATCCACCATCGAGTCAGATGCCGATTGAATTATTGGCCTTTGAGTCAATGGTCCTAAAAGATGTATCTGCCCTTAACAAAGATTTTTAATTTATTCCATACAATATCTCTCTTGGTGAACGCCAAGCTTTGACCAAACTAAAACTAAATCAGGAAGTGATTATCAAGCCGGCAGACAAGGGGGGTGGGATTGTTGTTCAATCGATGGCTAATTACAAAGTTGAGGTCAGACGACAACTAAATAACACGAATCACTACCTTAAATTACGTACTAACCCTCTTGCTGAGATTCAGGCCATGATTATGAGCATCACTACTATGGCCAAAATAGAAAGGTTTTTAAGTGACAAAGAGTTTGTTTTCCTTAATTCTAAGAATCCCCGGACACCTGTCCTTTACACTTTACCAAAAGTGCATAAAGATCTGACTAATCCTCCAGGCCGACCCATAGTCTTTGGCTGTGGGTCGGTCCTGGAACCCCTATGTAAATACATAGATGTATTTATCAAAGACTTGGCGATGTCTACACACAGTTACGTTCGTGACAGTGGAGACATCATCTCACAATTGGAAACTATGAATTTTTGTCCTGAAACTCAGATGTTGGTGTGTCTGGACCTTGAGTCCTTATACACCAACATTCCCCAATTGGAGGGAATAGAAGTGATTAAAAAAGCGTTGAATACTCGGAACAGCCCCAGTACCTTTTCCTACTGACTTTATCACTGAGTTATTACGAATTTCTTTGACTCATAATTATTTTGAATTTGACGGACAATATTATTTACAGACTAAGGGTACTTCAATGGGGGCTTCTTATGCCCCTAATTTTGCTATTTTGTTTGTGGACGACTTTGAACAACGTTTTATTTTTGACAAGGACGTTAACCCTTTTTTTGACAGCGTTTGCCATTGCCGGCGCTATATTGACGACATTTTCTTTATTTGGACTGGAAATACTGTGGAGCTGAATCTATTCCTGAACTGGTTAAATTCTTGTTCAGTAGACCTCAATTTCACTTCAAGTTCCAGTAAAACCCAAATTGATTTTCTGGATTTAACTATCTTTCCACATGATGGTGGGCTTTCCACGAAACTGTTCACGAAAGCAACCGCTCGCAACACACTTTTCGAATATACAAGCAACCATCCGAGAGGACTCCGGGATGGTTTGCCCTTTGGGAAATTTCTGCGGATTCGCAGGAAATGTCGATTTAAAGATGACTATTTTCATGAGGCAGAAATTCTATCAAAAAAACTCACAGTACTAGGCTACCCACGTAAATTGATCAAAAGATCAATGAAAAGGGCATGGTTTAATCACTGTGACTTCCTTCTCACACCCAGACCGAAAAAACAAATGAAACGCATTCCATGTGTCACAACTTTTGGTACTCGTAGTAACCAAATTTTGACCATCATTAAAAGACATTGGCCGCTGGTGATGTCCACTGGAATTACCAATGAATTGCCTTTATTTTCCTTTAAAAGAGGAAAAAATCTACGGGACCATTTAGTCCGGGCAGCCTTAACTCGTACAGAGGCTGTGACCCTTACATCTCTATGGGGCTTGGATAAGGTTCTAGGTCATTACAAGTGTGGAGGATGTCTCATGTGTGACACAAGTATGAACACTAAGCAGTTCATACATGGGAATATCTCTTATGACCTGCATGATTTTTCAAATTGCAACACAAGTAATGTTGTGTATGCAATTTGGTGCCCATGTGAGCTCATTTATATTGGGCAAACTACCCAAAAAATAAAGACTAGACTGTCACAACATAAAAGTAGGATACGGTGTACCACTGAAAACGCACCTCTGGTCGCGCACTATACTGAAAAGGGTCATGAGCCATCAGAGATGCCCTGGCAAGTAATAGAGGTTATTCATGTCCCTGTGAGAGGGGGTAGCATGTCAAATATTCTAAACAGAAGTGAGTGCCGATGGATACTCCGTTGTGACAGCGTGAATAATGGATTAAACTCAATTGAAGAATGTCATTCTGTGGTGATTAATGTATAAGATCTGTACTACATCCATTGTATATATTGTGTCTGTTTTTTCAATTATTTTATACAAGGTGAACCCTACTTGAACCTTGACATAATCTTTTTTATGAATGTGCTATATACATTAGGTCTGCCTTTACAATTAACTGAAATATATCTGAATTCTGTCATAATTGTTTTTTTTAATATGATCTAGCCAAAAGGTCTGTTGATGTGTATTTCCTTTTAATACATATTTACATCTATATGTGTATTAATACATAATGTTTTGCTATTGCAACTACCAACTTTTTTAAAAACAGGCTCGAATTCTGATATTGTTGTTTCTCTGACTGTGACTTATGTAAAAGTGTATGAAATAATATAATTGCTGATATGTGTTTTTAATATAAACACCTAGTAGTGATATTTGTACCTAGACCTCTCGTGATGAAAACGGCTGGCCTGTATTCACGATCTATACTTTGGCATTTACAACTTATATTCTTCTATATATACTTCTACTCAATTCATTCACGTCAACTTTAAGCATAGTTATGGCGTTTTTTGCCCAGTTCAAGATGGCACTGCCTCTGGGAGGATGTTTGTCCTTCCTCCGTTTCCATTCTGATATTTCTATTTCTGTCGACCGTGCTCGCCGTAACTTCGGCTTCATGCACGTGGAAACGAGTTGGCGTCTCTGAAATAATATGCGTTAAGTTTTTGCCCAAGATTCCCTTATTATGGCATGCCAACATCAAACGATCATTATGATCGAGTTTGTTTGGTCGGATAGAGCAGTACGAAATGCTATTTTTCCGCAATTATGCTTTTAGTATCGCAAATGGACACCATGACCAAGCGCCCTCAGTGATGCTAAATATCAAGGATTGTTTGGTCGGAGTAAGCGGTACGAAATGCTATTATTTCTCAATTGTGCTTGTAGTATCGTAAACGGACATCATGACCAAGCACCCTTAGTGATGTTAAATATTAAGGATTGTCACTACCCTGATTTGCGTCTTAAATACCGCCAGTGTTTGGATTATGCACACAAAATCAACATATTTGGTGCATGCTGCGACACATTTTATAAATGCTGTGATGTGAATTCACTTACACAGCAGATTCCCTTCAGTGATGGATGTTTTATACACATGGTGGCGTACATTTATAAAATAATATGACTGCTTTTCTTAGCCTCTATGAATTAATTTGTTTGACAGTCTGATATTATTGACAGACTCATATATATTATTTTTTGCTTAATTTTTTCAACAGCCCAAAAACGATGTGTTGGTGAACATATCTGTATATCACCACCGTGGTCGTCATTAGGTGGCCCTTATAAAGATATTTTGATGATTTCTTCACTACACCATTAAGTAGCAAGGCCTCACCGTGCAGTGATTTATTTGCAGTACGGTATGTACAATTACAATTGGGCTATACTTGGTTGATTCAGATTTTTTAGTGTAGTTTATTTGACCTGTATTTTATATGGCAATTTCCAGATATTAAATATTAATGCTGGAGGACCTGAATCTCTATCGGTCTATGCCTTATAATTTTATACAGAAGGTAAACATGCCTTCGTGGTTTTTTATACACTCTGGTACAAGTGTTTCTTTTGACTTTGCGGTGTGGATTAAGGTTATTTATCTTTTCTCAAACCCTTTTCACTGGGATTTTTACTATTGAACTCAGCCGCTCTTTTCTTCATGAGATAGCTACTCTGATCTTTCTGTATCAATAATTGTTATTATTATGGTTAAAGCTATATCTTTTATTGTACAGATCTCTTGTTCAAGAATACCTTTTTGAGTCCTGAAGATGACAGCCAAATAACGTAACGCCGTCGACGCTTTTCTGTGGCTTAAGTTATTACAAGGACACAGTATTTATGTTTATGGTGTTCCTTTTTTTGTTTTGTGATATGTATTGTTGTTGCCACCTGTCTGGTTTATTTGTACTGCCTTTTTGTATACCAGCGTCTTTCTTGCATGAGATTATTTATATGTCAAAAAACTAAAAACTTTTTCAATTGGTAAAATAAATAAATGTACAAATTTTGATACTATTGGGCTTCTCTGACTATCATATTGGATACTCTTCCAATGTTTTAATAATAATTTTTCTTTTCCCCTGAGCCTTTTTGTTTGATATAATCTACTAATTACAGGCAGCACTAGTAGTGACATCACCTTCTGTGCTCAAGCAGCTACCTGTTCTGCAAATAACCCAGTTATACTGCACTGATTAATATATGCAAAAAAAGCATTTTCATTTGGTGTAAAATTTGTTTTTGCACTTGATGTAGGTAAGAAAGAAAAACACATGTCATCTTCCTCTTCTTTAATAAAGACAACAGAAAAAAGCAGAGTTCAAAATAGCGGGAACATGTACAGGCTAATGACAGAGGTCACAGGCAGCAGCAGTGTTATAGATGAGAGAGAGAGAGCAGGAATAAAGAGGAGAAAGAAACGAGAGGAGAGAGATAAGACTGAGCTAAGTAGAAGAAAAGGAGAGCAAATCAGATACAAAGAGAAAGCTGCCATGATGTGAAGAAGAGAGCATTAAGAAGAGGGACAATAGAATGGAAGGATGTAGATGACAGGACAGAGGAAAAAAAGCAGACAAATGGTAAAACGGAGACACAGCTAATCACTGCTAGAAGAGTGATAGTAAAGAGCCAAGATCGAGAGGAGAGAGAGCAGAGCATGTAAAAAAGTGAAGAGGAAATAGGGCAGGGGTAGAATAAATAGAGGGCAAATCAGGAATGCAGGGAATAAGGTTACACACAAGGTTTGACAAAGATGATAGAAAACAATTAGAGTGGTGAGAGGATAGACTCTTAGAGCAAAGACTTAGGGGACAGACAACAGATCAAGGTTAGAAGATAGAGACTGAGGCAGTGAGAGTGTTGAAAGTTGGGCTCACCGGAGGAAGAAGTGAGCTGTGGCCTCCTTGGCAAATTTTTCAGCATCTGCACTTCATTTTTTTACCAATTAAGCACTGATTGGGCCGTATTCCGGAGTTTACTACCCCCCCACCCTGCTCCTATCCTGCCCCGCCCCACCTCCCCGCAGCACTCCCACCATTAGCCAATACTGTCGGGAAGGACTACTATTTTGCGCCATTTCAGCTGCCGCATATCAGTTGTGGACTCTATATCCCTTGTAAAAGAGGAGGGAAAGTGGACATGTTGGTGGCTTGCACAGAGGGCTAGCTTGGAGAGAGACAACGGGTTAGGGTCGCTCTCTGCTCTCAGAGTAATAACCATATCATAGGCAAGTGACCACAGTCTCAAGTCAACCAAAATATGGTCAATACGACTAGCATAGTTGGGTTTGTTAAAAATGATGGCCTCCTTGGGGTATGATCTTGTATGGCCATTAGTGGCTCTAACCCCAAGTTTGAAGGAAAGAGCTTTTAAGAGCAGCCTTTTCATGGTAGCAATGTCCAAGTGGGGATCAGCCCATGTTTCACCTTCCTGCTATATTTGCTGGACTTCTTCATTGTGTGGGGCTCAAAGGTGGTATTGAAGTCGCCTGCCATCATGAGGTAATGTTGTAAGTTGCACCCTTCCACATAGTCTTCAAGGGTTAGCAGTGTTTTTGAGGCTAGACCCTCCTTTTCCCCTCTAGCATAGATGTTAAGGATGTTAACACAGAAGTTCTTGTCAATCAGTAGTTGAATAACTAGGATTATCTGGAGAGTCTATGTCTAATTGACAAATTTTACAATTAAGGGATGCTCTAACACAAGTGGTTAAGCCGGCCGAGGCGCTCCCATTCAAACACAAACAAAAAGCGTTTTGTTGGGACATGCAAATTAAGGTTGCCAGGTTTAAATATGGGATCAATGCTCCACATCTCATGGAAAAAGCAAATGTCATGTATTCCTGTCTGGACCGTTTTAGACTTGGGACTAGCCACATTCCATGATATATTTTTTGTTGGAGAAAGGCTCTGGACAATAGGGGCTTTACTTGTAGTGCACATCTGGGCAAGAGGAATTCAAACCGGAAGGTACCATTGGCAACTATCAAACTAGTAGGAGTGCTATATTTGGTCCAGGGCTAATGGAAGTATTAGTAGTTGGCAAGACATCTAAAGGGAGGGAGCAAAATAAAGGTATCATCACACAGTTAGGCTCTAGCATAGGCTGGTGGTTAGACATCATTAAAGTTGGACATGTGTGCTCTGTAGGTATTTGGGCGGGCCCATGAGTCAATCAACATCGCTCAAAGTAGATGAGCCCCCCCATGTTGAATGATGGAGTGCCAGCGTTTTATGGGTGGTGATACTTAAACTGTATACAAGAATTATGCGGTGGACAAGACCTAATTTCAAGGGCCACCAGATTGTCACACATGGCCTCGTTCTTAAATGTTATCTCAGTCATATCGAACTTGGTATTAGATGTGATGTTCCTGTGGGCACTAGTAATGTTATCACAAACAACTGAGTAACAATCTTCATTTTTAAGGGAATCCTCCCCTTCGTATATTACGGGAGGGGGAAGTTTTGGAACATTAATCATTACAATTCGATTTTTGTGAAGATTCCATCTACTATCAGGAATTGAAAAAAGTTTTTGACTACAGCCACGTGGAGCCGGGTTGGTGGAAGAACTGTCAGCTCGCCTACATCTGTCAAAGGTACTAGGTATCTGAAATTAGTAATTATTATTCAGGAGACTTATCTGGCTGGGTCCTCGTCAAGGTCCGTTGCTCAGCTGGCATCTGTCAGGGTCTTTGTGATGGCCCTTGCCTATTCCCCTTGTTGTGCCTAAATTGGAGTGATCTAATGGTGGGTTGGGTTTTTGGGCGGAGGACTTGTTGGCTTGCAACTGTGTATTGACTTGGGTCATGGATACATGTGTACTCCTGTCCATTAAAATTGTTTTAATGTACAGAACAGATTAATGGTCGTGGATTTTAGCTCCCCTACCTCAGCCTTCAGCTCCGCAATTGACAGGGTACAACTGGCTACATCAGCACAAGAAGTCAGACTTATTGGGGGCATATGAATATAGCTGTTTCTTGGACAACTCGAGTAGTAGCAAAAACAAAGTCCTACAGAGAAGAGCATCTTTGAGAGGGGATGGATGAGGTGCATTAGTAACAATTAAGTCAAGGGGTCTATGGAGAGCCTCAGGGGATGGTACTAATGTAGACCGATATTTAGATTTTTCAAACATGCATGGAATACATATGTTGCTGTGAATTGGAGGGGGAGAACCTGGGGTTGGTAGATGGGGGGCAAGGTTGAAATGAAACTAAGCACACTTGACCAGGAGACTATCTGGTCCATAATACAATTTCCTCTAGTTTTTTTTTCTCTTAGTTTTGGCAGATCCACTAGCCACCTCCACTGCCTTCCTTTTACCCATTGTTAGAGAAGAAAAAGGAAATATATTAAAATATAATAAACAAAACAAACTTCCTCTGCAAGGAGCAGCTGCTCCCCGATGCTACATACACTTAAAATAAACATATCCAAGACTGAGAAACAGAAAAACAGCTAATAATAAGTTCACTTTTGGCGGCACGAAATAAAGTCAATAATACCACCCGTTAGTAATTCCACATCTGCCAATAATGACTGAGTAGATTATAGTATGATGTAAATAAAATGGCTGTTAGAGGTTCAACCATGCCAATGGGAAGATAGGATCAGTCCTGAAGAACTTATTAGAGGCCACAATATAATATATATGAGTCAAAATAAGTTTCTTAGGACTAAATGTGTTAGAGGGGTGACCCTGCCAAGCCTCTTCCGGGCTCTGATGGGCGTGGTCGAGCCAGTGGGCATCCCGCTGCGGGAGTGCAGAGCGCGTCTTGGCGTGATAGAGGGAGGCCCCGCCCCCTCTGTCAAAGGACTGCTCCTACATATTCTGGTGCTCTGAATGTTGGGGAATAGTCCCCTTAGGTCCTTGGGGGCTAGAAAGGTGCTGGAGCCCCAAGGTACTGCCAGAATGTCCCTAATCAAAATACAATAATATTAAATTATGAATTATTTAATACATTTTGTTTAATTATATGATTGTTATTTATAATGTAACTTATGTAATACTGATTAGTTTTCATTATATGTAATTTGCTGGGTAGGAAGTTAATTAACTATTAATTAATAATTTATTTCGTTTTTAATTATGTATTTTTTAGAATACTTATTTATTTTAGTTATATTTTAGTTGTGGGTTGCTAGGTTTGTAGGGGGTCTAAGGTGAAAAGTTAATCAAGTAATAATTAATTAACAATTTATCCTTAATTGGTAATTACACATTTAATTTCTTTTTAATTATGTAAAATATGGAATATTGGTTTAGTTTATTTATATTTAAGTTGTGGGATGCTAGATTTGTAAGGGTATAACGTGGGAAGTTAATTAAGTAATAATTAATTAGCTATTAATCATTTTTTGTAAAATATTGATTTAATTGAATCTTAAATATGTAAATTATGGAGTACCTATTTATTTTAATTATATTTTAGTTGCAGGCTGCTTCCACGTTTGGTGGCGTCTATGCTGGGCAGATAATGAACAATGTTATTGTTTTTAATTTGTAAATTATGGAATACTTATAGTTTAGTTATATTTGAGGTGCGTGCTGCTAGGTTTGTGGGGGTATAGGGTGGGAAGGTAATTAATAATTGAAATAACAATTATTTATCAAGTGATAATTAATTATTTTATTGAATAGTAATTATGTAAATTGATTGTTTTTAGTTTTAAAAAACAATATTATATATATATATATATATATGTATATATGTATATATATATAAATATCATGTTAAATATTATTTTTTATATTAAGAGTTTAAACCCTTTCACACGGGGCTAATTCCCTCGCGGTGCGGGGGGAAGGGGAGCCGCGTGCGGCGCCTCGGTACTCATGACGAGCCCAGCTCGTCATGCTGCGTGCTCATGACGAGCTGGGCTCATCATGACTATGCCCACTGCTGTGGAACACCCGCACAGGAGGGGAATTAGCCCCACGTAGGCGTTCCGTGGCAGTTATGATGAGCTCAGCTCGTCATGAGCACAGCTCTACTGTGCCTCATGATGAGCTGAGCTCGTCATAAGTGCCGAAGGGGTTAATATATTTTCTATATTCATGTGATTACATATATATTTAATGTTCTTGAAGTAAAGTACTTTCCCTACTCTTGTTTACACTTTAGTAGGAATAGCAAAATGGCCCTCTTCACAGCTCAACACTTTACATACTGTTGTGCTGATTGGAGTAGAAATAGTACATTTTACACCTCCAAAATCCAACACTGGCGTGGGGATTTTAAATGTAACCCCTCCAAAGTCCAACATTTTCTCTACTATTGTGTTGTTTGGAATGCTAATAATACATTTAACCCCTCCGACGTCCAGCGCTTTCCCTACCGTTGCTCATATTGGAGTGGGAATATTACATTTTACCCCTCCAAAGTCCAACACTTTTCCCTCCTGTTGCCTGTTTTTGTAGTTCACCCCTCCTGAATACAATGCTTTCCCTACTGTTGCACCGTTTGGAGTGGGAATAGTATATTTATACCTTATGAAGTTCAATGCTTTCCCTACTGTTTAGACTGGAGGGGGTATAATAAATTTCACCCCACCAAAGTGCACTGCTTCCCTACTGTTCACTGACTGGAGAAAAAGGTGTAAAACAAACTCATCTGAAGCCCAACACTTTTCCTACTATTGCAGTGACTGGAGTAGGAATAGTAAATCTAACCCCTCCGAACACTTTCCCTAGTGTTACATAAAGTAGAGTAGGAATAGTATATTTTATATTCTTAGATTCCAATAATTTTCCTAATATTGATAAAATGGATTGGAGAGCATTCATTGTTTTTTTAAATATTTTATATTATTTGTTTTTATTTTTACATTTATACCAATGTTTATAGTAGTATTTTTAGTAAATGTGTTTTTGGGGGGTGTAATGTTGCTGTCTACATTATTTAATATATGTTTTCTTCTTGAATTGTTTAGATTGGTTAGGGTTTGTATTAAATAATACACCACTATTTTTAACTTGATGAAATTATGATGCTTTGTGATGATTGTGAGTTGAATATTTATATAGTGACTCTGATGGCCTTAAATATTGTATCAGTGATATCATTTGAGATGCCATTTGAGATGTCATGAGTGATGTCACCGACCATGTCATGAGTGATGTAATATGTGACGTCATCAGCAGTGCATTGCGGGGGCGCGAATTATAGTTAGTTCTACTAACTATAACAGCTGAATTTCTCTGGTTTTATATGAGTGAAATGTCCAACTAACTATAATGTGCCTAAAACATGTGTGTTTTTTTCAGTGAATTTTTAAGTTTTTTTTTAAATGCTATATGGTTTTTTAAATGCTAATTTCTAACTATAACGTCTCTGAAACCTATGTTTTTTTCAATGAATTTCAAAGGTTTTTCAAATGCTAATTTCTAACTATAACATAGTAGTCGCGTTTGCATAGTGGTGCAGAAAATGGCCTGGAATCATGACCAGTGCTCATGAATTTGGCTGTGTAGGACTTACAGGGGGTACCAGGAGGGCAACTTGGCCACCAAAGTCCCTCAAGAGTAAAGTTGACTTCATCCCCCAACCAGTACTGTTCCAGGAGGCTCGTTTGCAAAGTGGTGGAGGAAGGTGAGCGTGGCATCCAAAGACCTCTTAGCAATACCACAGTGTGGGATTTACTGGAGGTAACAGGAGGGGTAGTTAGCCCCCAAGATCAACCTTGGGGGCTAAGTACCCCTCCTATTACCTCCAGTAAGTCCCACAGAGCAGATTGCTAAGTTCTCCTAGCAGGCCATGCCCCCTTTTCCGTCCACTCTACAAATGCACTTCCTGGCGTGCTCTTGGATGTGGATTACTGAATGCCTTATCAGAAATGCCTCGGGGAGGAGGCGGTCCCTAGGGCAGCGGGGCCAAAAAAATTGCCCCCGGGACCTGGCCCACCCGGGGACTTAAAACTCTACATAACTATGCCAACACCCTGTGGTGCACAGCGTTGTCGTGCATGGTGTGGGGATGGCCAAAGGGTCTGCTGGCGGACCCACACCAGACCCCTACTCTCTCTTGCGAGCCAGCGTGGGCCTCCTGCGATTCTGTGAGAGTCTGATGGTCACTCTGGTTCCCTTGGGATTCCCCCAAAAATACTTTTCCAGATTTGGCCCTGAGGGTGGGGGACCCTCACAAGGTCCAGGGGGTCAGGTTTCCCTTTCCCTGCCCCATTGTACTGTACTTTTGTTTTCATGTTTAGGACATAGGGACTGAGCCCTGTGTCCTATATGGCAGCCCCTACATTTTCTTCATATTGCAGCCTGCCAAACAGAGCGAAACCTCCTACTCGACTCGCTGAAGCCCCACACTCCTGCTGCAGTAATGTGGCCAATGGGAAAAAGGTCCCCACAGCGAATCAGATCGCTCTATTATTTGACCTTGCACACCTGTGGAAATCCTGAGAGAGTTATGTGAACCCAACCATCTAAATACCTATAAATTTTAAACCTTTATCTCTCAGAAACTGCTGGATGGATTTACACCAAATAACACAAACCCCAGTTTCTGGGTAAGGATCAAGCTTTCTGCAAAATTTGATGTTATGTCCATTCCGTAATTTTTGCAATAGCGTTGCCTAACATTTCCCATGGAAACTGCAGGAGGAAGTTGCGTTTTTGAGTCCCCCACTTTTTCTTGGCCCCCGCTTGACACAGCACCCCAAAAACCATTCAGGAAGGAGCCGAGGTGGATGAAGTGGATGGCTTATTTGGGGGGTGGGGGAAGGGGGGGTGGGGAGGATGTTTTGTGGAAATTTGTCAAACAGCGCCAAACTTATTTGGAAACCAAAAAATCTATTTCCTATGTTAACTAAGGCCTCAGTAAAACAACAAACACACACACACAGATATAGAAGGTATATTTTGGACGGAGTTTAGTCCGTACACCATTGTCCCGCGGGTTGGGGCTATCCGCCTATATGGCCGAGGTCCCGCACATGGAATTACAATGTGACCACCATGCATCTTTAAGATTGTGGAGGGCGCTGCTGGCTGCAGCACCCGCTGCAATGATAAAAATGCTACTTTAGTATTTCCCTGCACTACGTGGCAGGCACCACGCGGTGCTTGCCACATTTTGCAGGGAAATGTTTGGGGGGCACCCTAGGCACCCCCAAGTACAAAACTTAAGTGCAGACTGCTGTAGGGGGGACCACTATGGGCCCTGCCAGCCTGTGAATGGCAGTTGAACCGCTGTACACATGCTGGTGGGGATGCAGCATCCTAATCTGGCGGATGGTGCATGCTAGCCACCGCCACCATTTTAGAGATGCTTGGTGGGGCACCAGGCAATCGCAACGATTGCCTGTGGCAGACCCATAGCGGACGGACTTTGCATCCGCCAGCGCACCGCCCGCCATCGTAATATGGTGGGTGGTGAAGTGCTTCGAGATGGAGGTGAAACTGCCACTGGTAGGTTGTCGGTTGCGGTTTAACCGCCATCGTAATCACCCCCATGTTTTTAATGTACTCCTAATCTCCCTTTACCACTGCCTACCTCTGAATCTTAAAATGACCCTAACCTCCCTTTACCAATACACACCCTGAATCCTAACATTTCCTTGATCTCCTCTTATCACTATTTATCCCTAAACCCTATAATTACTCTTCTCTATACCGCTGCCCACTTCTATACACCCAAATTACCCTTAACTGGCCTTTACTGCTACACACTCTAAACCCTAAATTTACCCTTACCTCCCTTTACCATTTCCCACCACTAAACCATAAAATTATCCTTACCTTCTAACTACTATTGCTCCCTCCAATCCGTAAAATTTACTTATGCCCATTTAACACTTTATACCCCATAACCATTAAACTACCCTTAATTGCCTTTACCAGTAACCACACATAAACCCTAAAATTACCCTGGGTAAAGGTACAAATACTCACCAGCGTGATAGATACCAGCATAGTAAAGATTCCGAGGTTAAGGCAATGCATGGTAAAAACTTTGTTTCTCGCCTAGACATCACATGCGCTGTCACTTTCAGACCTTTTTTTCTAACAGAGACCTTAGAGGCTGCCATTGGTTGCTTCATTGTCACTCTCATTTGCTTACTTCTTATTGGTCAGCTGCCATAGGCTTCCTTCCTCTTCCTGAGTTTGTCCCTTCCCTGGAACATGGACACATTGCTTGTGTCCTTCGACTGCTCATTTTTTTTAGGTGCTATTTTTTTCTTTTTGGTTAAGCACTTTGCTAGAGCATGTCTCTTTCAGCTGGCCCCCTTCTGTACTTCTCCCAAGTCCCTATTCCCTATTCTTCCTGCAATCCCTCGTCCATGTAGTTTCCCCACCCACCATCCATCACTGTTGTCTGGATACCCATTGTTGATTTTTTGCTGTCACGATCAAACATGGATCATGCATGTGCACCATGAAATAGGCCTATCTCAAGGATTGTGGTCTTGTTGGACCAAGAGGGATGCCAAAAGCTCTATCCTCGTAGTGGTGGAAGGCTGCTGCCTTCATCAGGAGTTAAGCAGCACAAGGGCGATGGTCACGGCATACCGTGTAGTGATCAGTAGGAAGGAACAGGTCCATTTTAATCTGTGTCACTGGAATGAAGCCTATGAGCTCATTCACCAAGTTGCTGTGTACCTAACTCACACTTGGCCTACATCAGTTAGATGTAAAGTTCTGCCCAGCGCAGGAGTGGTGACTCTGCGCTGGATATATGTGTACCTGGGAAGGGTACAGTACAGGGATAGAGCATTACTGGGTCTCTGTATATTGAAGAGGAATATATTACATGAACGATGTAGTGCTGTGCAATACTGATGCAGTGAAAGCATGTGCTGGGTGTATATGTGCTTGCAAAAAGTACAAAACATGAAGGGTGAAGTGTTGTGTAGTGCACTCATGGTGTATGTGTGTGCTAGCAGTGTGTGTGTTTGCAAGTAGCATATCATGGCGCAATGCAGAATGGCTAGAGTACTGAGCAGCGCACCCAGAGTGAATGTATGTGCTGATTGTATGTGTGCCTGGGGTGGCACAATACATCAAAGTAACAGTACTGTTAAGTGTGTGTGCTGTGTATGTAATATTACATTAAATTGCATTTTTAGAAGCCCAGGCCTGCATAGCTAAGATTAGAGGAATCCCCAGACAGATTTTTTAATTGCTGCATTCCTGTGAGCTGGGTGGGTTATACTTCAACATTTGCCCTTTTATTCAGTGAGAGATCATAAGGAAGGGGCCTGGAAAGACATGGTGGCCAGGAAAGACATGGTGCTGAACAAAGGAATTACAAAGAGTTTGGCTGAGAGGTGGGGATTAACCTTTAATGGACATGTTACTGTGGCTGACATTGAGATGTGAACTCTATTCATTCCTATTGGCCTGTGTTGTGGGACTGTCAGCTTCGGAGTCTCTTCAGCTGTGAGGACAGCCTTTCAAGAGGAAGAGAGAGAACAAAAGTGTGTACTTCAAAAGAAGCAGAACCCCAACATAAAACTTCAAAGACCCAGACTCTAAATCACATTTGACGTCTGGAAATAGACTAAAAGAGAGGAAGGTTGGGACCCCAAACATTTGTCATTGGCAAAAAAGCCAGACAGACTGTGTGAGGGGGCAAGCTTTGCAAGACTTCTGCCTGTGACCAGGACTGGGAGCCAAGCCCTGCTAGTCTCCCTACTGGGTTAGGGAACATCACCAAGGGGAACCAAGACCACCTGCGCTAGAGCCTGAACCAACCATGCCCATCTGTTTGCCAACCTAATGTGCTCTGTGAGGGAAAGGAGAGCTTTGGAGGAAGCGAGGTCCGGTGGGGAGCCCAACCAAGTGGACTCCCAGTGCAATGTCTGAGGAGACGTCTGCTGCACTGATTCGGTTGACGATAGCCATGGCAGAGTGCTGTGCAGGGTGAGTAAAGCCCCATATGCCAGGAGAGGCTTCCGGGAAATTATTGATAGAGTACAAGTGCAGAGGCCTGTGCAGAGCCCAACGGTGATTCCATATGCCAAGAAGGGCCACAGCGGCATGGACTACCATGTGATTATTGCTGGTGTCCTGGCTGGTAGCAGTACAGCATCCATGTGTGCCAAATGGAACTGCCACTATCAAGGATTCCTGAGGATCTGCCATCACCTGAGAACTATGAATCGCATTACACATGGGTTACCATGAGAAAGGAGGATTATGGAGGAGTATTCCATGAGCCTAGGAGGATGCCGTGAGGTCATAGCCACATCACCAGGATCATCGCTGGGAGTGTAAGATTCCAGTCCACCCCACCTATTGTGAAACATCAAACTTACTGTGCAGGTGGAGAACCGGAGTACCTCCAGTCGCTGCTGGAGCTGACCACGTGAGCTCAGGAGAGGCAGCCCACTTGCAGGGTGCTGCCAGGCCTCCCATTTGCAGCCGACTCTTCCACCAGGACTGGAGCACTGTGAGTATCAGCTGAGACACAGCAAACTTTATTGCTGCTGGAGCGGATAAGAATGGTTACAGGCCTATTTAGCCCAGGGAAAACTGCTACTAACACAACAATTTTGACTTTGCTAGATTCTGATTGAACTCTTGAGTTAAGGTTCCGTGGATGTGGTCACCAGTGAATCGAGAATAACACCTACTACATTACGAAGAGTCGGTAGGACAGAGATTTGTCAGCTTACCATTAGAGCCATGACCTCAAGGGGAATGTGTTATTGCTAATGTATGTTGTAATACTACTTTGAATGATGCATATCATTAGAAATAAAATACTTTTAATACAGAAATAAGCATTTGACTGGACAGCGATTCATTGACACTGCTGCTCGATCTTTGAGTTATGAGTTGTGTTCAATAAGGCCTACAGTTGCGCCCAGTAACATTTGAGTGCCTGTGTCCCTCTGAAAGAGATTCTGACAGTCAGGGTCTAGTACCCTCGTTTTAAGATAGGAGGGAAAAGGTACTTCATTTGTAGATAGGGGGGAAGTACTTTGTTTAAAGATGGGGAAAACTGTAAGTTTTCAGTGGTGGCTCAATTGCGTAACACAGCCCCGCAGCCCCTGTAGTGCTGGGGGCCCCCGAGCTGCAGGGGGACCGCTCAGCACAGTACTCTGGCCTGAGAGCTCCGGATTAAATCTGGAGCCTGAGTCCCTGCATGTACCTTGCAGGGGGTCCCCCTCAAGTTTCATTACTCATGTGTGGTGGGTCTTTTAAAATTTACTGTACATCACCAAACTCATTAGTCTGTGCGTAAAGGGAATGTGAAGAGAACACCACCATATTACACGAGAGTGCATAGTACTAAAACAGAAAAGCAAATTATGAGTTTGCCTCACATAATGGCGTAACATGCATGTTTTGGTGCTTAACGCGCACTCACTACCAAAGAGATCATGGCACTATTGAAAACAGCAGAAGTCTGTTGTTCACCAGCTCAATGGCACTCATTTTATCAATTTGAGAAGGACAAGAGAATCAGTGGACCAAGCAGCATTAGAACCAAACACAGATCCCAGTGGATGCATTAGTGCACTGAACTACCAGACACGGATAATAAGAAAGGTATTCTGGCTTGTTAAGTCAAGCCTGGGCAGCGCATGTGCTGTTCTGAAAGGCATGTTGTATTTGAGTATGGACTTGAAGCCCCGCGCACTCTCCGCCCATATTTGTCTTTGGCTTCTGTCATTGTCTTCGTAAATGTGGGCTTCTTATTCCTTAATAGGCGTGTTAGTCCTTTCTTAGTATCGCCTTGTCTTCATTTGTAACCTCCCATGAGGATTGGCCCTTGTTCTTCGGTTGTTACATGGTACATCTTATTTAGTCTGTAAGCACAATTTTCTTTAACTATGTTCCTCTACTGCAGGCACGACATGCCTTCCTGCAACATTCAGCGCGCCATGGGTGCTTTCACTTTCCATGCAGCCCGGGACAATGGCGGCTGCTTTTTTTTAAAATTAAATTGGTCTCGCATTTACTAGAGTTTGAAGTATTGGCATTGTGAATGACAATGCCTTTTATTTATGTGTTAATTATCAAAACAGATAAATAAAAGGCATTGTCATTTACAATGCCAATAACTTAAACAAATGCGAGACCTATTGCATTGCAAATGGTTGTTGCTATTGTCTGTGGTCCTGGGTTTTAATTACAGTTTTATCCGTCTATGGATAGAGGAGGGGTCCCTGCAGGGATGTGCTACACCATTGTACGAAGCTTACACGAAGAACTTAACTCAAGAATTTCAGAAAAATCTCACAGCTGTTGTGAGCTTCAGAGCCCGGCTCTTGCCTATTGTAAAACATATTGCAACCCCCCCCCCCCCCCCCCCCCGCCATCCCCCACATCCCGACCTTATTTATTATCGCATGGGCCATAAATGGCATGCTGCTGGGAACCTGGTCGCCAGTGTTTGTTGAAGATACATCAGACCATCCGAAGGTTCGAAGAGTTTCTCTGTTTTGCTATTCCCACCAATTGATGCGTTTTTGGCACAGCTGCTGCAGCTGCCCACAGAGAGCATTCTTAGACAGGCGAGGACAGGAACAAAAAGACAATGAGCAAAAGACTGCAGGAATGTGATTACATGCTAGGCCATTTGCTCTATCTATTCATTCTAGGTTGAAGCTCTGGAATCCTCCCAGTGTCTTTTGCACAAAAATTAAAGATATTTGCCAATTATAGTGATCTATGCAACTATAAATTGGTCGAGCATTCTGCTCATGGCCTCAATGGGACCTTCTCTGTGTCCTTATCCTGCCTCGATTGTCACTGTGCTCTCCTTTGTTCTCTGTAACGCCCTGCGACCCACTCATAACTTTGTGGGGTCATTTTAATCACGAGTAAATCCATTTAAACAGCATATTCACATTTTGTGAATGACTGAGATATTTGCCCACTTAAGTGACACTAAGATGAGCTTATAGAACCATTTGTTAGCTCTGATTCAGCTTTGTTGTTATTACCCATTCTCTGTGTATTCATTCCAGAGTCACAAACACATAAACCTCTTATTTCTTTTTAAAATGCAAGACCTTGACTCTTGTTTGACTCGTAAACGCCTGATGTTGTGCAGTTTTATAAAAGAAATAATGAGCGTGTCCCTCTGTGTGGTCGTCAAAAGCAGTAATCGCAGTATGTGTTTTATGATCTTAAACAAGGCATTGTTTTAAATGTTAAAATTTTGTTTTGTGTCACTTGCAAGAACATGGCCATGTCTACCTGTGCCTGCTGTTCTATATTGTAAAGTTTTTAAATAACCTTTAACAATAAAGTCATTATTATTGTTCGCAAAAAGTTGATTGGCACTTAGTTTGGGGTAACACTACTCCAAATGATTACAATTTTCTTGTAAGATTCTAGCAGCCCAGTACAGAGTGAGAATGCCATCCAGTAATACCGCTCCCAGTACTATCATGCCACCTGGGCAAGGCCACTCATGATCTGCCACCTAATCAGGATTTAACACTTGAATGATATAAACATCAGGAATAACACCTGATATTGACAGACATATGATGAATGATATTCACAGCATAGTTAGTCGAGAGCCAACCGGATGTTTTGTTCAATGCCCCAGAAACTGGTGATTCAGAAATGTGCAGAATGAGCTGCCAACCAGGAATAAAGAAGCTTCACTTGTGCTCATTAGTTTGAAGTTCTCATGGCAGTGCAGCAAACCCAATGGTCCACGTTAATGTGTAGGACGATATGAAACCACTATTAGACCCCAGTCACTGCAGAAAAACTGTGACTAAAAGCGAGAGTAAATGGCAAAGGGCTAATGACGTGTTACTCTGATGGACATTAAAAGAGAGAAAAAAGTAAAAATATGATCACTATCATTGCAGTGCTTAATAAGCTCTCTTGAAGGTAATAATGAAATACCAGAGACACAACCTGGCATTAGCACAATGTGTAACACAAATAACTGAAATGATACAGAATGGTCTTGAGGTGAGAAAAGTCCCCAAAAAACCTTCCAAGCACACCTAAACCTGCTGCATGTAATAGACACTACATGAATTCCAAAATGAAGAGAAATGTGGTAGGAATGTCTCCTGCATGGTATGCAGGCAGGCACGTACCTGAGTCTCACCTGCATATGAATGTGGTATTCTGATTTTTACCGGTTTATTTATAATGCTAACCTAACAAGTGTGCAGAGGAGGCCTGGAGCTGTCCCTGGCAATGCCAGCGTCCAGAGGGGCGAACCAGAAGTACTCTTTTTAATGACACAGGAATACAGTTGGCAGTGTGCTGATTTATGTCAATTAATAGTCATGACCAGACCTATTTTCTGTGTCAGAAGGAAGTGTAGCCTACTGACCCCACTTGATTAAAAGTTCTTTATCAATGTAGTGAACAGATCTATGCCCTGGCATCCAGTGTGCATGGTGAATGTGTGTGTACAGTGTGCATGCGTGATACATATAAGGCAGTGACATTGCTTGCAATGTGTAAATGTTTGTTGAGTTTACTGGGATCCATCTTGTATGGCCCTCAGTTTAGATTGGCATAAGATGAAGAACAGATACAGCTTCTCCCAGACAGTGAAAGTGTATTGTTTGCATGCACAATGTCAGAGGTTGGAGGCCCAGGCACTGAATTGAGGGATGATAGAGAAAAGGCTACCCTTAAACTGCTGATTAGATTTTTCTGTGCACTGCCACTTGGTAGTTAGTGCGGGCGAAGGAGTGATTCAAAAGATTCTGTTGTTAAAGGTGGGGTAGTTCCTAGGCAGGGCTTACCCTTTTGTCTGTCCTTGATTCTACTTCAGGGAAGCTGATGACAGCCACATGCAGAGTCTTCCAAGGGCAGCTCCTCCGCTAAGGCGAGTGTTGCCCCACTACCTTAAAGCTCGGCAAAAAATGTAAAAGTAAAATGGTAATAACGAGATGTTTTTATCATTTCAATTTTCTGTGCTGGGGCAGTTTTGTGGCGCGGGGCTTGGTTGCCCAGTGGGGAGAGGTGGCACTCTCCCAAGTGTGCAGGAATGTTTGGCTACTCCTCTGGGGCCGTCCAAACATTTCATGTGTACTTCGCATGTTCTCCACCCAGACTGCATTAGAGCCTGGGTGGAGAACACACCCAGGATTCCATTCTCCATCTGAGTTCTGAACCACGGCGCTCAGACCAATCACAGCCCTGCATTGCAGCATTGTGATTGGCTCAGGGGAGCCAGGGTGCTTACCAATCACAACGCTGCATTGCAGCATTGAGATTGGCTTAGGGGAGCCTATCCTCCTTCCTGCTTCAACAGAAGCTAGGAAGAGAACGGAAGAGAGGTGGCGGCAGGTAAATGTGTTTTGTATGTACCAGTTTTTGTTGTATGATGTAGTTTGCTGAGTAGTTGTACAATATACAGTACAGAAAGTATGTTAAAGTGTTATGACTTGTTTATGTACAAAAAGGAAATATATTGTGCTGCTACTAGTCGTATAGTGCAGGTAAGTAATAGCAACATTTTGAAAAATGAAATGAAAGAGTGAAATAATAGAATTAATTAATGCAATAGTATGTGTTAGTAGGAGTTTTTACAATGTTTGGCCCCTGTGCCACTGCACCAGCTGCACCATTCCCATGAAGACCCTACTGCCTGTAAGGTAACTGCACTTGTGACTGCCTGTTTAGTAGTAATATATTGCAATATTTGATGTTTAGAGGGGTTCCTAAGGCTTCGGGCCCTGGTGCCTTTGTGGCTGCTGCACCATTGAAATCATGACCCTAGTGCCTACAAGTTAACTGCACTTGTGACTGCTTATTTAGTAGTTAAATATAGCAATATGTGGTGTTTAGAGGACTTCTGACAACTTTTGGCCCTGGTGCCACTTCACCTGCAGCACCATTGAGATCATGGCCGCAGTGCCTGCTAAATAACTGCACTTGTGACTTTCTTTTCAGTAGTAAAATTTAGTAATATTCTGCGTTTAGTGGGGTCCATAGAGCTTTTGGGCCACTGCACCTGTTGCAGCATTCAAATCAAGCTCCTTTTAAATGCAAGACAATTGCAATTGTGTCTGCCTGTTGCAGCAATATTATGTGTTTTGAGGAATTCTAACAACTTTTGTGCCCGGCGCTGCTGCACCATTCAAATCATGGTCCTGTTATCTGCAAGGTAACTGCACTTTTGACTGCCTTTAAATAGTAAAATATAGCAATATTCGCTGTTTTAGTGGGGTGCCTAGAGCTGTTGGTCCTGGTGCTACTGCACCATTCAAATCATGACCCTATTGCCTGCTAGATAAAGGCAAGTGTGACTGTCTTGTTTAGTAGTAACATTTAACAATAATCTGGGTTTAGTGGGGTTCCTAGAGATTTTGGCTCCAAAGCCGCTGCACCTGCTGCAACATTCAAATCAAGTCCCTGTTAACTGCAAGGTAACTGCAAATTGTGACTGCCTGTTTAGTAGTCAAACAAAGAAATGTGGAGTTCTGGCAACTTTTGGGCCCGGTGCTACTCCACCTGCTGCACCATTCGAATCCTGACCCTGTTGTCAGCAAGGCAAATGCACTTGTGGTTGCCTGTTTAGTTGAAAAATATATCAATATGTGTTGTTTAGAAGAGTTCAGACAAATGTTCGACCTGGTGCCACTGCCCCTGCTGCACCATTCAAATAAGGAACCTGTTGCCTGCAAGATAACTAACTGCCCTTGTTGCTGCCTGTTTAGTAGTAAAATATAGCAATATTTGGTGTTTAGTGGAGTTAGGTCAACTTTTGGGCCCGGTGTCACTACACCTGCTACACCATTTAAATCAAGCCCCTTTCATCTGCAAGGTAACTGCAATTGTGATTGCCTGTTTACTATTAAAATATAGCAATATTAGGTGTTTAGAGGAGTTCTGACAACTTTTTGGCCTGGTGCCTTTGCAACTGCTGCGCCATTCAAATCATGACCCTTGTGACTAGAAGATAACTGCACTTTTGATTGGCTGTTTAGTAGTAAAATATAGCAATAATTGGTGTTTAGTGGGATACCCGGAGCTTTTGGTCTCTGTGCCAATGCACCTGCTGCACCATTGAAACCATGACCCTAGCACTTGCTAGATAACTGTACTTGTGACGGCCTGTTTACTTGTAAAATATAGCAACATTTGGTGTTTAGAGGAGTCAGGGCAACTTTTGGCCCTAGTGCTACTGCGCCTGCCGCACCATTTAAATCAATGCCTTTTTAAGTGCAAGGTAACTACAATTGTGCCTGCCTGTATAGTAGTAAAATATAGCAATATTAGTTGTTTAGAGGACTTCTGACACCTTTTTGGCCCTGTGCCACTGCACCTGCTGCACCATATAAATCATGACCCAGCTGTCTGCAAGGTAACTGCACTGGTGACTGCCTGTTTAGTGGTAAATATAGCAATTTTAGGTGTTTAGTGGGGAGCGTAGAGCTTTTCATCATGGTTTCACTGCACCTGCTGCACCATTGAAATCATGACCCTATTGTCTGCAAGGCAACTGCACTTGTGACTGCCTGTTTAGTAGTCAAAGATAGCAATGTTATGTCTTCCGAGGAGTTCTGACAAGTTTTGGGCCAGGTGCTACTGCACCTACTGCACCATTCAAATCATGACCCTGTTACCTGCAAGGTAACTGCAATTGTGGTAAAATATAGCATCACTCTTGTATAGTAACTTTATTTTTAATCCAAAATGTGTATTACAACATTTAGAATTTGATTATAATGACCAAATATATTAGGTTGAAAAAAATCCATCCGATAATGCTTACAAAGCGCAAAGAAAGGTACTGAGGCATGAATAGCAAATGCCACTAACGTTCTAAGTCTAGCGCATCTGCTTTACTCAACTAATTAATAAAAATCAAGCATTCCAGTATACAGTTAGAAGCTGTCTGCCTTTTCTGTGGGAAGAGATCTTATCTTGACAGTGAATGGGGCTGAAACAGCTTTAGTATAAGCATCATAAATGCACGCAGCCAGGGGAAGTTAAAAAAGAAGTTCTACACAAAAGCGAATTAACACATTTTAATTCGACTACGGGAACTGATGAGAGCACCCTTTTAAGATATATTAAATGCATGAGATTTCAGAAGCACAACGCAAGCGCTGTGCAGGCAAAATCTAAAAATGCACATAAACAATTAAAGAGATGTCTGTCCTTTTTGTATTGACTACTTCAACATAAGATTTGTCCATGTTCTTGGTCAACCATCCTTTAAATGCAACTAATGATGAGTTAGGGTATATGTTAAGCTAGTCGATACAAAAAGGACGTTTACCCTTTAACGATTTCTCCCACTTTTGAAATGGATTTTCATCTTGAATTGGGATCACAAACCCCCAAGGTTATAGATGTCGATGAGTATTTCAGTTACTCCCTTCTTATTCATGCAAATGTCACTAATTTTGCCTCCAAAGGGAAAATAATTTCACTTTTGGGAAACCCCTTCTATATTTCACCCTGCACGCAGACCTATTTAAGCCTTTATCAGGGGGACCTTTCTGTCTGCCTGCAGGTTGTGTCAATAGTGTTTTTACAACCATCCACTAGAACACCCTTTACGATGTTTTTCCTTCTCAAACATGAAATTATTCATACAGCCCAATCTGTCAAGGTAGTGAGTGAGTGGATTTGGATTCACAAATATCCTAATTTGTGATTCTGTGCATCAGATTCACATTTTATAAATGAAAATACACCTTTTGGAGCGCGGAATCAACACTTAGGGCAGATTTCCTTGCGCCACCATAAAAAATACTTGCACCACCATGGATGCACCGTATTTACAATACGGCGCACCATGGTGGAAGGATTGACAGATGCTCCAGCAATGCATTTTGTGGCCTATTCCCACTACACTGAGTCACTCCTTATGCCTGCTTCAAGCAGGCACAAGGTTTTGACGCAATGGCGTCCTAAAAGTGACGCAGTGAAATCTTGTAGATTTCCCTGCATCACTTTTACGAGGCTTTCCTGCATGGGAACACCCCCCTGCATACATTATACCTGATGCAGGTATAATGTGACGCAGGGCTTTACAACGTGATGCATCTCCCTAGATGTGTCACGTTGTAAATAGGGCACATTGTTTGCGCCGCCGTAGCGTCAAAAAAAGTGACGCAATTGTGGCGCAAAGGGCTTGTAAATCTGCCCCTATGTTGTGAAACCAATAGACTTATCTTCTGCTGGTAATAAAATTTACATTGTTTAAATACTTTTTCTATACACACAAAACAATTCTATTGAGCCTTCATCAACACATACTTGTCTGTACTCTTATAGAGCGCATCAAGTTAAAATATTGTGATATCAAGATCTAAATAAAAACAAAGTCAAACTGTTTTTAAAAATAACATAAAGCAAGAAATTCAATAGGAAAGATGGGTCCATGATGTTTTAGAGACATTCTTTTAGTAAACCTTCTGCTGTACGATTTCTTTTGTACTTCAAAACGTCGACTTACTTCCTTTTGTCTTTTAGCCAATTCAGACCTTCTTAAGTCCACTATTTGCATGCGCTCCTTGAAATCCCGCTTCTTGGCGAGGAGCTGCGCACTCAGCTCATCAAATTCCGTCTCCTTCTTCAGCACTAGGGTCCTCTGAAGGGTGCTCTTACTGCTGTCCAGGATCTTGCTGGCAGGCTTAGAATTTGAGAGCACACATTTAAGACATTCAACATAGAGGCTCCCAAAATAAATAAACACCTCACTCATAACTGGCTTGGTCAATCATCACATGCAAACCAAACAGGAAAGTGTTAAGCAAACATGATTCATTTTGGAAACAATGTGATTAAGGTGCAAGATACAAAGTCACATCTGTTTTAAATTAAAAAGACAGCAAATCAGACACTGTGAGTAGCTGAAGTCTCATTGAGTGGGAAATGAAGTCGAGTGCAGTGGCACAGAGAAGAATGGCATAGAGTTCAGTGGCAGAGAGTGCATTGTTGCAGAGTGAAGTGCAGTGATGTACAGTATAGAGGCATAGAGTGCATTCATGTAGAGTACAGTGATGTAGAATGGTGCAGAGTAAAGTGATGTTGAGTGCAATTGTGTAGAGTGGAGTAGGGTGCGGTGGCATAGAGTAGAATGTTGCAGAGTAGAGTATAGTGGCGTACAGTTGTGCAGAGTAGATTGGAGTAGAGTGATGTGGCATAAAGTGTATTGGTATGGAGTAGAGTGGTGTAGTGTGCAGTGGAGTGGAGTTGCACAGTATTAGATCACAGTGGCATAGAGTGTAAAGACGCTGAGTGGAATAGAATGGTGTAAACTGTAGTGGCGTAGATTTTTTCAGAGTAAAGTGAAGGGGTGTAGAGTGCAGTGGCATAGATTAGAGTGTTGTAGAGTGCTGAATCATAGAGTGCAGTGGTGTAGAGCATATTAGAGTGGATTGGCATAGAGTGCAGTGGCGAAGAGTGCAGTGGAGCATAGCAGAGTAGAGTGGAGAAGAGTGCATTGGCATAGTGTAGAGTGGTGTAAAGTAGAGAGAGGTGTCGAGTGAAGTGGTGTAGAGTGGAGTGAAGCAGTGTGGAGTGGTGCAAAGCAGAGTGCAGTGATGTGGAGTAGTGTAAAGTAGAGTGGAGGGTGGTAAAGTGGAGTATGCATGGTGTGATAGTGCACTGCCATTACAGACAATACATCTTAAATTGAAACACCTGTGGAATTTGACTAAAAAACTCCCTTTTCCGCCTGGTGTCCTATCATGCACCCTATCCACCCTAACATCGACCAGGCAAGCCGACTCTCCTACTTCAAGCACAAATCCCGTTATACCCCCTCTTGCCTGCTCTCTTTCTCATAGTACTGGCACATGCAAAGAATAATGACCAGCCATCATGTATCTTATGGGTTTCCGTTCCGTTCGATATTTTCCTTTAGACCAGAACAGAGTCAGTCGGATGGTTGACTCAGAAAACCCCCTCCCTAACCCTGTCACCGAACGAGCAGCTCTCGCTCGTCAATGATTTCCTAGTTTGCGAGGACAGCCACGGGTTGGGTTAACAACCAAGGGGAGACCTAATCAAGCACACGAGACAGCCACGAAGAAGAATAGTTTACTACAGCCCATTCTCCCTCTTCCCCGCTGCACACACATACCATTGTGAGATATCCCCGCCCTTGTGTACGAAGCTAAGAACACACAATGCCTCGCCCTCTCTACCTTTCTGACAGAAATGACCCTGTGACAATGCCTCGATTCTCTGTCCTCAGATACTAACAACTTTGTAACTTGTTACCTCAATCACCCCGATGCAATATGTTTGTCTATGTGTAAATGCTATTCAGGTTATTCTTTAAACGAGAACAAGTATGCTATGTCTTCTGTATGACTACGTCATGAAATGATTGAATCAAGTCTAAGGGAAACTCCTTCTTTTTGATTGTACTCGTATTGTATTAAAGTGCTGACATGTTCCAAGCAAAGTAGACTACTCCTGAACCCGCTTGGTGAAGGAGCTCTCCCTTAACTCGAGTTCTGGAATAAAACCCTTTCAACTCAAAGACCACGGACTCTGCTCCTCATTTTATGCATTACCATTTTCTTGGGTAATTATAGAAATTCCGAACGGCGTAAATAACTAGTTTTTTATTTACCACATTAATTGGCGCCTGAACAGGGACGCTCCCTCTTCCCTACGCGCCGGAGATGTAAGTCGGTCCTTGTCCCTTCCATACTTTCGACAGACTTCAAGTGCACAACATCGGGGTGTTCCCGCTAACTCCCTCGAGACGAGGAGGTGGCAGACTGCGACTGATCATCCACACAAGGCGGTGAAGAAGATTGCGGAGCGTCCCAACCCAGAGCCTGACCAGTGAGAACGCAGAGTCCGAGGTCTTTGGAGCCCTGAATTCCTGCGCAAGCGTCAAGAGTCCGATGATCAGGTCTTCAAGTTTTGCTTCTTGGTGAGTACCACTGAGATAGTATAAAGACGGGTTCCATTTTTGGAAAACGGTAAAGACGAGTCTCATTCGTGAGACCCGGTACGGTTGCACTATATTCTAGTGTATAAAGTGTTTGTTCTGTTTTTGTGTATTCCAATTTCCAAGTCTTTTAAACCGTAATTTGTTGAGTTTAAGAATGCCTCTGTTTTCCAAATTATGTACTATAGGCACCAAAAAGAATCTGTTAGAAAAACCAGTTAAAGTTCCGCCTAGAGATACGCCTGGATATTTCATGTATAACAAACATGGATTGAGTGCCATATTATTTTTAGACCTTTGGGTAGACTATACCGAGAAATTAGAGATTCTGCTATTCAAAGACAATGGTCTCAGACAATTATTTCTGCATTAAACAATAAACACCTTTTCTTAGTTATAGGGCATGTACAGTATATCAGCCCAAGTACATTCAATGATAATATTGTATAAGATCAAATCAAAAAAGCAACAGCAATAGTTATGAAACCAGGGCAATTTTTATTTCATTGCATTCATGGCTACTTCAATATATAGAAAGAGAATGTGGTTGCCCAAACTGGAATATGTGCAAGAAACTGAATGTAGCGTGCTAGAATAGAAAGATATAGAGAGAGCATAGAATGAGAAGTGCTTCAAATTTGGATGTATAAACAATGAATTTACACAATGTACAATTTACAGATGGCCTGGCGTATGATAAATTCAAACCAATTTTTTTGGAGACAGTGCTTCCAACATTACATTGCACACAAGATGTAAACAACGTCCAGGACAGTGATTCTATGGCGTCGACGTTTCGACTCGTCTTTTAGGCCTTAGGAAAATTACACCTTGGCCTGCGAGTCTTCATCAGGACTATTAGTGTGGGCAGCCAGAAGAGTAGCAGAAGCCCTAATCGTGGTAGGTGACAGGGGGGTATTTTCAGTCTCACACCCAGAGATAGGGGATTACTACCTTGTTCACAAGGAGGGACTGGGTTATACGTTGGATCCAGTCGTGCAGGTCTTAATTCTCTGCTTCCTCAGTTTATGCGCAATTTAATCGAGTCCCAAATAGGTTTCCAAACGGCCCCTTCACTAGGCCAGTTTGTTGGTAAAGAAGGAAGTCCAATATAGAGCCCTTCCGTATGGGCTGCCTAAGGAGTTTGGATCGATTGTGGAAATTAGCCGGTAAGACGGTTGCCTGCCGGACTCACCCGTCCCCCAGGACAGCTCAGCGTTTAGCGCATCTCAGTAGCGCTACCAAAAGGTTTACACTCGTAATAGGTATGAAGGGGGTTGCCTCCCGCACCGAGAGCATAGAATGAGAAGTGCTTCAAATTTGGATGTATAAACAATGAATTTACACAATGTACATTTGTGCTAGAAACAAAATATTATTGTACAGCACACCTCGAGTAGCCAGCATGATTGTTACATAAATCCTTACACTTAGAAGTCAGAGAAAGAAAAATAAATACCAAGCTTCCTGGAGTGCAGAACCTGACATATGACATCTGTCTTTGAATGCAAGGCAAATGTGACATGATATGAACAAGTTTTAATGCCACGTTTACAGAAATTCAATACTGGTAGAAGAATAGTGTAAGTAGGGTTTAGGCAAGGGAAGAGATAAACCCAAGCTGGACAGTCTAAAATAAATAAAGCCATCAAATAGAAAGCAACAAAATGTGAGTTACAAACCACAAAGCCAATGGTAAGCAATAGGCGTAATGCATTCACAGGGAAGCGTTCTGAATGTCCCCAAGATGCTGTAGTAGCTGTCTGGTAGGGTTCGACCTAAAAATGGATGAGGTGTATTTTTCACTAGCCTGGAAGTATGTTAAACCTCCAGCAGGAGGCATGGCTGCAGGTGCAAGGAGGAAGTTGGCAGGAGGCAAAGACAGGAGAGCGTGGCACTGCAGGAAATAAGGTGATTCAGTGGTCTTACAAACACAAGAAGGGTATGTAGTTCCTGAAAGAACAAGACAGGTTGTGTACCCAGACAAAAAGGGGAATTACTCTTGTAGGAATTAGTACCAACACACATCCACCCAGCTAGGTGTCATGCTTCATCATTGGGTCTGCTCCTCGTCGGGTCAGCGCTGCAATACCCGACGGGCACCCATGAAGGGGCTCTTTGGCGGAGATCTTTTTTTCCTCTGCGTTCAGTTTGCAGTACACTGTGAACTACACTACACGGGTGTGGCACACTTAATTTTAATTAGGAGATGAGCCATACTGATTAAAATTGTTCTGATTGGACCCCTACCTCCTATTATAGCCTCACCTTCCTTTACATCTACACACACTAGGCCCCTCACACGCACCGCACTTTACGGCAAGGAATTAAAGATCTCCGCCAAAGAGCCCCTTCATGGGTGCCCGTCTGGTATTGCAGCGCCGACCCGATGAGGAGAAGACCCAATGATGAAGCATGACAACTAGCTGGATGGGGGTGTGAGGGTCCTTATTCCGACAAGAGGAATTTTCCTCTTTGTCTGGATACACAGTCTGTCTTATTCTTTCAGGAACTGCATACCCTTCTCGTGTTTATCTGTTGCTGGGCATGTATGCTGGAGCTGTTGAAAAAAGCCCATACTGCCCCTTCTTTGTAGACACGATTCAGTGGTCTTGCCAGCTAAATAGTGGGCGCTTCAGAGGACATGCACGGAGCTGAATATTCTATTTGCCACATCCCCTAATCATGGCCTAAGGGGAGGAGAAACATACTTTTATTTGGGAATTATTAATTTTCTTGTCATTTGTAGGCACAATTATCGAATTTTCAAGCAGTAGAACCTTGGGAAGCATGGCAGGTCAGACATTCTGCTGAAAAAGGCTACCGATTCAACTTAGAGTTTCTTTTATATTTGTTGCAGGAGGTCTACATAAATTCCTGTCCCAAACTACTAGAGGTTTCATATCATACAGAACTATTCTAAGATGGCTACGTGCACGTCAGAGCCATGACCTTGGACCTTCTATAAAAAACAAGTACTCTTGGAATACAATGTGTCACAATGCTTTAGGAGTGTTGTGACTGTCTTGGGTATTGCTCTTTATTTCCTCTTGGGTTCTGCTTTTTCTTGTTGATTATATCAGTGATTGATTTTCCTTTTTGTTGACACAATATATTTATGTATGCCCTGGTGGAAATTACAGAAAGCACAAGGGTAATGGTAGCAGGTAGAGTCCAGAGGGAGAAACAAATGAGTCACCCCAGATGTAGAGCTGGGTCATGTGGACCAACCGACATGTAATTGGGGGAAAAACAGGTCTTGGAGCTGCCCCACTCCATCAGGAGTTAGGTGAGCAAAGCTGGTCTTCACTACATTAGAGTTTCTCAGCATATGTTGTTTTTATATTCTCATTCCTAGCTTGACTATATAACCAGCTGTCAGTTCCTACTGCACTGCAGGTTAAATGTGTATGTTTGTGACTACATAATCCTCTATCTGTGCTAGGGAGGATGTAGATGGAACCTCTGCGCAGTAGGAGTCCCTTCACTGGCTGAAAAGTGCTAACGAGCATGAAACCGTTCCGAAGTTGCTTGTGTTCTGGTTCAGGGAGAACCTGGCTTTGCAGTTTGGGCTGGACTCTTCCCATCAGGAGCAGATTCAAGACAGATTTGCATATGGCTGAGTCCAAACTGAGGTGGCATGGTAGGCAAAAAATGATGGATTGGGATGTAGCTCACAGCGATTGTCAGTGGTTGAGATTAATTCAAGCATTCCATCCATCACCAGGGCTGGCTTTAGGCCAGTGCAACTGGTTCGGCCACACTGGGCGCTGTCCTGGTGGTGGGGCACTGACCTTAGGGGGGTACTGTGTTTGGTTAAAACGTACGATTTAAAAGCACGGGTTGCAGAGTTCCCTGTGCCTCTGGCTTTCAGGCAGCAATAAAAATGTCAAGATAACTCTTGTGATTAATGTTCCTACTAGAGAGATCAGAGTTTTGTCTAGTGGCAATTCTGACTCACCATATAGAAGAGCAGATGGTTAATATGCCTGCTGCAAAGAACAGATCTGTATTGTATATGAATAGCTGAGTCGATTAGTAAAGCCAGCCTTTATTAGACATTTAAAGCAAAGGAAATGTATGTGAGAGAGGGGCTATAGAGAGATGAGGGGCACATTTGCTGGGTGGTAGTGAGAAAATCCGTGCCGGTGGGAATGGAGAGGGCGCCAAAAAAGATTGTCACACCAGGCTATCACCTTGTTGTTTTTCATCACTGGCAGGTGGCACTCATCCCAGTAAACTTGTGCCCACCTTTACTAAACAAGGAACCAGACGGACTCCACTCCACAGGCCACGATGTCGTTATGAATGAGGCAAGTGGAGAAGTGTGGCTCACTGGTTAGAGGAGGCAGACCTGGAAGCAGAGGTCAGCCCGGGACCAGGGTTCAATTCCCGGCTCGGCGGGGTCTTGAGTCCTAAAATGTCCATGGACTCGACAATTCTCGCTCCTGTGCCTACTCGATTCACGGGTTCACACTCTGCAACTCTGGGCAATAGCTTGCTTAATCTCCACAACGGACCCTCGCGGCGGGATGCCTGGCTTTCACCTTGCGGATACCCTGCCGGGGTTATCTCACAGGGGAATACCAGGACGGGTTCCCTAAGCAAGCGCTTAGAAACCGCTTGGTGATTTGCGCTATATAAATTCCTGTACATTTATATTTACATTTAAATAACCATAATAGAAGCAGGAAATGCCTAGGACTGTAATGGCACATTGTACCAGCCCTCCTGCTGTTGCCACATGCAGCATGACACGCTATTGCTTTTTCAGTGGTGACGATTGCTGCAGTTATTAAAGATTGATGTGTGATAGCTGAGGGATGCTGAAAGAGATAGACAGTATTAGGCCATTAGGTGATAACAATGCACCACATTGCAGTTCATGGACATAGCATGTGCATATCCTGCATTGAAAATAGTCTGTAAGTGGATTCCCACGACTACTTTCCAAATAAATTCTTGTAGAGACAACCACATGGGGGCGACAACCAAAATCTCTCAGTAGTGCTACCTAAAGTTTGATCACCTTAGGTCGGTGACAGGTGCACTTTCAAGCCAGACTTGAAAAGAGTACAGGAAGCAGGCAGTGACGCACACATACACACACACACAAAACAAATAAACAAAGTCAGAACAGAGAGATGTGCGAGATGGTGAATAAGAATGGAAAGAACGAGGTAAAATCTCATATTGTTAAATATGAAAAGCAAAACAATTAAAGCACCCCAAAAAACGAAATTCAGAACTTATAGTTTTGAAACATTAGACCCTTGATATGTAGAAATTACCGCTAACAGTAAATAGCAACACAGCTAGCACTGTTGCAATTACACTGGTTGGATGAATACCCATTATAATACATATTTAATTCTAGGTGGTTACAAATACAGCGAGTTGCACAGATAATCCAGTTACAAAAAATATCTTCGGGTATGTCAGAAGGTAAAAATAACTTCAGTCAAACATATTTTTATTTCAAGTGTGTCAATAGTATGCCTGGGCGTAGTTTGCGGAGTATCAAGTGCAAAAACAACTCTGCTGCACCAAAAGGATCTCCGCCAGGAGCGAAGTGCTTTAGATAAATTCTGTTTGTGGCGATTTTCAGTGCCAGGTGCTTGTCTGCACCTGGCACCTGGCATCATCACGAACAGCAAGTGGGTGGGTGAGAGGAGCACTCCAGTATTTCAATAAATTTTAACTAAGCTTAGTTGCTATAAAGTTCAACACAAGCGTGCAACAGAGGTAGCACGTTTGTCCTAACCGTGCCTCAATTTGAAGTCCTAACTTGAGCGTGAAACACACTCAACCTCGTTGCACTGTTGCTATATGTGGTTCACAGATTGAACAACACTACATGCTCAACAGTTTTCACACACATAAATGAATAAACTTCTATGTTTAGCATAGAACAAAAGTTATCAAGTTTTTTACTTCACAAAAATATAAACAGCATCTCTACATTCTGATACATTTTAAGGCAAATTTTCGAAAACATTAGTAATGCAAACAAACACATTGATGCATTTTCTCTTGAGCCCAATGCATTTCGAGCTCTTCATCAGGGGCCTGAAACTGAAATGAACATGGTGTCAACTAACTCGAATACAGGATGTACAACGATTCAGACTCAACATGGCAAGCAGTTTAGTGCATTAAGTTCACTTATGAAAATGTGGTAAAAACGTGAGAAGTCATAGTGATAGCCTTAGCCCACACCACGGTGCTAGAAGAGAACGTTAAACATACTCACAATCCCAAAGGCGATTGTGGGCAAGAATCCTTAAAAAACAAAACCTACAGAACAAAAAAGCGACTGTTGGGGAGGGTTCAACAAAACAAGGGAACAGAACTGATAACAGGAAGTAAGAAATCCAAATACCTGGGACACTGAATGCTACGCAGAGATCTCGGGGTTCGTAACAACTGGAGTAATTAAAGCTGGACCAATCGGTCGCCTCAGTCTGTTAAACAAAAAACCAACTGTGAGCACCAAACTCTAAGGGCTGGTGAGCTTTGGGAACAAAACTCATCGTTTCAGAAACCTTACCTCTCTCAATGAAGCGTCACAACGAAGGACTACTCAAGCTCACAGGCTGACCGCGTTCGGGTGTTTGCTTGAAGCAGCTGTACTCGTCATAACCTCTTACGATTATAAACAGAAGAACTGCGGAAACTGACAACAGACTATAGATAACCTAGACTCTGACTCCAGGCGAATGACGACGGACTAAAACACAACTGGACTAGGATCTAGGCGCGCGCTGACAATACAAAAGACCCTATTACTGCAGGAATCACTCAGAACCAATCTACGATGAGCTTTCCGATCGGAAAAACCAACGCCATCTTAGAATAGGGACCATGTACACACGAACTGAAAGGTAAACAAGAATAGTGTAGGAAAAGAAAAATAAAGTGAGTTGGCAGAAACTGAGAGAGGGTTAGAAAAATAATAATGAAAGGATAATGCACATTAGCAATTTATACAGACATTGGGAATAAACGACATTTTATAATTAGCAGGCACAACTGTGATTACAGACCACAGTGCTAACAGGGATCACAAGAAACATGAAAGATCTATTTTTTCATTAAGACCAGCAGGTTCCTGTGTTTTGAGAAATGTTATCCAGTGGATCTCTCTCTGGAGGAGGGATCTGGTGAGATCAACCCCCTCATGGATTTTTATAAGTTCCAGTATGGAAAACCTAAGCTGGGAAATGTTGTGACTATTCTCTGCCCAGTGTTTCGCAAGATTACTCTTGAAGTTTTTATTCCTAATCATAATTTTATGTTCAGAAATTCTGGTCTTAAGTTTTCTCTCAGTTTTGCCTGTGTATAATTTACCACAGGGGCATTTGATGTAGTAAATCAGATTTTTGGTGTTACAATCACCGTCATAATGTAAAGAGATTTCTCTACCATTTAAAGGATGATGCAATTTATTGCCTTCAATCACATTAGAACAATGAACGCAATTATGGCATTTTTTCATTCCTCTATGTTGACCATCAGTTTTTCTTTTTGGTGTGGTCAGGAGTTCCTTAATGTTTTTGGATCTGGTATAAGCGAAGATTGGTTTGTGAATAAAGATGCCATTGAAGTCTGTTTCGTTCTGTAATAGTTCCCAGTGTCTTTTAACTATGTTCTTGATTTTCTGTGATGATGTAGAAAATTTAGAGACAAAGACATCCCTGCGTAGCATTCAGTGTCCCAGGTATTTGGATTTCTTACTTCCTGTTATCAGTTCTGTTCCCTTGTTTTGTTGAACCCTCCCCAACAGTCGCTTTTTTGTTCTGTAGGTTTTGTTTTTTAAGGATTCTTGCCCACAATCGCCTTTGGGCTTGTGAGTATGTTTAACGTTCTCTTCTAGCACCGTGGTGTGGGCTAAGGCTATCACTATGACTTCTCACGTTTTTACCACATTTTCATAAGTGAACTTAATGCACTAAATTGCTTGCCATGTAGAGTCTGAATCGTTGTACATCCTGTATTCGAGTTAGTTGACACCATGTTCATTTCAGTTTCAGGCCCCTGATGAAGAGCTTGTTAAGCTCAAATGCATTGGGCTCAAGAGAAGATGCATCAATGTGTTTGTTTGCTTTACTAATGTTTTCGAAAATTTGCCTTAAAATGTATCAGAATGTAGAGATGCTGTTTATATTTTTGTGAAGTAAAAAACTTGATAACTTTTGTTCTATTCTAAACATAGAAGTTTATTCATTTATTTGTGTGAAAACTGTTGAGCATGTAGTGTTGTTCAATCTGTGAACAACATATAGCAACAGTGCAACGAGGTTGAGTGTGTTTCATGCTCAAGTTAGGAGATCATCACGAACAGCACCATGGACAGCTCAAGCGGGCGCTGCTTCCTTTCTGCCGTTTGGGTAGTTTTTACTCGAGCAGCAGCTTTCTCAATGCGAATGGACGGTTTCTGAACGTGAGCGGTCGCGAGCATACACGAACACTCGCAATGAGAAATCTGACTGTCGGCGTTGAGAAATCTCGCCAGGAGGTTGATTATCCACACTTGCCAATTTGATGTTGACAATCACGAACAAGGAAAAATCTTGCTGTGAGGTGGATTTTCCTCCCTCGTGATCGCCAACTTGACGTTGACGAACGCGAAAAAGAAAAAAAATTCTGCACCGCTACTCTGAGTTTTTCAGAACTCCGCGTGAACCTCATAACACGGAATGCAGGAAACTCCGCAAACTCCACAAGCGGAGCGGAGTTCACTGCCCAGACTTAGTCAATCGGGCCCTATGCAAAACAAAATATTGTTTACTGCCCATGCATTAACACATAACTAAAGCTTTATGTCGAGAAAGACTTTCACCAGTTTAGAACAATTTCTTATCTCAGGCTTTGTTTTAACTGTAATAGGGATTACTTGTACTAATTTAGTTATAAGGAATTTCAGCACTGGCAAGTATGTTCTCCATCGGTAATGCTTCTATACACAGACATTTCAAAATGTTGTTTCCATGAGACATTTACATTAAAAACTGCCATTTTGGAGGAACAAAAGTAGCAAAAATGATTGTTTAATGTATATAATTCATTTAGCACTTAAATAATTGAATGTGAATAACCATGTGAGTGTTGAGTCTACTGTTCAGAGGTAATACAGTCTCTTGTGCTTTTGAATGGAACCACTTCTTTGACTGCGGAATGATACACTAAGTAGCCAATAGCAAAGAAATGAGAGTAATTAGTCTCTTTTGGAGCCAATGCCCACTCCATGTAGAGTTTAAATAATTTTTAACAGTACTCAATACAGGCTACTGTATTGTCATGCCAGGCCTAAAACATTAGTCTTAATCACCAAATATCAGCGTCAGTGCCCACTACCTCAAACCTCAGGCACAAATCTAGCACCGTTTCGTAAAGATGGCAATGGCCCTATAAAAGGAATTCACCTGAAGCTTGGCTGCCTGTGGCTCTGGATGAGAGGCAAGCAAACTGCACTGTCTAAGCACCTGACACCAGAGACTACTCCAGGCTGTTCGAAATATTGGACAGATATCTTCCCAAAGACCAGTGGTGATTAGATTTTGAGCAAAGAATGGTGATTAAAACAATGCATTCATCCGATATTTGATGTGCACCTGAAAATGTTCTTATCTAAATCAAAGTTTAATCTGGATATTTGTGCTTTGTATATAAGCAATATTGTGAATTTGATATAACACTGTATGGCTGTTCCAGTGCACACCATGGAACCTTGAATAAGTGTAAAGTAACACACACACACAAAACTTAGGATCACATCATAGCAAATGTGGCTACAATGAAAGCGACCCATCAGTAAATCTAAATTGAAAACATGAACAGTCAAACATGAAGCAGGGAACAACATTGTGGAATAGAGCTAAAAACGTGTTCAACATATGCTTTCCGGCATTTCCTGATTTCCTCTCTGGGGAGTTACAAGATGGCAGGATACCTCTGTTGGGCCCAGGACCAAAATAGCTTCACATCTTTATTACTCAAAAGTGAAACAGGGAGTGAAGTGCCAGATATACCATCAAATAACATCGAAAACCAGTAAAGGTCGCTTCTTACCTCTCTTATGATAGGGATACTGGTGACATCTTTGTCTTCGTCACATCTAAAATAAAACGGATTGAGTTTAAAAACACCGTCTGCATAGGAACGCGCATGCGCTCTGACCAATATTTCTGCCAGCGAACCTCGTTAATGTAAGCACACAACAAACACATTCTGTAAAACAAGACTTAACATGATGTGGCAAGAATGAAACGACTTCCATCAAACCTGTCCATGGTCGAAAGTGTTCTACTAATATTCTATCCCTTCCTGTGTGTGAACATGGAGATGCTAAACGCGTGGGCAAGGAATAGGGAGGGTGCAGGTCCCCTGGCCGATCCATAGTAAGCAGTGCCTGATTTGCAAAAAAAATGAGTGCTAGGGCTCTCGTCAGGAAGCAAATGCACCTTGTACCACACATTGCCCCCGTCATGCTGCCAATGATAGAAACAACACAAGTCCTAATATTCACACTCCTACAAGTGAAACATTACAGACTATTTCAGGCCCCCAAAGCTATAAGAAGAGCTGGGGTCGCAGGTAATATTCATTTTTAGGTCTTGCCTAGCGGTGCAGCGCATGCGCTGCTCGCTTTGCGAGCCATGCAGTATACACTATAGGTGACGGAAGCCCCGCCCATTTTTTCCTTGGCTTGTGGGTTTTTCCTTTCTAAATGCTGCCTTCTGATTGGTTTAGCGGCTGCTAGTCCCGCCTTATGACGGCCATGTCTCCTTCCACAGCTATTGGCCCCTTTACAGCGTGTTTCCAGAGCACTACTTTGTTCCCCTGCTACCCCTCGCGCTGTCCGAGACTTCTCTCCCGCCCCCACCACTTCCATTGTTCATGCCTTATTAACGCCCGCACTTCCATTTGCAATGCAATTGGTCTTGTGTACATACGAGTCCTCTTGCATTGCCAATGCTTGTCTTGTTTTAAAATGGTTGCATTGGTTTCGCGGGCTAGAACTCAACAACAGCGCACTGGTGAAACGGCCGCTCGGATCCAGCGCTGCTGCTGCGGTGGATGTCCGTCTTCTATGCCCAGTGCTAGCTGCGGTGGATGTCCGTCTTCTATGCCCAGTGCTGGCTGCGGTGGATGTCCGTCTTCTATGCCCAGTGCTGGCAGCTGTGGATGTCCATCTTTCATGTCCACGCCGGACCCGCCACACAGAGCCCGTCTCCCGCTCCTCCATGCTCCTAGCTTGTGACAGTCCCGGGCTCAGAGGAGGCACTCTCACCCAGCAGCCGCCCGTTCCCTGCCGTGCCCCTTCTTGGGACAGCTCCGTAGGCCTCAGCCATGAAGATCGAGGAGGTGAAGAGCATCTCGAAGACCCAACGCTTTGCTGCGCACAGCCAGGTGAAGGGTCTGGGACTGGACTCGGACAGTGGCCTAGCCAAGCCTGCCGCCCCGGGGCTGGTGGGGCAGGAGACTGCTCGAGAGGTATGGGGAGATGTGTAGCTGCGGCAGGGACAGCGCAAAATTATGGGATCTACCTGCATACTGTTTTGATGGGCCCCTGAGATGTCAAAGGCATTCCTAGACTTGAAGCTCAATGAGGGCCCCTGGAGGGTGGGGGCCCCATTAACCGTAAGCACCTGAGTTACGCCTCCTGGAGTGAGGACGGAACTGCCTCCTCGCTGAATGAGCTACCAGCATGCTTTTCGTGTCCTTCCTTCCTCCTGCATCTCAGCATATCCTCGCTTAGAGGATGGTACTCCAATAAAATGCCTTTCAGACATTTGTATTGGCACACCCTCCTTAAAACATGCATCAACCTTACAAACATGAGCCATTTTCTATTAACTTCACTTCTCAATGTTATAATATTTGGCACTTGTATAGTGCACATCTGCCAATAGTACTTCATTGCAGCCCTCTTAACTGTTTGGAGCAAATACAGACAGACCTGTGTTTTTGGTTAGAGTGCTGTGTCCTTGTATTGCTGGGCAGCTCATTGAGATCAAGGTTAATTGCTGAAATATATGATAATCCGCACCTCATAAGTTTGAATCCTGACATGGCCGACTCAGCCTTCCATCCTTCCAATGTCAGTAAATTGAGTATTGTTACAATGAGTTTTACTAGCTCCTGTTATCTACAATGCTTGGAACTATTCAAACTATTATTGTTCTTTGTTATTTTTAATATGGTCTGTATGAGAAGATTTAGACTAGGCATGTGAATACTGGACTTGGACGGAAGGTTGATTTTAGTAGGTGCAGTGCTGCATAGCAGGAAGTGAGTGAATTAAAGAGTGCTTCATGCAGAAATTGTTCTCTCTACCCGTTGACGGGGCTAGGGCATGATTGGTGTGTTATGTAGTTCTCATGTTAGTCGAGAGGCCATGAGTGAGTATAGTAATGCAGCTTTATTTTTGGTTATTGTGTATGCATAGATGCCCTGATGATGCAACCAAAGAAGAAACCCGTAGATACCTAAGTTAAGGTTCTGTGGTTCTCCCATAGGCATTGAGGGCTCAGCAATTTCAGTGTGTTAAATTGGGATCTGATGAATTCTTATCACCTGATGCCCAGGACACATTGTTCGGTGGTCGGGGCAACACATTTTCACGTTTACATTGTTCAGCGGACAAGCAGGCCCAATTCTCTGAAGTGCAAACCTCTTGGCTGCAGGTTTACATTACCAATCGGTGTAAGGATTGCCTGCTACTAAACCAAGATGTGTATATGGTCTTTGAGTCACTGATACAATGCCTTTATTATTACGGCCAGTGCTGTAAGGAATGGCAGTGAGGCCAGCCTCACTTACTTTCAGTGGTTCTAGTACAAAAAAGTACATGTTTGTAAAAGTTAACAATTTGAGGCTACGTAGAATGCTCCCAAAATGCTTTCCAATAACATGCAGAAGCCTGAATGTAAGACTGGTGTTTATTTATTTTTTAATTTAAAAATAAAATGTGCACCAAAACTTTAGATACAGTTTCTACAATACATCTTTTGGTGAAAATGTTTTTAAAAATATACATAAATTAATTGAGGGCAAATCAGTGTAAGACTATTATGGGAAACATGTAATTAATATACGTGCCCAGTTCTTAAAGAAAGACACAAAAGTGTACCCACAGATATGCCTTTGCGCAGATTGACATTACCACAAGTTTAAGCTATTGGCACTGTAAATGACAGGTCCTTTTATTTACGTTTTTAAAAACAAAACATAAATAAAAGTAATTGTCATTTATAATGCCAATAGCTCAAACTCGCGTAAATGCGAGACCAATTGCATTGCAAATGCTTGTTAATGTTGTGGTCATCTATAAATTAGCCAGTCTGTGCTACCTTCTGGCAGACTGTCACAGACCCCGGTGCTGCTAATTAACTGCGGTGCAGAGCACCAGAAACCACGGGTTCAAATTAAGCACTGACGGTAAGGGGGGGTGGAAGAGTTCGGGTGAAAACATATATGAAAGGCTAGTTTAGTGGTAAAGGCAGCAGGCGGAGGGGTAAGCAAAAGACTGAACAAATGGAAACCAGGAATATTAAGAAAGTAAAGCAAGTAAGCTGTGGGAAGGCTACAGTGGTACTTATCTGGAAGCAGAGAATCGAGGAAGGTGGCTGTGTCTTAGGAAGTACCTGTTTCTATGTCTTCACTGCTGTATTGTGACATCACTGTTTCTATGATATGTCCGCATAGTGAGCCCTGTTTGCGCTTTGAAGAGACTGTCGTTATCGGGTGGTCAGTAATAGGGCAGTCCAGTGCTTAACCACATCGCTGCGGCGGCTATTCCGCCGCAGCGCTAAGTGGGCGGGGTGGCCGCGCAGCAGCCACATGCTGGTGACAGAACCGCTCCGTCACCAGCCGCGGTTGGGCTGTGCTTGTGACGGAGCGGTTCCGTCATGGCCCCGCCCCCTCAATAGAACGCGCCGCGCAGGCCCAAAATCAGCGCCACGCAGGCGCTGCGGCAGGGCCATGACGGAACCGCTCCGTCATCAGCACAGCCCAACCGCAGCTGCTGACGGAGCGGTTCCGTCATCAGCATCGAACGGGTTAATGTGCAAATAATATCGATAATAATAATAATAATAATTGTAGCTGCAGAGGCCGAAAGTTTATGTTGTGGTTGGCGACCACCGGTGCTAATAACTTTGATTCCTTCTCTTACTCTATTCTACATGGAGTGCCTCTTTCTGTTATTTTTAGAGATGCTTTCTCAAGTTAACATAGAACAGAACTTGCAGGTCTCTGTAGCGTCCTCCCCGGACGGGAGCATGCAAATTAACACGCCGCACATGGAGCTCCGTAGCAGATGTCTTTATTCTTTCGTGTACGATCACACACTGCACACTTTATGTCATGACTTTAATAGCCACACCTTAACACTTCCCAACAGATCAAGTAAATTCCTTTTCAGGGTCTGCCCAGAACCATGTAGGCCCTAGGCTTCTAGCATCAAAGACACTACAGTCTCTAGTTGTTTGGTACACAGTTCCAAGTAATTAAGTGTGGTCAAAATTGGAGTCTAAATGTGTATGTGATAACCGGGCTGACATTTTTCATTAGAAACCTACTGATAGAGCTGCAACTGTCAGGGTTTCTGAACACAAAGGCTGCCTTGTCATGATTCCATCTCATGCCCCTTTATCTCACTCCAGCAGGTTTGCTTTCATCTCTGATTTCTTCCTTTGCACTATTTTCCCATCTTTCTCGCAGACCTGCCAACTTGGGAAACTTTCCCAGTATGAGGAGGGGCAGGGCCTTGAAAGGGCAGAGCTCAGTGCCGAGCACTGCACAAGGCACTTTTAAATTCACTGCCTCTAAGCCCCACCTCTCTACCACTGATCCCCCCCGCCAATCCGTCAGCACCCAAAATACAAATTTTAAGGCTGCTGACAAAGTCCTGGGGGTTTCACACTCTGTAAGAGACATTGGCTGGGCAGAATTTCCAAACATTTAGCTGATAACCTGCTCTCTGCAGGGGTTTCCAGCTAATTGTGTGCACACCGTGTGATATTGACCTTTTGATGGGAGCCGATATTGTGTGACATACAGTAGCACTGTGTGAGTTGGAAGGTCTGTTCTATTCTATTCCTTCTTCTGTCACCCTTTTCTGCATTTCTTTCTCTTGCTGTAGATTAATGTCTCCCAACAAAAGTAAGTCCTGGTTCCAACAATTAGATCCTTTGTGATTTTAAGTGCAAATCCTTCTGATAACTTATCCGTGTGGCCTCAGTATGTGGGAATGTCCACGAGGAAAGTGAAAATCTGCATCTTAGAGGACAAAGGCAATATATAATGTGCCTTCCTAATGACTAAAAGTCGCCCACTTCAAAGAAAGAACCATTTCCCTGATGCCTTGGAACAGAGGTTATTGAAATAGTGTCACCCTCAAGAGATCTAACATTCCTCCACTTAAAAGATCAAAAATGGGTCTTCGAAATGAAGACCCACTGCGTGGGAATTAATGATAAAATCAAATGAGGCCAAATGTACAGTCCTGAGTCTCCAGGAAATACTGGCTACATTCAGCAAACCCATATACTATCAGTGACTTCTTTTTCTTTAGGTGTACATGAATAATCGGAATATAGACTGCACATTTTAGTCATCTTTAAACTTTTGCTAGGAAGGATACAATGGCATTCCCCAGATGCCATTGCTCAACCTCAATATTCTAAGATGTTTATGATTCCTTAACTTTTGTAAGGCTAATCATTAATATATGTGCTGTGCCCTATATATAAAATAGATCACAAGTCAGACTATAGACCATAGGGCCATGTCCATTTTATAACTAGGGCTTACTAGAATGTTAAATGTGACACAGAAATTGTATTGCATCCATTATCATTATTACCATTATTATTATTGTATCAGTAGACAGAAGCCGATGAAAGTGATTACACGCACCAAAGGAGAAAATAGTAGATCATATACACATGAGAAACTATGAAAGGGCTAATGATGCACTCAATGAGTCTAGTGAGTGTGTCCTTACACAGCAAGCATGTTTATTCATTCCACCACTACTCTGTCATAGTACTTCCTATTCACTAAATAAGCAGCTGACTGTGATTGGCTCACACTCCTAGGCATGGACACTGACTAGGCACCAGACAGTTTTTATCTTAACTCACTGTGTCTTATCAATTGTCTGGAGAGCTAGTGATGCCAGAGAAGACAATAAGAAAACCCACAGGAAATGTGTTGCTTCAAAATGGTGAAGCGGCTTCATTTCTGCATCAGTTGTAGACCATACAGAGGTTTCCCACACTCAAGGGCTCTTTTCCCAACCTGAAAATATCGCAGTTTAGCCACCTCATTTAAAATCAGGAAACAACTGCATTTCTGATGACATGGCCTCAGCTAGCAGTGCTTTTGGAAAACCTTGACCAGGTGACTGTCCACCACAAATGTAGGTAAGTAGTACATTCTCACAAAATTTAGCATGGGGTTACAGAGCGACATGGTTAAATTATCACCATCCAGCAGTCAAGCAATGCAGCGCCCTGGAGGTTTTCTAAGTCTAAGCAATATGTTTTTGACAACCTACCAATTATATCTTGTTTTTACTTTAATTCTTCACTTCATTTTGCATCTCCTAACTTGGGATCATTAAGGTCTTGACTATTGTGGGTCTTTTTTACCCGATCTTTAAATCTGATATCCCTACTTTATAGTCTTCTCAAAACTTGCCTCTACTATAATTAGGTATTTTTAAATGTTCCTTGTAACTTACACCTGACTCTATATCTTTAAAAACTTGGCTACTTGCTACATATGAGGAAACTGGCCCATTGTCCTTGAGGTTATTGTCATTCAGTGTTGTGTAGTTCCCACTAATCCATAGGGCCTGCATGTTTGTTGAACAACATAAACTTTGGGGGAGGTGCCTAGACTGATTCCGGGCACCCCCCTAGGATATGTTGGTTTAGAGACCAACTAGCTCACAGTGCCACCATAAGCCCCCCTAACCTGCAAATGTTTTCTGGCAACCACTGAACATGACAACCCTGATCCCTCAGGGATCGTGGAAACAGATCAGAATCTTTCGCTCAGTCACTTGTGTTTACTAGTGCTCAGAGAAATATGAAGAGAATACAAAGTGGACATTTTTAATAGATTTATTGAACCAACGTTATTCTTGTATAGAATGCATGTTTTGCGATAATCAGTAGACAGAAGCCGATGAAAGTGATTACAAGCACCAAAGGAGAAAATAGTAGATCCAGTTCTACCATGGTGCCAAAACAATGTCTATATGCAGGCATATAAACAAGCAGTAATAAGGCATATTCCTGCTATACAGACCCTACTCTGGGTGTACCTAGAGTGTGTGTAGGTGTAAAGCCAAGAATCCCCCCAAGGGACGAGTCAACCCCATTACCTGGCGGGAGAGAATGAAGGAGCCCGTCTTGGTCACAAACTGGACAATCCCTCACGGAGATGTCAGACTGCTGCATAGTGAAGTCTCAGCATGCTTGAACCCTGGGTGTCAGGTTAGTGCCTCCTCTGCTAATCTATTGGGATGCTCTTTATTTATAATAGAAAGCAGCCTCGTGATGTGCATATAGATTAGTTATGTTATGGATATGTAGATAGCCCTGTTGCTCAGTTAATGAAGATAAAACAACATGTGTACATAGAGAGTAGAAAGGCCTTGTACATGATGTTCTAGGCATTGTGATAATATTGTGCGAAACTAGATGTATAAACGTAATAGATTAAGGGAAACTAATACAACATTGTCATGAATGCAAATATGTGCAAAAGATCACTACAGAAATGTTATTGTGAAATATCGGACAATGTAAGAAATGAGACGCTTCGCTACATGGGCCTAACACAGGCACTTAACAACAGTTCTAATCTAGAGCAAACCATATCGGGCTTAGAGCCAGAACCCCAGCACTCCAAACCTTTGAGGTAAGGAAAATAAATATTCTGACTTTAAGGCATCTGCAGCTGGTTACGTCTTTTGGGGCTTATGAGGAACACCCCTCCGTAATTCTGTCTAACAGTGAATGTCAGGCAACATAGAACCGACGCAAAAACTGCAAAGGACTCACGCTAGAAAATCCAAGTTTCAAAGTGCACTACTAAGTGTTCGGTCCCTGGTTAACCACTGCCTCGAAATCCCTGATGTAAGTTTAGATTTGCAGCTAAATCATCTGTTTATTACAGAAACTTACATTTAAGAGTGCTCTGTGCCCAATATAGAACAAATCATTCCCCCTCCTACTGCACTATGGATGTACACCGTTTACATAGCAATGGGGGAGGAATGGTCTGTTTTTTAAAAGACTGTTGTAAAATCACAAACCATTCTATTTCCACAATAGTAAATGCAGAACACATGGCAGTCACTTTAATGACTCCTCTTCAAACAGCTATTAATGATATCTTATTACATAGGCCACCAGGCGAATGAACGCGGTCACTAGATCTTTGGTTGAAGATGTGTCCTCATGTCTATTAAACACATATAAATTAGAAGTGCACAGTGATTTCAAAATACATTTTATAATCCTTCTGATATTGATATTCATGCCATTAGTGAAGCCTTTTTGACATGTAATCTCACAGACACTAATAATGAAACTACCCATTGTGCTGGTCACTTATTAGAGAAGTCCTTTGGCAACCCCGGCATTACTGAATTTTAAGAGACTATTCCAGTCCTCTGGAAAGACCATAATCTGATTCTCATTAAGTTTGTTACCAGGTTCACTTGGAATAATACAGGGAAGGATCAATCCTTTATTAGGGCCAGAAATTGGAGTAAATTGGACATTAGAAAATGGAACTCTGGGCAGTTAAACCCAAGGCCAGTCTTTAGACACCGGAGACCCTAAATAAAATACAAAATATCATCATCAAAAAATTATTTATTAAGGTTAAAAACCTTAAAAGCTATACAAAATGTAAAACATTCACTATCACACGATGTCCTGATCATAGTATTGTCAAAGTGCATCATAAAATAAGGGTGTTGACTAAGGAGAAGGGAACTTATCAGATGGTTTGTAGCAAAGCGCAGTCCAGTGACAAAAACCTTAAAATCAGTGTACCATATACGTAAAAATCTTCTGATGAAGCCATTAGATTTGCTGTCCTAAATTGTACTCCCCCAGTTTGCCCCCCTCATGCGTTAACATATAATTATGCTGGTCAATCACAAATAAATATATCAGGTTTTAGACAGCACATATAAACATGAAATTAATAGCATCAGAAGAGTACATTCACAATATAAGATCATATGTACACAGCACATATTTATACAAAATACAATGGATAAGAACATCAGTTCATTGTCCCCCAAAATGTGCTAATAATAATAATAATAATAAAAGGGGTCTTATCATGCGCAAACATAGCCCAATGGGCGTCAAGGCGCCTAATTCAAATCCAGCTCATAACAAAGCCCCTGCAGCTCAACCTGTGTAGGCTCTAGAAAAGCACCACGTTTTTAGGGCCTTTTTAAACAGCGCTAGAGAGGGTAAGGTCTTCATCTCCATCGGCAGGTTGTTCCAGAGTTGTGGAGCAACGACTGAAAAAGCCCTGGCTCCCCATCTGGTGAGCTTAAAACGAGGGACAACAAGTTGGAATAGTCCCGAAGAGCGCAAACGCCTTGTGGGGTGGTAGCGGGTAAGCAGGGAGCTGATAGCGCCTTTAGATCCATCCTCGAGTGCTCTATAGGTCAGACACAGAATTTTGAAATAAATTCTGTGCTGAATAGGCAGCCAATGGAGGTCTCTCCTCGCAGCAGTTAAAAGCTAAAAGACGATTAACATTCTTTGCCTTTTTTCTGATTAGCAACACTATTTACAAATATAGGGGTAAACTGTCACTTAATGGTAGTCAAAGCACTGGTCGGAAAGTGCAGAATCCCAAGTTAAGGCACAGTGGTCTGATCCATTTGCATCTAGCTTTCGTATACATTGGACAGACAAGTACGACGTTTGATGCTTTCTACAGCAAAATTAGTGCACAGATAGCATAAGACCCCGTTAGAGGAGCCCTGTTTTCATTCTGAAGTATGTGTGTTTATTTTTAGAACGCCAAAGCTTAGCTTCATGAACAAAGACCTAACTGGCAGTGGTTGAACGGAGTCTACACCTGCTCCGTACATAGGGAAAGGGTAGAACTATTTGTAAAATTGCCTAGAAAATGCATCTGTGCAGAATACATTGAACATATTCCCAGAATGCAGCTTTAACAGCCCCTTTAGACCTATGAGTAACTGTACAGGGGTATCCCAAAGTTTGTTTAAGCCCAGGTTGCGGTACCAGTGACCAATGTGTTGGAACCAGGTGAGACTTGTGGTACCGGCAAGAGATGGTAACTCCATTAAGGCCTCCTTGTATACGTACAGTTCTTCAGTAACCCATTACCTTAGACAGAATAAAAGAAGTTGTAGGGCGGTACAAAACAATGAGTTCAAGGGATGTATCCACAAATAAGGGAATAATGGGCTTCGCTGGGGGAGATTGCTCAACAATCTTATAAAATGATTTTCTTGTACTGTTAGATGGGTTACGGTCAGGGTTTAAAGAGGGGAAAAAACTGGTGGTGCTCTAAAAGGGGTCTGGCAAATTTCTTAAAGGGGGGTGGCCTATCTGAGTAGGGGAGTGGTCTAAATCAAGATAACTAGCATTGTGTGCTTAAGAAAATCATAAGGTCGCATCCAGCAAAGGATAATAAAATAGGCAAAAAGGTATATTTATTAAGTATAAGCCATAAAATACCAAACACTTTAAAACATGTAAAAAAAATTTACATTACTTAGAAATCTATTGCAGGATTTCCCAAAACCCTTGAAGATATTCACTGTGTCTATTTTGCCAGGGGTTCTCACAACAATTTTCTTCAGCAGACCTTCTACCTTTTGCCAGCCAACTCACAGCATACCAGAGTGGTGGGAGGAATAGCACCTTTTGTCGCAATAGGGCTTTGCCTGCCTGCCACAATGCTGGCTCCACCTCCTGCGGTGTGTCTGATGGCCCTGGGCCACACTCACACAGGAAGAAGAGGTGCACTGGCAAAGTGCACCCATCTGCATGTAGAGTGCATGCAGATGGGTCTATTCAGCCTTTTGCTGACTCAGCCAGCCTCCTGGAGCTGCCCCCAACCCCTGTCACTCACAAACCAGACAGTCAATACACAATCAGGCAGAGGCACACAGGAAGGTTGATCAGGAAAATAGCCACTTTCTAAAAGTGCTATTTCCAAACTTAGAATTTAAAAACCATCTGCACTAAAAGATGTGTTATTAAACTCTGAGTTCGGGGATACCAGATTCCATATGTCTATCTTGCCGTTATGGGAAGATATGCATGTCAGCATGTTACACAGCATTACCCATGTTATCCTATGGGCGAGATAGCCTTTCAATAGTGAAAAACTAAATTGGCAGTATTTCACTATCAAGACATGTTACCCACACTAGTATCACCAAACAAAAACCGGGACATCTGGTCACCCTACCTTTGGCCTTTGAGGCCCGAAAATATAGGCACCTAGAGCCCCCTTTCGATGCCCCCCCAAAAAACTGTGGGGGGCTCAGACCCCAGATTTCCACTCCATAAAGAGCTACTGTGTGGCCTTTGGCCTGGTATACTGGTATACTGGAGAAGTAGCCCTAATTCAAGCAGGGTTAAAACATTTCAAAATGGTAGCTGCCCTGTGGGTGAGTGTGTCGGGAAACAGCATTTACCACGAAGGCATTACCACTACTAACGTTTACCACGTGACACTTACCACGCAGGGTGCCTTCCACGCAGGGTGCCTTCCACGACGTCTTTACCACGGGCGTGGCATTCCATCAAGTCGATCTGCGTGGGCATCGGGGGGCAGAGGGGGGGGGCGGGGGAGGGGGGGTCTCGGAGGGGGGCTGGGGGGGTCTCCCCCCCCAAAAATAACAAGCAGGCTACTTTATAAAAAAAACGAACATAAATTAAAAAGGAAAAGGAAAGAGCCTCCCCCAAAGACGTGCCGTGTACGTCAAAAAAGCAGTCCTTTTTTTATTTTGGTATAAGTGTTTTGACGCTTGTTTCAATGGAGGATGGAAGTAAGGGCTCGTAATTTAAAGTAAAATATGTGTGTAAATCAGCTTAAAAAACGGGTTGCAAACGTGACTGAAAGTGTATTTTAAAATGTACATTTAATTTGAACAATTGACCTTCTTCGTTGTATTTTTTCATCCATCTTGGTTGGGGACACGTCTTTGAAGGGTCAGTGAAAGTGATAAAAGACAAATGTTGTCACTACGCAACATATTTTTTTGTAACCTATTACTTTCATTGTGTTTATTTATGCGTCGTTTCTGCTTCAAAAACGTTTGGTGCATCATTACGTTATATGCGTGGTAAAGTACTTCGTTTTAATTTTCAGCGTGTTAAAACCTCTTGCGTTGTTAAATTCACGTAGTATTGGCATGCGTGGAACTTGTTTGCGTGCTATAATCATATATTCCTGTGTGTCCTTACTTTTCTCTGAGTGGGGACGCCAATTAAGCCTATCATCAAGTTTGACTCGCAAGTACTCTGAACTACCAACTCTATCTAGAACTGTAACTCACAGTCTAATTTTCCCTCATAGCTCTTGAGCGGGTTGATTCCCAGTACTTTAGATGTGCAATATGATTGAAGAAGTCCAGTACATTTTCCAAACCCCTTGGAGTTCGAGAAATCAAAATGGTATCATAGGCGAATATTAATGCCGTTACAGAGAACCAATTTAAATTTGGTGAGTCAATGAGGCAGACAATCCTTGGATCAGCTAACTCCTATAAAAACATTAAAGCATTATAGACATAAACCCTCACCAGCATGGTAAAATGGACATCTTAGGGAGACTAAACAACTATGTAGGAAAGTAGAGAGAAGTTGGCATAAGACAAGATCCGCAATGGAAAAACTAAGTTGCAAAAATCAACTTGGAAAATGCAAAAAGTTGGTCAGATATTACAAAAGAGAGTACAGTCATTATGTTATGTTATGTTATGTTATGTTATGTGATTTTTATTTGGCGCACAGATGCTCCAGCTAAGGAGCGTCCTGGCGCCCGACACGGCAGCTACACAACACAACTAAACAATAAACAACATAAGCATACTTATTATCGGACTTTGAATGCAAAAAATGCAACAAAAGAGCTCTTTAATATCTATTAAAAATGACACGCCCAGAGGGTGCAACATGTCACATCTCCCCTTATCAGGAGCTATGCAAAAAGCTAATGGACTTCTTTGAAGAAAAGATTAACACATTAATAAATGATATAAGCCTAGAACTCAAGACAGAACCAACTTGGTCCACTTTTCAACTAACATCAGAAGAGGATATCTGTAAAATGTAGACAAGGATACAATTAGCCTCTCCACTAGATCCTTACCCTATCTACCACTTAGAAAAAATCATATATGCCATTGTCCCAGTAATTGTCGAGCTCTGTAATTCATCCTTACAGATGAATTGCTCTTCTACAAAAGCCTGTCCTGGGCCTTAATAGATTGGCCTAATTACCATCCTATATCATTGCTCCCCTTGTTGGGGAAAATCACTGAAGCAGAAGGAAACAATTGAATATATTCCTAGAAGTGAATAAACTACACCTTACATCCGGTGCTGCCAATCTTTATGAAGGGTTTCAGCACGAAAACAGCACTGACAGTAGCCACCAGTGACATCTGTAGAGCCCTGGCACATAAGTCATGGTCCTCCTCGACCTGCTAGTAGCATTGGACACCATCTCACGTTCTATATCAATGGAATGACTGACCTGATCTAGGGATCAAAGGGTGACTCTGAAATGGGTTTCTCTCTGAGCACACACAAATCATTTGTCTATGTGATTTTCTTTTGATGGTTGAATCAATCGAGGTGGGGGTGCACCACTCAGCAGAGCATAGTTCAATCTTTGTCTCCCCATTGGCAAAATTGATTGATGCTTACGGTTTCCTATTCTTTGTTTATGCAGATAACACTCAACTCCTCTTAAAATTAAACAGGGATACCCCACACTTCTTGAACTGTATGATAGGAATCTCTGAATAAATGAGAGATAATCAGCCCTCACTAAATAGGAACAAAACAGAAGTGATCATTTTTTGAAATCAAACCTTATGGACTCAGCAGTGGTGATCTCCTCTTTTGGGACCTCTTCCAATACCAGAACAGATGGCAAAAAAAATTTGAGTCACATTTGATTCGAATCTCTCCTAAATACTCATATAAACAAAATAGTATCTACTTGCATATGTCTGACAACATTCATTACCAAAATCTTGTCCCTGCTCCCATCATCCTCCAAAATCACAATGGTTCACACATTAATAATATAACATCTGTTCTACAGTAATTCTTTACTAATTGGCCTCCAAAAATACGCTACCCAGAGGCTACAAGTAATTCGAAATGCTGTAGCCACATTAGTCTTAGACCTACTCTGCAACACTTCTATCTCCAACCATTTGTGTAAATATGCCTCTGCTGTAAAGTTTTAACTTATATCGTCAAAAATGTATAAATATATGTCCTCAGTGTTCAGAATATACATACCTATACCTGCTAGGAGGTCGAGATCATTCTTTCAACACCAACTCCTAATTTCCAAATTTGTAATTGCAAGAATTGGAGGCAGGACGCCATCAAGCTTTAACTCCAAAGGCTTGGAAACAATGGCATTAACAACATGTGGTTAAAAACTTTTAAGAATAGATTGGTTCAGAGATAATTAGAACTCATTAGTTAAACAAAAAGTGCTGAAGTGTTGCAGTGTTTCCAATGTTAATTCCAACCTGTTGCTGGACTGCCCTCTGTCTCTCTATTTTTGGTGTTTTCTGCCTTTTTATTTCTGTCCCTACCACACTTTTGGCATTTTTTCCTCATTTTCGTCTGTGCCCTTTTTCTGTGCTTTGCCCCTGTCGCTGCGATCCCTTTGGCCCGCCCCCCTCCAGTCCAACTTTCCCTGCTGTCCGCATTTTCCGCCTCCCATCTTTCCAGCCCTACCACACACTACTTTAATGGCGGTTGTGCGCAGCAGGTGGCCAAAGGCACACCAAAGTTCAGCGCATCTGCGCCTGTTCTCGCCTGGACTTCGCCCAGCGCCACAGACCCTGGTACTGGGACCGTCCACCGATACACAATGCCAGCACCCTCCTCATCCGGATGCCGTGCCGCATGCCACCCTGCATCACTGAAGGACACCCAAGGACCCTCTCCTGCCGAAACTGAGGCTGCGCCCTGTCCACCTCCGCACTCCAGCTACTCCCGCCGCCCAACCAACCAACAATGGACCCAACTGCATCCTTCTCAATGTGTTTTCCCTTCACAAACATGCCACAGAAATCTGGGAACTCCTTAACTCCGTCTCTCCTAACATCGCCTCCCTCATGGAAACCTGGAAAACTCCCAGCTTTGACCTGGACATCGCCACCGCCATCCCAGATAGCTACAAGATCATCTGCAAGGACCGCGCCAACCGACCAGGAGGAGGCATAGCCATCGTCCACAAAAAGACCCTACGCCTGACCACCCACTCAGATGACCTAACAACAAAAATGGAACACCTCCACTTCTAGATCCAGACCAACCCCTAAACCACCCTCCGTGGCACCCTTGTCTACTGAGTACCGGTCCCCCACCTGCCCTTCATCAAAGCCATTGTCAACTTCATCGCCACCCAGGCTCTCTCATCCACTGATTACATCCTACTCAGCAACCTCAACTTTCACCTGGACAACCCCAATGACCAGAACATTGCATCCCTTCTGGAGAACCTCACCAACATAGGACTCGAGCAGCTAGTCACTGCTCCAACCCATGCAGCAGGACGCACACTCAACCCCGTTATCTCCACCAGAGGAAACATCACCTTCAGCCATACCACCAAACTCTTCTGGACCGACCACAACTGCGTGCACTTTGCCTTCACCAAACCCACCTTACATCAATGCCCTCACCACCCACCCCAGCCACAGTTGGAGCAAGGTCACCGAAGAGCAGCTCACCACCTCACCCTGCACTACCACACCACCAACAGCCGCCAATGCCAATACCACAGCACGCAATCCCCACAGATGGATCTCCAACTGCTCTGACACCCTGGCTCCCCTCAAGAAGGCACCTGGCAAGCAACACTCCAAGAAATCCAGCTGGTTTACTCCCGCCCTTCATGAATACTGATGCACCTGCAGACGACTAGAGAAGAAATGGAGGAACAACAAAATCCCGGAAACCCACACAACCTTCAAAGCCGCAATCACTGCACTCCCCCCCCCCCTCCTCAAAACCACTAAGAAAATGGCCCTCCAGGACAGAATAAACACCAACGCACACAACAGTAAAGAATGCTTTGCCATCGTCAAGGAGTTTACCAGACCCAACAGCGCAACCTTGGATGACACACCCTCACAAAACCTCTGCGACAAACTCAGCGCCTTCTCCCACACCAAGATCAGGCAGCTCTATAACGGTTCCAACACCCAAGACCCTCCCACCAGTCCAGACACCACCGCACCCAACCACACTGCACCCCAACAGATCCTGCTCAAATGGACCCCACTCACCACAGGCGATACTCCCACAACTATTAAGAACATCCACTCTGGAGCCCCCTCCGACCCATGCCCACACCACATCTCCCATAGAGCAGCCACCGCCATCGCCCCGAACTCCGCTGCACCATCTACTGCTCCATCGAGACAGCCACCTTCCCTGATGACTGGAAACACGCCAAGATCAACCCTCAGCTAAAGAAACCATCCGCTGACCCGGCAGCCCTGAAGAACTCAGACCTATCTCCCTACTCCCCTTCGCAGCCAAGGTAATCGAGCAGGCCACAAACACCCAACTCTCAGAGTTCATCGAAGCAAACATGTCCTGGCCATCTCTCAATCCGGTTTCAGAAGCAACCACAGCACCGAGATCGTACTTCTCGCCGCCATCGATGACATCCGCTCCCTCCTCAACTGGGGCAAAACCACAGCCCTTATCCTTCTGGACCTCTTGGCCGCCTTCAACACCGTCCCCCACCACACCTTAATCACGAGACTCCACTACGACAGCATCTGCGACAAGGCCCTGGACTGTATCCACTCCTTCCTCACCGATCGTACATAGCGATCCAGACTACAGACTACCTCCATTCCTCTCTGACCCCACAGAGATCAGCTGCGGAGTAACCCAGGGCTTCTCCCTGAGCCCCACCCTCTTCAACATCTACATGGCCCCTCTCACAGCCATCATCAGGAGCTATGGAATCAACATTGTCTACTACGCAGAAGACACCCAAATAATCCTCTCTCTCACCAATGAACCCACAACTGCCAGAAACATCTTACACAGTGGTATGAAGGCCATTGCCACCTGGTGGCCCCCCGCATTAGGAACTCTGCCCATCCCCATGGACCACTCATGAAACCTCAGCCTCATACTGGACTTCTCTCTCACAATGAACCCACAACTGCCAGAAACATTTTGCACAATGGTATGAAGGCCATTGCCACCAAGATGAAAAACAGTTGCCTCAAACTTAACTCGGACAAGAGCGAAGTCCTCATCCTGGGACCCACACCTTCAGCATGGGATGACTCCTGGTGGCCCACCGAATTAGGAACTCTGCCCATCCCCATGGACCACTCATGAAACCTCAGCCTCATACTGGACTTCTCTCTCACAATGAACCATCGGATCAATGCTGTCTCCTCATCTTGCTTCCACACTCTTCGCCTGCTTCAAAAGACATTCCAATGGATCCCCACTGAATCCAGAAAAACGGACACACACACACTCATCAGCAGCAGACTTGACTACAGCAATGCACTCTACACCGGTGTCATCCAGAAACTTCTCAGGATACTACAGAATGTTCAAAATGCTGCAGCCAGACTGGTCCTCGACATCCCCCATTGCAGCCACATCACTGAACACCTCTGAGAACTCCATTGGCTCCCAGTCAACACTTTCAAGCTCCTCACACATGCCTATAAAGCCCTCTATGACCCAGGACCAGTATACCTGAACCACCGCCTCATTCCAAGTATCCACCAGACAACTCCGATCACTGTCTTTCAGATCCATAAAACTAGAACCAGAGGAGGAGGATTCTCCTACCTTGCCGCCAAGACCTGGAACACCCTGCCTCTCCACCTCAGACAATACCAGTCGCTGACCCAAATCAGGAAGGATCTCAAGACCTGGCTCTTCGACTGAACCTCAGCACTCAGATGGTACAACACTCCCCATGCCCCCCCCCCCCAGTGCCTTGAGACCCCAACGGATGAGTAGCCATGCTTTGTAAACCCTGATTGATTAATTGATATTGCCACAGTGTTTCTGTCAGTAGATTTGTTTTTAGCTCTGAACTACTTCTCAACTAGTTTAGAGCCTAGTTCAGTGTATAGAACAGTGTTTACGTAGTCCCTTTTTCACCCATATAATTTATTTTAGTACTAAAGGGAATACTTACCAAAATGTCTGGCGTACAAAGTGTAGTGAAGTGAGAATTATACACAGGATCACAAAGCTGTTGAATGAGTAGTTTTTTCTTACTCCAGTCTTAGGTATGAATTGCTCCTGGACATCCTTTCTTGATTAACAGTTTTCTTTACTCTACATAGGAGTTCCTTTCTCCAAGTCTAGGTAAAACTAACTCAGAAATTTCCAGGAGTAAGACTTGTTTACATAAATTAATAGCTTTGCAAATCACAAACCATGTTTATCCATAAGTAAAAGTTTTTCATCTTGGAGCAATTAAGAGTAGGTCTTAGCTAAGCCCTGGCTAAGACTGTAACCGGTGTGCAAATGCAACTGCTGTGAATTTCAACAAGGCCAGCTAGGTGAATCGCTCAGTAAAAGAGGTCAGCGCACTAGTTCCCATTTTATGCTCCAATGTAGGAAGTGAGCAATCAGGATATGAGTATCACATCCATGTGTGGGCGTAGATCCACTGGAAAGTGGAAACAAGGATGAATCAAGAGCGTTGCTTTACAAGGAAGACACCAAAACCAATGGAAGGTGGGCCAGTAAACCAGTGGACTCCCCCAACCCAGAAGGACAACCTCGCTGAACACAGTTGGCCCAGGATGATGTCCACAGAGTCTTTGGAGACTAGGATCCAGAAGGGATTCCCTGGAGGAACCTGCTACACTACAGGAGAGAGCCATTTGGTCCTAACCGCACCGGTTCTTTTGGAGGACCAAGGCAACAGGAAAGTGAAGGGGCAACTGAATAATAACCCGTTTCTCAGGTGGAGGGTTTTCCCCGGATATGGTTTTTTAACTGGATCTCAGCGGTTCGTAGAAAAGAGGAATAGAGAGACAGAGCAAAAGAACGGTGTTGACGATAGAATATAGGCACAATCCCCTATACTTGTCACATAATCACTGATGTTGTTGAAGAGTTTTATAATAAGATAAGTCCAGATATTAAGGACATGCTTCATTGTTTTATTTAGAGGACCACCTTATTTCTTGAAGAAACCTGACTGGAGACAGAGAGCTAGGAGACTTATGTTATTACGACAAGAGGAGAACCGTGCATGACCAAAAGAAACAACAGCCTGCAGTGAACCTCAATTCAGTTATTTAATAAAACTATTCTGGTTAAAAACTTGATGCTGGTGTTCTCCCTGACAAAATGGTTACAGTGGTGTCAGAAGTGGAATATGGAACCAGACATGACCTAGCAAATAACTATGGAGGATATGATTAAACAGCTGGCTGAGGGAAAGAGACATATTTAACAGGCAAAAAATTCTCAACAAGATAGGGAATCTATACAAGCAGCTTTAAGGACCCACGGTAATATGACCTTAGATATGCAACAAGCCTACGACTTAGCTATTCAGAAATTGACTGATGCTATAGCCAGTGTGAAGATGCATCCAAAAGTTTCAAACTCAGTATTACAAAAGTTTCAAACTGGGAACACCATGATTACTTTTTTTTTTTTTACAAATTTTGAACGTGTAGCTACTTCAGCAGCTTGGCCTCATGAAAGCTGAGGTCATGTTTAACTCCTCTTTTGTCTGGATGATTACAAACTGCCTACAAAGTTGATAATCCAGCCGGAACCACTCTGTACGAAGATATAAAGAAAAGTATTTTAAGAAAGGCTGGAATATGATGATGAATATTACAGCGCTAAGTTTCGATGAGAAAAATGGGCACCAATGACAATCCTAGAGCCCTATATTACAGAGTACAGGATTTGGGAAATCGCTGGTTAAAACTAGGCCTGGGTAGTAAATTCCGTTCCGTTCGTGGAATTTGGGTAATTTCGCATTCGATGGAGAACGCGAAATTGCCCAAAATTCTGCATTCCGCGTCTTCGTGAAATTTTGTGCTTGTTCGCGTTCTCAAATGTGTATTTGCGAGATATTACCCCCGAGCACGCAAACAGCGATTGCGAACAGTAAAAAAGCATCGCGAACAAGCAATTCCGCCTGTTTGCGGAATTTCTGCGTGTTCGTGGATATTTTTTACCGATTTGCGTAACGCGATTAGGCAAATTCTGCCCACCCCTAGTTAAAATCCTCAACCTCCACCATGGCTGAGGTTGCAGAGATGTTATTTCTAGAACAATATTTAAAGGCACTCCCTACAACTACAAGAGCATGGATCAGGCAACAACCTAACATGATAGTTACCCAATCAGTTGAACATGCATGTGCCTTCTACAGGTCCCCTGAGTTTAAAGCCAATGCACCTAAAAGGACAGGTTATACTATCATTCTCCTGCAATTTCCTAAAAAACTCTCCACACCGATCCATACCTGAAACCAAAATTGTTCCAAAGACAACTATGAGAGGGATAAATCAAGGCTCACAGTGTTATCAGTGGGCCGAATGGGGCCATATCGCGAGGAATTGTGCACAAAAGGCAAAGAGAACTGAACCCACGGAGATAGGAATCACCAAGGGATGGGACCTTTACTTAGGTGGGGCCATCCGTGATATAAAACACAAGTAAACCTCAATGGAAAATCGCGATTCCCGTGTGTGTACATGGAGACAAAAAGCTATATCCTGTTGCCGTTCTACTCCAATGGCAAGGAAAAATTACTCTTCTTCGCGTAGGGATTATACCCAATTTAGCCAAGGACCTTATAATCAGAACAAACTATGACTATTTCTAACAGCTGTTGGACTATGAGAAAAGTATGGAGAACGAGTTAAATTTGGCTAGACAAGGCACACTTTCAGCAGGATGATGTTTAATAGGCATAAACAAATGATAATGAGGGCTGAAAAGCATAGGATTAAGAAAATGTTTATCTTACCTAAAACAGAAAATTGTTCTTTATTTGTTTCAATAGATAAGACATGGGAACACCAAACTAGTTTCAGGACAGCTCAACGTGAGGACCCGAATTTGGCACATGCCTGGGCACGGGCCTCCCCCCTGTATAACAAGAACTTCCTTATACAAAGGGGCCTTTTATATAGGGTTACTACTCAAGGGGAGTTAAAGAGAATACAATTGTTCGTACCACTGCCATTCCAGCAACAAGGATTGTGTCTAGCTCATAGTGAAGTAGAGGGTGGTCATTATGGCAGGGAAAAGACGGAGGAGTACTTATTAAGAGGATTCTTTTGTCCGGGTGTTCATGCTGACGCTAAGAAATATTGTGCCTCTTGTGAATGATGTCAGAGAGCCAACCAGGTGAACAAACCCAAAGTTCCCCTATGACCCCTTCCTATTATTAAGGTACCATTTGCGAGGCAGCGCATAGATTTGGTGGGACCTCTAGTTACCTCTTCAAGGGGATACCAATATATTGTAGTTCTAGAGGAATATGCTACGTAATATCCCGAGGCCATTCCCTTGTCCAGTATGAAAACACCTAATGCTGTCCGAACAATGATTGAATTCTTCATTAGAGTAAGGTTTCCAAAGAAATCCTAAAAAGACCAGGGTACTCAATTTATGTACAAACTAATGACCCAATGTTAGACCTGGCATCTTTTGGTTTGGTTTCCCCTGTCTTTTATGCCTCTGGCCTCCTGTTTTTGACTGGGTGCTGCATTTCATTTTTGCTGGTGTTAGGAATGTGGGTACTGTACCACTGCTGACCAGTGCTAAAGTGCAAGGGCTTCCTGTCTAAAATGTAATGGTATTTGCGTCTCTATGATTGGCCTATTTGATTTACTAGTATGTCCCTAGTACAGTGCACCTTGTGTTCCCAGGGCCTGTAAATTAAATGCTACTTGTGGGCCTGCAGCACTGATTGTGCTACCCACATGAGTAGCCCCGCAAACATGTCTCAGACCTGCCACTGCAGTGTCTGTGTGCGCAGTATAAACTACCATGTCGACCTGGAAAGTGCTCCAACTTGCCAGGCCCTTGCTAGGCCCAAACCTTCCTTTGTATTATATGTAAAGCACCCCTAAGGACATGTACTGTTGTGTTTTACATATCCTACAAGAGAAATACTGCTAATTTAGTTTTTCTCTACCGCAAGGCCTATCTCTGCTATAGGTTAGCAATGGAGCTGTCTTGTAACATCTTGCAAGTGTATCTACCAATTGGGAGCTGATAGACAGTTGGAGTTTGGTGTCTCTGGAGTCACAATTTGAAAACACATCTTTTAGTGAAGTTGTTTTTAAATAGCAGGTCTGAAAATGCCATTTTTAGAAAGTTGACAAGGTAAGAACACCCGACGACTACAGACACCCCTGCGCCCGATGCCCTCACAGCCTTGGGTGGTCGAACCTATGGAGTCCAGGCATTCCCTATTAACCCAACCAGCCTCTCTTGCTGATGGTCGCTCTTAGGAAACCTCATTGCCTAAGCCTGCAGTCTTTCTTCCGAACTGGAGATCTCCATTGGAAACATCAGGGCTCTCAACGTCTTCTTGACACCTAGATTCCGGCTGCCCCTGTGCCGCTGGTGGTGCAGCTCATGTGCTGATTGCTGGCTCCTGCAGTGCTGATCTTAACCTCAGGCACAACCGAGTGGCCTGCTCGTAAGCAGCCCCTGACCGATGGCCACCTAGCCCCATTGGCTAACATTGGGCCTCTGCACTCTGCACCTGGCCACCCTAGTGCCACTGATGGTGCAACTCAAGTGCCTCCTTGAGCCTTGGGGAACCTTGCCTCTAAACCCCAACAGCTATTCTACTTACTTGCCTGCAAACCAATAACACTCTTTTCTTCCATAGGAACCGATGTTATGATTGTTCTCCTAAAAATGTTCTGTTTAACTGACTTTTGTATTGAAACAAAAGTAACTTTCTTTGAACCAAAAACGGTCATACTTACTTTTGTTTTGTGAGATCCACTGTGTGGTATCTAGGCATATCACCTCAAGTAGTTGAAGTAACTGAAAAGTAATGCAAATGTAGTTGAAAGTAATTTCAATGTATTCTGAATGGTTTTAAAAGAAAATACAAACCAGTAATGATTCCAATGTCAAATACAAATGTATTTTTTGTAAAGATTTGCATTTGAAAACATATTCTACCTACATGGGTCAACTCCTGCTTGGCTGCAGAAATAAAACCTAAGTATACCTTATTTTATACTTACATAATTGGACTGGAATCTGCCTCTGAGTGTGTGCCATCAGTTCTTGCCGAGTGAATACAGTAAATACTTAACACACCCTCCCGATAAGCCTAACTGCTCGACCACACTACCAGAAATAGAGCTGTTAGTGATTATCTACTTTAGCCTCTGTTATACCTCTGGGGATCCACTGGACTTTAGGAACACTATACCTCACTTTGGTATAGCATATACAGAGCCAGCTTCCTACAGTTATTGTCCTCAGTTTGTGTGAATCAGAGCCATTTACCACTGATGTCTCAGGCCTTAACGCTACTATTGGAACTACATTTGATAATCAAGTACCTCCACATGTATTTCACTCACAGGGTAGCAGAGTCGAGCAACCCAATTCTTAGGGAGGTGGTGTGGGATTAGTGACTCAGCCTTCAACAAGTAATAAATAGAAATTCACACATGACTGCACAGCCAGTACCTTAGTTTTAAAAAGGAAAAGTCACTTATTGCTACTCACACAACTAAAAAAACAAAGAGATAATTCACAGAAGGCAATTAGTCAGGTTAAACATGGGAACACTATCCACGGTGTTCATGGGAGAGTTTCTGTTGGTAACAGTACTTTGGCCCATTGTCCTGGTGGTGGAGAATTCCTGGGGCACTATGGATAGTTCTTGTTGCTCAGTTTCACTTTACAGTCCCTTGTGGGCCCCAATAGTTAGGGAGAGGATGTGGCCTTATGGCTAGAGCGGGCGACCTTGACACTGGGGCACCGAGTTCAAGTCTCGGCAGGGGCGCTCAAGATCCTGTGATTCTGGGCAAATCACTTAATCTCCCTGTGATTAACAAAAAAAAAGCAATTGAATGTGTCTATCTGCAGCGCAACTGGTGCTCATGTAAAGCGCTCCGATACCTTTGGGTCATGTTTGCGCTATTTAGAACTCAAGAAAAAGTAATAAAAACAAATTTTAAAAATAGTTGTTTTCCATTCTCCTTCTGTCTGGGTTCATTGTCACAGTACTCATCTGTGTGGCCAAAGTTTATGTGGCTTATTGGAGGCAGGGCATCTATTTCTGCGTCAGTGTCAGCCAGAGCACGCCTCTTTGCTGGTGGTGCACATTTTGCATGGCGTACTCAGCAAAGAGGTTGCTGGGTTTGTTCGTGCCCTTCAAGCGTGTTTCCTCTCTTTTACCTGGATAGCTGACACCTGCTTATCAGGTCAGTACTGGTAGTTCTGGCACTGGTGAAGAGGAGGCTGCGTTGAAGTTGTAGTGCTTAACATCTTGGTAGTATTGTGGCTTGGGCTTCTTCCTTAGGCCCAGCCAGAACCCACCCCTCAAACATGTTAGGTGCCTATCCAAGGTTACAGTAGTGATACCTTTGTGTAGCTGTGGTATCTACATGATACTTTTAATATTCCCTCATGCATTTCAACTGCCACAGCAGTTCTTCCTGCACCTGATTTCTTTGTGGAGCTCAATAGTTTCCTCCAGAACTCTCTCTGTCAAGTTCCCGGCACCCTCCTATTCAGGTGGTGGTAAAGTGGACTGAGATGGGGACTAGAACTGTTTCATAGCTGCCTGAAATTACTAACCCTTCAATCCATGGGTGCTTGTCTTCAACGATCCATGTAAGTAGAAGAAATCATACAGCGAGCCTCAAATGTATGTCATAGGTTTATGTTGAGAAAACCAAATATGTCATAATAGGCTGTGAGAAAAGCAACGTTGCACACACTCCTCTTACTTTCAGAGTGCGACAACATACACTTAAGCTAATCATTAACTGATAGTGGAAGCAAGGTGAAAAATGATGCTTGGGAAGGGACAACATTTAGGCCTGATTATAAGTTAGGCGTAGTGGTAATTACTGCATGCAGAGGTAAATAGTGAATGACTTCAATGAATCATCTGGTCACGAGTTAAAAAATGCATGTGCTATTTAGCATGTCATTAATACCAGATGTTTGTAGTCCAAATGCACTATTTAACGTATGCGCTATGTACCAACGTATGTGATATTTACCACATGTAAAAAATAACACAAGTGGTATATAACACCCAATTACAAGTATGTGAGGTCATTCAAAATCAGTGGAAAACACCACCTTAAGATTCCTCCATTCAAACACAGATGGTAAAAATTTCTGAAAGTGTAGGGAATAAATGAAAAACTCTAAAATACAGAAAAAATAAAATCAACACAACAATGCAAAAAAAAAAACACTGACCTCTGAAAAAAATCTCACACACATACCTGCACACAGGGCCAGACCAAGTTAAACAGCCATGGACAGGAGAAGCTCTCACAGGTTTAATCCAGCAGCAGCTCTCACTTCCATTCTGCAGCACTCTACCATGGGGACACAGCACTACTTGACCATTATATCATGCTATGCCAGGTCCTTATTCTGCTATAACAAACCATGGTGCAAAAGGATGGAAACCAGGCCACTAATCAATTGCTTAAATAGTTCACCAAGGCAGGATAAGAGACATGTTTGACAAAGTAAGGCTAGAACCTGCAAGGGAAACAACCTTTACAACGCAACTTTTACAACGCACTACCATTACAACGAAAATTTTACAACGCAACATCCATTACAACGCATGCATTTACAACGCAACCATTACAACGCATGACACTACAACGCACACCACTACAACGCATGTCATTACAACGCAGTCATTACAACGCATACCATTACAACGCATAGCATTACAACACATAATACCCTTACACTATCCAACACTTACCCTACTGTTGCACCCCCTGGAGTTAGAATAATAATTTGTACCCCTACTCTATCCAACACTTACTCTACTGTTGCACCCCCTGGAGTTAGAATAGTAACTTTAACACCTACACTATCCAACACTTACCCTACTGTTGCACCCCCTGGAGTTAGAATAGTAATTTTGACCCCTACACTATCCAATACTTACCTTACATGCAATGTAATGTTATGTGTTGTAATGGTATGTGTTGTAAATGTAGTATGCGTTGTAGAGGAATGCGTTGTAAAGGTAGTTTCAAAGAATTCGTTGTAATGGCATGCGTTGTAATGGTATGCATTGTAATGGATGTTGCATGGTAAAAAATGCGTTGTAAAGGTAGGCATTGTAAAAGTATGCGTTGTAACGTCATACATCCACCTGCAAACATGAGTCCGCTTGAGATCCAAAGTATACACAGTGAACCATACAAAACATATTTTCATCATTACATATATTGTGGAACCCAACATAGAGATCCACTCCCAACTCCCTTCCTAAAAATGTTAGCAGTGCTAGAATTCTTTGCAATAGACACTAGACAGCAGACAGTAGGATTTGTGCGTGGCATTTCTCAATCAATCTTTAGCAAAATACTTTGCTAAGTGATGGATGCCTTGCAGAGAGTGAGTGAGCATTGTATACAGTTCCCTTTGGCCACCCACACGTGTAGTGCCAGCAAAGCAAACATCTTTGCTACAGCAGCGTTTCCTGGCATCCTAGTGCCAATTGACTGCACTCCTGTACACCTAGTGGCCTCACGATAGTCAGGAACAAGTATGCTGAAACCATAAAAGGAATTAGTATCATGCAACAATGTCTCAATGGGAGTTAGTAGAAAGTTACAATTCACTAAAAAATTAATTACAAAAAGAACAAAAACACAGTTCCAGTTTTGTTGATTAGATGTAGCTATATTGTCGACAAAAGGCATACAAGTATGCATCACGTATTATAAATGCAACATCCACCATGTTCTTAAGAATGTGTACTAAGTACAAGGTGAACACGTGCTCATGAAAGAAATATTTAAACATCACAAGTGAAGCATGTGAAAAGCAAAGGTACAACAGTATATTGGAAACTATTTGGGAGAATATTATGCATGAATTGTTTGGAGATATTGAAAATATGCAGGATCATGTCACAATGCAGGATCCTATTTTAGCATGCACGAGGAACCATAAAATGAAGCACGCTATTTTTGTGCAATTGCTGTGAGATGCGGATCTATGTCTACAGAACTGCTGTGTCAGGTGCTCTGGACAAAACTGTAATGTCATAATCCTGACAAGAAGCAATGTTAGTCATACTGTGGCAACATTGCATCCTTAAGCTAATGGGCAAACAAATACACCCGTCATAGTCACAATTACAATGCATTATGATTGTTGTAGCCCGACCTCAATAAATATTTACAAAAAGGGGTGGTGAGGGACAGAGTCTCTGAATTAAGCAGAAAGCTCTCACCCAGTCAAAAGATCAGGGCTAGATCCAACACCGTTTTTTAGCTCACTGCACCATCCCAGTTTCAGAACCTGGCTGTATGCAAATTAGTCTGTTCCTGTCCCAGTGCATGATGGGAACAGGACAAACCAAACTACAGAAGCCAATTCTTACACTGGGAAGGAAACAAGCTCCCGGGGACCGGTTTCTGGCATTACAGCCGTCTTCGGCCCGGTTTGCTTGAATCCTGATGGTGCAATGAGCAAGGGTCTCACATCTGAGAATACCCTTCCACGCTTAGGGTGGACAAAAATATTTACAATATTTACCATATTTGCTGATTTGCATATAGCCAGGTTCTGAGCTGGGATGGGGCAGTGAGATAAATAACGGTGATGAATCAAGCCCTGATCTTTGGACTGGGTAAGAGTGGTCTGTTTAACTCAGACACTCTGTTCATCACCACCCCCTTTTTGTAAATCGTTTTTGGCCACTATAGGTGTGGCAGGGTATACTCAGACATGAGTCCCTTTCTCACTGCTCCATCAGGATTCAAGCAAGCCGGGCCGAAGAAGGCTGAAATGCCAGAAACCGGTCCCCGGTAGCTTGTCTCCTTTCTGGTGAAGAATTGGCTTGGTAGTTTAGTCTGCCCTGTTCCCATGATGCACTGGGCCAGGGACAGACTGATTTGCATATAGCCAGGTTCTGAGCTGGGATGGGGCAGTGACATAAATAACGGTGATGAATCAAGCCCTGATCTTTGGACTGGGTAAGAGTGGTCTGTTTAACTCAGACACTCTGTTCATCACCACCCCCTTTTTGTAAATCGTTTTTGGCCACTATAGGTGTGGCAGGGTATACTCAGACATGAGTCCCTTTCTCACTGCTCCATCAGGATTCAAGCAAGCCGGGCCGAAGAAGGCTGAAATGCCAGAAACCGGTCCCCGGTAGCTTGTCTCCTTTCTGGTGAAGAATTGGCTTGGTAGTTTAGTCTGCCCTGTTCCCATGATGCACTGGGCCAGGGACAGACTGATTTGCATATAGCCAGGTTCTGAGCTGGGATGGGGCAGTGAGATAAATAACGGTGATGAATCAAGCCCTGATCTTTGGACTGGGTAAGAGTGGTCTGTTTAACTCAGACACTCTGTTCATCACCACCCCCTTTTTGTAAATCGTTTTTGGCCACTATAGGTGTGGCAGGGTATACTCAGACATGAGTCCCTTTCTCACTGCTCCATCAGGATTCAAGCAAGCCGGGCCGAAGAAGGCTGAAATGCCAGAAACCGGTCCCCGGTAGCTTGTCTCCTTTCTGGTGAAGAATTGGCTTGGTAGTTTAGTCTGCCCTGTTCCCATGATGCACTGGGCCAGGGACAGACTGATTTGCATATAGCCAGGTTCTGAGCTGGGATGGGGCAGTGAGATAAATAACGGTGATGAATCAAGCCCTGATCTTTGGACTGGGTAAGAGTGGTCTGTTTAACTCAGACACTCTGTTCATCACCACCCCCTTTTTGTAAATCGTTTTTGGCCACTATAGGTGTGGCAGGGTATACTCAGACATGAGTCCCTTTCTCACTGCTCCATCAGGATTCAAGCAAGCCGGGCCGAAGAAGGCTGAAATGCCAGAAACCGGTCCCCGGTAGCTTGTCTCCTTTCTGGTGAAGAATTGGCTTGGTAGTTTAGTCTGCCCTGTTCCCATGATGCACTGGGCCAGGGACAGACTGATTTGCATATAGCCAGGTTCTGAGCTGGGATGGGGCAGTGAGATAAATAACGGTGATGAATCAAGCCCTGATCTTTGGACTGGGTAAGAGTGGTCTGTTTAACTCAGACACTCTGTTCATCACCACCCCCTTTTTGTAAATCGTTTTTGGCCACTATAGGTGTGGCAGGGTATACTCAGACATGAGTCCCTTTCTCACTGCTCCATCAGGATTCAAGCAAGCCGGGCCGAAGAAGGCTGAAATGCCAGAAACCGGTCCCCGGTAGCTTGTCTCCTTTCTGGTGAAGAATTGGCTTGGTAGTTTAGTCTGCCCTGTTCCCATGATGCACTGGGCCAGGGACAGACTGATTTGCATATAGCCAGGTTCTGAGCTGGGATGGGGCAGTGAGATAAATAACGGTGATGAATCAAGCCCTGATCTTTGGACTGGGTAAGAGTGGTCTGTTTAACTCAGACACTCTGTTCATCACCACCCCCTTTTTGTAAATCGTTTTTGGCCACTATAGGTGTGGCAGGGTATACTCAGACATGAGTCCCTTTCTCACTGCTCCATCAGGATTCAAGCAAGCCGGGCCGAAGAAGGCTGAAATGCCAGAAACCGGTCCCCGGTAGCTTGTCTCCTTTCTGGTGAAGAATTGGCTTGGTAGTTTAGTCTGCCCTGTTCCCATGATGCACTGGGCCAGGGACAGACTGATTTGCATATAGCCAGGTTCTGAGCTGGGATGGGGCAGTGAGATAAATAACGGTGATGAATCAAGCCCTGATCTTTGGACTGGGTAAGAGTGGTCTGTTTAACTCAGACACTCTGTTCATCACCACCCCCTTTTTGTAAATCGACCTCAATAAATGGCAGCAGAGTCAATGGAGAGTTATTAGCCCCTATGACTTCACGTACATGGGTCAATGTGATTATGTGTAACAAATTACATCAGTTATTCTTTACAATCATGATGGTTCTCAAGAAAAGCCAACTTTTTAACTACCATATGTCCTTACAACTCTCATGTATGTTATCTATGATCCCTCTGAACTTGAGACCTTCTTTCATGTCTTCCACTCCTGAAATGTTGAGGGTAGTCATCATTATGTCCTCCCACAGTTTGAGGTACAGTAGAGGTGGGGAACTACCACCAGTTGCCATGCTTTAGTGCCAGTGCTTAGCAACTCACTTAATTACCTAGAATCTAGAGTGTTTAACGTTCTCAATGTCATGTGGTATGTTGGTTCAGTATTTATTCTGTCTATACCAACACTTATGTTCTTGTTAATGTTTGGTGGCATCTTGACCACGAGATGACACATTGGACTACTTCTTGGCAAGGACTTCCACTTCGGGATCCATAAAAACTTGTACTTCCTTTCCCTGCCAGGTTTAATGATGGAAGAGTCTGGTAGTAGGTTTCTGCTTGTGATGACTGAGTGATATCAGTGGATGGTAGTGGATTCTGTTTGCTTTGTTTCAAGTTGCTTTGCTCACACAAAATTAATGCTTACACACTCCCACATAGGAAGGAGTTGTTGGTGTTCTTTCGGGGTGTCCTAAGTCCCTTTTCTGTGTTGATCTGGCTGTTTCTGTTCTATCTGAATTAATTTCCTCACTCTAGGAACCTTCCGGATGTTTTGTCCATGTGCTATTTATCGGATTCTGCAATTAATGCATGTGCTAAAAAAAGATACATTTGGTATTTAACACATGCGCTAACTAACGCTTCCATTGTACACTATAAAAAATCATAATCAGTGTCATTTAACATGTGTTATTTAGCAAACCCAGTGGAATCGGTACTTATCCTATGTGCAGGTTTGGTGCTATTTGCCCCCAAACTGGTAATCAAGGGCAGAGTTGTTCCAAAACGTACACCGAAGACGAGTCAAGGTTAAGTAGAAAAGAACGACATTAATAAAACCCAACTTTTGAGGGCTAACGCAATTCGTTATGTATGGTTCTTCATGGTCCTAGTATGAAGTTATTGCACTCTTAATCCCCCTTGCTAACACTGTTGAAATTCCCCTCTTTCTTTATAAGAACCCTGTGTTCGGTTACCTTCTTTGCTTCTATGGTCATCCCATTTTGTTATTTTCCAGCAGGTTCGTCCCATTGGCCCGCTAGGTAATATCTTTCATTTTATCCCCATCCCAAATGTAAAACAAGATTTCTTTTAATGTAGTTGCTTCTGACAACTACATGCGTTCATTGTGAATATGCCTTGTTTTGTATGATGCTGTGTACCAAAGTCTAGCTGAACTGTACTGGAATAAAATTTGAGAAAGGAAAAAACATCGTAAATGGATATCGTGAGGTTTGCTCCAACTGAGTTTTTTCCAATGCGTGACACTCACACTCTTAACCTGACCCGAGTCGAAGTAAAAGTTAACAAGTAAGCCGTTCCATCTTTTTTGGAGAGGTGGGTTCGGTTGGGGTTATTAGGGGCCTCGGTGCCACAGTGGGATGAATCTACCTCTGACTGCTGTGTTTCAATGAGCCATTGTTGTGTAAATTCCGTCAAATAAATTAAAACAGAGCAAGACCAAAACATATCTGCTATAGGGACATAGGTTTAAGTGTACAACACTGAAATGAGCAGACATGCTAACGTGCCTACCGCTAAACTTTGAATGTCATGCCTGGCATGTGAATTCATATGAAAATCATCAGTCACAAAACTTTTTTTTAAAAACTTCATACCACATCCTTCTCTCAATAATATATATTTTGTGAGAATTTTAGTAGCCCTCGAAAAGAGCTGAATTCGCCTCTAAACATCTAACAAGTGCACGTGCAGAGATATTTAAAGCAGTGAATTCTGAAATGATCAGTTACGAAACATAACTTACCTTCCTTCTTCTAACTGCGTCACGAAAACGTTCCTCTTCCTGTTTTCTACGTTGAGCATATACCTGGGGTCTTTCCGTTTCATTATGGGCAGCACCACCGCGCCTGCCATTGTGACCCTTGGCTTGAATGAAACTTTTTGTACTTTTATGGTAAAGTATTTTGTGCGGTTTCCTTACAAAAAAAAATACTAAATAAAATGAATCTCTTATGGGTGTGTAGCTGGCGGCGGCCGACGGCTAGAAAGCAGGGCGTGCGGGAAACTGGTGCAGGAGCGCTCCATGCTGCTGTACCTTTGTTCACAGAAATATATACCCTGAAGCACAAGATTCTCATGCAGGGAAGGTAGGGGCTACTTCAGTGTATAAGCATTCCGTTGCCGGGGCAACCCTGACGACGTAACAAAAGGCTCCACCAATCAGCTCCGAGTCGTCCTGGAAACCAGGGAAGCTACTGTGTGACTTCATTGTAGATTTGTTCTTGTTTTACGGTAGAAGGTAGCCGCCTAAACCAGCATTAAAACGAGCAAGTTCCACAATGAAAAAAAGTAGCACTTCCATTAGTATTTTGTCAGTGCCTCAGTCTAAGGCCATCTGGAAATTGCCAAGACCACACTCCTTTATGCCAACTCACTCTCCATTAAAGCGGCATTTTTAAACGTTGCCTTTTTTTTTTTTTTTTACAGGGCTCTCCGTAAAGCGACTACTGTCTTTCAGCTTCAGTATTACAGCACTGTGCTTTTATCATAAAGAAGTATATTGTAGAACAACTCCACCCATCACACGAAGCGTCTACCCAGGAAGAAGTGCGAACGGCAACTGGCTCAGCTGCATTCGAACCACAACCAAGTGAACACCCCATGCGTGAGCCACATATTTAAACAAGCACTGGCGTTGCCAATTGGTCTCGCAGTAGGAAAGTTGGAGCTATTGGTTTTGTAAATGACATTTTATATTTATGTTTTGTGATTTACAATGCCAATACTTTTAACTTTAGCAAATGTGACACTTTTAGCATTTGTAATGCCACATGTTTTGTATTGACATATCTTAGATGTATTGATATTACAAATAACAATGGCTTTTCATTTTTTTAAATAATAAATACTTAAATAAAAGTGATTGTAATTCATAATGGCAATGGTCCGAAGTAGATCAAATAGTGCAAGGCGGTACCAAGGAGGAACTACTAAGCTTATTCATAAATGAAAAGCAGCGGCTTCACAAGGACAGTAACAGGAGCCAATTGAAAAAAATGGGTGGGAAATGGGCGGGGCTTCTATGCCATACCTCAATACAGCATGCCTCACAGAGCAGTGAATGCGCTGCCCAGTCAGTGCTGGCCGTGTCAAAGCACTTTATTTTCAAAATCGAGCCATGTTGCCAGAGGCCTTTCCAGAGCCAGATGGACCTCTTGTTACCTCCGTTTTACCAAAGGGGTGAAGGTGTCATTCCCGCTCTCTCACTGGGGCTGGCCGATTAACGAATGCAGATTGAGCAGCGGGCCTGAGCAGAAGTGGCTTCACTTGTATTCAGCTGTGGCTCACCATTATGAACTAATCGTGCACAAGAGTCCTTTTGCATTATTTTGTTTATCCCTGAGAAGTTAAAAAAAATGTCTTTTTTATAACCCCAACCTCCTTCTTTTCATAATACTTAAAACACCGAAGCAGTGTTTTGTGAAAAGGAACAATATGCAAATGTGAGCCACTTTGTTTTGTTATCAGGGGTGACCTGTAAGGATAATGGGGCGAGGCACAACCAAGACAGTATTGCGTCAGTAAAGATGCTTGATCAGTGTCTTCGTTGCATCAATCTTTATTTTCAACAATCCGTGCGGTAATAAAACACTTCAGCCAACACGCTTCGTTCAAGGATTTGAACTTCGTCAGGGCTGAAAGAGGTTGAAAAAACATAGATAACATAAATACATCAATAAGTGTCACATGAGATACATAGTGAACAAAACAATTATCACAAACCTATACACCACTTAGCAATGGACACTATTTACATAAAGGGTGAATAGCTGACATAGATATATAAAACATTTAAAAACATTAAAAACAGTAAAGACAATTGGAGGTGTCAAAGGTGCCACAAAAGTAGATAAACGACATTGCTGAATGGCAACGTAAAATTCGTTGGAAACCAAAAGCCAGCGTGAGCAAGAATGTGTCACTCCTGAAAATTGTCAACACATACTCAATGGTGTCGTGCGCATGTGGGTGTGATCATGAATGTATTCTAAGTGTCCCTGGACTCATTAGCTCAGAGTTGGTGATGCGTCCTATAAGTGGAATATGAAGGCATAAGAAGAGGGCATCCTACAATGTACATAAGTCGTTTATAAACATGACAAATGGTCGGACTGTCCCTGTTAAGAAATACTGACACTCGGGGAAAGGCAGGGGTAGGGGAGTCTGGGGCGGTGATCAATGAGTAAAAGAAGATATTATTTATATGTAAACATATATTACACAGAGCAGAGGTGGGGATACAAAATAGAACAGGCAGTGTGCCAAAACAAATCCACTTGCGCTCAAATGTCATGATTGGATTAGGCATTCAACCGCGCCATTAAATCCAAAGACGCCCAGAAGGTTGTAGAATAGATGAGCGACTTGTGCGTGGAGAACGTAAGTACAGCGGGCCCATCCTGGTCCCCACCCTGTCCTTGAAAACGGAATAAGTGGCACACAGTGAAGTCGAGAACAGATAAAATAAGGGCCGGCAAAGTGAGAACTGAAAATAATGAGAACCCATAAACCATCGAATATCCTGGTCCACCAGCAGCATGCTTGTAAATGTGACGTAATTGGTTAGGAAAAAACAAAAAACACGAGCGCCACTGGAGTGTATGCAGCGAACTGGTACATGAGCCTGGTGGCAATATCTACAACCCTGAAATGGCACCCGCCCCGTGCCTAGATACTTGGATGCAAAACATCACGCAGTGGGGAAAGAGCGTGGTCCTGTGTATGCAGTGAAATTACACCACACATAAGCGTCAGAGGACCTGAAACGCATATCATGTTAGGGTGTGAAACCGGCCTGTGTGTCCTGTGCGCAAAGGGACAATTAAAGTGAACTACAAAGGGAATACCATTAAATACAAATTAGCATACCATCGGCAAGGCGTGGCAAGTGGTGCGTCACGGGTAAAAGGAGAATACTCACCTGGGTGAGCACTCCAGCTGGAGGAGACACGAGAGGGCGGTCTAAAAAAGTTGATTAATTAATCGCCTCTGGCCTTGCAATGGCAAAGACAGTGGCACCCCATGTGCACCTAAGCTTTGGGGGACAGCCCGAGAATGGGAGAGTGCTGGCAATGTTCCCAAATGAACACTGTGTAGGACACTGGGTGTGGAAACGGGCTGGAAATACAGTCAGTGAGCAATGCTCACAAAAGCTACGTGGGTGCAAGAAGCACTGGTGGAGGGGAGGTGGAAAACATGCATGATAACATCGTAAAGGCTGTGAATGAAAAACCTTCCTTCTGCAGCAACATCCTGCTGTCCGCCACTACTTATTCGAATTCCGGTAAGACCCTTACTGTGATGTGCATATTGAGCACATCAAGAGGCGAAATAGATGTATATAATTTTTTTCTGAATACATACCATTCCATAGGCTACATTAGACTAAAACTGATATTTTTACTCTATTTTCAGAGTTCATTTTTATTTTTTTAATTCACGACAAAGATGTTATCCTGAGTCACGTATTTGAAGTATCCAGAGTACAAGCGCTACCTGATCTAACATTAAGGTAATTTCAACCGGTCCCCCATGTAAGGCATGTTATGACAATTAAATAAGTTAAAGACTTTTCAAACTGTCTCGCTATTTATTAATGTCGAGACAGCACGATATTAATTCGAACTATGACTCTATTTTCAGAGCCCATGTTTGAACCCCACACTAAGGCGCCATCACCATTTATCCTGTCTCTGGCGTCAAGTTCATCATAGACCACCTTGTTCCACATTGAGGTATTCTATATACCCATTTACTATCATTACCTGATTGATGCTTAGCCCAATGCAGTGACGTTAAGCATCCTTTTATGATGAGTAAGCCTATCGATTGTTTTCATTTATTTTGTAGTCCATGTGTCGTATATATTGATATGAGACATCTACATCACGGCCACCAGTGTGTATACCAAGAATAATCTACAGCAACATTATTCTCTTGTGCTACTTCAAAACCTCAGGTACAGAACTGGCACCACCATTTTATGATCGGTGCTATACAACATCATCCTACGGTTTAATATAGTTAGTATTATGTATCCATGACATAACTATTATAGAACGATACAGTCATGACTCGCCTCCATGTGTTAGAGCAATTTTATTCGTGTCAACCGACCCCATGACCCTCTCTATCAATGCAGTGTCATTCGCATAGTATACGCAGGACGGTTTAGCCATTCTATTGTTGTTAACCAACCCCATGACCCTCACTATCAATGCAGTGTCATCCACATGTTATATGCAGGACGGTTAGCCATTGTGTTTAAATGCAGAGAAATAAAACTATATGTCCATCTATTAACTAATGTTAATCTCATCATTAGGATTTTATTCATCCTCTAACATACCTTCATCCATAACTACTGCATGAAGACTTCACCCTCGGTGTCTTCGCTGCATGGATAGAGCTTCCATTTTCTGTAAGTAAACCATTGTAATTTGAGTGTATCGTTGTGATACTTCATGACCGTATCCCGAGAAACAGTTTGAAACTAAATGATCAATATATGTCCATCATGCTCCCAGAAACTTGATTGTATACCTGATCAAAAGAGGAGACCGTCCTCTATGACCCACTCATAATGATTTTTTCTCTGAGTCAGATACTGCACGATTGTCAGACGTGATCCTGCCTATCAATGGCCTTGAGTGTGCAAATCAATAGCTATGGTCAGTCTTTGAGTAGGGAATAATGTCCTGAATATGTTAGTAAGAATTAAATGTCTTATGTTATTCCGTGATATTTTGATTAATATGCTGATATGAATCTACGAATGTTTAGATAACATGTATTTTGTTTTATGACTGTATTTCAGGAAATAAACTGTGTCTCCTGAAGAAGGCGGTCCACTGCCGAAACGCGCGTCGAGTTTTTAAGCTTGTTTTATTATTTCTGTGATTATTCCTATGCCCTTGTCTGTTTATTCTTTTACCTTGTATAATATGAGTTTGATGTAATTTTTTACTGTAATTGTATGTAACTGTGACAAGAGAATTTTAATACCCATCATATTGTTTGGCCCCTTGGTCACTCCTAATATGATTTTTAAATATATTGAATAAAAATTTACTTTTTATATAATCTTGACAACACCCCTTTTATTCGATTATTCCCTCTTGATAACTGATCTGACCTAATTGTACACTCATACACCTAGATGTCCTAGGAATTTTTCTCGCACCTGTTGCTACCCTGCCCTAGGAGTCTACAAATCCTTACTACCCAGGGGGTCCTTGTTGCTTCCATTTATCAAACACGGCGTGTCAGTGACCCCTACACAGTGAGGCTCAATTGCGCCGAGAAAACCGTATGTAAAGGGCGTGTGTTTGCACGCGAAATTTGACTGTCAGACATGCATGAAGACAGACTACATTGGCCTTAAGCCAATAGGTGTCTTTCAAGAATTACTCTCTGTCCTGCGCGTCAGTGACATCACTACATCTAAATGGAAAGATGGGCTTCCCCGTGTTCGGTTGCTATGCAACCCGGATGCGTGCTCCCTCTAACAAGGAGAAACAAGTTTTAAAAGGAGACGAAACTGAAAGCCTTTTGAAGTGCACAGGCATGCTGTGACGGAGGTGTGAGAGGTCTGGCAGGGAACAGATGGCCTGGCCGTGAAGCAGGGGGCGGGGCAGCGCTGGGGAAGCCTGTGGGAGGGTGATTGATGCCTTTGATGTGGGGAGGGAGGAGAGCCTTTTGCGAGCCTGCAGGAGAAATGCTTCCGATGCGCGTGCATGTTTAATCACGTGGTTCACGTGAACTGTATGAAAACCGCGGGGCTGAAAGCCCTTGGTTTGACGATGATTTTCGCCACTTGAATTCTCGCTCCGCTCGATGCGCTTGCGCGCATCGATAGGTCGCGAGACCTAAAAATACACATTATAGGGCCATATGTATGAACACATTTTCCCATAGACACAGAATGGGTAAAACCCTTTGATACATATGGCCCTTACATTTTTGAAGCATCGCACGGGTAGCGCGCGGCGTTTAACATACCAACCATAACAGAAGGATTATAAACAGTAAGTAAATATAATTAGAAAAATATTTATTTCCCATTAATGCACAGCAAAGTGTGAACCATGTTTCTGTCCTCGCTAAAAGGCACACCGTGGGATAGAACCTGTCTTCAGGAGCTCACTGCCTAGTTTGTCCTGTGCTTCACACCATGAGGATACCAAAACAAGCATCCCATTTGAGCAATACTAGTGCCTCATCTGGGATGGAGGACCGGAAAGTTCCTACTAATAAAATCGACTGGTGGTCAATGTGAGACAATTCGGATGCCCGTGGTGGTTCACAGGGGGCAGTGCATGTTGGGACCTGTTGGCACAGTAAGCACAGTGGGATTCATTACAATTGTGTGTCTTGATGTCTCAATGGTTAAAGCCTTACCTGGAATGTAAACTACAATCTTTCCATGAATGTATCCTTGGGAAAAACCTACCTCCTCTGGCCTTTCATAAGTCAAGGAGTGAACATCGTGTGGTTTTAGTTATTGATGCCTGAATAAATGATCAGGTGATTAATCATTGAACACTTAAAGAGTACCTTAAAGGTGTAATAAAAGGACTACGCCGTGATAACCAAATATCTGTGTCTGTCGATCTGTGGTACAGAATTCTATGGCAGGACGGAGGCTCCGATTATGCTTTCTCTATTTCTTTACTGAGAAAAAACAGCAGCCAATCAGTACACAGTAAAGAAGAAAACTTCAATACCCATGAGTACTCAGATAGCATAAATAGGGTCACAGAGGTTATAACTTCTTCTTTCTTTGCTGCTTCGCAGTCAGTTAAGTGCATTTACTACTTTTACTCACTGTTGCTGTACTGCTTTGTTGTGTAATTGCCAACGCTTTGTGAGCTTATTTGGCTTTCTTTCGCGCTTACTTCGTTCATTTGCGGCGTGTGCGGTGTGTCGCTTTCCGCGGCTGTGTTTGTTTTCGGATTTGCCCGCTGTCCGTGAGAGTGTGTGTGTTTGCCTCTCTTTTCTGGACGCGCGGTGTTGCATCCTTGATTTCAGTGGAGCGGGAGATTTTCTGGGGCTGGAGAGACGCGCGTGTGTCGCGCGTCCCTCCTATCAGCTGGCTGCTGTTCACGCATGCACGTCAGCGTTTGTTTTGGTTTCTGACGACGCGCATTTCTGAGGCACTTGTCATACCCTGAGGAATTCGAGGAATTTGGAACTTCTATTTAGGCGAGCCCTATTCTCTGCCTGCCGCTTGAGCCCCGCTACGCCCCTACTTGATTTATTGAATTACAGGAGTTGTAAAATTGTCGCATAGGCTCTGCCTAGAGTGGTTGACTTGTTTTAGTGCAAGCCCTCCCTCCACTTTCTACAAATTGTACCTTGCTTGTCAGGTTTGACTTCCTTGCTTGCATTAGGGGTTCCACTCCCCCAAAATTCGGCTTTGGCCTTTCAGATATTTTGGAATTCGTTCCTTTGATACAGTGGGCACTGTTGTTATAATTTTGACGCTATGGCTGACTATTATGATGATGATGGGTACGAGTATTACAATGAAGAGGAACTGTCTGCCTCCATGGATGACTTCATGGGTCAGGCATTGTTTCAGGCGATTGCGCCTTTGAAGAAACATTTGTCTGAGTATGCTGCCCAACAGGGCTGGTTGCTTCCTTCCTCTGGGCGCAGTGGGAAGTCGCCAAAAAACCCACATCGTTCTGACTTTGTTAAGTTGGCTAAGTCTTTATCTTCTGCGCCGACAGCTAAAAAACGTTCTGCTCCACCACATGCCTCTCCATCTTCTGCTTCAGACAACGGTTCGTCTTCATCATCCACTTCTTCTGAACCTGCGAAGCCGCCTCCTTCAAAAAGGTTAGAAAAGAACATTTTGTGGATGCCCTTTCAACTCCTCAAGTTTTGACTTTTGACCCTGCGGATATAGTACATCCGAATTCTTCTTCATGGCTGCCCTCTCCTGAGGTAGCAGAGTATGTCCAGGACCATATTCGCACCCCTTTTGAGAAGGAGGTGCGGGCGTGTTTGCGCTCTGAGTGCCCTCGTCCAGATCTTTCCAACAAGCTAGCTCTTACTCCTGAGGTGGATCCGACAATGATCACCTACCTGAAGAAATATGCGAAGGATCCTACTAAGGGTTTGGATTGTTCTTGGCGTTCATGTCAAGATAAACTTTTGGATATGTTGGGACCTCTCACTAAAATTCTGGATATGGCCTATCGAGCCAAGGAATCAGGAGCATTAATTGACCCCGACGAGCTGGTTGGGTGGTCCCAACGCGCCGTTTGCATTCTTGGCAATGCGAATTGCACAGTATCGTCAGAACGACGCGTTCTATCCTCATGAAGCTAGACGCCAGGTTGACTGACCTGGCCTCCTCTGAATCAGGTCCCCACAGGCTCAAGGCTTGCTTTTCGGAGCTCCTTTTCTGAAAGAGTTGACAAAGTTTGTTTCCACCTTCAGTGGGTTGGATAAGGCCCAAGCCAACCTCCGTAGAGCCTTTCGCCCACTTTTTGGAAGGGCCGGACAAAGGGGACGTTCGTCCGGCCGTGGAGCTGATCAAGCCTCGCAGCGAGGCAATAAGTCCCAGCGTGGAAATCAGACCTATTCCAGCAACAAGTCTACTTTCTATCCCTCCAAGAAGGGTAGAGGAAATTACGGAAAAGGAGGTTACAACGGTAACCAAGGAGGACGTCCAGATTCGGCCTCAGGTGAGCTTGATTCTCGCTTCAGATGTGGTTTTGGGGGGCAGAGTGCAATCTTTTCTTCACAATTGGCGATTGATCTCTTTCCGGGTCCTCTGCATTATCGGGCGCTCTAGCGCCTCAAGATCAGAAATCTACAGAAGGGTCTGCGATATTCAGATCATGTTCCCCTGTCGGAGGATGCTAGCACAGAGATGTTGTGGTGGCTGGACCACATGGAGTCCTGGAACGGCCGGGCACTGTTTGGGAAGACTCCCGATGTTGAGATCGAGTCCGATGCCAGCCTTTGGGGTCGGGGAGCCCGATGCGGTTCAGTGACAACGGGGGTCGTTGGTCGCAGGAGGATCTGTCATTACATATCAATTGCCTGGAACTTCTAGCGGGTTCCTTTGCGATTCGGTGCCTTTCCCCTCAACAGACGAATTGCTGCATTCTTCTCAGGATGGAAAACATTTCTGCAGTTCGTTATGTGAACAAACTGGGGGGTACCAAGTCCAAGCTTCTTTCAGAGATTGCGAAAGACTTTTGGCTCCTGTGTCTGCAACGCAGTATCACAGTTATTGCAGAATACCTGCCGGGTTCTTGCAATCAGATTGCGGACTGGAATTCTCGACATCTCCGCGACTTCAGCGATTGGAGGCTTCATCCTCGGGCCTTTCGGAAATTGATTCTCATCTGGAGGTCTTGTCATCTGGACGTGTTCGCTTCTCGTCTGAACGCCCAGCTTCCCCAATTCTTCAGCTGGCGCCCGGATCCGGAGGCCCTGGTGACGGATGCTTTTCTCCAGCCTTGGCCTCCGTTTATGTGCTATGCGTTTCCCCCATTCATGATGATTCCCCGGGTTCTGGCCTAGTTGCGTCAGTTCTCGTCAGAACTCATTCTGATCACCCCTCTTTGGAGGGCCCAGGCATGGTTTCCAGTTCTTCTGGAGATGAGTTGCTCGACGCCGTTCACCCTTCCACACAGGTGGAACCTACTTTTGGATCCTCTGCACAATCCTCACCCTCTGGTTTTGTTCGGTCAACTTCTGTTGGTGGCTTGGAGGATTTCGGGGGACGCTGGCAAGTCCCGGGATTATCGGGAGACTCTACCCGATTTATCAATGAAGCTTGGGCTCCCAACACACGCAAGCGTTATGCGTCCAGTTGGAAACGCTGGTGGGCTTGGTGCGCACAACGGTCAGTGGATCCCGTTTCAGCAGATCTCGCTCTGATTAGTAATTTTTTGGCTTCTTTGGCCTCTTTGGGTGTGGCTTATAGGACTGTGAACAATTTCCCTTCTGCCATTTCGGCAGGTCATATTCCTATGGATGGCAAACCTGCGGGAGAACATCCCTTGATTTGTAAATTGCTGAAGGGCATTAGGATGGTAAAACCTCCTTGTCTCAAGTATGTTGCCTTATGGGATGTGTCTGTGGTTTTGCGTTTTCTTTCGTCTTGGCCCTCCAATTCTTTCTTAACCAAACAGCTTTCAGCCAAGCTGACTATGCTCCTGTGTTTGATCTCTTGCAAACGAGTTTCTGATGTGCGAGCTTTAGATCTCGCCGGTCGCACTTTTTCACCGGAGGGTGTCACCTTTGTTATTTCTCGACGGGCGAAATGTAATACCTCATCCGTTTCTTATCCCTCGTTTCCTCACAATCCTCAATTGTGTGTGGTTCAGTGTATCAAGGTTTACGAGGTAAGCACTGCATCTTTAAGACATGATTTACAGGGTCAACTTCTTATTGCTTTGCAGAAGCCTTTCAGGCCTGTTACTCCTGCAACTCTGGCATGATGGCTACGTAGGCTCATGCAGGAGGCGGGCATTGATATTGCCATGTTTGGTGCTCACTCCGCTAGGGGAGCGATGGCTTCAAAGGCTTTTTCAATGGGTGCTAGCCTTCATGACATCATGAGGGCTGCAGATTGGTCTTCTGAATTAGTGTTCAAGACTTTTTATTTTAAACCAATTGTTGTGGTGGATAAGCTTTGAACAAGCATAATCGGAGCCTCCGTCCTGCCATGGAATAAAAAATGTTGCTAACATTCGTGCCAAGAATTTTCAATTCTATTAAGGACAGGAGGCAAGGATTATCCCACCCTTGCTATTCTAATTGATATTGCATGATCCTACTGTTATGATCTGACTTGCTTATGTCTTTATTATGAAATGTTTTATGCAATATGTCCTGCCCTCTCATGATTTTTGCCTTCATTGAGTTTTGGGTGTAGATATTACGACTTTGTTTACTATTTCAGGTTACGATCTCAAATGAGCTTTGGATCCGGCGTCTGCGGCTGCTGCTGTGGTTTGTCCCTCTGGTCCTTGGATTTGCCTCTTTGCTTGCCTTGTGGATGTCCTGCGGCCGGATGTTCTTCATGGATCCTAGCTTTTTTCTTCTACGTTTTTGACTTTATTACTTACCTATTATTGACAAAGAAAGAGGAAGTTATGACCTCTGTGACCCTATTTATGCTATCTGAGTACTCATGGGTATTGTAGTTTTCTTCTTTACTGTGTACTGATTGGCTGCTGTTTTTTTTCAGTAAAGAAATAGAGAAAGCCTCAAGAAAGGTAATCAGCAAGGTCCCAAATGCAGCGTCCGTTCTGCAGTGCGTCCCGCTGGGCAGTCCAGGCACAAGAGTTTAAAAAGGCTCGAGGGCAGGGGGGAGGGGTCGGGGAGAGCAGCCCAGGTGGTCACAATCAGGCAGGCGGGTGCTCCTGGGAAACAGAGTCCCAGCACCCGCGCTCGCAGCCCCGCCTCGCTCAGTCCACTCCGCCTTGCACGTCCCTCAGCAGTGGCCCCCGGTGATGGTCAAACTCCCCTTGCGATGCGGGACCCGCGGAGCGGGTACCGCGAGGGGTGGAGGAGAAAGGTGATCCACAAGAAAGGTAATCAGCAAGGTCCCAAATGCAGCGTCCGTTCTGCAGTGCGTCCCGCTGGGCAGTCCAGGCACAAGAGTTTAAAAAGGCTCGAGGGCAGGGGGGAGGGGTCGGGGAGAGCAGCCCAGGTGGTCACAATCAGGCAGGCGGGTGCTCCTGGGAAACAGAGTCCCAGCACCCGCGCTCGCAGCCCCGCCTCGCTCAGTCCACTCCGCCTTGCACGTCCCTCAGCAGTGGCCCCCGGTGATGGTCAAACTCCCCTTGCGATGCGGGACCCGCGGAGCGGGTACCGCGAGGGGTGGAGGAGAAAGGTGATCCACAAGAAAGGTAATCAGCAAGGTCCCAAATGCAGCGTCCGTTCTGCAGTGCGTCCCGCTGGGCAGTCCAGGCACAAGAGTTTAAAAAGGTTCGAGGGCAGGGGGGAGGGGTCGGGGAGAGCAGCCCAGGTGGTCACAATCAGGCAGGCGGGTGCTCCTGGGAAACAGAGTCCCAGCACCCGCGCTCGCAGCCCCGCCTCGCTCAGTCCACTCCGCCTTGCACGTCCCTCAGCAGTGGCCCCCGGTGATGGTCAAACTCCCCTTGCGATGCGGGACCCGCGGAGCGGGTACCGCGAGGGGTGGAGGAGAAAGGTGATCCACAAGAAAGGTAATCAGCAAGGTCCCAAATGCAGCGTCCGTTCTGCAGTATAATCCTCGCCTCCTGTCCATAATAGAATTGAAAATTCTTGGCACGAATTTTAGCAAATTTTCAATTATGGGGAGGGTGTGGATGTATAATCTGTGGGGCGATTCACACGTTGCATGCAACACTAGAGGTCCAACAGGACTCCAACCTCCCTCCAACTGTCCCTACCTCTTGGCTACTACCCCACACATACACCAACATTCTATTACATCATTTACGCTCAGCATTCCAAACACCAGCTCAGACATACAGGGAATGGGAACACGTTATACTATACGCTCATGCTAAGATCATGGGCATGTCAAATGACAGTTCATTTCCTCCCTGGAAGAGAGTCAGCAATATTTAAAAGATCTTTCTTCATTCAATAGTTGAAAACATTAAAACAAGCATTGGTAAAGCCAACATATCTGGCATTGGCAAGCAGGTGCAATGGTTGTTTTCCTAACCATACTTACAGAAATAAAAAATGATAGCAAGAGATGACAGCCACATGCTCGTGATCCAGTGCTCCTATAGAAAAATTGTCTCACAAACGCTACCCATCACCTCAATACTCACCATTATTTATAAAACACTCAAACAGGCCCATAACACCAACGAGACAATTATTGAGCAACTGAATCGTGTGATTTGATTTATATTGAATATACATTATATTTACACTAATATATACAACTGCAGTTTATTTTTCTTCATCATGTTTTAAAACGATTTTTCATTTAAATCAAACCACTATGGTTGATGGATCAACTAATGGAAACTAGACCATGAATAAACAAGACCAGCTTGTCATTTAAAATCTAATTTTTATTAGCTTTATTATTCATAGGAAAGAACATTTAATGTTTCAAATATCTTTATTTCTTAAGCAAATGTGAATTAGCAGCATTTTTATTATGGAAACGAAATTAGAACCGACATTTCAAAGTTAGCTCAGAATTATGAAGAATTAGCAATATAAAGTTTCCATTCCCTGTACCTATTTCCCTGACTAAACCTCTCTTTACCTAGAAAGGAAAAATCACAAAGTCAGCTATCCTTACGTGCGCCAAAGGTCCATCAGCATAACGAACACCATTCAGGAATCGGAAAGTAAGAGTTTTTTCTCCACTCATGGTGTCATAATTTATACCTTTCTCTCTAGCTAAACTTTCTACAAATTATATTCTTTCAATGGAATTCAGACCTCTCATTGGCTAACTCATGTCAGTCCACCGTTAGGTCATCTTGAATTTTGACCAAGGCTTTACATAAGTCCTATTGTCTTGTTCTTCTGCGACATTCTGCTTCTTTTAATATGTTACTTTCCCTCGAGTTCAGAACATTACTTCCTAATCTTGGCAGACACTTTCTTCCTGTCCTTGAACTTTCTCTCCGTGAGCATATTCTATTCACACAAAGGATTGTTCAAATATTAATGTTTGTGCAGCAAAAATCTCCACTATTACGTAAATGCACGGCTCCACTCTGGACAGGGTTTCACGTCTGCATCTCTGTCAGCCATATTTTTCTGAACCACTTTTCCAGGCCTTACTTTGGAAACTATTATTTAAACAAACATAAGACATCAATTAACTAAAGAATTGAGACCCATTCTGTTACCCTCCCCCTTTGCTAATTAACACGGTTAATTATGCTACCTAGCTTAGCACACAAAGCTGCATCATATTTACCAGTTCTTTTCGAACGTCAGGAACTCTCAAAGCTTTTATCACAAAAGACATAACATAAGCACATAAGAGAAGCACATGCCTTTAGTTAAACAGCCACATTTAATACTGACAAAGACAATAGACAAGGTTAGCTTATTAATTCTTCTTTGCATTTGGAACAAAAAAGCATATTAATCCTGCGTTTATTTTCATGTGTGCATCTTTAAACTAAGTTGATTAATGATTTCACCACAAACTTGTTAATTTTGTTACATTTATTAGGAGAGGTTAACTTCGCAAGTCTGAACAACATTTTGTTCTTTAGCTTGCTCCATCAACTCCCTCATCTGGGGATTTCAAAATCACCAAACAATATGTTATTTATGTTATGTTATGTTATGTTATGTTATTTATTTATTTCTATAGCGCACGGCTACTCAAAAAGAGTGTCCCGGCGCTTTAAAGGAGAAAGAGACAATACTGCAACATAAAAAACATAACACCAGATAAAAAAAACTAACAGAAGAGTGGACCAGAGATTCGCGGAGGACCGGCTACTGAGTAAACAGCCAAGTTTTAAGGCCTTTCCTGAAAGCCAGTAGGCTGGTGGCTCCCCGCAGGGCAAGTGGTAAGGAGTTCCACAGCTGAGAAGCCAGCAGTCCAAAAGAGCGGCCTCCGAGGCGCGCTTTCTTGACCCGGGGGACAACAGCAAGGTGCAGGGCTTCCGATCTCAGAGACCTGGTCGGGTGGTAAAAGACCAGTCTCTTTTGGAGGTACTTGGCTCCCTCCTTGTGAAGAGCTTTGTAGGTCAAGGTGAGTGCCTTAAAAGCGATCCTCTTGCGGATCGGAAGCCAGTGTAAGGTTGCCAGCAAGCCCGAGGTCCTGGAGCGCCTGCTGAGGCCAAAAATTGCCCTTGCAGCGGCATTCTGTACCACTTGAAGCCGCTGCAACAAGTACTCTGGAAGGCCCAGGTAAAGAACGTTGGAATAATCCAACCTGGACCCAATCAGAGCCTGGACAGTCAGCGTCCTGTGTTCCACGGATAACAGCGGAAGAAACCTCCGCAGCATCCTGAGGATGCCAAAGCAAATGCCCGACACCCCCAGGATCTGGGATTTCAAGGTAAGCCTGTTATCCATCTTCACCCCCAGATTCTTAGCAACCTGAGAGGAGCAGGACGGAGGGAACATATCCCGTGGCCACCAGGTCTGCCAGTCTGGTTCTATGTCGCACCCAAAGAAAAGAACCTCGGACTTGTCGGAATTGCACTTGAGGCTGTTTAGATGGAACCAGTGAAAAACAGCCCCAAGGCAATCCCGAATGCTCTCCCCATGAAAGTCGCCTCCTCTCTTACAAGAGAAGAGGAGCTGGGTGTCGTCCGCATAGGATACGATCTGGGCACCATGCGATTCCACCAACGCCGCCAATGGGGTCATGATGATGTTAAAGAGGGTCGGGCTCAAAATAGAGCCCTGAGGGACCCCAACTCCCAGAGGCGGCATCACGGCGGAATCCGGCGGGGCCCAGATCGACTGCCGGCGGCCGGCAAGGAAAGAGGAAAACCAGTCGAACACCGTCCCCCGTAGGCCTATCTCGGAAAGTCTGGCGAGAAGACCATCATGGGGAACGGTGTCGAACGCCGCCGACAGATCTAACATCACCAGCATGACTTTGCCCCCAGAGTCCAGAACCCCTTTAATGGTTTCCGAAACCTCCAGGAGCGCCGTCTCAGTACTGAGATGGGGACGAAAGCCCGATTGGGTGGCGTGCAGGATCTCATTAGATTCAAGAAAATTGGAGAGCACGCCTTGGACGTGCTTTTCCAGAATCTTCGTGAGGGCCGGCAACAAAGAGATGGGCCTATAATTAACCGGGGCCTTAGGATCTAGACCAGATTTTTTAAGCAATGGAATCACCATCGCCTGCTTCCAGGCCTGCGGGACCACACCGAGCCTCAGCGAAAGATTTAAGAGCGGATTAGCCAACGGGTTGATCACCTCCGCAACTTTCGCCAGAAATTTAGCAGGGCATGGGTCGAGGGGAGAACCCGATTTTAAGTTGCCCATAAGAGCCAGGGAGTCCGGAGCAGAGATAGAGGGAAACACACTCAACGTCGCCCCTGGCCCGGCCTGTGGCAGTATGGAGGTGTCAGGTTCAGTGTGGCCTGCAGACACTGGTGCCAGGAATGACTCCTGGATGCGTTGTATCTTGCTAGTAAAGAAGTCAGCAAGGTCCGTGGCCCAGGTACCAGATGGTTTTTGGTCCGAGGTGTTAGACCAAGGTGAGGTGAATTCTCTCACAATGGAGAAAATCTCCTTGCATGAGTTGGACGCCGCATCAATTCTCCTAGCTAGATAGGCTTTTTTTTCCAAACGGATGTCTCGATGATAAGCCTTCACCACCGTTTTGTATGTCAACTTGGCAACAGTGTCATACTGTGCCCGCCAGGCTCTTTCGGCTACCTTGCACTGCTGCCGCGTAGCCGACAGTGCAGCGGTAAACCAAGGCGCAGAGGCCCGTTTCGGTGTCGGGCGAGATGTTACTTCCGGGGCAAGCTCGTTAAGCCTATCCAATAGCCAGTCATGCATGGTCTGCAAATCCCTGTCAAGATCGCCTGAGAGAAGGCAGGGATGGGCCTCAGCTGCCTGGGCCAGCATCTCCGGAGTAACACGATGGAAGGCCCTGTAGACACGACCCTGTTGATGTACCGGGATAGGCACAGATTTAACTATGCCCTTGATCACAAATTTTGCGAGAAAGTGGTCCGACCATAAAACAGGAATGATCTCTATACCCTCGAGAGGGACAGACGAAAAGACCTGGTCAAGGGTGTGCCCCTTCTCATGCGTGGGCTCCTGAAAATAGGGGAAGAGCCCCAGCGGAGTCAGCGCCTCCGAAAGTTTGGCGGCTGCCGGATCGGATGAATCATCCATCCGGAAGTTGAAATCGCCAGCCACGATGAAATGTTCGGCTTTCAGGGCCAGCTCCACCAGCACCATATCCAGATCTTCAAAGAAGGTGCCGGGGGAACCAGGAGGTCTGTATACAAGCAGTCCCTTGAAGGATTGGTGGGGCGACAGAGTGATAGAGAAGGCTAGGGTTTCCGAGCCACGGATGTCAATAGCCGGCAGGATCTCACAGGGAGTACCTTTCCGGACCACTAGCGCAACTCCACCTCCCCTTCCGTTGGCTCTATCCTTCCTGAAGATGTTATAGTCGGGCGGGATAGCCAGAGCGACGTCAGGGTTAGAAGAGTCGCCCCACCATGTCTCAGTAAGCATGAGGCATAGTGGTTTATCTACATCGAGAAGCTCATAAATGTCCTGTGCATGTTTGCAAGCTGACCTGGTGTTCAATAACATGCACCCGAAGCCCATACTAGAGATGTTGGTGCTCGGCCGTAAAGAAAGCGAGCAGGTCGGGCGCCAGCCACAGCCAGGGCAACGGGATTTCCCATGGTAACGGGCAGGGAATACAATACGACAGCCCAAGCCATGAGGAAGGAATGAGCGAAGTTCGCTAGAGGAATAGCGCAAGACGAGGGTCCCAGGAGGACACATCCCTGGTGGTAGAGTCCCACCCGCCGCTCCGTCCGCCTCCGGGACGCTGACGGGCGCAGACGGGCAGGACTCTGGCTTGACTCCGGCGAGAGTCCGGCGCTCCCGCTGCGCGTCACCGCTGCGCGCAGGAGGCGAGCTTTAAGTAGGGCTCACCTGTGATGCAAATGAGCGCTAGAGAGCTCCCACAAGTGGCACACTCGCTCCACACCACCCCCAAGATGGCGCCCGGCGCCAAACACGAAGGCTAAGAGGAAAATGACATAGCTCCGCGAAAAGCGCGGTGGGGGGCCCAATTTAGGGTGCAAGTCTAATACCCAAACTTTTATAAATTTTCAACCCTGAACATGTTTTGGACTTTCTTAATATTAGTACTTCTAAACTTTAGATTCATCTTCTGTTTTTCTGCAACTCTCATAATGAGCTTTTCAAAACTCTCTAATTCAATTTCCTTTTCCTTTTCATCTCTTAGCTTATAAATTCTTTTTCTTTCTGTCACATATTTTCTTCTCCTGTGTAACATGCAACTGATTTTCAACAAAAGTATCACTAAAACCATTATTACTAAAGGAAAAACTATTTTGCCTATAATTGAAGTACCAATCTCTTGAAACCAGTGTCTGATTGCTGCAAATCTTTTGCTTAAACGTTCTGAAAAATTCTTATCTTCTAAGGGTTCTATCTCAGTGTGTAACTCAGTAATGTTCTTAATATATGTTTCTATATTCTGGCTTTTGTCAAGTATGTATGTGCATCAGTGTTGAACATGTAAGATCCCACAAACTCCTCCCTCCTTTGCTAACAGGATATCTAGCGCAAGACGATCCTGCAAAACCATTGTTCTCATGGCAACAAGTTCAGTATTCACTAATTGAAAACTACTTGCAGTGTCTGTTGACAATCTGTCAACAATTGTAGACTATTTTCTAATTTTACCTGCATTCAGGGTAATTCCTACCATAGGTATTAACTCACCAAAAATGTCTCCCAAAATTTCTGAAAAACTTTCCCTTCTGAATCTATTCACATGGCTGCTAATTTCAAATGAACCCTCTGCATTTCTATCGACATGAAACTTTTTGGGAAAAACTAATCCCAGATAACAAGTCCCATACCAGTTGTCAGGGAGGCTGTAATAGGCTTTATTCCCACAAACAAAATAAATTCCAGGAAAAATTGGATCTTAGCCTCCTTTAAATCCCCATCCCCCTATAATTTGATAAGTATCTTCACTTTGACTTGCACCTACAAAGTAATTATCATATAATGTATTGTCTCTTCTTATACAAAATTTTCCGCTAACAGGTTTATCTATATGAATCGCAACATTTACATTTCTACCATTAAGCTTCTCATCCTCGAACTGCCAAAACTTTGACTTAGTCTGTTTCGTTATCTCATTCCGTTTCTAAATTGCCCTTCTCTCTTCCACCATATTCAAAAATGTTTACTCTTCTGTCCTCAATTTACATGTTAAATTATTAATATAAGCGTACTCGAAAGTAAGTTCATTAGTTGTTAGGAAAAATTCCCTCATCTGTTTAGCAGGTCTCACTTTATTCAGGTTATCTACAACTTTTAAATTTGCGAAAAATTCATCAAAGTCTGAATAATAAAATTCCAGACTACCAGTTTTATAAAACAAACTTGTTATTACACCGCAGGTTATTCCATAAGTAAGAGAAAGCATGTTATATTTAACTCCTTCTGACACAGAAGTATGTAGTTTCACGCAAACATAACAATCTTTTGCATTCATCACCTTAACATATTCAGATAAAAGTCTTGAGAAGGTATTACTAGAAAAATCTCCAATAGATCTATCTTGGTGAATCTCTGGTTTATGTACAATAATTCTATTAGTATCAGGTTTCTCAGAATTAACCACAACTTTACTTGTCATATTAGCTTTATACGTCTCTTTATCTACACCAAAAGGAAAGATGACAGCTAAAATTAACCAAACTAAAATAATTGACATTACGCATATTGAAGACAATTTGCAACATTTTTTTAGAATTGAGCATCTCGAATTTTCATTAGTATAAGAATAAGGCATCTTTTACTCTTTTGAATAACAGCTAAATAAAAAATAAAACATTGAAAAAATGAAAAATTTGCAAATAATGTCGTGGAATGTCAGGGGTCTGGGGGATAAGGTAAAGAGAGGGTTGGTTCTCCAGAGTATTAGAAGGCTCAATTGCGATCTGGTCCTCCTTCAAGAGACACATTTAGTGGGTGCAGCTGGTAAGGCTGTCGATAGACGGGGGTACCGCATGATAACACACTCAGACTTCACTACGGGGTCCCGGGGGACAGGCATCTTAATGAAGAAAGCATCACGATTTATTCTACAGACTACTAAGATTGATGGTCATGGCCGCTTTGCAGCAGCATGTGGGCAGTTGGAAGGAGTGTCCATCAATGTGGTGTCTGTATATATCCCACCGGCATTGCATGCAACTGCACTTCCGGACCTGGAAAAGTTCCTCCTGGAGCTCCCGGATGGAGACCTAGTGGTGGGAGGAGACTTTAACACGATGGCCCATGTCACACAAGATAGGTTCCCGACCCGGGCGCAGACACCTGACCCATCCCGATTTAGTGAGTTCATGGAGGCACAGGGATTGGTAGACATATGGCGGCATCTACACTCCGAGGATCAGCAATACTCTTACTACTCTGCCACACACGACTGCCTGTCCCGTATTGACTACTTCCTTACACTGGGGAGTGGCCGAATCACGATAAATGATGTACAGATAAGACCTCGAGGTATATCGGATCATTCCCCCTTGACCATGACCATGTCCTGCACAGCGATAGCCCGTAAGAGAATATACCCAATTTACCCCGGATATCTCAAGATTCCTCACGTCCGTAAAGACTTAAAGAAAGCGACTAGGCACTATTTTACGGAAAATTCAGGCTCAGTGTTCTCCCCAACGACCTTGTGGGAAGCATATAAAACAGTGTTAAGGGGGCAGGCGATTGCGACAATAACGAGACATAAACGTGAGCAGAAACAAGAACTGCTAGCTCTGGAATTAAAACTGGAGCAAGCTAATGAGGCCCATATGGCACACCCGTCGGAAGATACACGTCACTCACTCCACCTTTGCCAACAGTTACATGGCGATCTTCTCAGACGACGGACAGTAGAAAACATTGATACGACTGCGCATAGGGTCTATGATGTAGGGGACAAAGCCAGCAAACTATTGGCTTGGCTAGATAAAAAAAGTGAGGGCAGCAGACACATTTTACAATTGAAGAATCCAGAAGGGACATCTCATACACGTCCCTCTGAGATTATAGAAATCTTAGCTGACCACTTCCAAGCAGTCTACACCCCAAAAGATGTGGTTACGGCTGAGGTGGCGATGTCGGCGCTTCAGGATATACAGGTCGAAACTCTACCACCGGAGGCAGTGACTGAACTGGAGGCAGATCTGACGAAGGATGAGCTCCGAACAGCAATTGGTGCGTTGCACACGGGTAAAGCACTAGGCCCTAACGGGATTCCGATTGAGTGGTTCTAGGCAGTATCAGACACCCTGAGCTCACCACTGTTAGCCATGTTTACAGAGTGTCAAGAAACAGGGGTTCTGCCCCTGGATCAACGAGTAGCGACCATAGTGACCATCCCAAAACCAGGTAAATCGCCCACAGACTGTGCGTCGTACCGCCCAATTTCGCTGGTTAATGCAGATGCAAAAATTCTGGCAAAATTGATTGCGAACAGATTGACCCTGCACCTAAAACATCTGATTCACCCGGATCAGTCGGGCTTCATGCCACACAGAAGCACGGCACTGAACCTCCGGCGTGTGCACGGGGCACTGGTGCGAGCCCATTTGCTGATGGAGCCGGCGGCCATTCAGTCACTAGATGCCAGAATGGCTTTTGATATGGTAGAGTGGCAGTACTTATTCGCAGTCCTGGCTCATATGGGCTTTGGTCCCAAATTTATTTCCTGGATTAAACTATTGTACATGAACCCGGTGGCGCATATAGCAGCCAATGGCCACATCTCCCGAGCGATCCCCCTGGCCAGAGGGACGCGTCAGGGGTGTCCACTATCCCCCCTACTATTCGCACTGGTACTGGAACCGCTGGCTACTGTCATTAGGACTACTCCACTACTGAAAGGACTAACATGGGGAGACGCCTGGGAGGATAGGGTATCCCTGTATGCTGACGACATGCTAATTTACTTATCCAACCCGGAGGTGGGCATCCCAAAACTGTTGGCAATCTGTGATACGCATTGTCTGAACTCCGGATACATGATCAACTGGACAAAGTCACTCATTTACGTACTGAAAGGTCCTGCGCCAATCCTCCCCGACAATTGTCCGCTGGTAATAGCCGATACCTCATTTAAATATTTGGGCATACACGTCGCTAGTGACGCGGATGTGTTTTACGATCAAAACTTGACACCACCGCTCACTCGTCTGAGGGCGGATGTACGACACTGGAAAGCCCTGCCCCTCACACTGCTGGGATGCGCGGCATTGTTTAAAATGATGGCACTGCCGCGCCTCTTATATGTGCTGGAGACCACCCCAGTCCTGATTCCGCCTTCCTATTTTCGAAAAGTGACGGCGGTGATGACCGATCTGTTATGGGGAGAGCATCCACCCAGAATAGCGCACACTAAACTCAATCGCGGGTGGTACGACGGAGGGATAGCTTTGCCGAACATGCAGCTTTATTACTGGGCGTCACAGCTCAAAGTCAATAATCAATGGATCCACGCCCCACATGATGACCCGGCATATCTAGCAGATAGAGCGCAATTGGGAACACACAGTTTGCTGGCCCCGCTGTATAATCCAGGCCTAACGAAGAAACTACTCGTTCCTACCAAACACACAGTATCACTATGGCACAGGGCACTGACACGGCTTAAGTGGAAAGGGGTCATAACCAAACTTACTCCATTATGGGACACTAAACAATTAGGCTGTCTTAGATCCAGTAAAGGTTTTACCCAATGGGACAATATTGGAATCACGACGGTGGGAGACCTGTGGACCTCCACTGGAATGGTCCCTTTCCCACACCTGCAGTTACAATATGCATTAGGCCCCACTGAAACTTACAGATATATACAAATAAGGCATGCACTAATGGCAGTAATTTAGTCGGGGTCCACTGTCCCGGACCGACTTCTCACAGACTTCATGCAAACACACGCCACTCACTCACATACCGCAAATTACTGAACAATCTCCCGGATCCCTTGCAACGGCTAAAGGAGAAGTTGGAAACTGAGTTAGGTACCATGGATGAGACAGACTGGAATGCCGCACTGGCATCACCACGGGAGGCGGGTGTTTCAGCCCGGTTCAGGCTAATACAACTCAAAATACTACATAGAGTATACTACACCAGGAACTCTCTGCACAAAATGCATAGGGCGGAAACCCCGTATTGTCTTAGGGGGTGTGGGGAGGAAGGGACACTGCTGCACACGCTTTGGGAATGCCCGGCCATCTTGAGCTATTGGCGGCAAATCATGCGCACCATTTCCCAAACCCTTAACACTTCCTTAACACCGGATCCACGCGTGTGCCTATTGAATGTATGGGATGGAACTGACCTGACGCACCGGAAACAGCAATGGGTCACTATTGGGACTATGGTGGCCAAACGCGACATTGCACAGAGGTGGGGAGTGGCGGAAACACCTACACTAGCACTGTGGTGTAGGACGATGGATAGACTTATGCTGACCGAACGTGGAGTGTACAAAATGAGAGCCAACCCTCGCAAATGGAACAAGGTCTGGGAGGCATGGAATAGGTACAGGGGGGAATCTGTGCGAGCCGCTTCCAGAGGAAGAGGACGACAGCTCAGAAGATGACGAAGAGCTGGATGAATGAGACAATGGGGAGTGTGTAGACGAACAGAGGAGGATAGGGATCGGGTGTTGGAGATACCACTTAGTCTGGCGTTTGGAGGAGGAGGGGTAGTAGCCTGGGAACCTGGAACCGGCAAGTGACAATGGGGATAACTGTGATGATTAACTGTGACTATATATTCGGCAGGAGTCTAAAGTTTTGGTTTTCGTTATAAACAACAAAAAAAGTAAGACGACACATATTCTATCAATGTATCCTGAATGCCTTTTGTATTATGCCAAATGTTTGCTGCCGGACCAGAAGGTTGTCGGCTGAATAGCTGTGTACCAGTATAGAAGTGAGGTTGACTACGAAACGTTTCCTTATGCTATGATGTACAAGTACTGTAATGATGGCAAATTTAAATAAAGTCTTACACCAAAAAAAAAAAGAAAAGAAAAAATGAAAAATTACTAAGTATACCCCTCTCTTTTTAATTTTTTTTTTAAATCCCTAACAACTTTTCTTCGACCTTGTCATACATCAGATTTGTTTTTCAGCTAACACAATTTCTTCGACCTTGTGCCTCCTAACACAATTTCTTCAACCTTGTGTCAATTAATCAATAAGATCAATCATTGTCACTTGCATCATCAAAATCTTCTTGGCTACTACTAGCTTCCACTACTCGTGGGATAATAATGTAAGCCCACTCTGGCGATTTATATTTCTGGTTTGGTTTCAATGTTCTATTTGCTCTACTACTTATCACTTCTATATTCTTTCCTGCTTGTTTTTTCTTATTCAAGTCCTCCTCTTTCTGACTTGAAGTTTCATTAACTTGCTCTTTTGCTATATTCACTCATTTAAATTTGATACTTCCAAATTCTTTTGGCCAATTATCTCCTTTTCTTGTTAGCTTCTTTTTTGGCTCTTTCAAATTACATTCAACTCTCCAAGCTCTTTTTCTTGTTTTCCTCAAATTGGATTCATCTTCACTGTCATCTGTTTCACTTCCTGTGTTTTCAGCTGATTCATTAATGATCAATTTTTCTGAGTCAGATTCTTCATCAGATTCAGGTACTTCTTTACCCGGCAGTTTCACTTTGTTAGGAAAGTTATTCTTATAGCTGGTACTTGGAATTTCTTCTTCTTCTTCTTCAATTATTTCCAGTTCACCAGTTTCAGAATCTTTGGTCCTTCTTCCAAAGTTTCTTATCTGCTTTTCAATACTCTCCTGATCTTGAGTTTGACTCACTTCTTGATCAGTTTCTTTTTCTGCTCCTTGATCTAGCAGATTGTCATTTTCTTCTTCATAATATTGTATTACAATCTCTTCATTCAAAGCTTAATTCGCATTTGAATCTTCCAGATGTCGACTATCTTGTCGATCTTCAGGATCTGGATTTTCATCAGGCTCTTCTTCTGAATCTAAATCAGCTGTTGTATCACCCTCTTCGTCAGGATTCTCAGGTTCTGAGACTCTTATGGTATGACTTGCATGAATCTACCTTTTTAATCCCCTACACTTTACTGCATTCGTTGTGACAAAAATCACCTGTCTTGCTTTTTGCCACCTTGGTACTAGGCAATTTCTTCTTCGATGCACTTTTGTCCTCACCCAGTCTCCTGGTAACAGATCATGAGCGTGTTCTTTCCCTTTTGCGAGCACTTCAGTTCCTACATGATGTAACACAGAAGTCCCCAAGTCAGATAGATTCTTGCAGTAATCCAAAATGACGCTATCATTTATACTTAGTAACTTGTCAACAGGAACATATGCTTGCCTCATGACCGTACCCATTAATATCTCATGAGGACTCAATCCTGTCTTCTAATCTGGAATGCTTCTCAAAGTCATCAAAACAAGTGGCAGTGCATCTGTCCACTGCATTCCTGTTGCTAAACACATTTTTCCAATTCTATTTTTTATTGTGCCATTCACTTGTTCAACAACACCTGAGGCCCCTGGCCTATATGCACAATGTAGTTTCTGCTTAATGCCCAATGCTTCAAAAATCAGTTTCAACAGTCTGTTTTCAAAATGTGTGCCGCGACCTGTCTCGACCGACACTGGGAATCCATACCTAGGTATGAATTCTCTCAACAGCAGTTTTGCAACAGTGATTTAATCATTATGACGAGTTGGAAAAGCTTCCACCCATCTTGAGAACAAACAAACAATCACCAAGACATATCTTAGTTTATTGTGAGGTGGCATATCAATGAAGTCAAGCTGTATTCTAGTAAAAGGACCACCCTCCCGTCCTATGGTTCCCATGCTTACAACTGTTTTTCTGTTCGGATTGATCTGCTGGCAGATCAGGCATCTCTGACAAAAGGATTCCGCAATTATATATTATATATTTTAGAACACCTTGTTTAATGAATTTATTTATCACAGGAATAACTCCTTCAATTACTTCTGTTTTCATTTTATACTGTGGAATATTTGCATAATCTACTCCTTGTTTTACTGTAATTTGCACTGGGTCTACATTTTTCTTCAAACCCATTTCATCTCCAGTGAAATACCAATTTTTAACATTCACTGTCTCTTTTAATTCTTCAGGCAAATTATTTTTATCAAATACAGGAAATAATCTGCTTTCTTCTGCCTGACCCATTGACATTGTTAATTTGTAAAGACCATCTTCTTCTGGAGTTTGCAGCTCTATACCATCCGGTGAACAGTATATTGCACAATTCATCTTGCAGAGTATATCCCTTCCTAACAGATTTACAGGACTGCTGTCACAAACTATAAATTGGTGCATGTCTTTAAATTTACCTATTTCAACTTCGACTGGTTTAGTTACATCTGTTTTAATCTGTTGATTAGCTACACCAACTACTTGGATCTTCTCCCCAGAGAGAGGTAGGCTTTCTATTTCCACTGATCTAACAGTAGAACGGGTAGCACCTGTATCCACTAGGAAAGTAATTTCCACATCATTCACTCTACCATTCACAAATGGACCAGATTGATCTACCTCATATGGGCCGGGATGCCCGACACCCCTCCCAACACCAATTCCCCATGGGAGGAGACAGACACAGGTTTGAACTTTTGGAAGGCAGGGGGGCCTTACCCCCCTGGCCGTATTTATTAAAATATGAAACAAAATTTAAAACTTTAAATTAAAACGTTTCATGAATCATGTACAATTTTAACTTCCATTACATTTTGATGAAGACAAGCTTTTTGGCTAACCTTAACAAATCTCTAATACAAAAGTTTCCTAGCCGAGTCTAGCATCCTAAAAAATGCATAACATTCTAAGATAAAATTGTACAACCTAGCATTAAGGCCCAACGGCAAGGTCTTAACCGGTGTCAGATCCCTACTACCGAATTCCCGCCCTCACGGTGTGAGTGGCGCATGCACAGAGGACTTCACCCTCGCAGCCAACTGTAACTTCCCTTGTCGTGGGGGCTCCCTTTCACTCAACGCCATCTTAAGGTCGTCCGAGTCCTCGTGTGAGGTATCCGTAAGAAGGACAGCGTGGACTCCCCCCCTTCCCTACACTCTCTTCCGCCGGAGCAAATATCCGGCCCCCGGGAAATTCGTAGGAGGGGCATATAGCCGTCTCCCCCTGGGAGGGGCCTATGGCCGTCTCCCCCTGGGCGACCCATCCGTAGTGGGTGCCTCCCTCCCATGGGAGGGGCCAATGGCCGCCTCCCCCGGGCGCTCCCATCCATACTGGGTGGCGCCCCCCCTAGGGACCTTGAAATCACTGCTCACCGATCATGACCTTACCGCCCGACCAAAACAAATACGACAGTTGCTTTTTACCTACTAAGGAGAGAAAATACGCCTAATCTGTAACAGCTTGACAATTCGCCAACTTTGACATTGCTACAAAGGAAAAAAGTCCTAAAGCACAAGACAATCATTATTTATTTACTCCATCCCTCTACGTTTCTACAAAGGAGAAAAAGGCCTACAAGCATCTATTCAATCAAAGGCATACATCTATGATGCAGAAATGACTGTATCTTTTTATTACACTCGAATAATCACCAACAATTACTTTATTCCACAAACAGTGCAAACAGGGGCTGGTGGGCGGGTCAAAATTGCAGCTTGTTCCCTAGAGGGCTCACGAGCGACGAGTGGTGCAGCCTTCAGAGCACTGGAACAAGAGGAAGCTTCGTAGAATTCCCGCTCTATTTATCCACCTGCGGGAGGGCGGGGGCCCGCCTCAGGTATGCCCATCCGTGCACGGACTTCCGGGCGGGTGTCTGGGCCAACCTCTTCTGGACGGGAGGGGCGTGCTCCGGCTACGCCGCTTCGGGCATACCAGCCGGGACACGCCCCCCGCCCACAATAGTTTCCCGGGGGATCAGGCACCCATCCATACGTTCGGGGGGACCGAGTGGTCTTGCCTTTCCATATGGGCCGGGATGCCCGCCACCCCTCCCAACACCAATTCCCCATGGGAGGAGACAGACACAGGTTTGAACTTTTGGAAGGCAGGGGGGCCTTACCCCCTCGGCCGTATTTATTAAAATATGAAACAAAATTTAAAACTTTAAATTAAAACGTTTCATGAATCATGTGCAATTTTAACTTCCATTACATTTTGATGAAGACAAGCTTTTTGGCTAACCTTAACAAATCTCTAATACAAAGGTTTCCTAGCCGAGTCTAGCATCCTGCAAATGCATAACATTCTAAGATAAAATTGTACAACCTAGCATTAAGGGCCAACGGCAAGGTCTTAACCGGTGTCAGATCCCTACTACCAAATTCCCGCCCTCAAGGTGTGAGTGGCGCATGCGCAGAGGACTTTACCCTCGCAGCCAACTGTAACTTCCCTTGTCATGGGGGCCCCCTTTCACTCGACGCCATCTTAAGGTCGTCCGAGTCCTCGTGCGAGGTATCCGTAAGAAGGACAGCGTGGACTCCCCCCCTTCCCCACACTCTCTTCCGCCGGAGCGGATATCCGGCCCCCGGGAAATTCGTAGGAGGGGCATATAGCTGTCTCCCCCTGGGAGGGGCCTATGGCCGTCTCCCCCTGGGCGACCCATCCGTAGTGGGTGCCGCCCCCCCGTGGGAGGGGCCAATGGCCGCCTCCCCCCGGGCGCTCCCATCCACATTGGGTGGCACCCCCCCAGGGACCTTGAAATCACTGCTCACCGATCATGACCTTACCGCCACAGGCCGGATAGTTGACCGACTATCCGGCCCCCCCACACCTCCTAAAGGTCATGTCTCCTCAGTGCCACTAGCCATGCTACGAAGTCTCCTATGAGTAAGTCATTCCCAGACCTGGACAGGTGCACCCCATCATTCAAATAATAGTGATCACCCCTAAGACACCCATGGGGAATGCTTTGTAAATGAGTAGAGCGAAACAGTTTCTCAATCTTGTTGTTGACCCTCTTTACCGAGTGGTTCAACGCCGACACAGACAAACCCCCCCGCCAAATTCTTCTGGGAATCATGTGGGACCAGGCAATCGTACACCCCGGGAGCCTCTTGGCTAACCAACTGACTGCTGACAATATGTGCTCTACTAACACCCGTCTTCCCAGTCTTACCAAGTCATTGCCTCCCACATGCACTATGATTACAGATGGCGGTGACCTGTGCCGCCCTAAGAGTTTCTCCACAAAGCTCTGAAACCGGTCAAAGCAGAGGCCTCCTTTCCCATGGAAGGTCACTCTGAACCCATATTCCTTAGATGCGTGAGTCGCGTCACCTGCATTGAATATTTCCCCGGCACGCCTCACGTATGAGTGGCCCACGACCCATACCACTTGATCTCCAGTCGGTGATCCTTTCTCACTGGTCCTCTGGTATTGGGCCGATCCCAATTTTCCCCCCGCATTACAGGCTTGCGAAACTGTAATCCAAACAAAAGACAACAAGCGTGAGTGCATTCCATCAGTCTTTTACAACATGTGCAGTCGCACATACCTCTTGAAACAGTTCGAGGACCAACGGCCTAACTGTTTCACTTCCTCTGTACACAGACCCCCGAGCCGTAGCCTCAGTAGTGGCCCCCCGGTTCAAGCCCGCCGCCGCAATTGTAATTGCCAGCACCCTCCGAAATTGAAATCTTGTCAACGGGGTGCCATCCTCGTGTCTAAGAAGGGTCCCCCCCCATGTTGTCAACCTCTGTGCCATGTAGTCCTCCAAATACCTTACTGGACAACTGGGGTTCCCCCGGGCGCGCTGCAGCACCAAACTACTCCCCAAAGCCTCCTGGTCTGTCTTTGACCTGGCTATCGAGATCAGCAGAGAATCGCCCCTTATTTGGACGTGATCCCTGCGTAGACCTCCCCCCACGTCCTTCTTATTCCTCGCCACGAGTTCACTTACCCGCATGGCCCCATGGAATGCCAATGCGAAAGCCGCTCGGAACAGAATTACCTCACTGTGCGAGGAGCATATCTCATCCAGTTTCGCTAGTAGCAAGGACAATCTGTCTAACCCAATCGGGTGCCTTGTATCCTGTCTGTGACCCTCCAGGCGCAGCCAGCCGCGGAGTGCCTTCCTGACTAAGAAGGAACCCGTCGGGTCCCGTATCCCGTGGAGCTGTGCCATGAATGATATGGCAGCCCTATACCTGTTGGCGGTTGCCGCCGATCGGCCTTCCTTATGAAGTGCCACCAGAAACCGGAGCAAGGACTATTCCCGCCCCCAGCTATGCCCCCCTACCGGCCTAAAAAGGTGCAGTATGAACGGAACGCTCCTTCATAAGCTTTCCTCGTCCTGGGCGCTTAACTGGCTGCCACGAGGTCTTGTAGTACGGGGCACCGATCTGCCATAATGCTTCGGGGAAAGGTGCCGCCACTAGTTCCGCTGTGGGTAGATAACCCCTGAAAGCCTGCATGTGTGAACGAGAGAGTGCATCAGCTGCATTATTTAGTACACCCGGCACATGCCTTGTCCTGAATTGTACATTCAATCTCATGCATCGCAATACAATTTCTTTCAACAGTCTTAAGATCCACTTGCAGCGTGCAGCCTGGTGATTAATGCACTCGACCACCGTCATGTTGTCTGACCAAAACACCACTGAGCGGTCCCTAAAGTCTTCCAGCCATGCCATCAGAGCCACCCAAATAGGGAATAGCTCCAAGAATCCAATGTTACCTGTCAGGCCGCTTGCGTGCCACCACGCCGGCCATGTTTGTGCCGACCACCGGTTTCCAAAGATTGCGCCAAACCCCACGCTGCCCGACGAGTCGGTCCACAATCCCAGTTCGTCCGACGAGGCTGGGGGTTTGTTCCACACCACTCGACCGTTGAAATCTGCCAGGAATGCCAACCAAATGCGCATGTCCTGGCGAACCTCTGCCGACAGTCTAGTGCTGTGGTGTCCTTCTTTAAGGCCCACCATAGCCTGTGCTATGGAACGTGAGAAAGGGCGAGCCATCGGCATCACTCTTAAGGCAAAATTAAGCTGACCCACTGTCTGTTGCAATTGATGTAGGGTCACCTTTTCTTTTTGGAGACATCATACCAAGGAAGCCCTGAATTTGTCCACCTTCTCAACCGGCAGACGGAAACACCCCTCCACCGAGTCTAGTTCAATTCCCAGAAACTCCAGTGAGGTAAATGGCCCCACCGTCTTACCTGGCGCCAATGGGACCCCAAAATCCCACATGAGTGTGCAGAAGTCCTGCAGCGCTTGTGCACAGTCCTGAGTGCCCGCCGGGCCCAGGAAAAGGAAATCATCCAAATAGTGCATCACCTGTCTATGCCCTGTGGCCTCGGTGAATGCCCATTCCAAAAAGGAGCTAAACATTTCAAAATGAGCACATGAAATTGAACAACCCATAGGCATACATTTATCCATGTAATACTTTCCTTGAAACGTGAATCCCAGCAGGCGCTGGTCCTGAGGGTGTACCGGGAGTAACCTGAATGCAGATTCAATGTCTGATTTCGCTAACAATGCACCGGGGCCCTGGCGATTCAACAGCACAACTGCGTCATCGAACGATGCATATCTCACTGAGCATACCTCGGGGTCAATCGCCTCATTTACCGAGGCCCCCCTAGGAGCCGATAGATTGTGGATGAGTCTATACTCCCCCGGGTCTTTCTTCGGAACCACTCCTAACGGAGAACACACAAATTCCGCAACTGGCGGGCAGATAAATGGACCTGCTACTCGCCCCAAGCTAACTTCTTTCGCTATCTTTCTGGCGGCCACCACCGGGTTGTGCTGAATAGACAGCTGGTTCTTACAGGAGGGGCTCCCCCGAAAATTGCCCGCCGGGATCTTGAAGCCATATAGAAAGCCATTCCTCAAAGTCTCGGCGGACGCATGATCTGCGTATCAGTTCAGCCAAGGGGTCAAAGCCAAGATATCAACGGGCGAAGATGTTTGCTTCCGAGGCACCGCATCAATCCTGCTTGGATCCCCCCTTTCCTCCCGCACCATTGGTCTTGGATCGGCAACTGGTTTCCGGGTGTGAGGAATTCCCACAGCCTGAAAAAGCGTGCCGGAACCCACACATTCCTTGAGGCCTGGTACAGGTTCCTTTGTTGAATCCCCAACAAACCCCCCGCTTGCCTCCATTCCCGCCAGACCTGGGATGGGGATCCCCCCCGGCGCTCACCCGAAAGGGCTGCGACGGCTTCTGATGGAATGCCCCAGAGCTACTCGTGTTTGGTACCGAAGTACCTGCCGGTCCCGGCAAGAGCTGAGCATGCCATGACACTGTATCCAAACATCCCATGTCAAGGCCTCGTTAAACTCCTTCGCTTTTCTAAAGGTAACATCGTAACCCTTCCATTCATTTCCCCCGTACATTGCATGGAAATTCATGATCCTGTTCTGATAACATGCTAAGTCAGTCAACACTTCCGGTTTACGCTCCCCAATAATTGCCGTGAAAATAGAAAAGGCCCTGACCCAGTTCACCATGGCCTCATCGACCCTGAATTCCGCCATCTTGGCCCGCCATACGCTGGGGTGCCATAGATCTTTCTGGGTCTTTGCATGTTCTAACTCCCGATGGTCAGTCAAAAGTGAAAACATGTTAATATACTTATCTCCCTACACCATCTCTTTTGTAGCCATGGGAATGTGTTGCAATAAACTTTCCCGCCTTGAAGGTACTGGACCCTCCCCCACCAATGGCAACACTCTATTACCAGCTTCAGCCGTCTTCCCAGCCGTGTCCGTTGTCTTCGCTCGACCGTCAGCCATGAACCCCATCACCACCTGCGGGGGAATAGAAGGTACATTCGCCGTCCCGGCATCCCTTGACTGCCGCAACTGCTCAACAATTAATCTGGCTTCTTCAGCCGGGTCTCCTGCAGCCACTGATCCCCCTGCTTCCTTCTTTAGCCATGGTAATACTGCCGCTAAATGAAGTGCTAGTTCAGGGGGCATTTGGTCATCCCCAATTGGCGTGATCACCACGGGAATTGGCAAACTCTCATCCGGTCCTGGTACCGGGCTATCCACCGGCGCGACGGGAATGTCCGTGCCTGGGCTCGATGGAGTAACCCCTGGGACTGGAACCTCACCGGGACCTGCCCTCCCCCTCTTCTTCTTACCCTTATCCCCCGGGGCGACGTTCGGCAAGGCCGGTCCTATGACTCTTTTAGGCAGCCCCGAGGGGGCATTCTGGGCCGCCACCAGTTTCCTGATGGCCGCTAAGCCACGACCGAGCTGATCCACTTTACCCAACTTTTGGTCCATCACCGCCACTTGGTTCACCAAGGTGCGTAGCATCCTCTCCATCTCGGAGCTTTTTCCCGCTTTCTTGCCAGGCATGACTTTGATCACTCCGTCCGACTTGACCCGCAAGGGTGACTCGATCTTCCACACGCCTGATACTGAAAGAGAAAAACAAAGACAAGTTCTCAAAATTGCAGCTTGTTCCCTAGAGGGCTCACGAGCGACGAGTGGTGCAGCCTTCAGAGCACTAGAACAAGAGGAAGCTTCGTAGAATTCCCGCTCTATGTATCCATCTGCGGGAGGGCGGGGGCCCGCCTCAGGTACGCCCATCCGTGCACGGACTTCCGGGCGGGTGTCTGACCCAACCTCTTCTGGGCGGGAGGGGCGTGCTCCGGCTACGCCGCTTCGGGCATACCAGCCGGGACACGCCCCCCGCCCACAATAGTTTCCCGGGGGATCGGGGCACCCATCCATACGTTCGGGGGGACCGAGTGGTCTTCCCTTTCCAAGAGTGGCTCCAAGCACACACTCTTCCTCCTCAGGCACCGTCAGAAGTAATCATCAGAATCACACCTTCCATCTTCCTTCAACAAAAATTGTTGTGACAAATTTGACACATTCACTCTCAGTGATCTGTTTACCTGTTCACCTCCGCTGAATCCTGATTCTGTACTGTATCTCTGCAAATTTACAGTTTGGAAGTGGCGGTTGTGGTAATTGTTGTGGCAACTGACTCTGCTGAATCACTACCTGTCGTTGTAGCTGTAGCTGTTGCTGCTGATTTATCTCATTCTGTGTGGATTTAATGATTGATTTTTAACAAAATTTCTGGGCGGATTCTTACATTTGCGCTTCCAGTGTCCAATTTCGCCGCAATTAAAACATGGGAGTTTTTGTTTTAACTCCTCTATATTTCCCATTAACTTTGGCTTATTATAATTAACTTTAAATTTTCCTTGATTCTGATCAGCATTTTTATTTCCCAAAGTTGCTATCTGTTCCTCAGCCACTTTCACCTGTGCCCACATTGCGTTTTCTTTCAGCTTCTTTTGTTTAGCATCTATCTCATCACTACAGTATTTTGTTTTTCTCAAAATGTGTTTAAATACCAGCAGTAATCTTTCATAAAATGAATGAACTGATTCTTTTGGTTCCTGGATTGTTCTGTCAATTTTAATCCAATCTATTTCTTTAGAAGGAATTTTGTTTTTCAAAAACACAATTACTTTATCATACATTTTCATTACATCTGGTGAAGGAGCACCTGTTACCTTAGCTCGAGCAGGTTCTTCTCTAGGCCAATCTATAGAAATTTTACATTCTGTCGAAATATCTGACGGGACAATTATGTCAAATAATCCATCGAGATCAACCCACAAAACTTTTGAAACTTTCACAAATCTTTCTACCTGCTGATACCATTCCACAGGTTTTTCTCTCAATCGGGGAACATCATTTGCGGACAGCAAAATGTCCTGTCTTGTACAAGGGACATGTACAAATCCTCCACCTGCTATTTCTCTCATTGGGAATTCATTTATTACTTTATCTTTTTCTTTTACAAGAAAATTTAAACTTGTTCTGTCTTCATCTCTTTTCTTTGTCCATTTTGCTCTCCATTTACTTAGTTCACCCCATTTTCTCAAGATTGCAAATAAATCTTTTATATGTGTCATCCTCCCAGAATTATTCATGTTTTCAAGGTCTTTTTCAGAAAAATCCACCCTGTAACTTTTCTGCAAATTATTCTGTCTACTCAAATCAACTTCAAATTCAGCAGCTATTTCTTCCAAGTGATCATATCTGTTTTTTGTTTTCCATGTTATGCTTTTGCAAATAAACAATAATTCATCATCCTGATATGCCTTTAAAGTGTCAGTTCCAATTGTTCAAATAATTAATTCTTCTATGTCTGCTTTCAGTTTTCCGACATCAAGTAATTTACCTTCTGGCGTTAAATTTATTTTATTAATACTTTTTTCGGGCGATTCTGAATCAGAGTCTGCACCAATTGGGGTTTTACATGTTAAGCTTGGATTAAGAGTTAAGTCAGGCATCCTCATTCTTTCTCGATGTATTTCAGTTAAATCTGAATAAAATTTTTCTGTTACTTTTTGTATTTCCGTATTTAAGGGAACAGATAAAGCTGAATGTCTAATTTCTTTTTGATCAAAGACTGGAAGAACAGGTCTAATCGTTACAGGCACTGTTACTGCTTCCATGCTTTTAGTTAACTGCTGTATTAATTCATTTGCTGAACGAATATATTCTGAAGTATCCGGTATTGGTAATTCTTTATACCTGTCTGCTCTGAATTCATTTCTTGGAGTTTCATTCCTTGGGGTTTCATTTCTTGGGGTTACATTTGGGGTTTCATTTCTCTGCTCTGGAGTTTCAGTAAAATTACTATTTTCTGGTGGTATATTTGAAATAAGTCCTGTTTCTGCTCTTTCTGGAGTTTTATTATTAATCAAAATCGTTTCAGGGGATGTTTCATCAATAATTTCTCTAGGAGGGGCACTTGGAGTAGTCCATGTACAAACTGGTTGGAAAGGTGATGGTTTTTTAGTATACATTTCTTCTAAAACCGCATCTTCTGAATCACTCTCTTCTCTAGTATTATTTTTCTTTTGGGAACGCTTCTTTTCAGATGTCTCATTAATTAGTCTCACTGGGTATAAGCCAACACACATGTCTGCACTTCTCCATCGTCGCATTCTATCCTGATGTGTTTCTCTGGCTATTCTTTTTGGAATACCTCTACTCTCTCGTTCTAATTCATGCATTTCATCTTCCCATTCAACTAAAGCTTCAAATTGGTTAGGTCTGGGTTTTGGTACAAGATTTACAATTTTTCTCTTAAATTCCTCAAAACCCCTACGTTAAATGATCCGTCTTCTGGCCATGCTAAAACACCATCATTTTCAGTATATTTCATCCAATTCTCAATCCAGAGACAAGTATGGTAACCATATTCACCTAGCATATAAGCTGCAGGCGTTTTGTACTTATGAATTATTTTTCCACCTCGCGTTGCAATTTTCTTGTCAGTTTTAAATTTATTTTTCAATTTCTGAAACCATGTGAGTTTCTTTTTCTCTCTCTGAAAATAATAATCCATGTTTTTAAACTATTTCCTCAACTTTAGAAAAGATCGTAACAAGGAAGTTGTTATTCAGCAGCACCAACCAATCCGTGCGCGAAACTCACTACCAAGCCAATCACGTTAAGCCACGTCACTATTTTGCTCAACCAATAGAATTACTGTTTTTCACAATGAACCAATCAGCTGTAAGCTTGTCTTGTCACGTGAACCAATCTGTGCGCAAATACTGTGACGTAAGTTAGCCAATCACAGCGCAACACTAGTGACGTATGCTACTGCTGCAGAGAAACTGCTCCATCTCTCACTCTTTAAACTGACTCCTCCCTTACAGAAATTTTTCACAGCGCCATATTTACAAACTTTCGATGAAATTCAGATAATAACTTCACATAAAACAAACCATTTGCCTGTTTCGCTAAAATAAAGTGATAGTTTTCTCATGCATTCAAGTATTCTCTTCATGTGAAATAGACGACGTTATTTTCACAGAAAATTCAGATTCGTCGAATAAAGTAAAACTACTTTACCCATTCATTTACGCACATTCATACAGAAAAGATCCCTAACCATTCATACATAAATCTTTAGTAGGACTTTAACCCACCAATAGAAATCCTCAATCACCAGTAAAATAGACGACGCTTCCCTACCCTTCACTCAAGCTTGAATAAATTATACTACTGAGGAAATATAAATTTTATGGTCAAGAAATGTTCCCTAACGTGTACCCCACCGTCTCCATGTACCAGCTTAAAGTACATGTAACTTCCCTCCTGTGCCAGCTATGAAGACGCAAATACATTTGCGTCCAACGTTAACATGTCCTCTTTCAGATCCGCCATGAACGGGTTGAATATTCCGTTTCTAAATATGCCATGCCAACGTCTTTTTATGGTATACTTTACACGTTTTCCAGCCCAGGCGAAGTAGGCCCTGAATTCTGTCTTCAAGACTTTTTCTGCCTTCTGACTCTGAATGCCTCAGCCTGGTCTGCCTCTGTACCCGTGACCTCTGCCTTACTCCCTGCGCGGCTCACGGCGCTTAGCTCAGCCTGCTGCCTGCCAAGACTGTATTCAACCTTCGACTTATCTGCTCCGCTCCTCGAAAATGCATTCCTACCTACTAGTTTAAGTAAACATCCCCCCCAGCTGCAGAGCAAAGGGCCCGGCCTCACTGTCTCCGTGCAAGTAATTCATAGCCTCTGTTACCATGGTAGGCCCATGCCCCCTCGCATCTCATGCAGACACTTAGACGCTTATACACGCACTCACAGTCAGTATAGAATAGCTTCTGCCCCAGAGACCTTTTCCTTCTAGATAATATGGTTCCTAAACATCAGATATCAGATATGATAGAGGCACGAGTTGATCTGACATGCCAGACTTCTGTCTCTTTCCGCTAGTGTAAATGTCAAGTCCCCTGCACCCTCCAGCTTCACGTCAATCACACGTCATGCAGCTGCGCGCGCATCCAGACCTCAGATTTCTGCTGACATTGCAAGATTCTGCTATGTACCCACCTACTTGTGACACTTACATATGACGTTTCTAGCACACACCCCTATGTTCACGCCTAGTTCACGCCTTCTAAATTACGTATTGCTACCACGTTTGTGTTCTTATCTTGTTTCTCTCAGCTGTTACGCCTACTGTATTGGTTTCTATAATATGATTTAAGTATATAAGCTATGTATTGTCAATAAAATATTGCTCTATCCCTTCCTGCACCCCAGTGGTGGCAGGAACACGATATCCGGTACCAAGAACCATTCCTTTTTAAGGAATAAAATCCCTAAGAACTCTAACACCACGGACTCTGCGTCTTTCTTCCCGATTGAGTTATTTTTGTTTAAGTACTTACCTGCATAGAAATTAGGACGGTAAATCAAATATTTACCACAATATTTTGGCGCCCGAACAGGGACCCCTCCCCCACCCCACGCGCCGGTTGGTGCGTTGCAACCTTTGCCCCCTGCCATCAGTCAAGACGGACAACTACGCGTACCCGCAGGATTTCCTGTATCTCCCTCTGGCCCACGGAGGTGACGGAGACTGCAATCAGCACCCAGACGAGGCGGTGAGGAGTGCGGAGGATCCCGACCAGAGCCTAGCCAAAAGAAGCAAGGTCCGAGGTGTCAAGAGGCCCACCAGTTCCGAAGTATTCACGTATCGAGTCGAGTCGAGTCCGGTCCAGTCCAGTCGAGTTTTCCGAGGCCTTCCGATTCCGTGCTTCCCGGTGAGTACCATTGCTGGGGACGCATCTAGACGGGTACATTATATGTATCCGGTAAAGACGGGTTTGGGTACACAAACACGGTCTGCACTGTTTTAGACAGTGTATCTGTACTGTTTAGCAGTATATCAAGCATTCAAGTTCTTGCACTGTTTTAGACAGTGTATCTGTGCTGTTTAACAGTACATCTAGTATTAAGGGTAGTCATACGTGTTCAAAATGTCTCATGTGATTAATGTCGTGGTATGAGTGACTGTTTGATGTACATTATTGTGTTTTTGTGTAACGAGCTGTGTTCAAAGTAAGTAACAAGTATCGAGTATCCAGTACTAAGTAAACAAGATGCCGTTTTTCAATAAGTTAAAACAGATAGGAACTAGGAAAGGGATGCTAGAGGAAGAAATTCCTATCCCCCCTAGGGACACTCCTGGAAATTTCATGTATCATAAGCATGGCCTAGATGCCATACTGTACCTAGATTTATGGGCCGATTATACTAAGCACCTAGAAGAAAGACACAGGTGGCCCGTTACAGGAACATGGGATCCCGAGTGCATTCTGAAAGTAGAAGAAGCGCTATGGAAAAAGAAAGCCAGACAATCCCAGAAAGATGCCATAGAATTTTGGCGTAAAGAATCGCATAAACGTGCCGAAAAAGCACTCCGAAAAGAAGATAAGCATAGAGAAGAGTCGGACGAAGTCCGAGAAAACGAATTAGTTAATGAAGGGATCCGAGTAAAAGCAGAGCAAGTAGACCGTATGCGAAACAACCTCGTAAATGGCATGTACATCGTGGCCGAGGGTTTGCCTAAAGCCACTCCGGAAATACCGAAAGATCTACCGCCACCCTTAGTCCCAACTAAAGTAAATCACAGGACTACAAAAGACATCTTCCTTGCTTCCTATCTAGACGATGTAGCTCCCGGTTACACCAATCCACCTGCCCGCGTGCCGCCTGTTGACGGTGACGGAGGTGGCAACCCACTCCAAGACAATGTCCCGCTATTACCGCAACAAAATTCACCCCTTCGACAGCCTGTTCCTCCACCTCCACCACCTCCCCCACCTAAAGTTAATATACCGAATCCGTTTTTGCCTGATACAAATAAGAGACAAATTCCGGTACACATACAGACTCCGCAGAGAAATGATGCTCAAGCCTCAGCCTCAGGAGGTGCAACAGGGGGTCTCCAGACCCCGCCAGCAACACACAGATTAAACTTTAGAGACATGCTGAAACAACGTACACCCCAATCACCAGGTTCTAACATGCTTAAGGAACCCCTTCCAGTTTGCAGATACGATCCAGTACCCGGTAAAGACGATAGAATGTTGATAGCATCACTACGCATACGACAAGCTACAGATTACCTACTGTTATTCCCAGGGATGACTGACCACCTAGATAGAATATATCATTTTGTTCAAACTGGGGAAGAGCCTGAAAGTATTAAAGACGCCATGGCACACCAGAAAGTTGACACTCAAGCATATATATTACGTTTCTTCATAAATTGCTTAATAAGAGACCGAGACAGGCCTGGAGCAGACCAGGAAGAGATGGAAGCACTAAACCGATGGGGTCAAAATATAGCCGAAGGAAAACATGATAAGCTTAATTGCATAGCAAGCATGTACAAGAAAATCAGAAAAGAAGTAGTAGAAATACACAAAAGAGAACAAGAAAAAGAAAGTGACGGGAACGACTCCTCGGAGGAGGAAGGGCCTGAAGAACCAGACACGACTAAAGAAATGATAGCGTATGTACGTAAAGGAAATTACCTTAGGAAAGGCATTCGTCCAGAAAGCAAGAGAGTTTTTCTCTCTGGCATATCAAAACCAAATTCTCCTGAATATCTGTTTCAAGATACCGATAAAATGCTTCAAGAACGAATGGGGTATCACGTACTAAATTCTATGGATGAACAAGAACTAGCCCGGTCAGCAGTACTATGGGCTGACAATCCTAATACATACAATGATGACACAGTAGCACAGACATTTCTGAACCTTTCCCCAGACGAGCAGAAATTAGCTGGTGTATACATGATTCAACACCTCCTCACGTTATACAGAAATCAACATTCGGACCCAGGTCCTTTACCTGATACATTAGAAGCACTACTTATGAATAGATGGAGAGGCCTAAGTACCAAGTTAATTCAAATAATTCTAGAACAACGACACAGATATAACGCTTTCTTAGGCCCACAATATGTTTCAGCTCCGCCCCCAGAAAGAAAAATGTTCCATATGGAGCATTTTGACAGGCAGAATCCCTTACGAGAAGTACACCCAGTTATGGGTACTGATAATACCCTGAAACGTGTGTATGTGTACACACCTCTGACCAAGTTAGAATTATTAGAGATGAAGAAACTAGTACCCTGTCATGATAAAGACCCTGCAGGTTTTCACAGAGAACTTAAAGATATGTTACTTATGGGAGATTACACATATACTGATATTATGAAATTGCTAAAAGTACTGTTGCCCACCGGCATCTACGAGAAACTCAAGGAAAGAGAATGGGAGGTGGGAGATAAAAAGATTATATGGACCGAAATAGAAGACGAGGAAAAAATTCGTACTCCAGGGCTAGGCCTTGGGGAGAAAGCTAAAGCATTACCAGGTTTGATAGTACAGGTTTTGCCAAGATTATTGACAACTAAAAAGGAAGACTGGGACGCAATCTCAGCCTGTAAACAGAAACACGATGAAGATACTAGTGACTTCTATTCAAGATTCGAGAAATGTTTCATTATCAATAGTGGCCTAAAACCAGGTAGCGAGTCATACCCACATCTTTTTGTAACTAAATTAGTCGAGAATTCCCTGACATCAGTTAAGAACCGTGTATACAAAGTTGAAAGTACATGGCAAGCTAATACGCCATCCCAGATGTTACAGATGTTACAGTACCACCAGAACAGAATTAGAGAAGAACAGGATCATGAACAGAGACGTATGAAAGACACGAAAATGAAAATGTTAGTGGCCCAGTCGGTTCCATCCGACGGCCAGAGAAAGGGTACGACCCAGACCCAGAATTCAGCAGCTCCCGTTAAAGGGACATGCAACTATTGCAAGCAGCCAGGCCACTACGTACATGAATGCCCAGTCCTGAAACACAATAGAGCAACCGGTAAAACTAAAGAAAGACCGCGTCAGCCTAGACAAGACCAGGTCCAGCCACAGACTTCACAGAACCCACAGCCTATGCATGCTTCATCACATACAGCGCAGACCGTAGCAGTGTCACAGCCACAGCCCATTGCCACGACTCAGCAAGTCTCACAGCAAATGTACCAGTATGCCCAATCTGATTACCCCGATTATCAGCGATACACATGAAACAGCCTAGAGAGGGAGGTTGGCTTGCCTCTTATTGAGATTCCTGTAGATCAAGAGGGTCCTTATGTACACAGTCAAGTATTGGGAAAAGAGAGAAAGTTTTTAATTGACACAGGGGCAAGCCGCACAACAATCAGCCATGATGAAGTCCCAGGGGCACCCCTCTCAGGCTCACAGAATGTTTCCCTTGGTTTTTCAGGACAGCCTATTGTAAATGAAGTATCGAATCCCGTCCCCCTAGCAGTAGGTCCATTATCACGTGTTACAGACCTGTTACTCACGAAATCATGTCCAGAAAAATTGTTTGGAATCAAGACACTGAAGGCTCTAGGAGCTGTGATATGTTGTTCTCCGGAAGGAGTTAGACTTTTCTTGCGTGACTTCAAGGGTCACTATGTAGTACGAGAGTTTGATGTCAGATTGAAAAATGTACCGGAACACCTGTAGACACAAGGCCCAACCGATGTAGGCTGCATGCACATTACACCATACCGTGTTACACTTAAGCCAGGTGTTGTTTTACCCCGAATCAGACAATACAAGTTACCACCCGATGCTGTAGTGGCTTTACTGGAAATCATTGAAGAGCTCATTGCCCAAGGAGTGGTTGTAGAAACCGACTCCAATATCTGTAATTCCCCTATCATTCCGATTCTTAAACGTACTGATCCCAATGCACCGCCAGTATATCGGCTGGTGATTGATTTGCGAGAACTGAATAAATGCATTGTTCCACAGTATCCTGTGGTTCCCGACATCTCATCCTTATTGACTGCTATTGATTCAGAAGCGACGTTCTTTACTGTAATTGACCTCAAGAACGCCTTCTTCAGTGTGCCTATTGATCCAGAGAGCCAATATCTCTTCGGATTCAGTTTAAATGGACGAAGTTTCAAGTTTTCGCGCGCACCTCAAGGATTCACAGAAAGCCCCAGCATCTATAGCCAAGCACTGAAAAGACAACTTGATTGTATCCAAATGCCAGTTAACACTGCCTTACTACAGTACGTCGATGATCTGCTGATCACCGCACGAAGTGAACCCGAATGTGAGCAAGCATCACTGACAGTTTTACATTTTCTGGCCGACAAGGGACACAAGGTGTCTCCTTCGAAGCTACAATTCTGTGTTCAGCAAGTTGTGTACTTGGGTCACTTGCTGTCCAAAGTGGGGAGACAGCTCACTCCTGACCGCATCCAGCTAATTGTAAATATGCCACAACCCCAGACACAAAAGGAAGTACGAGCTTTCATAGGCCTCACCTCGTACTGCAGACAATGGATTCCTCAGTATGCATTTCTAGCTAAACCACTCATTCAGTTGACAACACAGGAGGCAGCGACTTCGACTGCCCTTCCTTGGACTCAGGAACATACACAGGCTTTTGAGGAATTAAAGAAAGCTTTATGCCAAGCACCAGTTTTAGCAACACCATGTTACAGCAAACCTTTTACACTTTTTGTTACAGAACGTGATGGTACAGCGTTGTCTGTCCTCACCCAAGACCAAGCAGGTTCACATAAGCCTTGCGCTTATTTTTCAAGTACATTGGATTCAGTAGCCCAGGCACTCCCTGCGTGCTTAAAGTCAGTTGCAGCGACAGCCCTAGCAATCAGACAGAGCGACTCAATTGTATTAGGACATCCATTGACAGTACAAGTTCCACATTCTGTAGAGGTCCTTCTAAACCGAACCCAGACTCAACACTTGACTATAGCACGACTGACAGGTTATGAATTGACGCTATTCCAGCCCCACATAGAAATCAGACGCTGTAGCATCCTAAATCCCGCAACATTGTTACCCTCGATTATGACAGACCCAGCTCCGCATGATTGTATAGAGATAATTAATGCAGTAACAAAGCCCCGACGAGACTTAACAGATGTTCCATTGACAAATCCAGACCTGACACTTTATGTGGACGGTTCATGCATGAGAACAAGTACAGGAGAGTTAGTGGCCGCGTATGCAGTGACCGCTGAAACTGAAGTCAAAGAAACGCATCGTATTGACACACTGTCTGCTCAAGCAGCGGAGCTCATCGCTCTGACCCGAGCCTGTATACTAGCCAAGAACAGAAATGTTAACATATACACTGATTCCCGTTATGCTTTCGGAGTCGTACACGACTTCGGAGTGTTATGGCAAGAACGAGGTTTCTTGACCTCTCATGGTGCCAAGATTCAACACGGTCCCCTCATACAAGCACTGTTAGAAGCAATACATCTGCCTTCAGGCATATCCATCATGAAGTGTAAAGCACATACTAAAGTTACAGACTCTGTTTCCCAGGGTAATGACCTGGCAGACCAGACAGCAAAACATACAGCATTGACTCACACCCAGACAACTGACGTGACAAAGATCATAGTACCGACACATTGCATGACAGTTAAGGATCCCACACTAGATGTAATCGATATTCAGACACATGCCACTCCAGATGAAATCAAGAAATGGACTGAACAAGGAGGGGTCCAGACAGATCAGGGATGGGTGACAAAGGGAAAATCTACATGGTTTCTCCCCGACTCAATGGTTCAAGTCATAATAAATACCGCACATAGCCCAGCACATCTAGGAGAAAAAGCTATGTTAGACAGTTTACAGAACCTCTGGTACAACAAACATTTACGAGCAGCAGCGAAACAGAAAGTGCGTACTTGCATGATCTGTTGTCAGTTCAATCCAGGTAAAAGCGTTCCTGTAGAGCAAGGTGGATTTCATCCTCCCGATCACCCTTTTGAAGTCCTCCAGATGGATTATATCCAGATGGACAGATGTCGAGGATTCAAGTATGTCCTCGTAGTTGTTTGTGCTCTTTCCCGTTGGACCGAAGCATATCCAGTCCCAGATTACACTGCCCCGACCACTGCCAGGCAGCTGGTTCGAGAATTCTTCCCACGGTACGGCTTGCCTCGTATCGTGTACTCAGATAACGGACAGCCCTTCTCGTCCGAGCTCATGAAGCAAGTTTCACTCCTACTAGGATACGAGTGGAAATTCCATTGCGTCAGACATCCCGAGGCAGCTGGCCTTGTAGAAAGGCATAACCAGACACTGAAAACACGTCTAGCAAAAATATGCAAAGAGAAAGGGGTCGACTGGATAGTCGCCCTGCCAGTTGCACTGTTCTATATGAGAATGGTCCCCCATTCGAGATCAGGACTATCCCCGTATGAAGTGGTCTTTGGAAGACCACCAAATATGTGGGGGACGCCCATGCCTAAGAAAATAACCGATGTTGATTGTAACATGTTGACAGATTACCTTGCCTCCTTGATGTCTGCACTCCAATCATTTCGTTCACAGGTTGCCGCAGCCTTTCCTGACAACACTGATGTAAAGCCACATGATGTCCGTCCCGGTGACACTGTGTTAATCCGCAACTTCGACAGGAGGAGTCCGCTGGAGCCCCGCTGGCAGGAGCCGAAGCTCGTCCTTCTGACCACGAGGACGGCGATTAAAGTTGAAGGCCGCAAAGGATGGATCCATACGAGTCATATAAAGAAATGTAATGAACTATTGCCAGAAACTGACTCTTCCACCCCCTCAAAGGACTGTCCCGAATCTAGTGACTTTAAAGTTCCCAAAAGAGAAAAGACTCCGCAAGAAGAATATAGAACAAAACTTCGATCTAGCAAGTCAGACAGTTTAATTGTTTAAGTCCTCCCCTAGGTGAATCGGTTAAATTAGTTTCTGACATGTATCCCCTAGATCGAGATAGAGAGAGAGAGAGACAACTCAAGAAACGTGCATATTGTAAATCACTTCGTAGTCACTGTATAGTGACATTATTGATTTTGTTTTTTCTAAGCCTCCTGGTTATTGCTGCCAGTATATTGCTGCACTTATATTACCCTATCTTCAAGCATACACAACCTGTTTGCAATGTCTCTGCCGAACATTCTTTTAGTGAATTACCCTTACATAAGTTATCTTACCGACTTGCGCTGCGCAACAATACATTCATTAGTATGTTACATCACTCCCATCAGACTAACAATGCTACAAACTGTTGGATATGTGGCCGACTCCCTCCCTACCAGAAATACAAGGGAGTTCTGCCTCTCTTTCCGTATCCGTTCACTCACAATGGCTCATGTGGTGCATGGTTTAGATTAATTAATTCTTTAGATTCTGATATCGCTGTTTTCGAGGGGAATTGGATTTGGGGAAACCTGAACCTAGTTATGCTCAACGCCTGCTACCCTGACCAGAAGGGACAACCTATTAGGACAGGAACTGATCTAGAAAATGAAGTATATGGATTAGGTAATTATACCATTAACCTCATGATTCTTACTGTTGAATCCGAAGCCGCACCCGTTATCCCTGCTATGTCAGTATTACCAGTCACTGGTGATTTATGTGTCAGAAAAAAGGGTTCAGTACACTTAGGTCATAGTAAATGTACTACTGTGGTCGAATTCAATGATCAGGGCAGGTCCTCATTTAGAGCTACTCGTCATTCCTACTTTGTTTGTGGCCATACCGCATACATACGCTTACCTCCAGATTGGGATGGTACCTGTTACATTGCCTTCCTTCTGCCCCCTGTTTTCCTAGCTCCTCCTGATTATCACAGAAATACAAATCTAGTAAACAGTAGACTCCGAAGAGATCTCCCGATTGTCGACTATACTGAAACGGCATGGGAGCAATATACAGACTTCAATAAAGGTTTCTTTCCCTACTTAGGTGCTGTTTTTAATAGTAAACTGATACGCAAATTAACTAGAACCCTCGAAGCAGTAGTGAATGAAACTACTTCCGCTCTAGGCAACCTAACAGAGGAGCAGTCCGCCATGCGGGTTGTTGTTCTTCAAAATCGTCTTGTTATTGACGTCATCTTGGCAGATAGAGGTGGAGCTTGTAAGGTCATTGGGTCAAGTTGCTGTGTTTTCATTCCAGAAAACGCGCCAACTGTATATAAAGCTATCACACGCCTTCATAAAATTGCAAGTTTGATACATCAGAATCCAGGCCCTTGGACTTGGTCCGGTTGGTTCTGGACAACGTTGACCGCTTGGGGATGGAAGATCCTATCCTTCCTAGGCATTGCCCTTGTCATAGTATTCAGTTGCTGCCTGTGCCTACAGTGTGGGCCAGCGATTTGTGGACTGTGCGCCACATCATGCATTCCGCATTCCAGTTTCCATTCAAAACGCGAAAAGAAGAAAGAAGAGCAAATGATGTTACGTGAACAGACTGATCGGTTCATGAGGATCGATATATCATGAAGGGTCCGTAGGGAACAAGGAGGGAATGAGGAAATATAAATTTTATGGTCAAGAAATGTTCCCTAACGTGTACCCCACCGTCTCCATGTACCAGCTTAAAGTACATGTAACTTCCCTCCTGTGCCAGCTATGAAGACGCAAATACATTTGCGTCCAACGTTAACATGTCCTCTTTCAGATTCGCCATGAACGGGTTGAATATTCCGTTTCTAAATATGCCATGCCAACGTCTTTTTATGGTATACTTTACACGTTTTCCAGCCCAGGCGAAGTAGGCCCTGAATTCTGTCTTCAAGACTTTTTCTGCCTTCTGACTCTGAATGCCTCAGCCTGGTCTGCCTCTGTACCCGTGACCTCTGCCTTACTCCCTGCGCGGCTCACGGCGCTTAGCTCAGCCTGCTGCCTGCCAAGACTGTATTCAACCTTCGACTTATCTGCTCCGCTCCTCGAAAATGCATTCCTACCTACTAGTTTAAGTAAACATCCCCCCCAGCTGCAGAGCAAAGGGCCCGGCCTCACTGTCTCCGTGCAAGTAATTCATAGCCTCTGTTACCATGGTAGGCCCATGCCCCCTCGCATCTCATGCAGACACTTAGACGCTTATACACGCACTCACAGTCAGTATAGAATAGCTTCTGCCCCAGAGACCTTTTCCTTCTAGATAATATGGTTCCTAAACATCAGATATCAGATATGATAGAGGCACGAGTTGATCTGACATGCCAGACTTCTGTCTCTTTCCGCTAGTGTAAATGTCAAGTCCCCTGCACCCTCCAGCTTCACGTCAATCACACGTCATGCAGCTGCGCGCGCATCCAGACCTCAGATTTCTGCTGACATTGCAAGATTCTGCTATGTACCCACCTACTTGTGACACTTACATATGACGTTTCTAGCACACACCCCTATGTTCACGCCTAGTTCACGCCTTCTAAATTACGTATTGCTACCACGTGTGTGTTCTTATCTTGTTTCTCTCAGCTGTTACGCCTACTGTATTGGTTTCTATAATATGATTTAAGTATATAAGCTATGTATTGTCAATAAAATATTGCTCTATCCCTTCCTGCACCCCAGTGGTGGCAGGAACACGATATCCGGTACCAAGAACCATTCCTTTTTAAGGAATAAAACCCCTAAGAACTCTAACACCACGGACTCTGCGTCTTTCTTCCCGATTGAGTTATTTTTGTTTAAGTACTTACCTGCATAGAAATTAGGACGGTAAATCAAATATTTACCACACTACTCTTTTCACAGTGAGTTTTAAAACAGGACAGAAGTCCCTATACTCGAAAGTTACGATTTCATAGACAATCCTCACTATTGCATTCTACCTTACACACCTAAAATTTCCCTAAACTTGTGCAGTACGACCACAGCACTAGTGATATACGGTGATACCACTATTTGAAACAGAACAAATGCCCTGTGCAACCTCTCTTGTCACACTACTCTTGCCGGCACAACTAGGAGTTTTCACACTGCTGGAAAAAACCTCTCGACTACTATAACAATTAAACAAACTTAACAAGTTTTAAACATGTAATCCTATGTAATTACCATGTAACATGTTAGTTACCATAGTAACCGAACTCTGCTACCAAGAAATTGATCCGGCGCTCCTATAGAAAAATTGTCTGACAAACGCTACCCATCACCTCAATACTCACCATTATTTATAAAACACTCAAACAGGCCCATAACACCAATGAGACAATTATTGAGCAACTGAATCATGTGATTTGATTTATATTCTATACACATTATATTTACACTAATATATAAAACGGCAGTTTATTTTTCTTTATCATGTTTTAAAAGATTTTTCATTTAAATCAAACCACTATGGTTGATGGATCAACTAATGGAAACTAGACCATGAATAAACAAGACCAGCTTGTCATTTAAAATCTAGTTTTTATTAGCTTTATTATTCATAGGAAAGAACATTTAATGTTTCAAATATCTTTATTTCTTAAGCAAATGTGAATTAGCAGCATTTTTAATATGGAAATGAAATTAGAACCGATATTTCAAAGTTAGCTCAGAATTATGAAGAATTAGCAAAATAAAGTTTCCATTCCCTATACCTATTTCCCTGACTAAATCTCTCTTTACCTAGAAAGGAAAAATCATAAAGTCAGCTATCCTTACGTGCGCCAAAGGGCCATCAGCATAACGAACACCATTCAGGAATCGGAAAGTAAGAGTTTTTTCTCCACTCATGGTGTCATAATGTATACCTTTCTCTCTAGCTAAACTTTCTACAAATTACATTCTTTCAATGGAATTCAGACCTCTCATTGGCTAACTCATGTCTAACTCATGTCAGTCCACTGTTAGGTCATCTTGAATTTTGACCAAGTCCGGGCTTTACATAAGCCCCATTGTCCTTTTCTTCCGTGACATTCGGCTTCCTTTAATATGTTACTTTCCCTCGAGTTCAGAACATGACTTCCTAATCTTGAAAGACACTTTCTTCCTGTCCTTGAGCCTTCTCTCCATGAGCATATTCCATTCAAACAAAGGATTGTTCAAATAATAATGTTTGTGCAGCAAAAATCTCCACTATTGCGTAAATGCAAGGCTCCACTCTGGACAGGGTTTCACGTCTGCACCACCCCATTTCAGACATGGCCATATGCAAATCAGTCTGACTCTGTGCCTCATGAGAACAGTCCAGCCCAAACTGCCAAGCCATGTCTTCCCTGGACCGGAAACAAGCATCCTGTGACCGGTTTCGGATTCAAAATCCTCATCAGCCAGGCTATCTTGAATCCAGTGGCCAAGTGAGCAAGGGACTCACCTCTGAGCATACCCTGCCAACTTAGGGCGAACAAAGCAAAACAAAAGGGGAATTGTATTGTCAACGCTCCGTCCATAATCCCCTTTGGTTTTTCTTTGTTTGCCCTAAGTTGGTAGGGTATGCTCAGACGTGAGTCCCTTGCTCACTTTGCCACTGGATTCAAGCAAGCCCGGCTGAAGACGGCTGTAATGCCAGAAACCAGTCCTGGGAAGCTCGATTCCGGTCCAGGGAAGACATGGCTTGGCAGTTCTGGCTGGACTGTTCCCATGAGGCACAGGGTCAGACTGATTTGCATATGGCCATGTCTGAACTGGGGTGGCGGAGTGAGCTAAAGAACGGTGATGGGTTAAACCCAGATCAGTTGACTGGGGGTGAGTGTTTGTATTGTCAACGAGAACATTTATTTAAACACACCACCATTGTTGGCGATAGATCTGCTAGCAAAAATTAGGCTAAGGATGAACAAGACCAGCTTAATTCTTCATGTATCCAATTTTTATTTAAAGAAGATTCCCCTAGCATAATCAGTATTTATTCACTTTAAATTCATAGCATAATCAGTATTTATTCACTTTAAATTCATTTATTGCAATTAGTTATAAGGAAAGAAAAATAATTTTAACTCGCACATTTATATTTCATTTAATTTTAAGTTCAAAGAAATGAATGCAATATTTGACATTTACAAGACATAAGTATTAGCAAAAGACAAAATAGTTCCCAAAGTCTATAACTCTCTTCCCTCAAGCTATTTACCCTCATCTAAAGACTCCGTACTCATTCGAACAAAGTTTATAGTTGAAAAGTTTAAGTTCTTACACTCCAAGGAAATTTAGCATTCCGGCAGTATTTCAGGATACACAGATAGAAATTGAAAAGAGAGCTTTTTTCTAAACTCCCGACCTATTCTTTTATACCCTTTTCCCCTAGCTAAACTATCTACCGTATTTTCCGGCGTATAAGACGACTTTTTAACCCCTTAAAATTTTCTGGAAAGTCGGGGGTCGTCTTATACGCCGGGTACAAAATTTTATGGTATTTTTTCATGCGCTTTTTCATAGCGAGGACTTCACTCGAAGGTGTCAGACTGCTTCACAATACGAAATAACAAGAAACAACACACCTTATGTTAAAGAATACAGCCACCGACCCTGGCAACGTCCAAAAATACAGCCACCGACCCTGGCAACGTCCACACCCAGGCCCCGCGCCATGAATTGTGCAAGTATCGAAAGCGAGCGTGTTTTTGTCATAGCGAGGACTTCACTCGAAGGTGTCAGACCGCTTCACAATAGGAAATAACAAGAAACAACACACCTTATGTCAAAAAATACAGCCACCGACCCTGGCAACGTCCACACCCAGGCCCCGCGCCATGAAGTATCGAAAGCGAGCGTTTTTTTCATAGCATGGACTTCACTCGAAGGTGTCAAACCGCTTCACAAGCGAGCAAATGGCGCCATGAGTCTTACCTCGACTGCCGCTGCCGCTGTACACGCGCCTCCAACCGCTTGCACATCCCCAGGCAGACGAGGCAGCAGGACGAGGCAGCAGGACGTCCGAAACACGGTACATGGTAATGGGCAGCCAGCGCCGAAGATGGCAGCGCCCAGTGTGTTGACACGTTTGGCACGTTTGGCACGTTTTGGCACACTCACCTCTCCCCTTGGCATGGGCGTGGCATAGAAAGGGGACTGTACAATGTTCCCGAATGTTCCCGAAGGCAGTAGAGCACTTGCCGTGATTGGCTGGTTGTTGCTAAGAGGAAAAACAGTCTCGTGACCAGATAGCGTATTTGCCGTACCGTACGTGTGGTGTTGAAGACAGTCTCTGCACCTGTCCATTCTGTACAGCACCAGTACCGTACATCGAGTGCAAATGGCTGACAGTCAAGAACCCGGCAAGGCTCCAGCAGCACATTCCGTGCAAATGGCAGACAGCGAAGAACCCGGCAAGGCTCCAGCAGCGCATCCAGAGCAAATGGCTGGCAGTCTAGAACTCAGCAAGGCTCCAGCAGTGGCAAGGAGAAGAAAATATGAAGCCAGCTACAAACTCAAAGTTGTGGCTTTTGCCACGGAACATAATAACTGTGCTGCTGCTAGGCAATATGGAGTGACAGAGAAGATGGTTCGGGCCTGGAGAGCAAATGAGCAAGTATTGCGGAGTATGCCAAGGGGCAAGTGTGCACTAAGAAGAGGCACCCCACATTGGCCAGAACTGGAAAAGTATGTAGCAGACATGGTGGCCGAGCATCGGCAAAGCGGGTATGTCGTGACCCGAAATAAAATCCGCTTGGTTGCACTTCAGTGGGCCAAATCTAATCCCGATCTCAGCCACAGATTTAAGGCCACTGTGTCCTGGTGTACCAGATTCTTGGGAAGGCATAATCTGGTATTGCGGCAAAAGACAAAAATTGCCCAGAAATTACCAGCGGATCTTGATGCCAAAATGCATAGCTTCCATCGCTACGTCATTAGGCTGCGCAATGAACATGTGTATGCGCTAAGTAGCATCGGAAACATGGATGAAACTCCGATGAATTTTGATATGATCGCCAACAAAACTGTCCATCAAAAAGGCGAAAAGACAATTTTAATAAAAACAACAGGACATGAGAAGTCCAGTTTCACTGTGGTACTTGCATGCACAGCTGATGGTGGCAAACTGAGGCCAATGGTTATTTTTAAAAGGAAAACAATGCCGAAACTCAAGTTTCCTGCTGGTTGTTTTGTGCATGTGAATGAGAAAGGATGGATGGATGAAGAAGGGGTAAAGCTATGGCTTGATAACGTATGGAGCAGGCGACCAGGTGGACTTCTACAAAGGCGTAGTCTACTGGTGTGGGATATGTTCAGGGCTCATTTAACTCCCAGCACCAAGCAAAGGCTGGCAAGACTGAAAACGGATGCTGCTGTTATACCTGGAGGACTGACATCGTTGGTGCAGCCACTGGATGTGTGCCTAAACAAGCCATTTAAAGATCGCATCCGAGAACAGTGGAATGAGTAGAGGGTTAGCGGTGAAAAAACATTCACAAAAGGAGGAAACATGCGTGCGCCACAGTTGGATGTTTTGTGCAACTTTGTCATAAAGGCCTGGAACGACATCGATGCAGAAACAGTCATAAAGTCTTTCAAGAAGTGTGGCATATCGAACTCATTAGATGGTATGGAGGACGACTATCTGTGGGAAGGTGAAGAGGATGCCGAAGAAGAGACCACATCATCTGATACGGAATTGGTACAAGATCCATACGATGACTGCCTTACAGATGTACCACAAGATCTCATAGACTTACTTATGAGATCAGATGACGAAGAGGAGGATTTTGAAGGTTTTTAAAGGGAACGTTATAAATCCTGTAGAAATCGCTTGGATTAATGGGAAGTTATGGAACGTTTAATGCACTTGCACTGTTTCATGCACTACGTTATTTATGTTTGCCGTTATTCAGAAGTGACAGCTTTTGATATGGTTTTAAATAAAATGTTTCCGAGTAAAGCAAGATTGTTTCTACAACCAATTTCTTTGCGTTCAGTCTTTCAGTTTGTAAAATAAACGCTTATAGGTACCCACTGCCCACTGATAAAGCCTTACTGCTCACCCACAGGGAGGAGGACTAGACTAATACGGTAAGTTCAAAATACCGGTACATACTCGGAATGGCTATGCTGCGCTGGAAGTGGGGGGTCGTCTTATACGGCGAGTATAGCACTAAACCTAAAATTTTTCTGCCAAAGTCGGGGGTCGTCTTATACGCCGGGTCGTCTTATACGCCGGAAAATACGGTAAATTCAGAAACATTTGGGGTCTCCGACGATACTGATTGGTTGTTTCAAGGAGTGGATAAGCATAACCTCATCATCTTATTACTTGACTTCCGCAGAGTCAGCGAAATGAATTTGACCATCGTCTTTAGGGTTACTAGTACCATCGTGTCCTTTAAATTGTAATTTTAAGCTTTTTCCCCAGGGTTTACAATACGGATGTCCATTTCTATTGGCAGTCAGTCAGGGTTTCAGAGCACATCGTCCTTGACCTGTTCTGTTCAGCACAGTCAGCTCATACGTGTCTGCAGCTCTATTCAGCAAGAGCATGCGTACTTCACGTTATTCTCGGAGTCATGGAAATCGTCCATCTTGGACTAGGCCTCACAGGCCACAGCGGTACTATTATAGAAACAAACACAATCAAGCGTTAAATATTGAATTATAGCCCTTCTGTTTACCTCCCCCCTTACTGAGGTATCCCTGTTAGTTATTACCTAGCAAATAAAGCCACATTTATGCGTAATCTGTTCACCTGTCTTCATGTTTTTGCCACAAATAGACAAACGGTAAGCACATTTATGCCGCTCTAGGTTAAATTATAGCTTTAGCGTTACTTTCGGACGTCACATTATCACTCAGTTAGTCGATTATGGTTGCAACACAAGCAATATAGTATCCCACATGTATTTTGTGTGTGCATTCTATATTATGTTGATTAGTTTTTTCCAAACCACACAATTAGTTCATGTTACTGTTATGAGAAAGTGACTTCACAAGGGGTATACAAAATTTTGCTTTTTACCTCGCTCCATCAGTCCTTCTGAGCAAACAGGTGTACTTAAAAGAGGTGAAGAAAGTATTTTTCATTTTAATGCAGAGAAGAGGAAATTGTGATTTTTACTAGCAAACAGAAAATATACTATTGGTTTTACAATACTGTAACTTGATGTCACAGTTTAAACACGCAAAGATGAGTAAAAGAAAACAAGTATTGGCAAAGACAATTGGTCTTGCATTGCCAATGCTACAATTGGGGTTTTCAGTCCTTCTAAAATTGAGGCGCATGCATGGGCATATCTACTCGCATCCATGCTAATTATATTTCATTCGTCCGATGTTCCTAAAGCTCTACGTCGTTGCTCATCTCTTTGAAAAATCAACTTTTTAGATTCATTATAAATCACAATTCATGCCTAAAAGGAAGTCATGAGCTTTTCATTCATGACACGGTCTGGAAAATGCAAATCTTACTTTGAGTGCTTGAGATCAATTTGTATGGTAGACTATAAGATCTGAATTGCATGTAATGTCTTTGGTGCTAATAAGCAAATATCATAAACAAACAATAAATATCATAAATCTGGAAACACTCTTGTTGCATTTGGCATGGACCCAAATTTTCTTTCCTATCATCACTCCCCTTTTTAAAAATAAACCACACAGGCACCAAACCATATGAACTATTGACCAATCTCACCTCTGCATAGTTCCATTACAGTTCTGGAAAGGGAAGGAAGGGATTAGGCAACTGCAAGAATATTTAGACCCAAATCTCGTTTGCTGTGATCATCAATTGAGCTTCAGATTGAAAAGGTGCATTGAAACCAGTCCTCCAGATATCAGGGAGTATCTCCTTACCATCCTGGCAAAATAAAAAGCCCCACTAATACTTTTTGACCTATTAGTTATGGAACCTGTGGGCTCTAAAGTTTAAGGCTTACTGTGGCATGTTCTCAGGTAGCAATAAAACTGCTCAGCAGTAATAGCTGAATAAGGATGGAGGCGGGCCTCAGGTGACTTGCCAGCCTGTGTTTTTTTTCTATAACAGGAGAGGGACTTCGTGGCCCTATCCCATGGGCCGATTTTGGCTTCAGGGACCCAGGCTATTTTGAATGGGTAGAGGGGCCGCTTGGCCCTGCTCCCCAGGATAATTTTGGCCTTGGCAACCCCATCCCCCATACTCCTTCCCCAGTGCCTGGCCTTTTCTTTTTACATTTAAGAGAGGGGGCCAAGCGCTCCGCTCCTGAGATTATTTCGGCCCTGGGGCCTGACCACTTCTTCATTTATTTTTTTTAAAACAGAGGAGGGGCCGCATGGTCCCCATCCCTGAGCCGATTTCGGCCCGGGGACCCAATTCCCCAGGACCTGGCCATTTACAGATGGGGCAGAGGACAGCGCGGCCCTATCCTGGGATGAATTGGGCCCTGGGAACCGCTATACCTGGGGCCTGGCCATTTAAGGTGGGTGCCGCCAGGGCACCAACTCACCATTGGTACCATGGGGGAGCCTCATGGACCCTGCCGTTTCTGCCGGCTCCCTGCCTTCTGCGGGAGCTGGCTTTGCTTTGACACTGAGGGAGCTGCTAACATGCAGCTCCCTCTCTGTCAAAGCAATTGTGCTCGCCTTCAGCATGCAATAGCATTTTCAATGCTTTTGTTTGCTGAAAGTGAGCACAGTTTGCTTTGGCTTGGCCACCAAGCCAAAGCAAACTGCTATGTCTGGGAGGTGGCCACCCTGAGACATAGCAGTAGCTGGACCTGTAGGGTGGTGGTCCCCAGGGCCACGTATGGCTCCAGGAGGGGAGCAGCGCAGCCCCCCCTCCTTCCTTAATTTGGAGCCTGCCCCAGGAAAGTGGCACTCCCTGGGGCCTAGAACATTATTATAAAACACTGTCCCCGGGATTTGCCCCACCCGGGGGCTTCTTGTAAAAGAAAAGACGGAGCCCCGCATTTTGAAAATATTTTTGTTGTAGATCTGTGAATTTGTGGCAATTTTTTTTAAACTGCTTTTATTACCCATTCGTGTCCCTGTGGGGGTTCAGGGTATGCCTACCCTGTCCCCATTTCTTAATTTTTTATTTTTTTTCTGGGACTTGTCTACAAGCCAAGTCCCTAGATGACTGCCAACACTTCCAGGTTGAAAAATTGGCAGAGCGAACACAAACAGATGATGGACGGAGCACTGAAACTTTTCAGACTCTCACCCCCAGTCACAGATCTGGGTTGAATCTATCATCATTCTTTGGGAACAGTCCAGATCTGCTTGTTTCCGGTCCTTGGAAGACCTGGCTTGGCAGTTCGGGCTGGACTCTTACCATGAGGAACAGGGTCAAGACTGTTTTGCATATGGCTGGTTCAGAACTGGGGTCAGAAGTGAGCTAAAGAACGATGATGGATTCAACACAGATTTGTGACAGGGGGTGAGTGTCTGAAAAGTTTCAGCGTTCCATCCATCATCTCCTTGTGTTTGCTTTGTTAGCCCTAAGTTGGCACGTTATGCCCAGACGTTGGTCCCTTGCTCACTTTGCCACTGGGTTCAAGCTAGCCTGGCAGATGAGGGGTGTTACCCTGAAACTGGTCCCAGGATGCACATTTCTGGTCAAGGGAAGACCTGACTTGGCAGTTCGGGCTTGACTGTTCCCATGAGGAACATGGTCAAGACTGATTCGCATATAGCTGGGTCTAAACTGGGGTTGTGAAGTGAGCTAAAGAACGATGATGGATTCAACCCAGATCTGTGACTGGGGGTGAGTGTTCGAAACGTTACAGTGCTCCGTCCACCAACACCTTGTATTTGCTGAAGTGTTGGCAGCCAATCAAATTTCAGCAGAATCCACGAGTCTACTGTAAGGACTTGCATCTTCGGATATCTATATTTTTTAAACTTAAATATCTCTGAAACTACTGAATGGATTTACACCAAATCACAAAAAGCACACTTTCTAGACCAACATCTAGTTTTCTGCCAAAAGTGGTGTAATTCCGTTCAGCGATTAGGATTGTAGTCATGTTAAAAAAAATTAAAAATCCCCTTAGAAATAGCACGGGGAAAACTTATTTTGGGCTCCCCCTTTTTTCTCGGCCCCCACTTGACGAATCACCCGGAAACTTTCAACACAGCAGCTGAACCAAAATGGGGACTTTTTTGGTATATTTTGTGAAGATTCGTCAAGCAACGCTAAAGTTATTGGCAAAACCAAAAACATTTTTCCCATGTAAACTTTGGTCCTAACTATAACTACATACTGGCGACCGACAGTAGGCTATATATCCATATAACAATATTAAATGCAAGACCAGAAATGGATTTAATAATGAAATTCAAATCGGTAATGCACAAAAGGCTAACAAAACAAGAAGATGTCATCAGAAAAAGAAAGCGGTACAAAAGAGGTGGTGATGGACGGAGCATCTGAACCAATCAAACACTCACACCCAGTCAAGAGATCTGGGTTTAATCCATCACCATTCTTTAGCCCACTCTGCCACCCTAGTTCAGACATGGCCTTATCCAAATCAGTCTAACCCTTGCCTCATGGGAACAGTCCTGCCCAAACTGCCAAGCCAGGCCGTCCCTGATTTGCTCAAACGCATCCGTTCATCATCCCCTTTTGTACATAAAAAAAAGAAAGGCAATGAAGTTTTCTCGAGATAAAGTTGACTATGAGACCAGCCAGATTTTTACTTTTGCCAAACGATTTCAGCAAATTAGGCAACAAAGACAACAGCAAGATATAAAGACAACTGGCAATAGAGAAGTAAATGAATCGGAAACTGAACTAAAAACTACCTTCTCGGATGAGCTGGATTTTTTTACGGTTGGACCGAAGAGCTATCCTAAGTCCCCGAAATCCCAGAACTCCAAATCGTACCGGAGGGGACAGCGCCAATGGAGACAATGAAAAAGAATCAGGAAAAAAAAATCAACAAAAACAACCACAAAAAAACCCAACATGGAGACGTAAAGAACACTCAATGGCTCTGGGCAACAAAAATTAATTATAAACCTCACAGATTTGACTTTAACTAAAGCTGATGAAGAAATACAAATACTCGGTCTTTCTTTCTGCCCCAAACATAACATGAATTATCCTCAAGCTCGTATTGACACATTTAAATATGTAAGGAAACTTAAACTGCAAAAAACATATATGGGCATCAGCAAGGAAAGATGCAGCATAAGATCAGTGGAGCAACTACCCACATCTGTGACTGGAACTTCAATTGCTGATCTATGTGTTCTTCAAGTAATGAGAGAATTGGAAATGAAAAACGAAACCCAGAATGCCTCAATTTCCATACAGAATGTCATATTAGAACAAAATTTACAGTCGTGTGACACCGTAAATACGCCATTTTGACCACGGTCCAGAATGACACCCACCACAATCAAGGACAATATTGACATTTTTCATGAGCTCGTAGTAGATGGATTGAAATCCATGACTAAAGCTACTAATGTGCAAGACACGAAGCGTACAACCAAAGAATGGAAGTACCAGGAGCTAGGTAACAAACTTAGGAACAACATACAAATAGTGGTACACATGCATGCAAAGGTGGTAACGTGGGGTTATGGCCGATGGAAATGTACCTGCTGGAAGACCGTAGTCAGCTCAATGAAAGAGAATGTTACAGAAAGTGCAAGCTTGAAACTATGATGATAGTACAGAACGATTTCAAAGTGGATCTAGAAGAATGGCTTGAGCTAAAGTTCAGTAGCGGCCCATATAGGGCGTGCCACTGGGCGGTGACAGGGGGCGGGGGAGGGACAGGGTGGGAAATAGTAAACACCGGAATATGGATGAATGCCGGCAAGTACACATTTAAATAAATAAAACTAATTTCGTTGCACGCCCTGCATGGCCAAATGCGATGAAGGGTGCCCAACAAAATGTGTTTTATATATATATATATATGGTAATAAAAGTGTTCTTCCTGGTCCCCTGTTGTGTCCCTTCGGTTTCTTTGGAGTGGTGAGGAGCCTTTTCGTGGATATTGTGCACGCCAGCCCTGGGCATGCTGGAGGGACCCGTCTCATTTGTGGCCAGAGCAACAATGCTACAGGATGTGCTTCTGTGCAGTTTTCGAGGTTTCCCACCGAGGTATTGGTCTGCTGTGGCCCCCGCATCCAGGAACTGCGGAGTTTCGCTGCGAGCTGCAGTCCGTGACTTCATGGAGGGACAAGCTCATTGTAGTCTAGTCCCTGATCCTGCAACATCTTGGAGTCATGAGGTGAGACGTCCATGAGGAGCTTTGAACTGCAGGGACACTGGGCTACTTAATAACTGCATCACACACGTTTTTTCACCGATCACCAGCCCTCACCACGAGTTTTTACAAGGCAACAGAAACGCTTACCTGATGGACGGGATGGTGCCTTCTGGGAGTCGTGGTCTGCCGATGGAGACTGCGAGCGGGTGTTCCAGTAACCAACTGCCTTCTCTGGGCTTCTTCCAATGGAAGCAGAATGGATCACATGAAAAGCGGCGGTGACAGTTTGCAGTTTAAAGGCATTTGAAAAAGACATTCAGTCGAAACGCATCATGCCTCCTGTTTGGTATTATAGGTGTTCATCCTGGTCCCCTGTTGTGTCCCTTTGGTTTCTTTGGAGAGGTGAGGAGCCTTTTTGTGTGGATATATATATATATATATATATCTGCAAATACCTCGCAGCAGCGCTCCCTCAGTGAAACACGAGGCAAGGACCAGCTTTTTTCAGCATCTTGTTTATTCAACCATTAACCAGATAGTCATGACGCGTTTCGGCCGTCACAGCGGCCTTGGTCACATGGCGCTACAGATTGCTTTTGCCCTTTTTAAAGTGATATCGTGCAGTCACATGTTCCAATGATGGACATAAACAAAATACTACATGTATAAATACATTTGCTAATGCTTTCTCATAGGTGCCAATACAGAGGAGAATTGATAACTGTATAAATACATAAATTAGTCCTGTAGTATTATTGTATGAAAAAATATGTATATACATTTGCAATTTCAAATCTCATGTGGCAGAGTATTTTTAGCTTTGCAATTATATATATATATATATATATATATATATATATATATATATATATATATATATATATATATATATATATATATATATATATATATATATATACAAAAAAGAAGCAGATAACTCTGGGTAGTTCTCAAGTCTAGATCAGCTCACCTCAAATGTCTGCTTTTCTATCAAAGTCTTTAAGCATAGAATTAGCACAGTGCCATCCACGCCGAGATAGAAATGGACCGAGTCTTTCCTACAGCAAAAATTCAGCTATACTGCTATAACCAACTAAAGGCACGGTGGACGAGATAGTCAGAGAAAGAGAAGCGCCAACTTTAGAATTATTTACAAACCTGACAGTGGTTTCAGAAACCGGACGCAATATAGAAGAATCTGTCAGCTCACCGGAGGGTGAAGCAAGGACACTTCTAGAAAAACTGGAAAATTTGATGAAGTCCAAAATCACAAAATGGTGGGAACAGAAATCCTTAGAAAAATACGTAGACGTGGGGAGAATACCACGAGGGCTACGGATTATGATAGCTCCAAGCTTTGACAACCAAATCCTGAAATGCCCAAGAAATGGGCCTGCAGCAATTTGGAAAAGTCTATGCATATGGTGCAAATATTGATCAAGTATGCCAGAATAGACCCGGAATCTATCCTCAAGGAAATACAACAAATAAATGAAGAGCTGGCGAAATCTGGATATAAAGATCTAATAATTAAAATTAAAAATTAAATTCAAATGCGCCTTAAAAAATTAAAGGAAATACTTAAAACAAGAAAGGCATATAAGTATTCATGGGATGAACAAGACTTTGAAACAGGTCAAATGTTTACATTTGCCAAAAAATATGATTTTGTGAAGAAGAAACAGCAAACGCGAACAAGTCCCAGTGGGGAACAAGGGATAACAAACAAAGACCCAGAGTCAGAATCCATGTCCGAGTCAAGTTCAATCCAAAGTGAGATTGATTCTGATGATAGTAGTGGAATGAGACATCAAGGGGGAGAAGATTTGGGCACCCTTACCCCGGCGGAAGAACTGGATTTTGTACAGCGGGTGCGGCGCCAGACGCTCATACCACAGAAGCCCAAACAGTATCCAGAACACAATGCAACAAAAGAAGGAAAGCCAGAAGGCAAAGCCAGCAATTTAAGAATTTGGAACCAGAAGTAACACCAAATACCAACACAGTAGTGAACTTAGAACAGAGAGGCCATGGCATTCAAAATGGCTGCTACTTACGCGCACATATGAGCTTGAAAAGGGACAAGATGGCGCCGATAATGTTGATGTCGCAAACTAGATTTTAACAGTCCTCCCTTTTCGACATGTCTAGCCAGTTTGTCAATCTATGTCTATCCCCATTATATTTCGGATTTCTACTTCATACAAAGCTTTCATGCGTTCAGCTTCTAAGTCCAGAGTCTTAGGGCAGATACAGTTAGCAAAAAGTGAGCACAGGGGTGGCAAGCTTTGAACACCCAGGCAGAATCCGCATATTACGACAATCGGTATTAATATGATCATAAACAACCTCCACCCCCAGTCCTTTACAGTACTCCAGAACCAACTCCCAAGCGACCATTCTTCTTGTTCCTGATGAACTTCTGAGGAAATTCTGTGGAGGTTTTCATGGCTTTGTAAACTGAGGGTGAATTGTCCGGTATATAGGTGCAACAGCTGGACCTAATGATACAGCATGCTCCTCCACGATCCGCTAGAACCACATCTAGAACAAGGCGGTTCTGAAGAGTCACCAGGCGGACTGCCTGAAGCTCGGCTGTATTGTTTGTGAGGATGCCAGCTGTAATGTTCATTGTCGTTTCAACTGCCTGGGTCAAATGTCGGATGGCACGGCTGTTCGCCATCGGGCCCCAGAGTGGATCTAGTCCCTTCATTGTGTCCAGGAACTGTGCTCCGGTGGAGTCGGCTTGCTCAATGTCTTTTGCTCGCTTTTGTCGGTGATGGTTTGCTGGATCCACATAGGTCGGAGGAAGGATGAAGGCAATGTAACAGGTACCCCGCCAGCCTTTGGGGAGCCAGGTGTAGGCGTTCGTACCACAAACAAAGTACATGTTCGGAGAAGTGACAAAGGAGGGTGGATCAGTTGAGTCCAAAGTTCTGGTGATGCGACAAGCGCTGTAGCCTACCAGCTGTGTCCCAAGGCCTTCGATGCATACAAGGCCTGAGACATTGACGACAGATAGGGCCACAGTCAGGGTGGCAGCTGTTCGCTTCCGGAGGTAGGAAAAAGTGGGTCTGGCTGGGTTATTGAACACCTGCATTTCAATCCGTTCTTTGGCAGGGATGTCCATATGAATAGAGGCGTTAGATGTCAGAGGGCAAAAGGGAGCAGCAGTTCTTCCTGTTTTGTTCTGACAGACCCCATGATAAAAGTGTGTCACAGTTCTGCTGGAAGTGGCATTGTCCCTGTAACTCTCTTGCAGGAGGATCAGCCAAGCAAGGCAGGAACCATGAACGGAGAAAGGTGAAGGGATGAAGGGGATGGAATGTCCAGTGGCATGTGGTAACAACCCACAGATCCAGCCGTTTGTGGCATTGGCGGCAAGGTTGTGTTTTTGCAGCAACTGCACAAAGGAGTTGTTTAAGAACTCCTTACGTCTTTCTCAGAGTTGTGGTGAAAGAGAGACAAGGTAGTGCTCTTTGGTGGTGGCAGGTTGCGCAGTAGTTAGAAATGTCTTATGAGCCGGTGCGCTCTCTTCCACAATCCAGAGGGTGGTCATAAGGAGGAGGCAAAAGAGAAGGGCGATAAAGAGGGCAATAGTCTTTGAGCTGTGAATTTTGTCAGTCTTTGGTTTCTGTAGTGGGTCTTCGGATGTCCGGTTGCTTCCATCATCTTCGCGTCGGGTGCTTCCATCATCTTCGTATCGGGCGCTTCCATCATCTTCAAGGGGCTCGGTAGCGGGCAGAACCACAAACTTCATTTGGCTTCTCTCCTGGCAGCCTTAGTAGTGTTAGGCCACCGCTCTGAGAATTGTAACTTAGTCAGTGGTCTGCTTAGCCGAAGCTCCCTCCTTTCGTCGTAGGTTATACCCTTCTCTGGATGGCACAGTGGGATCGGGGAATTCTGCCAGTTCAAGTGTCTCTGTATCAGGGTACCAGCTCAGGGATGGTTGATCTTTGTTCAGGAGCTCTTCTTGGGTGGCCACGTCTTCGGTCGTCATCAGGGTGGAGGAGATCTCCTTGCAGTGGTCTGCATGCAGCCAATTTTTCTTCCCTTCCACTTGAAGAGCTGTTCGGGTGGTGATCAAGACTTGCCAGGGGCCCGTCCACCGTGGTTCCAGACTCTTTGCACGCTGGAAGTTCCGGATCAGCACGTAATTCCCGGGTTGGATGTCGTGTCCGGGACCCCTGGAAGCATCAGGGATGGCCTGCAGCACCTGTTAATTAATTAATTAAGTGTCTTAGTCAGATTGTACAAATAGTCAGACATTGGGACGTCGTGAATGGATGTCGGTTTTGGTGCGGACCAAATGCTCATAGGTCGGCCGAAAACAACCTCGTAAGGGGTCAAATGGTGTTTGGTGGGGGTGGAGCGCATTGATAGCAATGCCAGTGGGAGAGCGTCTGGCCATTTCAGTCCTGTGGTAGCCACTATCTTAGCTAGTTTGAGCTTCAGCGTGGCGTTATGTCGCTCAACTAGTCCAGCAGATTGGGGGTGGAAGACTGCGTGGAATTTCTGTTTTACACCCAACCCCTTCAAGATGAGTTGGATAACCTCGGCTACGAAGTGGGGGCCATTGTCGCTCCACAAAATTCGACAAAGGCCGCAGCGAGGAAAGAATTATTTCAGTAATACCTTTGCAGTGGCAATGGCAGTGTTGTCGCGAGTTGGATAGGCTTCCACCCACTTGCTAAATGCGCACACAACAACAAGTACATACTTCAGACCTTGGCATCTTTCTAGCTGGATGTAGTCCATCTGTAGGACTTCAAATGGATCATTGGGGACCCCAAACCCTCCCTGGGGTACTACAGTTCCTTTACCAGGGTTGTGTTGCAGGCATATCAGACATTGTGGGACCAGACGTTTAGCTGAGTCTGTAATCTTGTCATTGTGCCAAACTTTGGAGACAAGTTCGGCCATAGGGGCAGATCCCATGTGTGCAGGGGAGTGTGCCATGGTCAGTATGGGGATCAGGTATGAATTGGGTAGCAACCATTTGTTCGTGTCTTTTGTCCGCCAGCAGCCTTCATCGTCTTTCACTCCCACCCGTGCCCATTCAGTCAATTCGTGTGGTGAGCTGGCCATCTGGATGTCCCTAATAGTTTCCCGAGCGTCCGTCCATTTTCTGCTTGTGATATGGTCACATACATGCGTGTCGTTGTCCTATTCTCGGCCGTGGTCCGGGCAGTGATGTCGGCCAGTGCATTCCCCTGCCCAATGATGTCCGTCACCTTTTTGTGTGCCTGGCATTTGATTACAGCAAGTTGTTTGGTAAGGAGCACCGCTTCAGTCAGGCAGAGACTAGGTCTCCGTGTAGGATGGGTGTGCCGTGTGAGGTAAGGAATCCCCTCTCCTTCCACAAGAGCCCGAAATGATGAACCACCCCGAAGGCATACTGGCTGTCGGTGTAAATATTTGCTGTTGTTCCTGCTGCTAGGATACACGCTCGTGTGAGGGCAATCAGTTCTGCTGCTTGTGCAGATCGTTGTGTGATGCGGGCTGTCTCTACTACAGTTCGAGCTGTGGTAACTGCATAAGCAGCTGAGATTGTGCCGTCGGGGAGTTTGATGCACGAGCCATCCACCCACAGCTCTCTGTCAGGGTCTGGGAAGGCAGTCTCTCGGAGGTCGACCCTACTCCTAGTCTGTTCGTCCGTGAGGGTCACACAGTCATGTATAGGGTACACATTGGGGTCGTTCTCAGGTAGGGGCAACAGAGTGGCTGGATTCAACTGGGGGCATCTTTTCAGTGTGATGTGGGGTGCAAGCAGAGTCAGTTTGTACCCAGTCAGTCGTGCACTAGTCAGATGTTGCGTCTTAGTCTGGTTCAGGAGAGTGTCGACCGCATGGGGTACTAACACCGTGAGGGGATTCGAGAGCACGATCCCCTCACTTTGTCGGATAGAGACAGCAGCAGCAGCTACGGCTCGAAGGCAGGCAGGCAGTGCTCTGGCTACGGGGTCAAGAGTGGCAGAGAAGTAAGCACATGAGCGTTGCTTTGGGCCAATGGACTGGGTCAAGACAGACAAAGCGCACCCCTCCCTTTCGTGAGTGTAGAGGGAGAAGGGCTTTGTGTAATCGGGGGTTCCTAGGACGGGGGCTGAACAGAGGGCATCTCGTAGTTCTTTGAAGGAGGATTGGCATTCAGGGGTCCAGGGGAGCGGGAAGGGGACATCTTTAGCCAGCAGGGAAAGTAGTGGTTTCACAATGAGGCTGAAATTTTGCAACCACTGTCGACAGAAGGAGGTGAGGCCTACCAGGGAGGGAACTTGTTTCTGGGTCTTAGGGACAGGGGTTTCTAGAATGGCCTGAATTTGATCGGGTGTAAGCTTTCTCCCATCTTTGGACAGGAGGTGGCCTAGATAAGTGACTTGGGGTTGGCAGAATTGCAACTTCTTCTTGGAGACCTTGTGGCCATTTTCCACGAGGAAGTGCAGGAGTTGGATGGTGGCTGTGACTGCAAGTGGAGTGGTGTCGGCTGCCAAAAGGATATCATCGACGTACTGTATCAACACCACTCCAGCAGGTAACTGGACTGCGTCCAGTTGTCTCTTGAGGGCCTGGCTATAGATGCTGGGACTTTCAATGTAGCCTTGGGGTGCTCTACAGAATCTATATGAGCGGGCTTTTAAGGTGAAGCCGAAGAGGTATCGGCTGTCTGGGTGGATGGGGATAGAGAAGAATGCGTTCTTGAGGTCGATTACAGTGAAGGTGGTGGCGGTGGAAGGAATCAGAGTCAGAATGGTGGTGATGTCTGAAACTACGGGGTACTGAGGTACAACTACTTTGTTGACCTCTCGTAGGTCGATGATGAAGCGGTACGCTTTCTCATCTCCCTCACCCTGCTTCTTTACAATGGGTAGGATAGGGCTGTTGCAAACATTGCTAACTACTTCCTCTACCACTCCTGCATCTATCAGGGACTAGATAATCTTTACCAATGCCTTCTTGCCCTCGGGCGATATCCGATATTGTGGAAGTTTTGGGAGTATTGCGTCCTGTCGAACAGTTATGTGCACTGGGTCGATCATCATGCGCCCTACGTCCGAGTCAGTTTTGGCCCACAGATATAGAGGTAGAGTGTCAAGCAGGAACAGCTCGGCATCAGTGATGGAAAACATGCGTCGGGTGGGACAAAGTCTGAGCAGGGTCGGGTTGTCGTACAAAAAGACTCGAACTCCGTTTTGCGAACACCTAATAGTAGCTCGGAAATGCTTCAATAAGTCAAGTCCCATAATGGCATCGGGGTGTTGGATGAGAGCAAAAACGTTGTGTCAGTGGTGTTATTTTCCAAGTCAAAGGAGATCGGTGTGGACAAGGGATTAGTGGAGGGCGTTCCATCAAAACCTATTGATGTTACGTGTGAGCCAGACTAGGGTGCCCTTGGAATCAGTCGTTTAGATAACGTACTACGTGTTGCGCCAGTGTCTATCAAAAATGGAGACTTCGTACCCAGGACCTTAGCGGTGACATAAGGACCTTGCTGGTCAACATAGAGCTCAACTGGATCCCTCCCTTGCCCTTGGCAGTCCTATGCGAAGTCGTGGGTGTCGTCGCAGTCAGACTGTTGGTACTGGTTCTGTCGGGGACGGTCAAATGTGTTCGGTCTGCCTGGCCTGTCGTTGTTGGTTTAGTTCGTGTACACTCGTCCCTGTCCTCTATTTCTTGGCCCACCCGCTGCATCTCTTGTGTCCCTATTTTTGTTCATTTCTAACAGGACCGGACACTGGGACTTCCAATGACCGAATCCTTTGCAAAATGCACACTGATTCTCGTCGATGTCTTTACGTCCAGCGTGGGGTGCGGGTGTATGGTCTTTAGGGGGTGGATTTTTAGGAGCATTTGACTGGTAATTTCCTTTGTACTGCTCCCTTCCTATAGTCACTCCCTGCAACTGTGCGATCATCACCCTTTCCTTCAGATCCTTTTTCTTTTTCTCAGTTGCCCTATCATTCTTGTTCTTCTGATGCTCATAATACTGGGCCATCTGAAGGATAGCCGCAGGTTTGGAGGCCGCCCAACTACTCTCGCTAGTCTGTAGTTTCTGTTAGACCTCCTGTGACAGACCTTTAACATAATTCTGGAAAAACAGATGATGTCCGGTTGCAGTGGTCATGTCCTGGCCACTGTAATCGGAAAACACCGTCTCAAACCTGGAGAAGTATTCTGATACGTCTTCCTGGGGTTTCTGACGGCAGGCCGTTACTATCGACCAGTCCACCTTCTTTTCTGGGTTCAGGGTCTTCAATTTCTGGACAATCTTGTCTGGGAGTTCTAAAATGGATTTTAAAGGTTTCTGTCAGGGCTCTCATTGTCTGTCTATGCCATCGAGTTGTGACCAGGTTTGTCCGAACAGCTCAAGGTGGTCGACTTTCCGGATTTGCTTCCACACATCAGCTGGCAGACATAACCCGAAAAACAAATCAATGTCAGCTAGGGTCATAATCGTTGAACTTAAGGCAATACCTAATTCAGTGTAAAAGGCAGTGGGGTTCTTCCGTAAATCGGGCAGGGATTTTCGGAACGTCAGGATATCTTGTCGATCCCATGGTTGGTAGACCGAGTTATAAACTACCCTCCCTCTCGCATCTTAATGGTTAATGTCATCATGCATTCCCTGACCTCGTGGGGGAACCCAGTAGGGAGAGGCCTCCTTTATAGGCATCATTGTTCAGTTTTTTCTGTTCGGGGTTCGGTCGCTACAGGAGTCGTAGTTTTAGCTTCTAACCTCTGTTCAGTGAGGTGGCGGAAAACTTCAAGCGTACGAGTGAAGAGGTCCGTCACGTCACACTCGCCTTCATCCCCAATGTCAACTTTCCTATACAGAGTCATTAGGCTCTCAGGACCTTTGTCTTGGTATCGGTCCTCATAGACGTTGAGGGTGTGATAACAAAATCGCACAACAAAGTGTCATCTGTGGCTATCGGCATATGAATTGTACATATCCGTTACGTATTCCTCGCTCTCCTTCTGTTCCACCAGTGTCCTTACTATCTTATCGATCCCTGCTCGTTCATCCTTGCTCAAGCGGTTCATTCTAGTGGAATCTTTCTTTCAGGTCTCAGGGTTGTCTAATGTTGCCGCTTGCGCTGCGTTGAGTACGAGGGGTTCGGCCGGCGCGGAGGCCGTGAGGACCGAGGCCCTGGCACTATTCTCACCTGTGCTTGGGGGCTGCGGGTGTTGTACTAAGGGTTGGGAAGGGGCGTATGGAGGGGGCATGTAGATGATTGGAGGACCCAGTAATAAATCATCATTCGCTCGTTGTTTCGAGGGTAATTCAGGATAGAGCGTAGAGGGTGTTCTAACGGGACACTGGCCCGATGTTTCGGACTCTTGCTTCTGTTTGGCTTCCTCTCTCTCCTTTATCTCTTCCTCTAACTTTTTGGCAGCTAGGTGAGCTGCTTTTCGTAACTCTTTCTCTAATCTGACTTCGTTTCTCTTTTTCCGTTGCTCTGCTTCTTTGCGCCACATGCCGAGACTATCAAGCATAGTGGGCGTTGTCTTATTGTTTCAAAGGGCTGTTTCCAGCCCGTTTATTTTATCGTCATTGAAGGATCCTATCAGTGGCCACTGACTTTCCTGATCCTTTCCTGTATATTTGTGCCATAGCTTGCTATAGGCTACAGCGCCTAATCCATACTTGGTGAACATGTCCTTATAAGGGGTGCCTTCCAGTGGAGCTGGATGGTTCATCTCTAATAAGCGGTCCGGGCTTAACCAACTACCAATCAGTGGGGAGAAGATAGGCATGACAGATTACAAAGGGGGACAAAGGTCCGCACTACCTATCCTTCACTAATTGCAAAGACTAGACAGAATATTTCTATTTTACGTTATTTGCAAACAGAGAATATCTCAAAAGAACCAACTTCGAACAATCAATGTTTGGACAATCAATCAATCCGTGGGGAGAAAACTAGGCACGACAGATTACAACGGGGGACAAAAGTCCGCGTTACCTACCCTTCACTATCTGCAAAGGAAGAGAGAATATTCCTATTCTTCCCCGTTTGCAGGCAGAGAATATCTCAAAAAACAATCGAAGAGCAATACTAGTATTTTCCAAACAATCAAACAATCGTTTCGCAATTTGTCGTGTTACACGACCTTACCCGGACCGCATGGACAGTTTCTCGTCTTCCGCTTCCAGCACCCGATCGTCCTCTATTCTCCGTAATTGCCGCGGCACTCCTGATGGTTCCCAGCCAGGACTGTAGATCATTCAAGAGAGGTCTGCTCGCAACCGGTGAAGTTCGGATGATCGGCTGCCAGACGAGGGTCTATTGGGCAGGTGCACACCCGATCGTTGCAGTTGTTCACTCTGTCGTCAGGACCCCTCCCACTGGATCCACATGTCGCTGATGGGCCCCACGTTTGGGACGCCATTTGTGAAAGGTAAGGCCGATTTCAACCGATAACCTTTAAGTATTTCCCGGCATTAGCTGCCTCTCATACCACTCGAAATTATCAAACAAAGAGGCAGGCACTAGAGACTGGAAGGCAGGAAACAGAAGTTTATTCCGACGGAGCAGAACACATCAAATCAGACAACAGGGTATATTCTCGAGGTGCTCTAACCGCATCTCTTAGGCGTGGCCTCTTATACACAGGTTTATGGCTTTATTACATGAAACACATCTTTGTCAACACTTTGATGTACGGAAAGACATCCTCGGAATGCCCGCTTCAAGCCCGTTCCCACACACATTTACAGTAGAAATCCCCACCCTGATCTCAGTAGGTTATGACTGTCGCGCAGCTGGACATTCCGCTGGTTCCCGGAATGTGTGTGGCTGATCGGATCTCATGGGGTGGGGGCTTTGATCAGTCGCAGATCATTTGAAGAGGGCAGCTTCCTACTGTAGGGGGCAATAAACTGCATCTGCAGGGCCAGTTGGTGGCCTGGGATCGAGCCGTACAATCGGGCACAGAGGAAGGGGGTTCATCAAAGGATGTGTGATTATGGAAGAGATGGAGGGAGGTGTTAGCCGGGTATGGGATGTGGCTCCGAGGCAGGGTCGTGCTGAAGGGGAGGTTTATGGCCCAAGCATGTGAGAGCGGGGGCTGTCAGTGCACGGGGGGATGCTTGCGTGTTCAGAGGGAGAGAGAGAGAGACGCGCTGGCTATCGGCAGTGGGCAGAGAGGCCATGGCATTCAAAATGGCTGCTACTTACGCGCACATATGAGCCTGAAAAGGGACAAGATGGCGCCGATAATGTTGATGTCGCAAACTAGATTTTAACAGCTCTGTTAGTATCTGACATCCCTATGCTACGAACTCTGGGAGCTTTATCCGAAAAGAACAAGGAGGATACATTTTTTTCAACTCAAGACCTTATAAAAGAAATGGGTATTGTCACTTCAAGGACTGAAAAAAAAACCTTCAAACCTAAATCCACCTTTGTTCCGATTATGTCAAGTGATGGCATCGACATATATCAAGATGTGCTAATTGATTAAATAAAAGAAATTATGTTTATCAATAAAAGGTCGAAAAAGAGGAACTCATTTTTAAATACAAAAGTTACCAAGACCTGATTATTAAGCTTCAAGACCATAGTGAAGTTATGATAAATAAATCGGATAAAGGGGGTAACATAGTTTTATGGCCTAGGATCGATTATTTAATTGAAGCTGCTAAACATTTAAATGATTACAAATGTTATAGAAAATCTAATTTTCAGCAACTTTCATCACTAAATGCCCTATGCTTAAAACATTTGCTCAAATGGAAAAGAGAAAACCTGCTCACTAATGATGAATGTCTATATTTGCGGACAGAATTTCCGGTTATTCCCATTATGTATTTCATACCAAAAATACATAAAAACATTACCCCAGTCCCGGGAAGACGCATTATCAGTGCGAGAGGGGGCATACTAGAAAAACATTTCTGAATATGTGGACTTTACCTTCAAGATCTAGTAACTGCGCTTCCTTCGTACATAAGGGACACATCTGGCAGCCAGCAATTGGAATAAACTCCCCATCAGCCTTAGGCTAGAAGGATCTGAAATTAAGTTCAGAAAACTTCTCAAGACCCATCTGTATAAAAACTAGCTATCTGGTTGATCGCAGGGTGGCAGTCTGCCTCTCTCCTTTTGGGTTTTCTTTTTTCTCCGCAGCGCGGGGACACGCCGTGAAGGCGTCACCAGGCGCTTTATAAATCTCTTTATTATTATTATTATTATTAAATGATTTCTTGGAAAAAATTTGTGGTATATCATGGTCAGACGACTAACTACTGGTCACTTTAGACATATGTGCACTGTAATCAATGCAAGCATGCAGACGGTATCAATGCAGTACCATTTTCTCAAATGGATAGATCTATGGGACAATACCAGTATGGGAAAATGATTTCGGATAGGATTTCTTTCTGTTTACATAGTCATTATTTCATGTTCAACAAAGATATATATCAACAGATCAAAGGAGTCGCAATGGGAGCCTTCATCTCCCCTAGCTATGCGTGTTTACACAGGGACATATGGGATGAGCGCATCATTTTGTTGGATGCCTTTCATTGATTATATCTTTTTTATTTGGAATGGTACTAAGGAAATAGCTAACACATTCATTGAGACCCTGAATGAAAATAATCTTAATCTTCAATTCACTGTCTCAGTTGATAGCAAATCAATTGATTTTCTAGATGTTCATCTATACATCGAAAACAACAGAATTGAGACCACGCTACATAGAAAGAGCACAGCCGAAAACTCTACTCTTCATGCGTCAAGTTTCCATCCTGTATATTTGATCCGGAATATCCCGTATGGGGAATTCCTGAGGTTACGCAGAATATGCAGTACAGAAACAACATTTGAGAACTGTGTAAAAGAAAGTAGCAATAGATTCAAACTTAGAGGGTATAGTGATAAGATTATTATTCAAGCACTAACAAAAGTAAGAACTCAATCATGTCAAGACATGCTTTGTACAAAAAAGATACCAACAAATGGAGACACAGATTCCTGCCGTCATGCAGAGTTGGCTAATACAGAAATGAGATTCATAACCACCTTCAATAGTCAGCACAGAAAGATCAGGGCCATAATCAACAAACACTGGCCAATCATTCAAACAGATGTTGTACTAAACAAACTGTTCCCTATACCACCGAATTTGACCTTTAGAAAATCTAAATCTATGCATTATGTCCTAGTTATGTCCAGTCCTGAGTTGGTCTCCAAAACAACGAAATCTAGCACTATGTGCTTAGCACAATGTAATGGATTTCTCAAGTGTAACACATGACGTGCTTGTAAATTTGGTGTTAATACATCCCAATATACTACGGTATATGGCCCAGAAAAGAGTAAGTTGCAGGACAGATATACCTGCGCACTGAATTTGCTGTCTACGTATTGAAATGCACTTGCAGTTTACAATACGTGGGCAGCACCAAGCTGCAAGTCCATTTGCGCATCCTGCAACATTTAAGAGCCCTGGTAAACTCTGACATGACCTATCCAGTGGCTAGACACTTTAAAGCAGTGCACCAAAACAATCTGAATGATCTGAAATATTTTGTCATTGCTGCTGTGCCCCCAATGAGAAGAGGTGCAAATAGGGAGAAACCTTTAAGACAACTGGAGGCGAAATTCATACTTGAGCTTGATACTAGAACCCCAAATAGATTGAACAATGGGGAAGAACTTTACAATTATTTATAATTGTTTATGATCATTTAAATTACTATTTATAACTGTTTGGGAAATGTTTATAATTATTTATAATTATTTATATCTTTTTATGACATTTTTTAGGCTAGTTTAGGAATGATTTTAATCTTGATTCCGCTTCCAATAATGAATGTACTCCATAATATGTTTCTTCCTATATTTATGAGAGTCATAACAACTTCCCTCTGGTTTCTCCGGCCTTTTTGTATGTAAATATTGAATAATATTTATTATCTTGGATGAAGATTTCAGCTTTAGATAAATAGGCCGATAACCGCTATCCGTCTGTTTACAATCAAATCAAAATATTGTGTTTTTATCTCACTTATTGTTTATCAGCACTATCACTTTTCAGCACTCAAGCAGCACTTTTTAACAGGATTTCCACAGTGACATTTATAAACAGGGTTGCCCATATTGAGGAGAGAATGCTCTATGAGGTCTGGGCCTCAGACAGATATGAATCGAGATACAGTTATTACGATTACTGTCTGAATCTCAGTGCATAATGACAATAGTTTGAAATTCTTAAGGTACACATTACAAAACAAAAGCATTGTTATTAGCTCAGTCCAGTCATACCAATAGAATTTTTAATCCCTATTACGGGATAAATATGACTATCATGATGGTATGAGCTGAAATCATGAGAAATGTTTGTGTATTTATATTAAGAAAGTTATATTTCTAGATATTTTGCCTAAGACATTCATGGGGATGTTGTAAATATATTCTAATTATTTCTTTTTATTGAGTTAATTATAAAACTGATATGCATGATAGTACAACACCAACCTGTTTACCTAATAAAGAGAACAAGTAGAATTCATCAGTACTGTAATGTATAAGTTTGTATTATGCACTTTGGTATTACATTGTATGGCATAGGATTACCACAATGCCATCCACGCCGAGATAGAGAGGGACGGAGTCTTTTGCTATTCCTACAGCAAAATCGGTAAGCATAGGAGTAGCACAGTTTTTATTTTATTTATTTTAGGTTTTTATAGAGCGCGTAGTCACCCTCGAGTATCCCAGCGCTGAAACCTCGTGCTCCTAAAGGAAGGGGGGCAGGGAGAAGCTATAGATGCATTTAGGGGAAAAGGAGGGTTTTGAGGGATCTCCTGAATCGTAGGAGGTTTGGTTCAGCTCTGAGACACGGGGGAGCGCATTCCATTCTTTGGCTGTGTTGACTGAGAAGCGGCGGCCGCCTATGCGGGCCTTCTTCACCCTAGGGACAGTGATGAGGTTTCCCTGCTCTGATCGGAGCGCTCTCGTTGGTTTGTATGGAGTGATCCAATTTTTCAGAATGGGGGGGCCGGCGTTGTGCAGGACCTTGTGAGCCAGGCAAAGGGCCTTGAAAGCGACTCTTTCCCTCACGGGGAGCCAATGAAGTTCCTTCAGAGCTGGTTTGGCTGAAGTTCTTGCTGGGGTGTTCGTGAGTAGGCGAGCTGCGGCGTTCTGGGTCTTTTGCAGTATATAGAAAGTGGCTTCCGGTGCTCCAAGGTATATGGCGTTGCTATAGTCTAGCCTGGATAGAACTAAGCCCTGGATCAGCAGCTGGCGGGACTGGGGTGGTAGTAGAGGGAGCACCTTTCTGCATGATCTGAGTAGGCCATAGCAAATGCCGGCTGTTTTCCTAGCCTGTGCCCTGAAGGTGAGATCTGTCTCCAGCCATACTCCCAGACTCTTAACCTCTGTCTTGGGGGTAGGGGGTTCACCCATACAGCCGGGCCAGAGGTTGGAGGGGAGGTTCCTAGTTTTGTGACCTAGGAGCAGGATCTCTGTTTTTGACCCGTTTAGTTTGAGGTCAGAGTCACTCATCCATTGATGGACGTTGGAGAGGCAATCTCGTAAATTGGAGGGCTCTAGCTTGGGGTGGGAGAGTGTTACCACCAACTGGGTGTCGTCAGCATAGCTGACGATGGTGACTCCGAATGGTGAAACCAGCTCCTCCAGTGGGGCCATGTACACGTTAAAAAGTGTGGGGCTCAGTGAAGAGTCCTGAGGCACTCCACACCGGAGGGGGATAGAGGGGGAGCGGCTTTCTCCTTCCCAGACCTGGAAGGAGCGCCGGGAGAGAAAGGATGTGAGCCATTTCAATGCGCTGTCTTTCACGCCGATGTTATCCAGGCGCTGGGTTAGGACCTGGTGGCTGACAGTGTCGAATGCGGCACTTAGGTCTAGGAGGACCACTGTGCTGTCCATGCTGTCCATGCTGAGCTGTAAAATGACAAAAGCATTTTACCACTCCAGGCACAGTATTACAGCTTTGAATTGGTAAAATACCAACCAAGCCAACCTGAAACCAATAAAAGCAACCCCTGACAATTGTTTTGCTCTCATTAGAGCTCTTCAGAGAGGTATGGCTTCTTTCAGACACAAGGGAGAACCCAGTATAAGTCAAAACAATACCCTGTCAGGCATAGAGAGACGCATATATTATGCAAAAAAGAAGTAGAGAACTCTGGGTAATTCTCAAGTTTAGGTGGAAAGTAACTCCTATATTTAAATTTGAACTGGCACATTGAAGGACTAATAGCACACGATTTCTTGATCATCCCTTTTGTGGGAAGACACACAATCAGCCCTTAAGATCCTTTCGGACAAAATGGGTTGGTCACAGCCAGATCAGAGAAGAAAAAGAAATGTTTTAAATGAAAATCATACATAAAAAAACTGTTTTTAACAAGAAAAAGATTCCAGGATTATGTGCATCTTGTAGCATAATTATGAGTGTATACCATTCCTATTGGTATTATATGAATGTTTACCTTTTACAGTACTATAGATATTGGCTGTAAACGTGTTCTGAGTCACACACACACACACATATATATATATATATATATATATATATATATATATATATATATATATATATATATATATATATATATATATATATATATATATATATATATATTCACTGCAAAAACCATAGGTTTGACACCAGTTATAGTTAGTTGGAAATTTTACTGACATAAAACCATTGAAATTCCCACGTTAAAGTTAGTTGGACTCACTTTGATTTGCGCGCCTGCAATGCACTGCTGATGATGTCACATATTACATCACTCATGACATGGTCAGTGACATCACTCATGACATCACTGATGACACCATCCAGTGAGTGTGTGTCTTTCTGAAAAATAAATATGTTTTATATATGTATATGTAAAGGTCGATGGAAGAATAAATGTTTAAATAAGTGTCTTAATGGATTTTTTTTTTTAATTGATTGGTTAACCGGCTTATTAAGTGTATCTTAGTGAATACATATATTAGCGAGTATTGTTTAAATATTTAAATGTTTGTATCAGTGTTTCACTTTGTGTATAAGTGGCTGCATGGGTTGGTGAGTAACTACTTGTGTGTGTATATGGGTTATTAGATGTTTTTTTTAGTATCAGTATGAGTGTCTGTATGGTTTGGTGGGGGTGTTACTCAGCACATAGATGCATCAATGACTGACTCACTGTTTGTATGTGTTTTGAAGACAGCATATGTGCTGGACTGTATGGGTGGTTGAGTGTGTATATGTGTGTGTTAGTGAGTGAATGACTGTCTCACTAGTGTCTTTATCAGTAACTACATATGTTTTAATCTAGTATATGTGAGTATTGATGTATATAAGTGAGTATATGTGAGAGTGAGCGATTGAAAGAGTTCTTGTTTAAATAAGTATGTGTTTCTATAAGTGATTGTTTAAGAGAGTAAGTATGTGTACGTTTCCTTAGAAGTAAGGTGGTAGTGTGTGTATAGCTGTATATGCAAATAAATGGATGTTCAATAGTTTATTTGCATGTGTGATTATGTGTATGAGTAACTTTTGGATGACTGTCGGTGTGTAACAGGATGTATAGGTGTTTCACTACATATGATGAGTGAATATGTGTATGAGTGACTATATAGAACTGTTGGTGAATGAGTGGATGTGTATATAGATGGTGGTATTACTGAATTGGTTGTTGTAACTGGTATGGGTATCTCTATTTTTTTGAAAATTTTAGTTTCTATTTTTGAATATGTGTTTTAAGGGTTACATTACACTAGTAGGTCTATCACTCTGTCACAAGGATGGTGTCATCAGTGATGTCATGAGTGATGTCACTGACCATGTCATGAGTGATGTAATATGTGACGTCATCAGCAGTGCATTGCAGGCGCGCAAGTTATAGTGAGTCCAACTAACTATAACGTGGGAATTTCAATGGTTTTATGTCAGTAAAATTTCCAGCTAACTATAGCTGGTGTCAAACCTGTGGTTTTTTCAGTGTTTTTGCAAGGTTTTTTAAATGCTAATTCCTAACTATATAAGGCCTGAAACCTATGTTTTTTTCAGTGAATTTCAAAGGTTTTTAATGCTAATTCCTAACTATATAAGACCTGAAAGCCTTCCAGGAATCTCCAGTATGCGCCAGGGGACTGCATTGCAGAGAGGTGTAATGAAGCCACACCCCTTTTTACACCTCCCTGCAACGCAGCCCCCGTGCATGTTTGAAGAGGGGGAACTAATTCCCCTTCCATACTGGGGGCCCCTGGGGGCCAACTAGCCCACCTGGAACCTCCAGTATGCGCCAGGGGGCTGCATTGCAGAGGTGTAATGAGGCTATGCCCCTTGTTACACCTCTCTGCAACGCAGCCCCCTGCCGTGTTTGCAGAGGGGGAACTAATTTCCCTTGCATACTGGGGGTCCCTGGGTGCCAACTAGCCCACCAGGAGCCTCCAGTATGCGCCAGGGGGCTGCATTGCAGAGAGGTGTAATGAGGCCACACCCTTTTTTACACCTCTCTGCAACACAGCCCCCGTGCATGTTTGAAGAGGGGGAACTAATTCCCCTTACATACTAGGGTCCGTGGGGGCCAACTAGCCCACCTGGAACCTCCAGTATGCGCCAGGGGGCTGCATTGCACAGAGGTGTAATGAGGCTATGCCCCTTTTTATACCTCTCTGCAACGCAGGCCACTGGCGCGTTTGCAGAGGGGGGACTAATTCCCCCTGCATACTGCGGGTCCCTGGGTCATATCTGCCCAAACACCGATATTCCGAACGATTGAAAATGACTTTTCTTGAGAAACATTTGGATTTGGATTATCATGTCCTATACTTTAGAATTTTTGAACGACTGACTTTGAGAATGCTATAAATTACTCAAGTCTGCCCAAATTGTGTGGGTAAAATTGATACCTAGTCATTTTGAATAAGAATGTACTTGCGGCTCGTCTAACATTTGGAAGAAATATCTAGTTATATGACAACAGGATACCGACATAACTTGAAGGAAATAAGAACGCCCTGAAGAAGTTCTGTTGTACAGAACAAAACGTTTCGGCTGGCTGTGGTACATAAACTTAAGAAAAATAAAAGCATTTGAATATACACCAAGATTCAGCGCTTCAATTAGGACTCTAAGTGATATGATTTGATTGGACTTATTGTGCAAGTGGTGCTGTGCCAAACTTTGGAGTATTCTCCACTACTCTGTACTACTTACTCTCTCCTACTCCACTATTCTCAAATACTCACTCTCTACTACTCATTCTCTACTACTACTACTCTCTACTACTCCCTCTACTACTCACTCCCTACTACTCACTCCCTACTACTCTCTACTACTCACTCTCTACTACTCTCTCTCTACCACTCACTCTTTACTACTCTCTCTCTACTACTCACTCTCTACTACTCACTCTACTACTCACTCTCTACTACTCTCTCTCTACTACTCTCTCTCTACTACTCACTCTACTACTCACTCTCTACTACTCTCTACGAGTCTCTCTCTGCTACTCACTCTCTACTACTCACTCTCTACTAATCACTCTTTACTACTCTCTACTGCTCTCAACTAAGCACTCTACTACTTACTCTCTACTACTCTCTACTACTCACTCTCTACTACTCACTCTACTATTCACTCTACTACTCTCTCCTACTCACTCTCTGCCACTCTCTCTACTACTCTCTACTACTCACTCTCTACTCTCTATTACTCACTCTCTACTCTCCACCTCTCTCTACTTCTCTCTCTACTAGTGTCTACCTCTCTACCGCTACCTCTCTACCTCTACCTCTCTACCTCTACACCTCTACCTCTCTACCTCTCTCTACACGCACACATATACACATATATATATGCATATGCATTTATATATATGTATGTGTATGTATATATATATATATATACATACATATATAAACATATATAATCGGTATATCTATATAAATACAAATATAAATGCATGCATACATATACATATAGGCATACAGATGCATGTTATTTACATGAAAGTTTAAAAAACACTAATAAAAGCAAAGCTAAAAACCCACCTCATTACAAACAGAATGGCTTTAACTTAAACGAGGGCGAGATCTTTTACATTTTCAATGCTTGTTTACTTTGGTTCCATCAAGAAGGCATTCAGATGTGTCACACATTTGCCATAAATTCTGAATGTTAGCACTCTAGTTGCTCATTAGATCACTGTAGTAAAGCTACTGCTCACCAGGGAAGTCTGCTGCTGGTATTCAAAGTGCATGTTTCAGTCTGCATGTCAGAATTTTTTTCATGGAATAGAAGAGGATTTGAGAAGTCACTCAAAATGATCCCTAATTTTTCATTCTGAAGCACTAATCATACTTTCTATGGCAAAATGAACCCCCTCATTTTGTTCCTTTTTAAATCAAGGGCCCGATGTAGGTGGCTATTTACCGACCGGTAACGGCCGATTTCGGCCGTTACCGACCGGTAAATGGTCATTCCTGTTGTAGGGGCCCTAATTTACCGATTTGGTAAAGTTACCGAATCGGTAAATTTACCGAATCGGTACTATACAGAATCGGTATTTTTACCGATTCGGTAACTTGGAGATGTAGGTGGGACCACAGGCCTTACAGAATCGGTATTTTACCACCCAATCCGATTGGTTGTTGAAATACCGAATCCAGGTGTGCATGCACATGTGTGCATGCACATCTGTGCCATGTGACAGACAGACATGCCCCTAGGGCATGTCTGTGTGCCACATGTCACACGTGCCTGAATTGGGGGTGCTAGAGGGTGTCAAAGTGACACCCCCTGCACCCTTGCAACATTCGGTAATTACCGATTCGGTAAATACCGATTCGGTAATGCCCATTCATTCCTATGGGCTTCAATGCCCATAGAAATCAATGGGCATTACCGATTCGGTATTCACAGAATCGGTAAATACCGAATCAGAACGATTCGGTATTTACCGAATCTGAAATCCCCACAACACCCCCCCTCCATTTTACCACTTCTATACTACCGAATCGGTATGATTCGGTATTTATGAAGTGGTAAAATGAATTTACCTACATCGGGCCCCAAATGTTTTCAGACTTACCACTTCATTCCAATCAAGATGGCTTCTGGAGTTCCATACTTTTGTCATAAGTAAGACTGTTAGCGCTCTAGTTGTTCTTTAGAACACTCTGGGACATTCCGTCATTGGGCTATACTTGGGCTACATCTGGGTGATATTTGGGCTACATTTAGGCTCTTTTGTCTCTGGTAGCCATCTTGGGAGACTGTATGTCAGAATTTTTTTATGAAATTGAAGAGGATTTGAGAAGTCACTCAAAATGTGCCCTAATTTTTCTTTCTGCAGCACTAATAATACTTTCTATGGCATAATATACCCCCTCATTTTGTTCCTTTTTAAATTAAATGTTTTAAGAGTTACCACTTTATTCCCATCACGATGGCTTCAGGTGTGCCATACCTTTGTAATAAGTAGGACTGTTAGCGCTCTAGTTGTTCTTTAGAACACTCTGGGACATTCTGTCATTGGGCTATACTTGGGCTACATCTGGGTGATATTTGGGCTACATTTGGGCTCTTTTGTTTCTGGTGGCCATCTTGGGAGACTGCATGTCAGAATTTTTTAATGAAATAGAAGAGGATTTGAGAAGCCACTCAAAATGTGCCCTAATTTTTCTTTCTGCAGCACTAATAATACTTTCTATGGCATAATATACCCCCTCATTTTGTTCGTTTTTAAATTAAATGTTTTAAGAGTTACCACTTTATTCCCATCACGATGACTTCAGGTGTGCTATACCTTTGTAATAAGTAGGACTGTTAGCTCTCTAGTTGTTCTTTAGAACACTCTAGGAGGCTGCAGTAGAACGCAAAGGAATCAACTGACAGTCTCTGTCCTTGTTGGATGTACATGTTTTACTGAGAATGTCAGACTTCATTCTCACATGACTAAGAAAGATAATGTGAATTTACAGAAAATATGCTTTCAGTTTAGCTTATATATCCCCTTCCAAACCACTGTGGGAAAATCATGAGATATTAGTTTTCTTTCAAACATGATTCATGATATCACAGCAGAAGGCTTTTTTACATGGTAAAATCACCTTAGAACACACCACAATTCCTAAAATGAGTATGGTACCATCAACAAATGATTTATAATGTAACTAAAGTCCTAAAACCCTCTATTAACTACAATGCTTTTTAATGAGGTGCTATCATGTATATTAGTCCCAAGATGGCTGCCAACACTTCTTGGATGAAGTGCTGACAGCCAATCAGATCAGATGTGTGGTTAGGCTCCGCCCAGATATATGTATTTTTTAACCTAAATTACTCAAAATTCACTGGAGCACATATCTTGAGACATAGCAAAGGCACATCGGGCAACCAGTCCTTACAATTTTGCCAAGTTTTGTGGAAATCCATTCAGCCGTTCGGGCTAAAAGTGAGTCCAACTGCCCTATGGAAATTAACATAGGGAAAACACGTTTTGGGACCCCCCTTTTATCTCGGCCCCTGCTTGATGAATCCCCCCCAAACTTTCAGGAAAGGAGCGGAGCACAGCAAGGCAAATTTAAGGAAAATTACAGGCAGATTCCTCAACCGGCACCAAAGATATTCCCAATAGAATGTTGCGGATTTCCTATAGAAAACAATCCTAACTATAACTACCTACTTGCGACTGCCAGTAGGTTATATATATATATATAATTTTCAAGGGCTGCTCAGAAATAAAATGTGCCATTTTCCTGAAAATTTCAGCCGATTCAGTCCACAACGCCAAAGTTATTAGACATAGAATTTTCAAAAGTCCTAACTATATATACCTACTGGCTATCGCCAGTAGGTAATATATATATATATATATATATATATATATATATATATATATATATATATATATATATATATATATATATATATATATATTGACGTAGCAATTGATGTCAACAATGGAGAAATTGAAACATCTCTGTTTAGGAAGCCCACAGCTGGCAATACAGTGCTGCATGCTCACAGTCATCATCCACCACATCTGATCCGAAGCATCCCCTATGGGGAAATGCTGAGGATTAGAAGAGCATGCAGCACTGAAGCCCAAAACAAAACAGCGCAAGAAGCATGCAGATTGCGATTTTTGGCTCGTGGCTACGATGAAAAGGTAGTTGCGGCAGCAATAAGAAAAGCCAATGCCATACCTCGTTCTGAAGCCTTAATACATAAGAGGTTGCACAATCCTATTACAACATCGGTGCAACAACCTGTCAGACTTATATGGTCTTTTAACAGCCAACATGGGGCTTTACGTAGGATCGTGAACAAGCATTGGGGCTTGGTTAAATGTGATACGATCATAGGTAATAGCATGCCCAAAAAAACGGCAATAACTTACCGGAAAGCCTTTTCACTACAGGACGCACTTGTGAAATCGAGTCCCGAATTAGTGGTTAGGCAAGATTGGCTTGCAGGCAGTAAAGGCTTCAGGAAGTGTGCTTCATGCAAAGCTTGCATACATGGGGTTAATAAGACAGAATATTGTACCCCCTTCTCCGATGCCCCCTGTAAGATCAATAAAAAGCTCACATGTAAAAGCGACTTCTCAGTATACGTGCTGGAATGCCCGTGCGGGTTAAGATACGTGGGCAGTTCCAAACTACAGGTACATAAAAGGGTCTTACAACATCTAAGGGCCATAAAGACCAATGACCCGGTGTACCCTGTGGCCAGACACTTCAGTGAAAAGCATAACAGTAACAGTGCATTACTGAAGTATTATGCCATTGATTCCATTGCACCTATGAGAAGGTATGGCAATAGGGAAGCTGCTTTAATGAGATTGGAAACTAGGTACATCCTCATGCTAGATAGCAAGGCACCGAATGGGCTTAATGCATCAGAAGATTTTTACACCTGTCTTTAGATCATTCCTTCATTTCTCCTAATGTTGCATGGCTGTTCCTTCATGACAACATAGTCAGTCATTCCAAATAATCGCATTAAACGGCTATTTGTATGTATTTCCAGCTTGGCCGGAGCGTTTTTTGACCCATGTTTCTCATGTGTTGTCATAGTGTCCAAGAAGATGCTCAGAGATCCTATCACTCCAATAGACAGACCTGATTAGAATCATTTTAACATCTGTGATGTATTTGTAATAATATCGGGTTGCCTGTCGTTTTTAACCACATTCACTCAGCACTTTATGTTCACATTTATTTAACAATCAACGTGGTGATTTTACTATTTTCCATGCCAGCCCAATATGTTACAATTGTCTACATGTTACCGAAGGGTTTCAATCTTTTTGTCACTAATGAATTCTAATGAATTTTTCATTGATGATCCCCATAATATGAAGTATTTCGGTACACACAATGGTCTCAAATGTCTATACAAGCTGAGTAAATAGCACGGCCTAGTTTTAATTATGGATTTAGCCATATATAGGTCTTACGTTGTACAATTGGGCCCAGTTTTTGTATATGTATATACTGATCATTACGTATATATGTGCCTAGACAAATTTTGACCTGTTTGTTTATTAATGGATTTAACCAGGTATTGCACATTTTACATATAACTAATGGCTTTACAGTTTTTTAGGGATTTATCCTAATACTGGCATTTTGATAATGTTGCGTGTATGTTGAATGTCAAACATTTTAATTTAACATGCAGTATGTTTACTATGTTTATTACACTGTTGTAAATACCGCTATGTTGATTGGCTAACGCTAAATGCACTTGCACTTTAAAATTCTGCTGTTTCCCTTTGGAACACCATGTGACCAAGGCCTATATATATATACACACATCCCAAATATGCCACCCAAGAGAGAACATGAAACTGAGCAAGAGGTCGCTCCAGATTATCCCTTTCACTTGGAGGAAGACACTGATTTATCATCCACACCAAGTGAACTTGTCCCATCTTGATGCAAAGCATCAGTTTTTCAGCTGGCAGAATCCCCTGATGTTTCTGAGGGGCCAGCCACAGCCAGGGACCTGCCACAACCATTGTTGAGGGGCCAACAGATGCACTGGAGGCTTATGCAGCTTTGACATAGTGCTTAGAGGACAAGAAATACCGAACTTGTAATACCTTAAGATTTTGGTGAAACCTCAAACTTGTTATTATCACCAGCCGCTAGAGCTAAACTGACAATAAGCACTGAGTTATGAAGATCTTTTTTTTTATTCTAAAAATTTCAACCACTAACTGGCAACTGTACTGAAAACATCAAACACATTTAGCTTTTGCCACTTACAAGAGGCTAAGATATCCATTCACTGCTGAGCTGGATCAGCCCTCAATAGAACACTGGAAGTTAAAAGGTTTTTGAACCCTGAGCCAACACTTGTATGGTGCCTACCACTCACCCAATATATTACACAAGAAATCTACCAGATCCAACTTTGGCTACAATTTTTACTAGGTGCTGGTGTCAAAGGTTTCAAAGGCTGATATCTAGATGCTCAGGTTTCAATTTTACCTAAATGAACATGGATATTTTACCATCAATTAGTGTAGAGAAATCTATTTAATTTAAGAGAATGTTTGTTTGAGTCAATATTTTGCTTGCCATATTATGCTATGATTCAAGACAGGGAATTGCATAGCCTCTATTATATCATTGCCAATATCAGCAGCAAAAGAAGAAATCTGAAAAAAGCAGAATGAGTTTATATAACACACAGTTACCAAATAAACATTTTGGCGCTCAGGTCCAAATGCTAGAAAGACTAAACAAAATAAGAGGTGAAAAGTTATCTCGAGTTTTCTGAGTGATTTTGAGAAAGACAAAGATTCAAGGGAAACTGATTCTAGCGCGCCATAGGCCAAGAAGAAATGTTTACCCATTATGTCTCTCTGTATACACCCTAATTACAGATCATTATCTTTGGACCAGTCTCAGATACAAGGCGGGAATCATTTGTCAGTTTGCTCCTTAATATCATCATATGTAATATATTTGTAAATTGTATTTAAAATATCATATTTTAAAAATATTTAAGCGAAAATACAATCTACCAATATCATATATGTACTGTGAATATATATATAGCCGAAAGTACATATATGTGGAATTAAGTATTGTAAATCTGTACTTCCCAATACAGTTCAAAGCTTTATTTCGATAAACATGTGATATCATAAAAGCACATACACAAGATAAAAACAAGGAACCTTAATTCATAGGTCACTACAATTTATAGAGTTAATAATAGTAAAAAACGTCCATACTACAACAAATAGATTAAGAGGCATATTAAACAGTGAAAGCTTTGTAAAAGTAAAAATTAAGAATGTTTTGTTAAAAAGTGATACATCACAAAGATTTTGCTCTTGCTCTTATTACCCAGGCCCAACTCAGGAATTTAGCAACCCCACAGACTAGACGTGTGCTGGTGTCAGTTTTAAGAATTCTCAAGGCTACGCAATGACTCCTGGTGCCGAGCAATAGACATGTGGGTTTTAGCCATCTCTGCCTAGGCTTTACATATGCCGGGCACACAAAAAAGACATGGGCAATAGTTCCGGTAACACCATTACAGGTAGGGCACTCAGATGAGGTTTGGTACGGGGGCTTCCATTTACAGGTGTAATCATGCAAAGGTAAGTTTCCCAACCTGAACTGGATGAACAGGGATCTATCCCTTGGTTTTGCAATAAAATCCAGGTAGGGCTCCCAACGAGGCTCAATTTTATGCTGTTTAAACTCCTCGGTCAGCCTACCCTGGTTAGGGTCCCTTAGATCTTGCTCATCCACCCAGTTCCAGTAGACTCGCTTAAGTTCGAGCTTGGGTACGCAGGCTCCGCGCTCCCAACCAATTGGCAAGCCAACGTCACTCAGAAGCTTCTTAATGTTAAGGATCCAACTAACTTTATGGGAACCATTAAGGTTCATGACCTCTAGCAAACCATCAAGACATTTGGAGAGCTCGGGTGTCCGCCATAACCTGGCCCAATATAAAAGAGGCCGAAGCCTAGCTAGATCCCGAATAGGGCGGCGGCCCAGATCACTCAATAGTGGTTTGATAGGCGTACCCATCGGGAGGGATGCTAGCTCTCTAAAGAACTTGTTTTCAGAGGTAGTAAGTGCACTAATGCATTCGAAGCCCCACAGCTCGGCACTATAAAGGGCGCTGCCCACAGCCTTTGCAGCATATATATCTAGGGCCGGGGTGATAGGCTTAGAAATGGACATGCGATGTTCCCGCCCCAGAACACCGGTCACCCTTTTATGGTTCAAAAACATTTTATCAATATGGGGCTGCCACTTCAGATTATGAGAGATTCTGATTCCCAAATAATCGAATTCTTTTATACGCTCCAAAGGTTCTCCATCAAGGTATAGGGTGGACCTGGAGGACTTACTTGGGTTAAAGTAGAGCAGCTTAGTTTTGGTAGTGTTAATGACTAGGCTTCTAAGTTTACAGAACAGGCTAAAGCGATTCCACAGTTTACTTCCCAATACATAATTACCTTCACAATATTTTTGTGGTCAATATTTTGGTTAAAACATTTTGCATCATGATATTTAGGTGTCAATATTCTGGCAGGATAACATAACGGTAACTGGCCATGCTGTTCGGGAAGGACACCGCTTATCAGTCAAAATACATTTAGATAACAACTTAATTAAACGTAAACACTGGCAGAACAATACAACACAAAACTAGTATTTCAGAGAATATCAGAAAACACCATTTAACATTTGGCTGCCTTTATTCTACGTTTAGTATATTGCATACCTTGCCCTGAACTACACTTTAACATTTTCTCATCGTGGCTACCTGATGTTTGTTCCACAGCAATCAATTACTTTAATTAAACGTGATTCCTCCTAACTCATTAATTACGTGCCGGTATCCACACAGCCAAGCTTTGATACTCAAGCATTCCTCTTAATTACACTGTGTATAATTAACAGGAATATTTGAGTTTCAAAGCTTGGCTGTGTATAATTATTGGATTGTGGCAAAATATGTGTTCTTCAGTAGCCAGGCACAAAGCAGAACTTACTTGAGACTCAGAAAGTGTAGAAAGTGCCTCGTTTTGGGACAATAATCACAACAAAAAAAGTATGTAGTGTCCTCAAACTTAAAAATGGGCATCGCTTGTGCATTTTCTTCAGAACAAAATATCTAATATAATTCATTTGAAACTTTGAAATTCCAAGACCTGATTTCGGCAGGAGACCACAAGTGTCCACATTCACCAACATGTTTACTTAGCTCAACTGAGGTGCTCAAATAGCAATTTTATTTAAAAAAATATATACATTTATGTTTGAATAGAATCAGTGTCTTGAAATTTTACTAATGTCATTTTCATTTACAATGGTGGAGAATCCATTGCTATGGTGGATTTCTGCTGTTCTAAGTCTAGTGTTGAGGTTTAGTGTCACGGATAGGGGCATGAATGTTCAGTGGCGGCTCTCCCGCTAAGGCAGAGGAGCATCGCCTCACTGCTTTCAGCAGTGGCAATAAAGGAAAAATAACATTATAGTAACTTGTTGTTATCATTTTATTTGTTCCTGCTGCAGCGTCTTTGCGAGGGGGCGGGCTGCTCTACTCTCAGAGCAGAGGGGAGGAGTGGGTGGGCACTCTGTAAGTGGGCAGTGACTGTTTGGCTGTCCCTCTCGGGCCAGCCAAACAGTCATGCAAGGGTCAGCCAAACAGTCATGCATACTTTGCATGTTCTCCACCCATGTTTCGTTACAGCCTGGGTGAACATGCCCAGACTCCCATTCCCTGGCTGAGCACCAAAGCACTGCACTCAGACCAATCTCAATGCTACATTGCAGCATTGTGATTGGTCAGAGGAGCCTTGGTGCTTCCTGTTCCTGGCTGGAAGAGATGTGACAAGGACGGAGGAAAGACACGGAGACAATGGAGGAGAGACATGGCGAGGAGGTATTTAAAAAAAATCTTTTTATACATCCCCAAGACCCCCCCTCCTCCGCCCCCCCCCCCCCCACCCCGATCCATGCCAGACACCACTGGGGATGTTCTCCACGGAGGAACAGATAGTATTAAACTAAAAAATAGGACAGCTAAGGCCTGATGCACTGCACCACCACTAAATACCCTCATAATAGTCTCATCAAATCATTGCCCACCTCCCTGGGTTAGCTGTCCAGCAGCCTAGAATTTGAAGGTATACATTTGAACAGAGAGGCAATGATACTATATATCCAAGCTTGTGTCTTGTTTCAAATAACAAAAAGTCCACAACATTAGTGCTTAAAGATGCTTGCAGCCTAAGTAATTAAAAGATCTGTTATTCAGACTTTCTTCAGAAAAAGAACGATCATAGACAGCCAACACGTTTCACTCATTCGAGAGCTTCATCAAGACTGTAAAGTGACAAATTACAAAAACATTAAAAACCTTAAGTAAAAGTATTAAAAACAACAACACCAGTATAGTCCAGCACCACAATACCAAATACAGAATTTGGCATGAAGATAAAAATATTCGGCAAAAGAAACTGGAGGTATGACAAGGAGTATCCTTGTATCATAAGATGTCCTGATCAAGGACACAAACTTGATATGCACTGTTGTAGAACAATGTCATTATATTCAAAAATAGGTAAGAAATATACAAAAGAACTGAGAAATAGATAAACCCTTAGTCAAAAAGAATTTTAAATAGACAAACATCATATACCAATAATACTAAAGCCACATCTTCGTAAGGCTTATATGCTCACCACAACATTGTGCAAATTGCAATTACATTAGTGGTACATCTCTAGACAAAGGCCTAGCAAGGCTTTATTCTATTGTGCAACAATGATCCAAAGGAAATGTACCTTCTGCAAAATGTGAATGCTGCATAATAAATCACCCAGCATAACCCTTTACATTTCTTCAGATAGATCAATTGGACGTATTCTTTTAATTAAACATGTTCACTGCATGAAACTACTAGTTTCAGCACATTCATGGAGTACCGACATAAAGACAAGAAAATACATATCTTCAGCCCATGCTTGTAACCTGGAAATAAACCAAACTAATCCAAAAGGTCAATCCTAATCCACTGCAACATATATGCAAGTGCAGTCAAGCATACAATTAAGTCTATGTTGTGCACCTATGTCCACTAGATACTGAACTTCAACACAGTTGACCATATGATCGTGCGCATGTTTTCACATGCACGCCTTTTAAAGTTAGTTCAAATAACAACACTCTTGACAATCTCAAGTGTATTCAAATAAATGAGCCAAGTTTAAAAAAATGGTATTGAAGCACGTTGTCGCAGGAGCTTATCCGAAGGCACCTGTCCCCATGCTCCACTGCATTCTGGACTTAAACTCTCTTGTACAATTCTTTTTGTACTTGTTGATATAATTGAATACATTGGCGATTGTTGGGAGTGATGTAATTTGAATCACTTTCAAAAGACGTGCATGGGAAAACACATGCACAGTTCAATGTTTGACTGCATTTAAGAACTAGGAAGGACGCATCTGCAATGGATGTTGGATTCCTTTCTGTTGTTGTCAAGGGAGGGCTGTGAGGTGGTAAGAAGTTTGCATACTGTGCCAGAAAGGGACCTATTCACTTCAGTACCAATCATACCTGGATCCAAGGAGATTCGAGCACACCCAAATCCAGGAGACTCAACAGATCAGGTACAGAAATGCAAAAGTTATTTTCTTAATGAAGACTCATGAACTGCTGGGCCTTATATGGATCTGTCCGTGAACAGAGAAGGAGGACTGGCTGTTTAGAATGGACTGGCATCAGGAGTGAAGACGTGTCATTTTTGCCCCACCGTTTCACATCATGATTATGCCATATATACTTACATGTAGCTTACATGTAGTACCATATATTTGTGTGCTTTAATATCATTAACATAAAGTGGTGCACTTGATCGGAATACTGAAGGTGCATTTGCTATATGAGCCAGACATTTACATGGGTGTACATATTAATGTTTTCCTTATAGTGGTACCGAATTGCAGGCCCCATATACATCTGCATTTGTGTCGATGGGGTAATTTTGTTAACTCTTAAATATTCATGTATTCATTTGGTTAGCATTCAGCATTATTTTTATTATTATATGTATCCATAACCATACATTTAAATGTGTATTGAAGTGTTCTGTTATGCTAGCTTGACCAAAGGTCTTAAGCATTTGGATTCTAATTCAACGTGAAAGTTTACCCAGGTTGCAATGTTTTCTTCTTCTTTACAGTTGGTTCATGTGATCTCATAGTTAGTGAAATGCACATTGTGTATGAGAGATAGTGAGGCTCGGGTGGAAACCTTTTAGCACCTCTTTGCCATATTTTTGTTGTGTGGATTTATGCTGTGCAATACTTCTGATTTTGGAGATTTCTACAGAAGTCTCTACAATGCTGACACCTAATTAGTGTTTCCCAATGAATACTACTTAGTTCAAACTTAGTTTAGATAATTTAGATGTACTCATATATAAGCAAGAGGACCAAAGGCATATACTGAACACCAGATCTTGTTCCTTATTTTCTGCATTGCTATTTCTGAATCCCTTGTATGTATTATGCTATTGAGATGACACTTTGTTAGACGAATTGGACGGCCAGTTGAAAAATATATATTTTTACAATATATTTTTTAGACTTGTATGGCCAAATGGGCTACACTGTAAAGTAAACTCTTGGATGATGTTAACTCCTCTTTATTCCTCAGGCATCTAAAAAGGTCTATCACAGGGAAATTTGGATATTCAGCTCAGTGCTTTGGCAGGAGTCAGGTGGTCTAATGACCTTGCTGGTTGCTTCTTGAGTAGAGAATGACAGCTCTATCACACAGCTTGGAGGTTTGTTGTTCTCAATATCACCTTATGTAAAAGAGGAGGGAGGCCAGGTGTAGAGTATGAGCCCCTATACGATCATAAAGCCTGTTTTTAACTTGGACTGATTTTGTTGCTGTTGGTTAGCCATTGAGACAGGTAGGTGCTAAGGGTACTCTCTTTTCTGGTGAACCTACAATGATGCTTTGAAGAGAGCTTTCGATCCTGTGTCTGGAAAGCCTGGCTAGTTACCAGAACAAGATCCCCTGAGTAGTGCACTTGGGAGGATAAATCTCTATGAGAGATGTATTCCTCTACATGTCTATGCTCCTTCATGTCAGGTACCAATTCACTACCAATTCCCCAGCACATAGCATGTTATCCAAAGTTGTATGACAGAGCAACGCATGCCTTAAGAATGCATGCCTAAACAACGCGGTCTCAACTACTACCACATCTTTACCATGCATGCCTTTACAATAAATTTCATTGTAAAGTTATGATTGGTAAAGGCATATGCATGGTAAATATCAGACCCCTGAGACCAAAAAGCCGCCCCCAGTCCACCAGTCCTACAAACCACCTAGCCCCCAGCCTTAGAAATTACACCAACCGCCCAGCATGAGCCCTAAATCCTGGTACCCAGCCCTAAAACTACCCCAACCTAGCCCTGAAACCTAAATAAAACTAAAAACCACTCACCAAGCCGCCGTTCCCTTGAATGTTGCCTGCAGGAAGTCTCCAACGCCCCCCTGCCCACTCGCTCCAATGCTAGACAACAGACTGCCTTTACCATGCAGATGCATAGTTAATGTATGTAGGTGGTAAAGGCATATGTGTGGTTAAGGCAAGAGTTGTTCCGCTTGCGTTGCTACAGCACACTTGGTTTAGCCCGCATTGTTATTGCCATTTTCCCATCATCCACACCCACTGCCCCTGCACCGCCTCAGCAGAGCTCGGCTGTTGCCAACTACTTTACAAATAGAACTGTTCTGCCTTCCCACTTCTGGGAGGAAGGGCCCTTGGGCGATTTTGCACATGCATATCACTGCCCACAAGATTTGGTCACCTGCCCTAGTGAATTTCTTAGAGAATTCAGATGGTACGTCAATGAATTTTGAAGTGTTCCCCAGTCCACAAGACTTTGACCTTGGCCATTACATTCAGTGTTTACAAACAACAGAAGAGTGCCCACTTAAGGGTACAAATGTCCAGCACAGAGACAAGGAAAGTCAAATCTACCTGAATAGGAATTTCCCAGGGATTCTTTTTAAGCCCTCACTCACCACCCTGGGTGGTGACATGCTTCATCATTGGGCCCACCAGGAGAAACCGAGTGCCTCCCTGGTGTGCTGCGACGCCAGGTTACTGCGGAGCGGGGTTTTTTGTGACAAAATGTGCAAAAAAGTGAGTTTTTAAAAAAAATACCAACAGCTTTTACCACACAAAAACTTTATTCCGTGGTTAGCTGGGTATTGGTTAAAAAGTTTGTGTAGGGAAATATACCAACTAGTGTGTTGGGTGTTTTCCCCTTTTGAATTACAACGGGGTCAACATGTTTCTGCCCTTTAAGTGTACGTATGTTACTGGGCATTCGTCAGGACCATGTAATTGTGTACCTCGGTGGTATAGGCGCGCTAAGGCCTACCCTAGCCAGAGGACGTGAAAGTTAAAAAACAGAATTATGTGTCAAAAAAAGGGGTGCAAAAAGAACAAACCAAAAAGGGGTTCGAACTAAATTAAGCGAACCTGTGGTCTGAAAAAGATTGACAAACACACATGAAAAGACAAAACAACAAGGTTACTGAGTGGACTGGAGCGTCTTTCTGCTAATACTGAATACGGAGTTCTGTGCCTGGACTAAGGTGGAAAAACGTGCCCCGGGTGAGATTTATAGGTATTTTAAGCCTGAAGCAGTGAAGGCCAGGCTATCACAGGGCATCCAGCTTATAAGCAAAAAGGACGATCGCAATGCAGACAACGTAACATTCGTGCTAGTGCGATCAATGCGCCCAAAAGTGGGACTAGTGACTATGTTGCACCATAGCGGTTCAACCAGTATATACAATTTACTTAAAAGGAATAAAAATTTCTCACTTGTGTGTTAAAAGATCCACACCTCATGGGTCTCGGGAGGGGGGTGGTGGCAACAGTGGCACACCCTAAGAGAATGAGTAAAGGGACACAACCTTACTGTAGCGATTAGAGTGATATTGGGATTACTTAGCTTGGTGTAAGGCAGGGCCTGATGGTATGAGCAGAGATCCTTACGCCCGCAACGCCAAACACCCGCTAGACACCTAGCGCTCTCCTCGCACCGGACCCCGTGGATGGCTGTCCGGATAACGAATGGCATAGATATACTCTCTCCCAGGTAAAGCGCGCGGAGATGGGCGTCGCTTCCCGGGGAGGTAGGCGTGTCTGGGGTTAGGGGTGTGCCCAATCGCAGTCACGGACAAAAACGAGGCTTGGAATACAAGCCCTCGCGTTGTTATGGTGAAGGATTGACGAGTGCGTGTCAGTAGCCCGGTAGGGAAAGACGTCAAACCAAGGCTAATGAACCACACAAGCATTCGCGTTGTCATGGTGAATGATTAGTTAATGTCTTACAGTGACAGGGGGCCTGTTCGTCGTAGACCATTATTGTGTTAAGACTATAAACACACAGGGAGGGAGAAACTCATTGAGAGCAGGGGGGTCAGAACTCTAAATGAGGTAGGTTGTGAAGATCACAAATGAATAGAACAAAGGATCGAGACAGGCTATCGTTTGAGAACAGATGACCATGGGATCTGGTCATTTAACCCATTAATATGGGTGCCTAATCTATAGACCCAACGTTGCTCTTTTTCGAAGAGAATGTTGGTGGTATTTCTCTCCGAGGTTACTTGCTCGATTATTGTCCATCTTAGATCATTGGGCGCATGGTGTTGTTGAAGGAAGCGACGCCCATCTCCGCGCGCTTTACCTGGGAGAGAGTATATCTATGCCATTCGTTATCCGGACATCCATCCACGGGGTCCGGTTCGAGGAGAGCGCTAGGTGTCTAGCGGGTGTTTGGCGTTGCGGGCGTAAGGATCTCTGCTCATACCATCAGGCCCTGCCTTACACCAAGCTAAGTAATCCCAATATCACTCTAATCGCTACAGTAAGGTTGTGTCCCTTTACTCATTCTCTTAGGGTGTGCCACTGTCGCCACCACCCCCCTCCCGAGACCCATGAGGTGTGGATCTTTTAACACACAAGTGAGAAATTTGCTATTTTTATTCTTTTATTCCTTTTAAGTAAATTGTATATACTGGTTGAACCGCTATGGTGCAACATAGTCACTAGTCCCACTTTTGGGCGCATTGATCGCACTAGCACGAATGTTACGTTGTCTGCATTGCGATCGTCCTTTTTGCTTATAAGCTGGATGCCCTGTGATAGCTTGGCCTTCACTGCTTCAGGCTTAAAATACCTATAAATCTCACCCGGGGCACATTTTTCCACCTTAGTCCAGGCACAGAACTCCGTATTCAGTATTAGCAGAAAGACGCTCCAGTCCACTCAGTAACCTTGTTGTTTTGTCTTTTCATGTGTGTTTGTCAATCTTTTTCAGACCACAGGTCGCTTAATTTAGTTCGAACCCCTTTTTGGTTTGTTCTTTTTGCACCCCTTTTTTTGACACATAATTCTGTTTTTTAACTTTCACGTCCTCTGGCTAGGGTAGGCCTTAGCGCGCCTATACCACCGAGGTACACAATTACATGGTCCTGACGAATGCCCAGTAACATACGTACACTTAAAGGGCAGAAACATGTTGACCCCGTTGTAATTCAAAAGGGGAAAACACCCAACACACTAGTTGGTATATTTCCCTACACATACTTTTTAACCAATACCCAGCTAACCACGGAATAAAGTTTTTGTGTGGTAAAAGCTGTTGGTATTTTTTTTAAAAACTCACTTTTTTGCACACTTTGTCACAAAAAACCCCGCTCCGCAGTAACCTGGCGTCGCAGCACACCAGGAAGGCACTCGGTTTCTCCTGGTGGGCCCAATGATGAAGCATGTCACCACCCAGGGTGGTGAGTGAGGGCTTAAAAAGAATCCCTGGGAAATTCCTATTCAGGTAGATTTGACTTTCCTTGTCTCTGTGCTGGACATTTGTACCCTTAAGTGGGCACTCTTCTGTTGTTTGTAACTACCTCTTGGGGGACCGAGAGTGCCCCTTCCCTCTCTCTCCCGTTGTTGTTATATTTCATTACATTCAGTGAACATTCCTCAAGGGTCACGGCGTAAGCCCAACCACTAATCTTGCACTCTTATTATTTATGTTACCGTTCAGTCTTAGAGCCCTGCTGGAAAGGTCACCTTGTTTCTACCTAGTCTGCTGCCACCAGGGACTCTCACCAGTTGCTGGGTTCCTGCACTGTGAATCTTTCCTTACTTTTTATTAGGAGTTTGCCTGGCCATGCATTTAACACCCCTTTGCCCTTAGAATAGCCTGGCTAAGCTGCCTTTACTGGCCTGGAGTCTAACTTCTTATCTGACCCTTCCATAGACTAAGTCAGTACTGGTGACCCAAAACTGTACACCATACCCCACACCCAGCTAATAACTAAATTATTGGGATTCCATGGTTAGTTTGTATAAGGTTAACACCAAAGCTGCACTAACGTTTGCCTCTCACAGGTGGACACAATAAATCATGTGCATTCCATTAATTCCTTCTGCCTTTGTTGTGTCCTATACCTCTTTCTGTTGATGCGTTCCATAAGTGTGTAATCTTCCTGGCGGTATCTTCTCCTTCAGGTGTCTACTTATTCTTTTATCCACAGCTAGCCCAGCTCTCTGTAGGAGCACTGTCACTGGTAGTGATGCACACTTTCATAATACAATCATTGCCACGATAGCGTACACACCACACAGCCGTATCAGGAGGAACATTACTTTCAGTTCTTTTCTCCGAGATTCAGGACACCTATTTCACACCGTGGAACAAGCTATCACCCGAAGAGCGAGGCCGATATTCCTGTCTGCGTCTGAATACACGAACCCCAGACGAAACTCACAACCCCTAAACAGCCTGATTTTATACTGCCATACTTTCTTGTGGCCAAGGGTAAGGGGTATATACGTTTCTCTGTGACTGTCACAGATTTGAGTGTGCATAGTTGTGGATTTTTCTGAATGACATGCAGTTTTAGTTTACATTTTACACAAACCACGGTGCCCACGGAAAGCAGACATACACATTTAAAAAACTGTTTTTTGACTTAATTACTGCTTTGTAACTCCTGGGCTTGGTGTGTTGTGCTGTTAACCTGTTTAGTCGCATAAACATGTGTCTGTCATTGCATTAGATGTATCGGCTCTGTGGCTGGCCAATCAGTGCCCCGTAGAGTATTGAGTAACAGAGTCACGTGACAGCATGTCCAGATGGCTGTCCTATATTTATCTTCTCTGCTTGGTGCACAGCATTGACTATAAATATGTTGAATCTGCAGAGGAAGCCTGTTGCATGGAGACTTTGAAATGAAACATAGGAAGAAAAACAAGCCTTGCATTCAATGTCTCCGGTAGAAATTGTTATTTGCTGCGCAAACAGAACTAATGGTGTGGTCTCTAAAAAATTGAAAGTAGACGTGCCTCTGCTTGACCGTCGACGAACAAACAGAGAGCATTGTATAATGGAAGCCTGTTTAAATTCACACACTGGTGCACGTTATTCTAGAAGGACAAACATGTTTGTGGTGAGTTTTCACAAACAGTGTTATCTGTGACGGTTATATGCCTGTAACAGTTCCTTGTATGAATTATCTACAAAGACAGTAGGTACATAAAAAATGACAAGAGTTGATGTTGAACTTGCACGGTAAGAAAATGCTTTGAGTGTCTACTGCAAACAGCAAGTCACCAGATCGAATCCCAGCACCATTAATTACACTTTTCTTGTTCGGAAGTAGTTAAATTAGATACCAATTATGGTGTTAATAAGTAACGCGTTGTATTAAGAGACTGATAAACAATCTGTTAAATGTTCGATATTACTGGTACATTTTTATAGGATGGATCCAGTTTATTATTCAATGTAGAAATATTAACTGTCACCAGAAGGCGCTGTCAATGGTAGCAGGTGTGTCCATCTTTGCTTAAAATGTTTAAATCTGACTTTATATTCCTGTTTGTATATACCCCAGTATAAATGTACACCATACAAATACATTTTTAAACAATTTAAGCCAATGTTATTGTTTTACAGTTACATTTTGCTTGCAAATATGTGTGTGTAGAAGGTGCAGTGTCTGGTTTATTTTTCTCTGTCACATCCTATGGTGTTGGAACCTCCCGGAGACAGGGGTTGGGGAGCGGCAGGACAAATATAACTGGGGCGCAGCATTATAATTCAGTATAAAGTCAAAAGTAGATCATTATGGAAAGAGGGAGAATTGTTCTCGCGACTCCTTTATTTAGATTGTTCGAGAATTCTACATACATGAAAAGTGGAGCAGTTTACATAAAACTTCAAACCAGAACAAAGGGCCAATAGGGTTCGATCCTCTTCGGAACAGTAGTCCCATAAAAGCATCATAAATCTGAGGACTCGTTAGCACTGGAAATGGTATTAAGACATTTTAAACGTTTTTAGAGTCTTGAAAAAGTGAGGTGGACGTTGTGCTTTTCTGATATCCTCTGTGATTACGTTTCGGAATCTGGAGGCAAAGCCAGAGAAAGATCATTTAGAATTATTTTCTTCTTTGTGTAATGTCTCTACAGTGTAGGCTTTTCTTTATTTCTCTTCAGATGTTATCTTCCTATACTGATGATTTTGCACTGCAAGCTGATGGGCTGTTCACAGTGGAGGGCCCTGAACACGATCAGACAACTCTATCTTAGAGCATTACTGGCCTCAGGTGGAAGCCAGGCAAGATCTAAAAGGATAGGCAATTTGGATAGTGTTGGAAATGGCCCTTTTTGCAGGGTTATCCCCCAAACGTTTTGCTTCTTCCTACCTTGTTTTTCCTGACCTGTGGTTGTTGGCATTAGGACTCTGGGCACTTTACCACTGCTGATCAGTGCTAAAGTGCATATGCTCTCTGTATAAATTGTTATTGTGATTGGTCATCCATGATTGGCATATTTGTGTTACCAGGAAGTCCCTAGTAAAGTGCACTAAGTGTGCCAGGGCTGGTAATTCAAATGCTACTAGTGGGCCTGCAGCACTGATTGTGCCACCCACATGAGTAGCCCTAAAATGGTGTCTCAGGCCTGCGGTGTCTGGGTGCAGTTTCTAACTGCAAAACACACAAGATGATGGACGGAATGTTGCCCAATGGCAAAACATTCACCCCTAGTCACAGATCTGGGTTTAATCCATCGTTATTTTGCTCACCAAGCCACCCCAGGTCAGACATGGCCATATGCAAATCAGTCTTGACCCTGTGCCTCATGGGAACAGTCCAGACCGAACTGCCAAGTCATGTCTTTCATGGACCGGAATCAAGCATTCTAGGACCGGTTTCTGGCAATCAGCCTTCATCAGCCAGGATAGCTTGACTCCAGTGGCGTAGTGAGCAAGGGACCCACGTCTGGGCATACCTTTCCCACATAGGGTGAACAGCAAAACACACAAGATGATGGATGGAATGTTGCACAATTGCAAAACATTCACCCCCAGTCACAGATCTGGGTTTGATCCATCGTTATTTTGCTCACCAAGCCACCCCAGTTCAGACATGGCCATATGCAAATCAGTCTTGACCCTGTGCCTCATGGAAACAGTCTAGACCGAACTGCCAAGTCATGTCTTCCATGGACCAGAATCAAGCATTCTAGGACCGGTTTCTGGCTATCAGCCTTCATCAGCCAGGATAGCATGACTCCACTGGCGTAGTGAGCAAGGGACCCACGTCTGGGCATACCCTTCCCACATAGGGTGAACAGCAAAACACACAATATGATGTTTGGAATGTTGCACAATGGCAAAACATTCACCCCTAGTCACAGATCTGGGTTTAATCCATTGTTATTTTGCTCACCAAGCCACCCCAATTCAGACATGGCCATATGCTAATCAGTCTTGACCCTGTGCCTCATGGGAACAGTCCAGACCGAACTGCCAAGTCATGTCTTCGGTGGACCGGAATCAAGCATCCTAGGACCGGTTTCTGGCTATCAGCCTTCATCAGCAAGGATAGCTTGACTCCAGTGGCGTAGTGAGTAAGGGACCCACGCCTGGGCATACCCTTCCCACATAGGGTGAACAGCAAAACACACAAGATGATAGACGGAATGTTGCACAATGTTAAAACATTCACCCCTAGTCACAGATCAGGGTTTAATCCATCGTTATTTTGCTCACCAAGCCACCCCAGTTCAGACAAGGCCGTATGTAAATCAGTCTTGACCCAGTGCCTCATGGGAACAGTCCAGATTGAACTGCCAAGTCATGTCTTCCGTGGACCGGAATCAAGCATCCTAGGACCGGTTTCTGGCTATCAGCCTTTATCAGCCAGGATAGCTTGACTCCAGTGGCGAAGTGAGCAAAGGACCCACGTCTGGGCATACCATTCCCACATAGGGTGAACAGCAAAACACACAAGATGATGGACGGAATGTTGCACAATGGCAAAACATTCACCCCCAGTCACGTCACAGATCTGGGTTTAATCCATCCTTATTTTGCTCGCCAAGCCACCACCGTTCAGACATGGCCATATGCAAATCAGTCTTGACCCCCTGCCTCATGGGAACAGTCCAGACCGAACTGCCAAGTCATGTCTTCCATGGACTGGAATCAAGCATCCCAGGACCGGTTTCTGGCTATCAGCCTTTATCAGCCAGGATTGCTTGACTCCAGTGGCGTAGTGAGCAAGGGACCCACATCTGGGCATACCCTTCCCATACCCTTTGCTGCCAAGAAGAGGGGAAGGCATTTGCTGTGTCCTGTGTCCCCTTGCTTGAAGAGATATCCAAGGGTCTGAGGAGAGTTGGCCTCCTGTTAAGAAGTTCCACGAACAAAAGGACTTCACCCCTAACTTCCCCCCTGAACTCTGCTGAGTGAGTTCTGCCCTTCCTTGAGTGTTTGATCCAATTGTGGGGCCTCTGGAAGTTGTTGCCTGCTGTTTGGGAAGCTGGACTAGGAGAAAAGAAGACAATCTGCAATTTTCGTGCATCGCTCACTTGCGGAGCGCATCGTCGACAGTGCAAGGAAATTCCCATCGCCGCAAGGATTGAGCTCGTCGCAGCACCTGTGGCCACTGCTAGAACCGATGCATCGTTCGCTTGCGGAACGCATCGCCCTGGTGCAGGAAGATTACCGTCGCTGCGTGTATCGTCGCAGATCCTGTCGTCGCTGGGAAGATCGCTGCACTGCTTGCTTGTGGACCGCATCACGTCGCTGCGAACATTGTTGCAGAGCAATCGCATTGTGGGGCCGCGAGAGGAGATGATCGATGCTGCGCCGCGCATGGCCGCTGCACCCGAGACCGTAGCCGTCCCGAAGATCGTCGCATCGTGCCTGTGCGAGATGCTTCCTACCTAACCTGTGCACTGAAATCCATCCAAGGTATCGTTTCCCTCCCCATACAGACCGGATTCATCGCAACACGCCCCCTGCGTCCAGCGGGGCTGTCGCATCGCTTGTTTTCCAACGCTGCAGCTTCCATTCTGAACTTTTGTCGCATATACAGGTACCTTGGGCTAAACATGACGCAACTGTGTATTTGTTTGACGCAAACCCTAGAACTCTTTGAAAATCATATTCTTGAACTGTGTATGTTGGATTTCTGTCGTTTTGGTCTTGTGTAGTTTAGATAAAGATACTTTATTTTTCTAAACTGGTGTGGAGTCCATTTGTGTTGTTTTCACTGTGTTACTGTGAGTGGTGATGCAAATACTTTACACAGTGCCTTTGATAAGCATGCCTGCTCATGCCAAGCTACCAAGGGGGTGAGCAGGGGTTATCTAAAGAGTGTATCCCCCTTACCCTGACTAGAAGCAAGGGTCCCTATTTGGACATTGGTACCTTCCTCTGCCAACTAGAGACCCCCAGATCTAACAGTTTTTTTAAAATCAGCTGTTTAACCTTGCATAGGAATTAAAGCTAGGAGAGAGCTGATTTGGAAATTTTAGCAGCACGAGGTTATATCCCAAACTGGGTTTACAGAATCAAACCTAAACAATCTTTCAACTATGACAATGTTGGGATGGGTGGTCACTAGTTCAAAACAATCAGGTTACTAAGAAATGATAGGCCACATACTCTACACACACATACTGAAAAGCTTATGGTAAATCATGGGTGTAGCTGAGAGTTGTGTTTGCGGGAACCGCAGGTACATCCCCAATGAGGCACACCAAGGGTGATCACACAAAAGTGCTTCGTATATTTCTTGATTTAGTTTTATTTTCTTCAAAAATATTTCATTTCAAAGTTCTTGGTAATTCGCTGATATTTAAAGCATATCAAGAGACAACTTCGTGGTACATCCAAACTATGATATCCTATGCATTTCGGGCTATGTGGCCCTTGGTCACGGATAAGCTGAGGAGGAAGAGTAAAGAAGCGCGTGTAAGGAAAAAGACTAAGGCGTTTGAGAGTGCATGCAGTGTGCACAGTGCTCACAGTGCAATTAAAAAACAGATTTGATTACTGTGGGTGGCGTGCAGAAATTGTGGCCAGAAGGGGATGGAGAGACTATGCGGGCGTAGCTGGCTCGTAACGTAAGGTGGTGAAATTCATGCTGAACAGGTAACATGCAGGTAAAGTTTAACGCCGGCGTGGGAGTGCTCCGTAAACAAACAAACAGTTGCGTGTGGGTATAAGGATAACCAGATAGCGCGAGTACTTACTTCAGGATGGAAAACATAGCGGCGTATAGACGCGTGCTCGTTCGAGTGGCGGGTTGTCTGTTGTGTCAAAGATCGACACGGGTAGATATGTGTTTAGGGAAATGAAAATAAACATAAAAAGCGGACTAACAAGTCATGGTGAACCTGAAGAACGGTGGCGGCCATATTAGAAGGGTGAAGATAAAGTTGAAGATAGGAACAAGGTACATTCAATGTGTGAGCAATGCCAGAATATACATGATCACATTGTAAACACTATATACAGAATTATAAAAAACAACTGAATTCAGTACGATCATTTAGCCCGTTCGGCTTAAGGGTCTGTAGCATATAAATCCATTCAAGTTCTCTCCTGAGTAGGAACTTGGTGTTATCAATTCCTTCCTTTTTCACCACCATTTCAAGGATTATAAATTTCATTTGAGCGATGGTGTGGCTGGCCTCATTGAAATGCATAGCAAGATTAGATTTTTCAGATCTAAGTCTGATATTAGATTTGTGTTCGTTGAGGCGTATTTTCATTTTTCTTTCAGTCTTGCCAATGTAGAGTTTGCCACATGGGCATTTCAATGCGTAGATTACATTGGCAGTGTCACATGTCGCGTCCACCTTGAGTTTTACATCATGACCTTTCATCGGGTGCTGTATGGTATTTCCTTTGATTGCGCTATTGCAGTGACTGCAATTACGGCATGGTTGGGTGCCTCGATGGTGTGTGGGTGGCTCAATAGATTTAGTCAGGATTTCTTTTAAGTTGTTGCTTCTGGTATGAGCGAAGATTGTCGGTTGCTCAAAAATTCCCATAAAATCGGGTTCATTTTTTAACACAGGCCAGTGTTTATGGATGATCTTTTTGAATTTACCACTAGCTGTTGAATATTTGGACACGAGTACCATGCGTTGTTTAGGGTCCTTTTGAACTTTAGTCATGCTTTCACTTCTAGGGATGGTGGTAACACGATCTCGTGCTTGTTTCAGAATGCTGTGAGGATATCCTCGATCCAAGAATCTGTTTTCCATTTCTGTAATGCGTTCTTCGGCCAGCAGTTCATTAGACACTATGCGTTTGACGCGTAGCATCTGGGAGAATGGAAGGTGCTTTTTAAGGGAGCCTTGATGGAAACTCGAGTAATGCAGAGCATTGTTTCGATCCGTACTTTTCCTGTAAAGGTCGGTGACCAATCCTTGTCTGGTATTTTTTATATGTACATCCAGGAATGCGATGTCTGTATCGCTGATGAGCCATGTCAGTTTAATGCGTGGATCTTTAATGTTGATCTCAGTCATAAGGTCATGTAGAGTTTCCTTTGTGTCTGACCACAGAAAGAAAAGGTCATCTATGTATCGTGTGTACAGTTTGGCGTATTTCTGGAAATTCAAGTTGGTGTATATGTAATTCTTTTCGAAGTTTTCCATGTAGGTATTTGCGTATGCCGGGGCAGCACAATTCCCCATGGCCATCCCAGACAGTTGTAGAAACCATCGATCATCCACTTTAAAGTAAGAATGGTAAAGGGTAAACATCATTAATTCAATTAAAAATGTTTGGAGTTTGGCGTCGATTCCACTGTTTAGTAATGTGTGTTCTATAGCTTCAATTCCTCCGAGGTGCGGTATAGAGGTATATAGGGAACTCACATCAGCTGTGCATAATATGTAAGATTCATTTTGAGGGTCCGGTATTTTGGAGAGTTTCAACAAGAAGTCAGTCGTGTCCTTAATGTAACTGTGAGCTTGAATCACTAACGGTTGTAGATATTTGTCTATAAATTTGCCAGTTCTCTCATGTATAGATTTCTTGGTGGATACTATGGGCCTAAATGGTGGATCCATCAAATTTTTGTGAATCTTGGGGCTCATGTGTATTGTTGGACTTTTAGGACATTCAATCAGCAAGTATTTTTTGGTGCGTTCTTCAATGATTCCGTTTTGAAATGCTTTAAGAACAATATCTTTCAATAGGTCTTGGTACTCATTGGTAGGATTACAGTTCAACTCCATATAAGTGGCTGTGTCTTCTATATGTTCTTTGAGTTTGTTTTGATACATTTCACTGTCCAAGATAACTAATGCGCCTCCTTTGTCCGCTTTAGTGATATTGATCGCAGGATTATTGGCCAATGATTTCAAAGTATCTCGATCTTTGATAGTTAAGTTCTGGGTTTTTCTGGGTGTCTTAAAGTTGATCTTGGAGAGATCCTGGCGAACTAAAGTTTCAAACAAGTCTATACATTTGTGACTGGTCGGTGGTAAATATGTGCTTGGTGGTCGTAGTCCTTTGAGTTCATCCTCTCTGGTGGTAGTTCCCGGAGGTAGAACATTGTCGAAAAAATGTCTGAGTCTGAGTTTGCGGGTAAATTTGAATGTGCTTACTTCAAGCTCCAAAAGGTTAGTGGACGTGGTCGGGATAAATGAAGTGCCTTTCTCCAGTAGTTCCATTTGGTAATCACTGATGTTCGTCTTCGAGATGTTAATCACGAGGCTTGTTTCTTTTTGGCGATTGTACTTCTGGTGTTTGGTGGACTGATTTCTCGGTCTTTTGTTTTTGCTCCGCCTGGGTCGTCGGGGGGAGCTTGGCTTACCTCTAAAAAAGACTGGGTTGAAGTGGTCGAGTCTTGAGGTTGATTGGTACCGGATGTGCTGGCTTGTTCTTTGTTGGTCGGTTGCCTAAACGTTTGAGGACGTTTTGGTGGAATCCTTGTCGAGTCTGAATCAGATGATGAGGTGTCGGTCTGCATAGTTGATGGTTTGTTGCGACGTCTCTGGGCATAGACGTCAGCCCAAGAGTAAACTTCATCCAGCTTGTAATCAAGCGTATCGCGTCGGAATTTTCTTACTTTCCGTTCTAGTATTTCCTTCTGATATTTATCCAAGATGTTTTTCGTGTCTTCAAGCATGGACGTTAATTCCTCAGGTGTGAGTAGATTTTTTACTTCTTCTTGTAGTTCTTTCATTTCAGTCTCCATTTCTTTTAGGATACCAGCCAGTTCCTCAACAATCAACAATATAAGGTCTAAACTGCACTTGTTAAGTATTCCGTTCCATTTCTCAAGGAAGCTTTTGGAGTTTTTGCAAAGTGAGGGTTTAAGTGCAATGCGAAGACCGCGTGGGATCCTGAGTGCCCGGTGATACCGCAATAACGTGCTCGCGTGGAGCTTCTGGTTGATATGTCTTTTTGATAAGTAGATTAATTGTCTCACACATTGTTCCTTGTTTCTGGAAGTTGTGGTAGGGTTTACATCTTCCTCAATCAGCGCGTAGATTCTGTCTTTCTCTGTGTCGTCATATGCCAATGTGTGTGCTCTGGCTTCCGTGCTTCTGCTTATATCATCAAATTGCATTTTAGAGAGCGTGCTACCCCTCCAAGGGCGGAAGTGGAATATATCAAACAAGAGTGTGGTAGGTGCACAGCAGAGTTATATAAGAGGTTAATGCCAAGGTTGTTGCGTTTTAAGGGTGCTCTCACCGGGTGGTGTTGTCCGTCTGCACACCACTAGATACTGCTGAGAGTTGTGTTTGCGGGAACCGCAGGTACATCCCCAATGAGGCACACCAAGGGTGATCACACAAAAGTGCTTCGTATATTTCTTGATTTAGTTTTATTTTCTTCAAAAATATTTCATTTCAAAGTTCTTGGTAATTCGCTGATATTTAAAGCATATCAAGAGACAACTTCGTGGTACATCCAAACTATGATATCCTATGCATTTCGGGCTATGTGGCCCTTGGTCACGGATAAGCTGAGGAGGAAGAGTAAAGAAGCGCGTGTAAGGAAAAAGACTAAGGCGTTTGAGAGTGCATGCAGTGTGCACAGTGCTCACAGTGCAATTAAAAAACAGATTTGATTACTGTGGGTGGCGTGCAGAAATTATGCGGGCGTAGCTGGCTCGTAACGTAAGGTGGTGAAATTCATGCTGAACAGGTAACATGCAGGTAAAGTTTAACGCCGGCGTGGGAGTGCTCCGTAAACAAACAAACAGTTGCGTGTGGGTATAAGGATAACCAGATAGCGCGAGTACTTACTTCAGGATGGAAAACATAGCGGCGGGTTGTCTGTTGTGTCAAAGATCGACACGGGTAGATATGTGTTTAGGGAAATGAAAATAAACATAAAAAGCGGACTAACAAGTCATGGTGAACCTGAAGAACGGTGGCGGCCATATTAGAAGGGTGAAGATAAAGTTGAAGATAGGAACAAGGTACATTCAATGTGTGAGCAATGCCAGAATATACATGATCACATTGTAAACACTATATACAGAATTATAAAAAACAACTGAATTCAGTACGATCATTTAGCCCGTTCGGCTTAAGGGTCTGTAGCATATAAATCCATTCAAGTTCTCTCCTGAGTAGGAACTTGGTGTTATCAATTCCTTCCTTTTTCACCACCATTTCAAGGATTATAAATTTCATTTGAGCGATGGTGTGGCTGGCCTCATTGAAATGCATAGCAAGATTAGATTTTTCAGATCTAAGTCTGATATTAGATTTGTGTTCGTTGAGGCGTATTTTCATTTTTCTTTCAGTCTTGCCAATGTAGAGTTTGCCACATGGGCATTTCAATGCGTAGATTACATTGGCAGTGTCACATGTCGCGTCCACCTTGAGTTTTACATCATGACCTTTCATCGGGTGCTGTATGGTATTTCCTTTGATTGCGCTATTGCAGTGACTGCAATTACGGCATGGTTGGGTGCCTCGATGGTGTGTGGGTGGCTCAATAGATTTAGTCAGGATTTCTTTTAAGTTGTTGCTTCTGGTATGAGCGAAGATTGGCGGTTGCTCAAAAATTCCCATAAAATCGGGTTCATTTTTTAACACAGGCCAGTGTTTATGGATGATCTTTTTGAATTTACCACTAGCTGTTGAATATTTGGACACGAGTACCATGCGTTGTTTAGGGTCCTTTTGAACTTTAGTCATGCTTTCACTTCTAGGGATGGTGGTAACACGATCTCGTGCTTGTTTCAGAATGCTGTGAGGATATCCTCGATCCAAGAATCTGTTTTCCATTTCTGTAATGCGTTCTTCGGCCAGCAGTTCATTAGACACTATGCGTTTGACGCGTAGCATCTGGGAGAATGGAAGGTGCTTTTTAAGGGAGCCTTGATGGAAACTCGAGTAATGCAGAGCATTGTTTCGATCCGTACTTTTCCTGTAAAGGTCGGTGACCAATCCTTGTCTGGTATTTTTTATATGTACATCCAGGAATGCGATGTCTGTATCGCTGATGAGCCATGTCAGTTTAATGCGTGGATCTTTAATGTTGATCTCAGTCATAAGGTCATGTAGAGTTTCCTTTGTGTCTGACCACAGAAAGAAAAGGTCATCTATGTATCGTGTGTACAGTTTGGCGTATTTCTGGAAATTCAAGTTGGTGTATATGTAATTCTTTTCGAAGTTTTCCATGTAGGTATTTGCGTATGCCGGGGCAGCACAATTCCCCATGGCCATCCCAGACAGTTGTAGAAACCATCGATCATCCACTTTAAAGTAAGAATGGTAAAGGGTAAACATCATTAATTCAATTAAAAATGTTTGGAGTTTGGCGTCGATTCCACTGTTTAGTAATGTGTGTTCTATAGCTTCAATTCCTCCGAGGTGCGGTATAGAGGTATATAGGGAACTCACATCAGCTGTGCATAATATGTAAGATTCATTTTGAGATACAGACATCGCATTCCTGGATGTACATATAAAAAATACCAGACAAGGATTGGTCACCGACCTTTACAGGAAAAGTACGGATCGAAACAATGCTCTGCATTACTCGAGTTTCCATCAAGGCTCCCTTAAAAAGCACCTTCCATTCTCCCAGATGCTACGCGTCAAACGCATAGTGTCTAATGAACTGCTGGCCGAAGAACGCATTACAGAAATGGAAAACAGATTCTTGGATCGAGGATATCCTCACAGCATTCTGAAACAAGCACGAGATCGTGTTACCACCATCCCTAGAAGTGAAAGCATGACTAAAGTTCAAAAGGACCCTAAACAACGCATGGTACTCGTGTCCAAATATTCAACAGCTAGTGGTAAATTCAAAAAGATCATCCATAAACACTGGCCTGTGTTAAAAAATGAACCCGATTTTATGGGAATTTTTGAGCAACCGCCAATCTTCGCTCATACCAGAAGCAACAACTTAAAAGAAATCCTGACTAAATCTATTGAGCCACCCACACACCATCGAGGCACCCAACCATGCCGTAATTGCAGTCACTGCAATAGCGCAATCAAAGGAAATACCATACAGCACCCGATGAAAGGTCATGATGTAAAACTCAAGGTGGACGCGACATGTGACACTGCCAATGTAATCTACGCATTGAAATGCCCATGTGGCAAACTCTACATTGGCAAGACTGAAAGAAAAATGAAAATACGCCTCAACGAACACAAATCTAATATCAGACTTAGATCTGAAAAATCTAATCTTGCTATGCATTTCAATGAGGCCAGCCACACCATCGCTCAAATGAAATTTATAATCCTTGAAATGGTGGTGAAAAAGGAAGGAATTGATAACACCAAGTTCCTACTCAGGAGAGAACTTGAATGGATTTATATGCTACAGACCCTTAAGCCGAACGGGCTAAATGATCGTACTGAATTCAGTTGTTTTTTATAATTCTGTATATAGTGTTTACAATGTGATCATGTATATTCTGGCATTGCTCACACATTGAATGTACCTTGTTCCTATCTTCAACTTTATCTTCACCCTTCTAATATGGCCGCCACCGTTCTTCAGGTTCACCATGACTTGTTAGTCCGCTTTTTATGTTTATTTTCATTTCCCTAAACACATATCTACCCGTGTCGATCTTTGACACAACAGACAACCCGCCACTCGAACGAGCACGCGTCTATACGCCGCTATGTTTTCCATCCTGAAGTAAGTACTCGCGCTATCTGGTTATCCTTATACCCACACGCAACTGTTTGTTTGTTTACGGAGCACTCCCACGCCGGCGTTAAACTTTACCTGCATGTTACCTGTTCAGCATGAATTTCACCACCTTACGTTACGAGCCAGCTACGCCCGCATAGTCTCTCCATCCCCTTCTGGCCACAATTTCTGCACGCCACCCACAGTAATCAAATCTGTTTTTTAATTGCACTGTGAGCACTGTGCACACTGCATGCACTCTCAAACGCCTTAGTCTTTTTCCTTACACGCGCTTCTTTACTCTTCCTCCTCAGCTTATCCGTGACCAAGGGCCACATAGCCCGAAATGCATAGGATATCATAGTTTGGATGTACCACGAAGTTGTCTCTTGATATGCTTTAAATATCAGCGAATTACCAAGAACTTTGAAATGAAATATTTTTGAAGAAAATAAAACTAAATCAAGAAATATACGAAGCACTTTTGTGTGATCACCCTTGGTGTGCCTCATTGGGGATGTACCTGCGGTTCCCGCAAACACAACTCTCAGCAGTATCTAGTGGTGTGCAGACGGACAACACCACCCGGTGAGAGCACCCTTAAAACGCAACAACCTTGGCATTAACCTCTTATATAACTCTGCTGTGCACCTACCACACTCTTGTTTGATATATTCCACTTCCGCCCTTGGAGGGGTAGCACGCTCTCTAAAATGCAATTTGATGATATAAGCAGAAGCACGGAAGCCAGAGCACACACATTGGCATATGACGACACAGAGAAAGACAGAATCTACGCGCTGATTGAGGAAGATGTAAACCCTACCACAACTTCCAGAAACAAGGAACAATGTGTGAGACAATTAATCTACTTATCAAAAAGACATATCAACCAGAAGCTCCACGCGAGCACGTTATTGCGGTATCACCGGGCACTCAGGATCCCACGCGGTCTTCGCATTGCACTTAAACCCTCACTTTGCAAAAACTCCAAAAGCTTCCTTGAGAAATGGAACGGAATACTTAACAAGTGCAGTTTAGACCTTATATTGTTGATTGTTGAGGAACTGGCTGGTATCCTAAAAGAAATGGAGACTGAAATGAAAGAACTACAAGAAGAAGTAAAAAATCTACTCACACCTGAGGAATTAACGTCCATGCTTGAAGACACGAAAAACATCTTGGATAAATATCAGAAGGAAATACTAGAACGGAAAGTAAGAAAATTCCGACGCGATACGCTTGATTACAAGCTGGATGAAGTTTACTCTTGGGCTGACGTCTATGCCCAGAGACGTCGCAACAAACCATCAACTATGCAGACCGACACCTCATCATCTGATTCAGACTCGACAAGGATTCCACCAAAACGTCCTCAAACGTTTAGGCAACCGACCAACAAAGAACAAGCCAGCACATCCGGTACCAATCAACCTCAAGACTCGACCACTTCAACCCAGTCTTTTTTAGAGGTAAGCCAAGCTCCCCCCGACGACCCAGGCGGAGCAAAAACAAAAGACCGAGAAATCAGTCCACCAAACCCCAGAAGTACAATCGCCAAAAAGAAACAAGCCTCGTGATTAACATCTCGAAGACGAACATCAGTGATTACCAAATGGAACTACTGGAGAAAGGCACTTCATTTATCCCGACCACGTCCACTAACCTTTTGGAGCTTGAAGTAAGCACATTCAAATTTACCCGCAAACTCAGACTCAGACATTTTTTCGACAATGTTCTACCTCCGGGAACTACCACCAGAGAGGATGAACTCAAAGGACTACGACCACCAAGCACATATTTACCACCGACCAGTCACAAATGTATAGACTTGTTTGAAACTTTAGTTCGCCAGGATCTCTCCAAGATCAACTTTAAGACACCCAGAAAAACCCAGAACTTAACTATCAAAGATCGAGATACTTTGAAATCATTGGCCAATAATCCTGCGATCAATATCACTAAAGCGGACAAAGGAGGCGCATTAGTTATCTTGGACAGTGAAATGTATCAAAACAAACTCAAAGAACATATAGAAGACACAGCCACTTATATGGAGTTGAACTGTAATCCTACCAATGAGTACCAAGACCTATTGAAAGATATTGTTCTTAAAGCATTTCAAAACGGAATCATTGAAGAACGCACCAAAAAATACTTGCTGATTGAATGTCCTAAAAGTCCAACAATACACATGAGCCCCAAGATTCACAAAAATTTGATGGATCCACCATTTAGGCCCATAGTATCCACCAAGAAATCTATACATGAGAGAACTGGCAAATTTATAGACAAATATCTACAACCGTTAGTGATTCAAGCTCACAGTTACATTAAGGACACGACTGACTTCTTGTTGAAACTCTCCAAAATACCGGACCCTCAAAATGAATCTTACATATTATGCACAGCTGATGTGAGTTCCCTATATACCTCTATACCGCACCTCGGAGGAATTGAAGCTATAGAACACACATTACTAAACAGTGGAATCGACGCCAAACTCCAAACATTTTTAATTGAATTAATGATGTTTACCCTTTACCATTCTTACTTTAAAGTGGATGATCGATGGTTTCTACAACTGTCTGGGATGGCCATGGGGAATTGTGCTGCCCCGGCATACGCAAATACCTACATGGAAAACTTCGAAAAGAATTACATATACACCAACTTGAATTTCCAGAAATACGCCAAACTGTACACACGATACATAGATGACCTTTTCTTTCTGTGGTCAGACACAAAGGAAACTCTACATGACCTTATGACTGAGATCAACATTAAAGATCCACGCATTAAACTGACATGGCTCATCAGCGATACAGACATCGCATTCCTGGATGTACATATAAAAAATACCAGACAAGGATTGGTCACCGACCTTTACAGGAAAAGTACGGATCGAAACAATGCTCTGCATTACTCGAGTTTCCATCAAGGCTCCCTTAAAAAGCACCTTCCATTCTCCCAGATGCTACGCGTCAAACGCATAGTGTCTAATGAACTGCTGGCCGAAGAACGCATTACAGAAATGGAAAACAGATTCTTGGATCGAGGATATCCTCACAGCATTCTGAAACAAGCACGAGATCGTGTTACCACCATCCCTAGAAGTGAAAGCATGACTAAAGTTCAAAAGGACCCTAAACAACGCATGGTACTCGTGTCCAAATATTCAACAGCTAGTGGTAAATTCAAAAAGATCATCCATAAACACTGGCCTGTGTTAAAAAATGAACCCGATTTTATGGGAATTTTTGAGCAACCGCCAATCTTCGCTCATACCAGAAGCAACAACTTAAAAGAAATCCTGACTAAATCTATTGAGCCACCCACACACCATCGAGGCACCCAACCATGCCGTAATTGCAGTCACTGCAATAGCGCAATCAAAGGAAATACCATACAGCACCCGATGAAAGGTCATGATGTAAAACTCAAGGTGGACGCGACATGTGACACTGCCAATGTAATCTACGCATTGAAATGCCCATGTGGCAAACTCTACATTGGCAAGACTGAAAGAAAAATGAAAATACGCCTCAACGAACACAAATCTAATATCAGACTTAGATCTGAAAAATCTAATCTTGCTATGCATTTCAATGAGGCCAGCCACACCATCGCTCAAATGAAATTTATAATCCTTGAAATGGTGGTGAAAAAGGAAGGAATTGATAACACCAAGTTCCTACTCAGGAGAGAACTTGAATGGATTTATATGCTACAGACCCTTAAGCCGAACGGGCTAAATGATCGTACTGAATTCAGTTGTTTTTTATAATTCTGTATATAGTGTTTACAATGTGATCATGTATATTCTGGCATTGCTCACACATTGAATGTACCTTGTTCCTATCTTCAACTTTATCTTCACCCTTCTAATATGGCCGCCACCGTTCTTCAGGTTCACCATGACTTGTTAGTCCGCTTTTTATGTTTATTTTCATTTCCCTAAACACATATCTACCCGTGTCGATCTTTGACACAACAGACAACCCGCCACTCGAACGAGCACGCGTCTATACGCCGCTATGTTTTCCATCCTGAAGTAAGTACTCGCGCTATCTGGTTATCCTTATACCCACACGCAACTGTTTGTTTGTTTACGGAGCACTCCCACGCCGGCGTTAAACTTTACCTGCATGTTACCTGTTCAGCATGAATTTCACCACCTTACGTTACGAGCCAGCTACGCCCGCATAGTCTCTCCATCCCCTTCTGGCCACAATTTCTGCACGCCACCCACAGTAATCAAATCTGTTTTTTAATTGCACTGTGAGCACTGTGCACACTGCATGCACTCTCAAACGCCTTAGTCTTTTTCCTTACACGCGCTTCTTTACTCTTCCTCCTCAGCTTATCCGTGACCAAGGGCCACATAGCCCGAAATGCATAGGATATCATAGTTTGGATGTACCACGAAGTTGTCTCTTGATATGCTTTAAATATCAGCGAATTACCAAGAACTTTGAAATGAAATATTTTTGAAGAAAATAAAACGAAATCAAGAAATATACGAAGCACTTTTGTGTGATCACCCTTGGTGTGCCTCATTGGGGATGTACCTGCGGTTCCCGCAAACACAACTCTCAGCAGTATCTAGTGGTGTGCAGACGGACAACACCACCCGGTGAGAGCACCCTTAAAACGCAACAACCTTGGCATTAACCTCTTATATAACTCTGCTGTGCACCTACCACACTCTTGTTAAATCATGGGTGTACACACATACTCCAGGAAACATACATACCCATGTACATGCATACTGATATGCAATGCACAGACACACCCTCAGGTGCACAATCCTCTTTTATCCCACCACTATCCTTTTCCATCCAAATAACAGACTAACATGTCTCCCGCTCAAATTCATTTAAATTTTCCCTATATTAATTCATCACTAATCCTTTTTGGGTTCTGGAGTAGCATGCTACTCGCCGAAAAAGAGCTTTGCCGCTTCGTCAGTGGTAGTAATCAGTATATAAATGCATTAGTCTATAAATGCAATCACAATACAATGCAATCAGGCACTCACATGAATCAGGTACCATGACTCTCCCCAGTCATGTCTATAGCAGGTAGACAGTTTTTCCTTCTTGCTGGCAAAAGCATATTTGTTACTCAGGCCATGTTGTACAGTTTGAACTTGAAGGCATGCACTAAGGAATAGACTGTCAGCCTGTCTTACACTAAGGGTCCACATGGGAGCACCAAGAGGTCCAAAACTGAGAAGAGGGCAGGAGGGAAACATGTTGCATGGATAGGTGGTCTCTGTTTCTTCTCTGTCTTTCACAAGTCACCCCTTCCCTCTTAAACGGATTCCTAACACATTACAGAGTGTATTTCTAATTTTTTATGGCAAGTGTTAGCTATACAATGATGAAAGAGCCTAGGACCAAGGGAGGGGATTTTAGTGCTGAGGGTGTCAAGATGCAACAACTTCAGTTCAGGTACAAGTGCTGTCCCTGCCGTCTCCCTTGCTTCAACATATACTGAATTTATGCGTATTTTGGAAGTGGTTGAAAAATGTAGAGTGTGTACTTGAGTACATGTTCAGTATCCGTGTGGTGAACAGTATGCAACATGATGTTACGAACAAAGTTGTTTACTGTATCGCTTAAAAGTAGCACATCACAATCCATCACACCCTAACGGCTGGATTCCAAAGAGTTTAATAATGATAAACACAGAATGGGCAGTTCCTCAAGCAAGGGGCCGAATAAGCCCTAATAGGTGGAACAAGGGGTGCGACCAACTGGATCCCGGGGGATCTGAATGATCAGATCAAAGTGCCCTCACACACCTGGTAGGGTGTCATACTTCATCACTGGGCGCTCCCCGTCTGGCTGGAGCTGCAATGCCTGACAGGCCCCTCAGTGGGGGTTCTTTAGCAGAGATCTTCTGATCACAAAGTTATATGATAAGTGCAAGTGAAGCGGTTATATAGGGTAGTGGTAAGGCGATTTAAATGAGTCTAAGGCAGAGGTCTTCAAACTTTTTGATGCCGAGACCCCCTTGTAAAACCTTTTTAGGCGTAAGGACCCCCTTCCGACAAAAGATTCTAGAAACTGGTACTCCTCATCATAAACAACTATCGACAACCATAAATGCGCCTGTTAGACCTCATCACATCCATCCATCCACCATTCATCCACCCACACTTCCACACATCCATCCATCCTTCATCCATCCACCCTTTCATCCTTCCATCCATACATCCATCCTTTACCTATCCACCCGTCCATCCACACACCCACCTTTTCACACATCCATCCATCCATCCATCATTCATCCATGCAACCTTTTATCCATCCATACATCCATCATCCATCCACCCTTTCATCCTTCCATTCATACATCCATCCTTTACCTATCCACCCGTCCATCCATCCATCATTCTTCTACCCACCTTTTCACACATCCATCCATCATTCATCCATGCAACCTTTTATCCATCCACCCATACATCCATCCTTCATCCATCCACCCTTTCATCCTTCCATCCATACATCCATCCTTCATTCATCCTTCCTTTCATTATTCCATCCGTATATCCATCCACCCTTTCATCCATACATCCATCCTTCATCCACCCACCCTTTCATCCATCCAATCGACCCACCCATCCATCATTCATCCCCCACCTTTTCACACATCCATCCATCCATCATTCATCCATGCAACCTTTTATCCATCCCTACATCCATCATCCATCCACCCTTTCATCCTTCCATCCATACATCCATCCTTTACCTGTCCACCCGTCCATCCATCCACCCATCATTCTTCCACCCACCTTTTCACACATCCATCCATCATTCATCCATGCAACCTTTTATCCATCCATCCATCCATCCATCCATCCTTCATCCATCCACCCTTTCATCCTTCCATCCATACATACATCCTTCATCCATCCAACCTTTCATTAATCCATCCACCCTTTCATTATTCCATCCATATATCCATCCACCCTTTCATCTATACATCCATCCTTCATCCCCCACCTTTTCACACATCCATCCATGCATTCATCATTCATCCATGCAACCTTTTATCCATCCATACATCCATCCTTCATCCATCCATCCATCCACACTTTCATCCTTCCATCCTTCCATCCATCCTTCATCCATCCACCCGTACATCCATCCATTCACCCATCACTCATCCACCCACCTTTTCACAAATCCATCCATCATTCATCCATGCAACCTTTTATCCATCCATACATCCATCCCTCATCCATCTACCCTTTCATCCTTCCATCCACCCTTTCATCCATCCTCCATCCACCCACCTTTTTACACATCCATCCATCCTTCATCCATCCATCCACCCTTTCATCTTTACATCCATCCACTCATCATTCATCCACCCACCTTTTCACACATCCGTCCACCCTTTCATCCTTCCATCCATACAGCCATCCACCCTTTCATCCATCCATCCATACATCCTTCATCCGTCCACCCTTTCATCCATCCATCCACCCATCATTCATTCACCCACCTTGTCTGTGCCTCTCTCATGGGGGGTCAGTATCTCTCTGCTTCGTCTTCCTCTCTCATGGGAGGGCATCTCTGTGCCTCCCTGCTTGGGGGGGGGGGGGGGGGGCAGCCGGCTGTGAAAACATCTCACCATGAAGAACAGACTCTCAGCCACATTTCTCCTGCACAGGCACCAGGTATGAGGGCTCGTGGGACTTGAACCAATGATATGATTGTAATGTCCTTCTGCTGTCCTTCTGCTGTTTACTGTGTATTTGTAAAGCGCTCTGATACCTACGGTTTAAACTAGCGCTATATAAAACGTTAAAAGTAAAAATAAACCCACAGCTAAGTCCATTGAACTCAAAGGGCTACAGCCTCCTCCCCCACCCCCCTCGCCCCCCCAGCTCCTGTATGTCAGCCTGGCTGAAACAGCTTGGACACACACAAAGGCACACCAGAGTACTATCACAGGTCTGTAAAAGACCTTTACTTGTTAACGAGGCTTTGATGTTTTTCACACCTCGGTGTGAATTAGACGGCCTCCGCCTTGAGCACCCTCGATCAGCCCGACGCCAGGAACTGCACTCTGGCAGAATCTGTGACCCCCTTCCCAGGACTCCACGACCCCCCTGGGGGTCGCGCCCCACAGATTGAAGACCTCTGGTCTAAGGGAACCAAGAAAACTTTAATGAAGTAGTGGTCGCTTGAGACACTAAAAAAAGAAAAGCTTTCTAAGGTCATAATATACCCAAGTAGTGGCCTGTGGAGTGGTGAGGCGGGGCGGAGGAGGGGCAGGGTGGGGTTAGTAAACACCAGAATATGGATGAACGGAGGTAAGTAAACAATTAAATAAATAACATTAATTTCTTTGCTCGCGCGGCATCGCACTTTGCGATGCAGCGCGCACAACGAAATTCGTTGCGCAAGCACCACTTGCAAAAAGATATATTAAATCAGGCTCCCAAAGCAAAGGAACATACTTTTACCCCAATTACACCTTTAACAAAAAAGTGCAGAAAATGTACATATTCATGAAAAAATTTAGGCTTATACAAAACACAACAGCTAATCCAAGAAGCCAAAATCTTTGGGGATTCAACCAAACAAAACAATGGCTGAAGAGAGCTGTCCCTATCTGTATGTTATGTTTCTGTTGTGCTTTGTGCTGAAATAAGAACTGTTACACCAGTGAAAGGTGGCTTACAATGGGCAATTAGGCTACAATAAGGGAAAACTATAGTGGGCTTAAGTAAGAACTCACTACATAAGCACAAAGCCATTTCTAACTAGAAGACTGAATGGGTTTAAATTAGCATTGTGTAATGGTTTCCCCATCGCGTGCCCCGCGTGACGTCACAGTATTGTGTTGGCCTCGCGCCGCCTGCGCGCGGACGTTAGGCGTTCGTTTGACAGTTGTAAAATGACAGTTGGCGATCACTTTCTGTGAGCTGTAGGTCGTACTTCTGTGCTCCTGTGGGAACTTAAATGAATATCAAGAGATGCACGCAGGGGGGAGGAGCCAAGATGGCGACCGGAGCGGACGTGTAGTCGCCCGGCTCCGCCGGCCCTTGAGCTCCGCAGCAAAATCCTGATAATCTTCCTGGTTGAATTTGGCGGCGGACTGCGTGTGAGGACGAGCTGAACGCATCGTTCCTCTTTCGACCTTCTAGCGTGCTCGGGTGCTGGAGAAACTTGAAGTACGATTCCCGCCCCGGACCCTCGCCTACATGGCCGCTCGTCGGCGGCTCCTGGAGGCTCGGATGTGGTCCGCTCAGCTGGACAGCGCAGATGACTCAGTGGCGGCGCCTTTCCATCTGCAGCAATCACCACCGCACTGAAGCTGACGTCCATTGCGGACTACGCCTGTACCGGGACGGCCGATTTGAGAAGCCCGTGGATGGTGTTTTCTATGCTCCGTAGGGAAGGTGAGCGGCGCATGGTGCCTGGCGACCTAGCTCAGCGCAGACAGTTGACCCTTTCTCCGCTGCCCAGCCTGGTGTGAGACGTCTTGTGGGAGGTATGCTGGATTTGCCTTCGACGCTGGTGGTCTCGAGGTCTCTAACGAGATACTCGCCTCTGCTGCACCCTCCCCAGATCCACTATTTTGTGACCGGCGCCATGACTCCCTTTGTTCTTCCGCGGCTAGAGAGAGGTTCCACACTCCTGCCCGTGGACAGCCGTGCCCTGCCGATGCGGTACACTGACCTGCGAGCACCGGCGCTGGCACCTGCCTCAAGAGAACAGCAACCTGCACTATCCTACGGCACTATCCTGGCTGCCCTCCGTGATCTCCGTTCGGAGATGGTTGATGGCTTCCTAGCACTGAGTGATCAGCTGGACGCCATGATGTCTACCGTGACTCGCGAACGCAGCGTCTGCCCCCAGCTGAGTGTGTGTCTGCCTTTGCCTCTCCACGAAGCCACATTGTTTCCTTGTGCCTGTTCTGCAGCTAACCTTGCGGATGCCTCAGTCGGAGCCGACGACTGGCAGCCCTTCAGTCCCGCGACTGCTACATTGTTTCCCCTTTCCTCCGGGCTTGCCTTCTTGTTGCCTACGCCGCCGAGTTTAATGGGGGACTCAGCTGATCAACTTTTATCCTACGTGTCGACTTTTGACTGGTGGCCTTCTCTCTTCTCCCCGTGGAATCTCAACTTTTCGGATGCCATTACGGACCTAATCATGGAGGACAAAGGACCTTATATTGATGGCCGGTGGCCATTTTGGGATCCTGCTTTGTCTTCTTCTCTCAGGCAGCCATGTTATCCTGATGTGCACGGGGGGAGGGGCTCTCCTGATGAAGTCTGCGTGAGGTTCCATCACGATCGGGCCAGGGCTAAGCTGCTCTCTCACTGCTGACTGATTTTGCTGGCTGAAGGGGATGGGGTTGGACCTGGCTAACGTGTCTAATGGGCGCATGTCGTACGATGTTTCTCCACAATTGCATTGCAAGATCACTTGATACTGTACTGACGCTCCAATAATGGCCGATGTTCATGCTGTGGGTCTCGGGAGGGCCGGGATCTTCAGGTGTTTTAGTAACAAGTGGGCTCCTCCCCGCCTTCTTCTTTTTGGGAATGTAGATTGGTTTACTCTCTCTCACTCCCTATATTACAGGTTTTAATGTTCTTTTTCTTTTTTCATTTCCTCCTTATTCTTCCTCGTCTATATTTCGGGTTTTATGGGGCGACAGGCACTCTGTGGGGGGGGGCAGGCCGTAGCCTCCACAATGTTGCAGGGTGGGTGGGGTAACTTGCTATACTCTTGGTTCTATGGGCCTTCTTTTTCTATTCTCTGCGCTTTCGACTCTGGTTCGTTTCCGGGTCTGGGTTGGGGTTGGTAGGGTTGGAGCGACGATGTTTGGGGTGCATGAATGATAGTAAATTGCTGCCACTGTTTTGCACCGCCACACTGTATTTGATGTTAACCTCCGTTGATGTTTTCAGAATATAACGTCGCCTACCCATAACGTGAAGATACTGTGCGGACTCGAATCCTTTTATTATTTTTCCTTCACTGCCTTCTTTTGATGAAAACGCATAAAAAATTTAAAAATTAACCTTCACTCCTCCTCTCCCCCAGCGGCGCGACTCTTTCCAATGTAAGGTTCATTGCTTGCTCATCTTCATTGCAGCTGCTGGGGGACTGTCTTGATCGCACTTGTGCTGATGATGTTTCGTGGCCGGCCCGATGGTTGTAGGCCCGTATTTGTTCTTCTATTCAGGCACAATAAAGGTTTTCAAAAATTTTAAATAAAAAAAAAAAAAAGAGATGCACGCAGATTTTGGTCATTAGTTAATACAGGGTCGGGGAACCAAAATCCGCAATAGAACCCAATATTGATGCTTCAGTGTGGGAATCTCATTTTAAAGTCTTATATTCTGATGAACCTGCTGTGCATAACACGGCCGGTCCTGTAGTTTTAAATGCTCAGCACGAGCCCTTAGAGTTCACCCTGGGTGAGGTTTCCCACATGATAGGGAAACTCGCAGTGGGTAAGGCTCCGCGACTCGATAAACTCCATGAACCTGGGATCTGGGCCCCCTATCTGCTTATTCTCTTTAATGCAATTCTAAGAGGTATGGAGGTTCCCTGTACTTGGCTGGGAGCAGAGATAGTCCCAATTTTTACGAGGGGTTCTTCTCTGCTCCCAGCCAACTACATGCCGATTAGCCTCATTGATGTCCCTCAAAAATTTTTTGCACAGCTTGTTCTGGACCATCTCTCGGAATGGATGGAGGAACACGAGGTTTTAAGTCCCTTTCAGGCAGGGTTCAGGAGGAACACATCCACCATGGATCAGATCTTTCGCCTTATTCATCTGTATTGGAAAAAAGCAAAGATCGAGGGTGGCAGCCTCTACATGGTGTTTGTGGACCTCTGGTCCGCGGTTGACCTAGTGCCACAGGGAAAACTGTGGGGCGTTCTCCAGGAGTTGGGTGTTCCATCCCAAATACTAAATGTGCTGATGAAGCTCCATGAGGGGAATTTCGCCCAGGTCAGATGTGGAAGGAACGGGGCACTGTCATCTAGGTTCCCAGTTGACATAGGGGCGAGACAGGGCTGTGTCTTGGCACCGACCTTGTTTTGCATCTACGTTTACGGTGTAATCTCACATCTGGACAATGTCCCCAATAACGACGCCCCAAGGTTGGCAGGCAGGAGGGTCCCAGCGATTATGATTGTCGATGATACCTTCCTGCTTTCCAAATCCCCTATTGGGATACAACGGATACTGAATGGGTTTGGGGATGTTTGTCGATTTCGTGGCCTTGAGATAAATGCTGACAAAACTACATTTATGCTATTTGATCCTTCGGCATCCACACAATCAAATCCGACTCTTGGTCATGTAAGGTTGGAAAGGGTCATGACATTCCAATATCTTGGGGTAACATTGCACGAAAACCTCTACTGGGGACCTCAACAAGTAAAATCCCGATTAAAATTGTCACAGCTGGTGGGTGGTATCTTTAAGGTTTCAAATACATCAACACTCAAGCCAGTGAGCCCAGCCTTGGAGATTTATAAGACAAGTCAGGGCTGCAGCACTCTACGGTGGAGAGCTGTGGGGACACTCTTGTGGCTCTGAAATCGCCAAGCTGAAAACAAATTTCACTAGACGGTTGTTGACACTTCCCCAAAGTGCCCCGCTCCTCCCCCTAAGGCTAGATCTGGGACTTTCACCTATAGAAGATGAATTAGCATTAAAACCGCTCAGGTTTTGGCATAGGCTTGCTATATTACAGGCAAGAGCTGAAACAGGTATTGAGCCTTAATAGTGCTGGCAAAATTCCCTGACTGGCATACGTCAAGCGTGAATTTTTACGCTTGGGTTTGTCTGATATGCTGGACAACCCAGAAAGGGGTTGTCTCGAGCTATCGCGCAGGTCCCTTACCAGGATTTTTAAGGATAATAAATTGAACTCTGCTGTCTGTGCCTTAAATGTTGGTACCCTGACTGAATCCTTTTTAGTCTTCAAAAATTCCTATATCTTTGAGGATTTTATGGATATTGTCTTCCCGATTTTAGCAAGGAAACTTTTTATTCAATGGAGATACGGTACTTTACCACTTAAAGCTTTTACAAGCAAATGGTCAGCCCCAGCTAACAAGTCTTGTCCAGGATGTAGCTGTGATGTCGAGGATGAACTTCATGTGCTCTTTTTTTGTCCTGCTTACAGTAAATCCAGGAAGTACTGGCTGGCACCACTTTGTAGAAACCTAGGTTTCAAAAATTGTTTATATGCTTTTAGAATTCTAAAGACCAACACATCAAGTTTTATCGTATTTGCACTCTCCAAGTACTTGCTAGCAATGTGGACTAAAAGGCGCAAATTAATTGTTATGTAACGGCAAAGTTTTATAAATTTTTTTAACTATTTTTTTATTGCAAATACGGTCAATATGTGCATATTGAAATCGATGATGTTTAAATAATGGCTCTGTAAATATCTCCTTTTTAATGTTTTAATCTGTACTCTTTTATGACCTGGACGGTCGAAATAAAGAATTTTCGAATTGAATTGAATTAAATAAATACTTCTGCTGGAATACTTATCTTGTCTTCGAGTTACTACACTCGATATTGGCGACGGAGGTTACGTGTTCCCACATCGAACCCACAAGGAGAGTATGAAAAAATTATAAGGAGAAAAAGGAACTGGACGGAACTCACCCGAGGCGAAGCAGTACCAGGCAGACATGAGAAGAGACGCGTGAGTGCATGGCGTGGTGCGTCTGGTGAAAGGGAGGACCGGTATTGTGTAGACGATCAACAGCGTAGTGAGGCGTCTCTATCGCCATTGCTTACAGAGGCTGTGTGGCTGCATCACGTGCTTGCTGGCACCGCCCAAATCGGTCTATGCCTGTCAGCTTAACCCTTTCAAGGGTGTTGAATAACATCGAGGAGCACGGAAGGAAGGAAACAAATCCTGAAATTAACATTTCTATGAGGAAACTGTATCTGTGTGAAGCGCACGTGAAGAACAGATACAGAGTGAGTCTGACATTTAACATTATTTACAGCGTGCAACGGAAAACGCGGTGACATGCACACCGTAAATATATATATTATTAGATGGGGTTCACAGGGGCAAAAAACAAATAAAATCCCTGTGAATAGAGGGGTACGCCAGGGTTGTGTCCTGGCCCCGACACTTTTCACATTATTTGTGAATGGCGTAGTTTCTTTTCTGCTTGAAAATAATGCTGATGCCCCGGTTTTGGCGGGTGATAAAGTCCCCGCACTACTCTTCGCGGATGATAAGTTGTTGGCATCAAAAACTCCGGCAGGATTACAGAAGCTGTTAGACCGCTTCTGTTTGTTTTGCAAGCTTAGGGGCCTTGCCATAAACACATCGAAAACCAAGCTCCTTTATTTTAACCTGAGTAGATCGTCTAGATCCACCTTATCTCTTGATGGGGTGTCTCTGGAACGTGTAAAGGAGTTCGACTACTTGGGAATTATAATTTCGGACAAACTTAAATGGCAGCCACATATTGACAAAATGGCGCTAAGTCATAGGAGGGTAGTTGGAGTACTAGGGAGGGAACATCAAGCATCCACTTCTAAACCCATTGCCCCTGTTCTGGATATCTATGCCGCAAAAGCTGTAGGCTGTGCCCTTTATGGTGCAGAGCTATGGGGCTTTGAATGTGTTGATACCTTAGTCACTGCAGAGAACAAGTTCTTCAGGGAGCTTGTATCGATCCCGAGGGGTACTCCTACTAAACCACTCTTGAGTGACCTTGGTCGTCGCTCCATTAAGGACCTAGTTTCCCTACGCCCCCTCCTATATTGGGCTCGGTTATGGCGTACCCCTGAGCTCTCAAGGTATGCTGATGGTTTAAGAGAGGTTATGAACCTTCATGGAGCCCATAAAATTAGCTCGATTTCTAATATAAAGAAGCTTTTACTGGAAACAGGCCTTGCTATTGGCCGGGAGCCTGGGGCATCGCTGTCCAAAACTGAAACTAAGCGAGCCTATTGGGCATGGGTTGATGATCATGAGCAGAGGGACCCAAATCTAGGTAGGCTGACCGAGGCATTCCGAGAGCACAAACCAAAGGCTCGCTTAGAGCCATATCTAGATTTCATTAAGAAACCCAGAGATAGATCTCTCTATATTCAGTTTAGGATGGGAACACTCCCCCTTCGTGATCGTACTTGCAAGTGGAAGCCACTGCATCAAACTTCTCCTGATTGTCCAATTTGTGAAGGTGTTTCTGAAAATATTGCTCATGTCTTTTTTGTATGCCCAGCCTATATAAAACCTAGACAGAAATGGCTCAAACCAGTGTGCCTGTTGCTTGGAACCAGGGACCATTCCATTGCACTTAGAATTCTTAAGGCTGATGCTAGCACAACCTTAGTGTGTGGGATGGCCACATTTCTTAGTTGGGCTAAGTTGATTAGGCTGAAGGCTATTTGATGAAATAAATGTTACCTGTATCTTTTTTATATGCTCAAATATTCACAAAGCTGATAAAATTTAATACTTTTTTAATTATTTATTGTAATACCAAAGGTTTTTATAAGTAATTTTTAAGGAAAATGTAGTCAATGAGTTGTGTTTTGTACTTGAAATGTGCTTTTATGATATTGTATATATTGAAATAAAGCTTTGATGATGATGATGATATTATAAATGTATAAGCGGCATTTTAACAAAGTGTAATATATATTATAACAAAAGCTCACTGTTGTCATAAATTAAAGAGAGATTCTGTAAACCCGGAGGACTTCAACGGACCTGTTGCTTCAAAAGAAAGGAGGGAGCCGAGGGTGCTTGTTGCTGCCTGCCTCCCCTGTTGCCTGCTCCCGCCGCTGCCCCTCGCCGGACCCGCTTCGCGGGTCCCGCTTCGCGGCCAGGAGTGTGCCTAAGGCTGTAGGGGTTTGCTATCTGCTTGACCACCGACCGGCAGGGCTGCGAGCTATAGGCGGGGGACTCCAAGTTCCAGGAGCCCCCGCGCGCCCGTGGTCATCTGGGCTGCTCTCCCTGCCGGCCCCGCCCCCATCTGGACAGTGAAAGCAGCGTCCCTCGACGCTTTCTGTGGATTCTGTAAACCCGGAGGACTTCAACGGACCTGTTGCTTCAAAAGAAAGGAGGGAGCCGAGGGTGCTTGTTGCTGCCTGCCTCCCCTGTTGCCTGCTCCCGCCGCTGCCCCTCGCCGGACCCGCTTCGCGGGTCCCGCTTCGCGGCCAGGAGTGTGCCTAAGGCTGTAGGGGTTTGCTATCTGCTTGACCACCGACCGGCAGGGCTGCGAGCTATAGGCGGGGGACTCCAAGTTCCAGGAGCCCCCGCGCGCCCGTGGTCATCTGGGCTGCTCTCCCTGCCGGCTCCGCCCCTAGAGACCAATCAACCAACAATAAAAGAGGATTATCATCCCCGCTGCGCGGGAGCGCGCGGGAGGGCGCCGGGAGAAGCCCGGGACAAGGGCGGGACCGTTTGTGGCCGTTCGTGACCCGGAGTGACCGGACCGGGCCACCCCTCTAACCTGTGTGCGCCCCCATCCATAAGGACTATGGCCGGCAGAGACAATAGGATTAAATCCTCCCTAACTGGCAGCCTGTCAACCGCCGGAGGTATGGAGAAATTTCTCATTAGGGCTAATAACATTATAGACAAGGAGATTGTCATATTGGAAAAGCGTTTATCTACTGAACTTATTTCCTTGAAACGATCATCCATAGGACCCCTTGCCAATGCCAAAACGCCCATTAGAGATAACAATCAGTCTCCTATTGCGGATAAAATATCCCCGCCCATAGAAGACCCTATCCACCTAGCCTCCCCGGGTATATCAACTGATATTGTGGCTGACCCTACCTGTGTACTCATAAGTGAAAATGCCTCCATTTTATCCCATCCTGATGTGAGTACTACCGAGTCTAAGAGCCATGGGGAAAGAGAGGGTGCCGTGAGGAAACGGAAAAGAGTGTACAATAAAAAAGAAGTTAAAATGGGAAGGGCTACAAAAACAGCTAAAGTACGGGAGGAACCACTACCCCAGACCACATTTACCCCCCGTGAGGCCCAATCCCCGAATAGGGAAATATTAATGGAATGGGCCGTGGCACTACTTAAATCAATTATATCCCCATTAGAGGCTAAACTGGACAGGCTTTGCTCCAGAATTTTAAATGTAGAGAAAACATCTGCCTCCATTCTAGCCGCCCTTGGTAACCTCCAGAACCAACACACCCCAACCACTACCTTAACCCCTGCTATTCCCGCTCCTCCTAATCCGGTTATGAATCAACCTAATATCCCCCCACCAAATATCTGTATACCACCCCTTATCCAATCCCAGCCCAATAATTTAACAACTGATAATGGGGCGAGTCAACAACCAAGCCAAACTAACCCGCCAGACCATACGGCTGGGGGGAACCAGGGAGTACCAAGCGAGGCACTTTATACCCCTAGAGTTAGGCGGCCCGATTTACCACCGGAGGCTAACCGGTTTACTGTCATCTTAGCCGGTGTACCACCATTAGAAACAGGGGAATCTGAAACCTTTAGCTCCCTGAAGAGCAAAGTAATAAAATGGCTTAATTGGAATAGACCACTCCCGGGCCACCTGCACAATGAAATAATCATGGTAAGGAGGGTCCCCTGGGTAGGCAAGACCCCTAAAAACATCATTGGGGACTGCCTAACCGTTAGTTTTAGAGACCCTCGTACAGTATCCCATATTTGTGCAGGTTTTAACAGGTCTTTTGACTCAACGATCCAGACCCTCCCCGTTTCCTATTTCTTTCCACCAACTAACTTTCGCCATCAACAAAGAAGAGGGGATTGGTCCGTTGTGGAACGGAGGGGCAGACAACGAGCATATGATGCTAGACCACCAAGACAATCTCAATATGCACCCCAATTCCACTCCTTTATGGATCCTAACCGCTATGGTTGCTTAGATGGCTTAGAGGGAGTAGACTGACTACACCCCGTCTCTTGCCCTCTGAAGCTGACTAATATTCAGGCCATACCTGATGTTTTGCCCACGGTCTATTTAACCACCCCTAATGAAGCTATTCCCACTAATTTGCCTCTGATTACACCCGTTACAACCCCTATCATACAATGTTCTGAATTCACCCCCATTACCCCTGCCCCAGCTACCACCATTGTACCGGATTTGATTACGCTAGATATGACCCCCGCCACACCCCCTGTCTCAACTATCCATATCAATACAGTTATGGACCAAAGGGTTAAGGGTTATTCATTGATGAGCTGGAACATTGCCGGGTGGCGGCAGAAGGTTTCAGCACTGGGTTGGAGGGAACTTATCGTGGTGCATGATATTCTATGTCTGCAGGAAACATGGTCAGTGGAAGATATTGCCTTTGATGGTTTTGTTGCCTATAACTGTAATGCGGTGGAATCTGCAATGGGGAGGGCCAAAGGGGGATTGTTGATTTTACTCTCTGTACATCTACCTTTACGAGTAAGAAAAAGCCATATTGTGGGGTCCCATTCGCAAATTTTGGAAATTTTGATAGGCAGGGACCGTAATCTATTGTTGATTAACCACTACAATAATACTTTTGACCCCTCCAGCACCACCGTAGTAGACGAACTTGAATCGGCTCTGGATTCTATTCTTTGTAAAACAGCTGTATCTTATGATATTGTTTGGGGAGGAGATTTTAATATTAGAATTTGCCCTTTCTCATATTCTACTACTTGTGGTTATGATGGGGAAAATGGGGAAAATTTACTCCACTTTTTACACTCTCCATATGGCACTTCCCTTAACAATTTGATGTTAAAAATTGATATATCAATCCATCAACATGCACCTGATAATGAGGGCAACCTGGCGCCTACCTTCACGGGGAGAAACACCACCTCCATTATTGACTTCCTGATCATCTCCAATCGGGTAGCTCCCCATTGTTCAGTTACCCAGATCATAGATCACGACCTGAGTGACCACAATGCACTCACCATGGTTTTATATTGTGAGCTCCATAGGGATGTATTCTCAGGTAGGGTTGTAGATGACATCAGGCCATGTAGACCTAATGGGATCCGCATAAAATGGAGTGGGGAAAAAGCAGAGAATTTGCATCGGAGGGTGGTGAAAGCTGGCCTTAATATGATACTCAGTTGTCTTGATATGGAAGCCCCCGCAGCACAATCAATAAATAACTTCGAGAATCTGGGTATCATAATCAAGAAATCACTCACTTCAAAGAAGGCCAAATCAGGGCAGGCTACACAGGGCTGGTTTAATCAAGCATGTACAAGGGCACTAAAATCCCTCAAACTCGCCCTTTCAAGTACCCCGAGAGACAGGGATGCGGTTAAATCCCTAAGGGCCATTTATAAAAATGTGCTCAAAACCAGGAAACAAGAACTTAGAGAAATAGCCTGGGAAGATCTGAGTAAAGCCGCAGCACTCCGGGACAGTAAACTATTCTGGAGCACCATCAATAGCCCATTCCTGCAAAAAGAGGAATTCCCTGTCCTCACCGCCCAAGTCAGTGAAGAGGGATGGGTGGCCCATTTCTCAGGGATCTTTGATCCAACTGGAGAGTCCCTAGCCAATGATAACATCATCTGCACTACCCGAGTGGATTCCCCGAGAATAACGGCCGATGAGGTGGATTTGGCTATAAGGAATAGCAAAGGGGGAAAAGCCCCCGGCCCAGACGGGGTGCCGATCGACCTATACAAATATGATCCAGCTCTCTGGAGCCCACTATTGACCATAGCCTTTAATGCTGCTATGGATAACAGGACCCCTTCCACGTGGGGTGAATCCATTATCATTCCAATCTATAAAAAGGGGGATAGAGGAGAGGCTAAGAACTACCGCCCTATCTCCCTTTTGGATTCCTCACTTAAAATCCTGAGTAGGGTCCTGTTAGCACGCTTGGAAGATTGGGCCGTAGACAATAACATTCTTGCCCCATCCCAATACGGCTTTAGAAAGGGCCTTGGTACGATCGAACAATGTATTAACTTGAACCTTTTAATAGGGAAGTATACCAAGGCCAAGCCGGGATCACTATTTCTGTGCTTTGCAGATCTTTCAAGCGCATTTGATCTGGTCGACCATGCCCTGTTATGGATAACTCTGCTGGGTATGGGAGCCCCCCCCGATATTATCTATTTCCTGGCCACACTTTATTCTAAGCTATCCGCCCAAATTCGTTATGGCCCGGAGGGTGAGTGCACTCGGAAGATCAGAGTAAGATCTGGCATTCGACAGGGCTGTGTATTAGCCCCGTTGCTTTTTTCCCTCTTCATTAACTCGGTAGAACAAGAACTAAAACAAATTCATGCTGATGCCCCCCAAGTAGGAGGTACCCCTATACCGGTATTATTGTATGCCGATGATACAGTTCTTCTTTCTAGGACTCCTATAGGCCTACAAAAATTGATGGATGGGTTCTATGATTTTATATTGAAACGGAAACTCAAAATTAATAATTCTAAAACGTTCGTCATGGTGTGTGGGAAAAAGCTGAAACTTTTTAAACATTTCTCTTTTAAGGAAAACCATATTGCAACTGTCACAAATTTTTGCTATTTGGGGGTCACATTTAACGATAGAGGATCTTGGGCCCCCGAGGAAACAAACGTTAAAGTGAGAATGGGGAAAGCATCCTTGGGCGTCTTCCGCTTTGCCACCAAAGTAGGAAGCCGCCGCATTGTTGATATGTTGACTATATACAAGCACAGATGTACTTCGATAGCATTGTATGGCTCGGGGGTATGGGGACATTGCAATGCCAAGGCCCTGCAAAATGAAGAAAACAAGTTTATTAAACGGCTGCTTTGTCTCCCCACCTCGGCATCTACTGTTTTAACCCATTCGGAATTAGATCTGGATTACCTGTCCGACCTTACTGGGTTAAGGCCACTGTTGGTATGGAAATCCATCTTTTCCAAGCCGGAAACAGCATTCACTAGAGATATCATCAAAGACTGTTTGCTCTTGGATAAAGCTCTAAGTATTCCATGGTTAAAATATGTAGTTATGACTGTTAAAGATCTGTTTGACATGGACCTAGGAAATGACCCTACTAGTATGAACACCTTAGACAAACTGGAAGTAAAAAATGTCTATCTTAGGGCGAGATCGGATGTGCGAAGCCATGCTACTAGAGAATATTCCACACATATTTTCCACCTGTCCTTGAATGATGATAGCCGGGGTATTCCAATGTACCTCAAAGTTATCCATAGACAGTCCCATCAGTTTGTTCTTTCAAGGCTAAGACTAGGTATAGTGCATAACTTGGTTGCTTTCCCGACTATGAAATTACATCCAGTAACCCCATGTCCATGTGATGACTCTTCCAAACAAAGCACAATGCACTTTCTATTATTCTGTCCTCTGTATAAAGCACAACGCATCTGTTTCCTCAAGCCTATGTTCCTTAAATATAATATGTATACCACCGATAGCGCTCTGAGGCTTCTTTTTTCACTTTCTAGCCCAGATATCTGTTTTTATACTGCTACTTTTATTCTGAAATCTATTAGAGCTAGACTTAGCATGGTTTTCCCGTAATTTTATGTGCAGCTATTCCCACAACATGTGACTATGTTATTTTTTTGCTTCTGTATTTTGAGTACCATGTGTATGTAATGTTTTAAACTGTATACTTTTATGATGTTTTTTAAACATTCGAATAAAGTTATAAACTGAAACTGAACTGAGAGAGCTGCACAAAAAAAGGATAAAAGAAATATAAAAGAAAAAGATGCATGTGTGTCAATCCTCAATAAAAAGTTTATTAACTATAGCCTGTTTATATATCTAAACACAATATGCAATCTGTCCACCTTCCACCCCCGTTTCTTGATGCGCCAGGAGAGCCACCTATTGTGTGGAGGAAATGGTTTGACGCCTTTGAGAACTATCTAGGGGCAATTGGTGCACATCGATTCAGACCGGAAAGGAAAAAGTTTCGGCTGTTACATTCCTTGGGGTTTGAAGGAAGGGACACCCTAAAACATTTAACTGATCTTGAAACAGTTGGGGAGAAAGAAATGGATGAATATAAAAGCACTGTGAAAAAATTAGAGAAGAGATATGACAAACAGCCCAGTATAGTGGTGTTGAGGCACAAATTCTTTAAAAGGGCACAAAAGACAGAGGAGGACGTTGACACATACATAACTGCACTTAGAAAAATGGTAGCAGAATGTGAATTTGAAAACTTCAGTGAACAATTAGTTTGTGATCAATTTATTAGCAAATGTATTGACAAGACCATTAGACAAAAACTACTATCTCTTGAAAATCCTTCTTTGGATGAATCCATTCACATTGTGAAGAGCATAGAAACGTCTCAAACATCTGTTAAAGAACTGGAGAACAAAAACATAGAAATGGTCACTCCTGTGTGCCTATCAAACTTCAAGAAGAAAAAAGACTTCCAACATTCATGGAAAGATATATGTGGCTATACATGGGCTGAACATACTTGGTTGGTTCCTTCAGGGCCTGTTTAGTATGATGTTATGTTCTGGTGCAAGAGAGCAGGTGTTAGCTGTATGTGATCATGACCATGTGGAAGACCTACTTAACAAATATGCCAAAGTATTCTCTGGTGAATTGGGAAAAATCAAAGGGTTCAGACACAAAATAAAAATAAGAGATGATGCTGTTCCTGTCAAACATAAAATCCGAAGTATACCCTTCAGTATAAGAGAGGATTTGGAAAGAGAACTCAAGCCTATGCAAAAGAGGGGTGTGATTGAACCCATTGAATCCTCAGATTGGGCTTCATCTTTAATGATAGCAAGAAAAAAAAAATAATGAACTGAGAATCTGCATTGACCTACGCAGCCTTAATAAGGTGATTTGGGTGGACTCACACCCCTTACCCAACATTACTGAAATGCTTGGTGTAGCTGCAGGGGCAAAAGTGTTCACTAAGTTAGACTTAGCCTCTGCCTACCACCAAACAGAGTTGGATAAGGATTCACGGCATTTCACAGCTTTCACCTCACCATTGGGTATGTTTCAATTCTGTTGTATGCCTTTCGTTCTGGCATCAGCTGCCTCTGTCTTCCAAAAAGTAATGGTCAATTTGCTCAAAAACATAAAAAATGTAGCGATTTTTCAGGATGATGTCCTGATATTTGCAAAAGATCACGCTGAACATGATGTGACTTCAAAAAAAATTCTCTCAATTTTTCAAGATCATGGAGTGGTTCTTAAACGTGAAAAATGTGTGTTCTCTAAAGACAAAGTGGAGTAATTAGGTCACACCATTTCAAGTGCTGGCGTCACACCTAAATCCAGTCTGGTACAAGCCATTCTTGATGCGTCTTCACCAAAAGATAAAGCGGGCATCAAATCCTTGCTTGGTTTGACTGAATTTTATGCCCGGTTCATTCAAGATTATGCCACTAAATTGCCCCATCTTAAAAATTACTGAAGGAGAAAAATGAATTTGTGTGGGACAATGAGTGTGAACAAGCATTTGTATGGCTCAAGGAACAACCTAGCACGGTCAGAGCTCTGAAACGGTTTGAACCTTCTCTTCCATGTACACTGACAGTGGACGCTAGCAGTTATGGGCTGGGTGCAGTCTTGACTTAGGAATGGGTAATCAAGAACATACCATAGGCTTTGCATCAAGGGTAGTGAGGGATGCAGAAATGCATTACTCAGTTATAGAAAAAGAACTTTTGGCATGTTGGTGGGGCATTGAAAAGTTCAGGAATTATCTGTGGGGCAAGAAATTCACTTTGCAAACCAACCATAAACCTTTGGTTGCCATTTTAGGTAATGCAAACAATAACAATGCTACGCCACGTATAGCTCGCTTGGCGTCAAAACTCCTGCAATTCAATTTTTAAATCGTACATATAGCAGGGGGAAAAAATGTGAGAGCTGATGCTTTGTCCCGCTTACCTCCTAATTCAAGTAAATCTGTGCAGGAGGATGATGATATTGAGTATGATGACCAAGAGGACTGTATAATAGCTAGTATGGTGTTGAAAAATGTGTTTTCAGTGATGGAAGGCAGATGGTATGCAGCTATGGACAGTGATGTAATTTTAAATGATGTAAAGAAATACATAATACAGGGATGGCCTAAAGAAAGGAATGTTGATGTCGAATTACAACCGTTTGTAAATATCAATGATGAACTGACATTAGAGGATGGGCTAGTGTTCAGACCAGTCAAGTTAATACCACCTGAAAGCATTAGAGCCTCCATTCTTTTTTCTTTTTTTTTTTTTTTTTGAAAACCTTTATTTAGCACTGTTCAGAAGACAAATACGGGCCTACAACCATCCGGCCGGCCTCGACACTTCTTAAGCTAGGTAGCAAAGTATACGTCCACTCGGTATCACGTCAGCACATAGAAGCACAAAACATGTGTTACATTAAATTTCACGAGCACCAAGTGTCAGGAGATATTAAGGTTAATTTTCAAATAATTTTTTATATAAGGAGATACAGAAGCTAGAACGGATCAGTGCACAGTACAGCCATCTACGTAATATGCGAGCAACGTCCATCAGGAGATTCAACAAACAATAAACATAGCTAAAGTGGCGGCACAAAGCTAGAACCACAGGACGATGAAACATAACGAGTTGTGCCCCCCAGCCGCTACCCTCCTAACATCAGACCTACCCACTGACCCAGAAAAAGCACATAAGAAAGAGAACAGAAAAAGAGAAAAATAAGGCCCATAGAAACAAAAAACGAACCAAGGAAGACCCCCCACCCTACACGCATGCCGAGGCTATGGCCTACCCCCCCCTAGCAGTGTGTCTGTCGCCCCAAAAATAGAACCCGAAATGTAGAGACAAGTAAAGAGAGAAATGAAAAAGTCCAGAAAGTCACGGAAAGAAAGGCCCATAGAACTAATTAGGAATAGTAAATTACCCCCACACCCTACACCAATGCGGAGGCTACGGCCTGTCCCCCCCCAGCATAGTGCCTGTCGCCCTTGAAAACCCGAAATGTAGACAAGAAAAGAGAACAAAATTAAATTAAAGGAAGATAGAAAAACGTGTACACCTATGTTAAAGGGGGTGAGAAAAGAATAAAATAATTCTAATCTAAACCCCCAAAGAGGAGAAGATGGGGAGGAGCCCACGTAACAACAGAGCGTCCGAAACCCTCGGCCATCTATAGCTTCCACACACTGAAAACCCACTGCGCCAAAAGCAGTCGTGTTAAAATGAATTGTCCCAGCATTATAGATGGAAAGAGGCAGTTCGCGACGAGCGCACACAACATATACACAGCAATTCCAGTCCCAGTCCAGCCCACCCGTGAAACCATGGCGTTATCAATCAGCCTAACCCTGGCCTGATCGCGGACGTGAGAGTAAGCCAGCCCCTACATGAAGGCCCCGCATCCCGTGCAAACAAAGACAATATGGCCGCTTAGAAGATGAAAGTGAAGTAGAAGCATAAAATTGCCGCCGACCATCTGTAGAGGACCCTTCGTCCACCACACAGAGTCCCAACTTGGCATCCAAAGCACAGGAGTTCCACAGGAAAGAAGACGAAGGCCACAGTAAATGAGTCCTCAAAAGTGTTAGGTGCTGCCCAGCCGGATAGTTCTGCAGACGCGGTGAGGCAGGCAACAATGAAACAGGCGTCAATGGACGGGGAAACAAAGTATCAGCAGCTGAGCGGGAGAATAGTTGATCATGGGTGCCGGGAAAGCCAGTTGCAGGCACCAGTGCAGCGCGATCACATACAGCAATTGTATCCCCGCCTGAAGACGAAGGCAGACCCCCGCCTTGCTGGTGACAAACGAGGCGCTCACAACCCGCAGCCGATAGCATGGAGTCAAACTGCTCACTCAGCGCCTGCAGACCTGCACGCATTTGCCAATGAAAGTCCCGTAGGACGGCCAGAACGGAGCCGCATGACAGTGGAGGCTGCATCCCCGCATCGGCGTCAATCCGGAGCGGCACTGTAGAGCTGGTGCCTGATGTGGGGAGGGCGAAGCAGGCAGCGGGCAGGACCAGGCTATCGCCCCCCCAGCCGCGGGCAGGCAGATAAAGTCATGTGTACCGCAGGACGGTATAGTGGCCGGGGGGGGGGGGAAGGAGGACGCATCAGAAAGTCAGCTCCCCTCAGGTCCTCGCCGCCACTGAAAACGCCGACAGTCGTCACCCGTCCCTCAGGCTTCCCATGCAGCCGGGTAGACGATAGGAAAATGGGGCCAGCAGCCTCTCACAGCGCGTCCCACAGATCGGGGCAGGAGACCCGTTCCTCCGGGGCTTACCTCACAGCCCCAGTCCTTCAGGTGCAGGGTGCAGTAGTTGCTTTGGCCATTACCTCCCAGGCACAGCCGGCGGCAGTCCGTGATGCGGAGTGAGGTCAGGGCCGCGCGGCTCGGATCGGCGCTAGCGGGTCCGGTCACTGCGGAGCCTCCGGGGGCCGGCGAGGGCAACAATGGAGCGAGGGTCCAGGGCGGGGAGCAAATTCACACGCAACTCCGGCATCCGGGCGGGCTGGGACTCCGGGAAAGTACCGGCGTGGTCAGCGCGTCGTCGCACACGTTTCACCTCCAGAAAAGGTAAGGATAGGAATCAGGATGTTGTTTCAGAACCAAGGGCCGACGGAGCCGGGCGCTCAAGCGTCTGCTCCGGTCGCCATCTTGGCTCCTCCCCTGATCCTCCATTCTTAATAAAGCACATGAGGGACACTTGGGAGCCACTCTCACAAAACGCAGAGTGTGAGAATACTTTTGGTGGCCACATATGGACAGGGACTTTGAGGCCCTTGTGTTGGAGTGCCCTATATGTGCAACCAGTGACAAGTGCCTCCGCACATCTGTTCCTCCTCTCACCCCCATACCTTTCCTTGAAGCCCCTTGGGAAAAACTAGGCATTGATATTCTTGGACCCTTCCATTCCTTGTCGCATCAATGCAAATTTGCCATAGTAATGATCGATTACTGCACAAAATGGCCAAAAGTAAGGTTTGTAGCCAGAGCTGGCTCACAAGAAATTCTGGACTTCTTGAAAGAAGTATTCATGAGAGAGAGTTTCCCCAAATCCATTGTTTCGGTTAATGGGGTTCAATTTGTCTCTGTTGATGTGGAAGAATTCCTTAGAGAATCTTCTGTCACCCACCTCAGAAGCTCCATGTACCATCCCCAAACCAATGGGTTAGTTGAAAGGCTTAATAGGGTTGTGGGAGATTGTGTAAAATGGGCCATTCAACACAACAGGATGATACCACCAACAGTAAGGACCATGTTATGGTTTTACAGGACAACCCCCCACTCATCCACAGGTATTTCTCCATTTGAACTTCTCAGAGGCAGGAAACCTTGCACAGAATTTAGGCCTGCTTGGATGTCAAAATGGTTTAGATCCAACAGTACTCCCCAAGATCTGGATGAAAGAGTCAGACAAAAGGTTGGTGAAACGCAGTCCAAGCAAAAAGAATATTTTGATGAAAGGAAGAGTGTTGTCAGCAGAGAATTTTCAGTGGGTGATCTTGTTCAAATAAAGAAACAGGGCTTTGTAAAAAAAGGTGAGTCCAAGTTCAGCAAACCCGCTATGGTAGACAAGGTGTGTGGTAGTGCTGTACGCGTCAAAGGACGCAATTGGTGGAACATGAATAAGATTGTAAAAGCCAAAGATGTGAATAGTGAGGTGCGCAACATGAATTGTGATTTAGATGGTTCATTTAATGTTGTACCAGGTGACGATAAAGTTCTTGATTCATGCAATCCTCCTGCTGTACTTAGGAGGAGCTCAAGAGAGGTCCGCATGCCGGCAGATACAGATGTTAGAGTTTCTTCTTCTTTTATTTTCTGCTTATCTCCTTACTGGCCTGCTTTCTCGTCCTCCCTCCATTATTTTCCTGTTTCTTTTTTCTCTTTTCTCTCTCTTTCTTCCTCTCTCTATCTCTTTATCCCCTCTCATTTTCTCTGGTTCTTATCTGTTGAGGAAAGGAGATATATGTAATGGTTTCCCCATTGCGTGCCCCGCGTGATGTCACTGTATTGTAGTGGCCTCGCGCCGACTGCGCGCGGACGTTAGGCGTAAAATTACAGTTGGAGATCCCTTTCTGTGAGCTGTAGGTCGCACTTCTGTGCTCCTGTGGGAACTTAAATAAATACTTCTGCTGGAATACTTATCTTGTCTTCGAGTTACTACACATTGTTTTTAAAAGTTTAATCCATAATAAACAGACAGCCTTTTACATTGAAAAAAACGATTGAAGAAATGCAGTTGACATCCTTTACTAGGGCAATATTTACTTAAAGAAACTGGCACTGTTGGGGACAGTACTTTGAGCTCAACCTGTACCTGTGTACCAGAGAGAGCAGAGAGCAGCAACTTTGTGATCGGTACCACAGCTGTGTCTGTTCAAATGGTTTTGCCGGAGGCAGATAAGCTTTCACTCTTCCTGGAAGCCAGTGGCTGAATTGCAGCAGAATGAACATGTGATATTTTTGATTAGTAGGAACTCGAATCTTTTCTTTTTCTCGCACACTAGTACATGTAGGCGCAGGACTCCTAATAGACGTTTTGATGCAGTAGGTGAAAATGGTTAACTATGCCCAGTCACTATTCTCCATTCCCAGAATGTGCGTGTATAGGACCACAACCGTGTACATGAAACAAGATTTGTTTATACCATATATATATATATATCGCCCGTAGCAAACATACATTTTGAAAGACAAATGCAGACTCCATAGTACTCTACAAGCTCTACAGCCACCCAACCCCTCGGGGTATATCTACAAGCACATATGAAACATGGATTATTAAAGCTGTTGCCTTCAGCAGCTATCCACTCAATGTGGGTATTTATATTTCAAACCCGTCAACTTATTTTCTGAGGTACATAAAAACGTGTCACTTGGCATATGAGATTTGTAATCATGTTGTGTTTATAGGTCAAGCATTGAGACCTCTTGTATATACTTTAGTATCTACTTTTTGTGGGCTCCAGCCCTGCCCACTGTTTTTGGTTTGTTTTTTTCAGTATCCTTTAAAAATCCTTGCTTGCTAGTGTTCAATCCTTCCCCTTTGTCCCTCCTTTTTAGGTTGAGCCTAGGCAGCGCGCATGCGCTTTCTGGAAGACCTCTTGTAAACAGAATCAGGAATGTAATCTCGCCTGGTGGTTGCCATTGGTTAGGTCCTCTGGTGCTCTTAATTCCTGGCTGCTAATTGGTTCTCGCAGCTGCTACGGTAGTTCTGTTCCAGGGTGAGCGTCACTGACCAAGTACAGTTAACCCACGTTTTCAGGGCTTATCACTTATATGGCAGAACTCTTTTTCTTCTGCTTCCCTATGCTACAAGTGCAGCTCCTGACTTCGTTGCCCCTGCTCTGGCTATCTAACTACCTGCGTGTTGCTCTTCCCCACTACACCAGTCTTGCGCCGGTCGGTCGCCTTCCCCGCCACCTCCTCCTGCGGCCCGCCACTTTAAGCCCATGCAGTGCCTTTCACCTGCTACCACCTCCCGGGGCATGCCACCCTTAGCCCGTGCGGTGCCATTCCCCCACTACCACCTCCCAGGGCACGCCACTCTGCGCTCCTCCCATGACAAGGGGGCAGCAGAGACAAACACTGCGCATCTTTTAACCTGAGAAGTGCCCTTCTGCCGCTACCACCTCCTGGGGCACGCAAACCTTAGCCCGTGCAGTGCTCTTCCCGGCTACCACCTCCAGGGACACACAACTCTTTGGCTCCTCCCATGGCAAGATGGCAGCACAGACAAACACTGCAAAACTTTTAGCATGAGCAGTGCCCTTCCCCCATTTCCACCACCCAGGGCACGCCACTCTTAGCCCGTGGGGTGTTCTTCTCCGCTACTACCTCACGGCACACGGGGTCTGTTGTAGTGTTTCTGCCTCTGTTCGCTTTATCCCCTATGCATTCACCCTACTGGAGTTAGTTTGCAGGGATTTAGCATTTATTACACCGTTTATGGGTACTGGGCTTTGCGATTTGCATCAAGGGTAGTGAGGGATGCAGAATTTGCGATTTGCTTTTCTGTTTTGGGGTTTCTTGGAATTTGTAAATATTTGTTTTTGCGGTTAGAAAAAGCATTCATATGCTCCTCCTGGTCGAGTGTGCACACTGTAGTCCCCTTGGGGCACAAGACGGCATCCACTTCTGTGTTTCCTTGTTGTTTTATCCTGCCCCTGACTAAGAGCACCCCTGCTTCTCATCTCTGTGGCCGAATCAGAAGTACAGTACTGGAGGTGCCGCAGGGAGCTCTAGAAGGTCGGTATGATGTTCAGGCTACTTTCTCTCTCTCTTCTGAGCACAAAGACCACGGGATCTTCATGAATGAAAATACACACCACAAGTGGATAGCATAAGTGGGGATTGTCCGGAGAGGAAGGCCCCCTGGAGAGCCCCTTCTCTCTCTTAAACCTTGCTCGCTGGCACACTTTCTCCCAGTCACTTATCTCATCCCTTCACTCTTTCATGTCCTCTCTTACTTTAAAAATATATTTGCTTATTCTCTCTTTCTCCAATTTCTCTCTCCCACCTTTCACTGTCATTCACTTTTAAAATATTGTTGTATCTATACCGTTTATTGCTGTCGCTGCACAGTCTTTCTTTTTGTAAGGCATACCGCTTTGTCACATGAACTGTGTTCTCAGACTTGAGTACATCACCAAACCAAGGGCTCTCACATGGTCCCACGCAGGGGTGCTGATTACTGGGGCTGTGGCAAGGTTAGTTTACAGTGGGCATTTAAGCTGATGGTTCCATATCCCCCTAAGGAAACATCTCTCCAGAGAAAAATGAATCGAGACACTTAGGGGCATGTTTACAAGGGCTTTATCTCTGCTTTTATTGGCTTAAAAAGCCAAAAAAGCAGAGATAAAACTATCACCCTATTTACAAGAGGGTGCTAACATGCATAATTGCATTCTAGCACCCTTTTTCCCAACGCCTGCCTTTGCATCTCTAATGAGATGCAAAGTGGGCGTCCTGGGGCGTACCCTGGATGGACAACCTTCCAAATATTGCTGATGTTCACATCGCGATATTTACAAGGCTGCCCCAGCATTTTGGCACATATTCGTTTTTGGAGAAAACTGCTGTTTTCTCCAAAAACTAACGTCTGCTAAAATTCAGACTTACCTATCCCCAACATTGGGGTGGATTATGCTGATACGAACCTGTGGGTCGTATCAGCAAGGTTATCGCCGTTTTGCAGGGAACATCGCTGGAAAACCAGCGATGTTCCCTGCAAAATGACGATTACCTCGCTAACTCTAGAATTTTTATCGCCCTGGAGTAACACATTGTTAATAACGCCCTACCAGGGTGATACATTCCAGCGATAATAAAATTATCCCTAAGCATGGCCAGCTGTAATTATCGCTGGCCGTTGGAATTACGCCCAAAACTCCTTGCAGGCTTCCGTCTGCTTCAGGAAGAAGCTGAGGAGAAGTGTGTGCAGGTGCTGGGAGCATGCAAGAAGTGTCAACCTGGTCTGCTTTTTCTTCCAAAAATGCTGGCAGAGAAATCCAGGCTCAGGATAATCCATGCTCCCCCGAGCTGAAGCACGCTTGTGCAGCCTAACAGGGAAAATAAGTAAAACAATTGTGAATGCTGTGTGTGTTTGCATGAGTGCCTGTCTGTGTGTGTATGTGCTTGCAAGTAAGTACATATGAGAGTGTACCTGAATGTTGTGGCAAAATACTGGACCTACCATTTTGGTAAGCATTTTTGGCATATTGGGGGTATCAATGACATTTTGGTGCTGAATCAGTGCCATATTGCTGGGAGTGGCATATTGGTGTTATTCGAGTATGTGCTTCTAATATGCCATTAGTTGCATCCCCTGGTGCACACCTGTATCTCCTTGATGTTAATCAAGGATTCCTTTCAAATGTATAACACTACTTCTTGTATGATTCAATTCTTTTTTTTATTCAATGTATGTTTTCATTTTCCTTATGAAATTACTTCCATTTCATGTCTTATGTTCCATATGCATTCAATTGACATCATAGCTTCTCATTTGTCCAATGCATTTCGGGCGTTGTGTGCCCTTCGTCAGGGAGCATGTGCTAGAAAAATTTATCAAAAATATATTCACAAATTCAGTCACATACTACATAATAAACATCACAAGTTTACATAAAAAGTTTGTAGTTCGCTCCATGCGTATATAACATGCTATCAGTGCTCGTGAATGTGTTGTGCCCAGTGTATTTAGTGTTAGTGGGGAGGTAAAAAAGTGATGCACACGAACGAGCGTAAACTTATGTGTCAAGAGTGGAATGGACTCCCACCGAGTTCAAAAAGGTATGGTGGATCACGAAAATTGATGGGACTGTAAAGTAAAAATGTAATCATGAGCATTCTCATAGTAGCTTAAGTAGAATGTCATTTTGCGTACCCCAAAGGTCTGTTTAGTGACTTACTGTCAAGAGGCGTAGCGTCTCTTTCTTCTCTTCAGGTTCGCGAGTGAATGTTCCCAGAGTGTGTCTGCTATGTTATTCTATAACTACTTCCTAGTAGCGAAGTGGAATCAATCTGATTGGCTGGCGTGTGCCGATCACATGATGATGAAAATGGAGGAGAGACTAATGGATCTGAAGTGATACTCAGATCGGAATAATGAAACGATCGAAAAATGTGGCAAGCAGCGAAAAAATGATAAAATAAAGGAGTAATGCCAAAGTTTATGTGGAAAAAATTAAATTTAGGTTTAAGCAAAGAAATTAAAAATGCATGATGATAGATATACCAAGCATCGGAACAGGATCAAGGAGTACAGCAACAATAATCAGATGACATATCATGTTATAAATAGCACGAAAATTCAATGCGATCATTTAATCCGAAAGGTTTACTTGAGTTCATAGTATAAATCCAAATATTCTCTCTCTGGAGTAAATGTTTATTATTTTCCAAACCTTCTCTTCTGCACACAGTTTCTAGGATGAGAAATTGTAATTGTGACACATTATGATGTTCCTCTGTGAAATGGAGTGCTACTGATGATTTCTGGTTGTGAGTTCTTATGTTGGATTTGTGTTCGTTAATCCTCGTTTTAATTTTCCTCCGTGTCTTCCTGATGTACACTTTGCCGTACGGGCATTTCAACATATATATTACGTTAGGAGTGTCACAGGTTGCATTGACACATAATTTGATGTTGTGTCCCTTCATTGGGTGAGTTATTGTGGTGCCTCTTATAATGTTATTGCAGTTGCCGCAATGTAAGCATGGCCTAGTTCCTCTGTATGTTGTTGGTGTCAACATTTGAGTTTTGAGAAATTCACCTCTGGTGTATGCAAAGATAGGAGGGTTGTCAAAGATGGCATTAAAATCCGGTTCTGCTTTCAGAATCCCCCAATGGTCTTTGATGATTTTTTTGAAATTCACACTGGATGTAGAGTATTTAGACACAATGGCTGTTCTTGCCTCATCAGTTCTTGTGTGTGCCTTAAGTAGATCATTTATTTTCATCTTGTTGACCCTTTGTTTGGCTGTAGTGATTATCTCGTCAGGATAACCTCTTTTTGAAAATCTTTCTCCCATCTCCTCAATTCTTAACGATGCTTTGTTAGGGTCTTATGTGATCATTTTTACTCTCTCATCATTTGTGAGAGGGGAAGATGCTGTTTGAGAGCTGTTTGATGAAATCTATTGTAGTGTAAGGTGTTATGTTTATCAGTAATCTTCCGGTAGATGTCAGTTTCAATGCCTTTTGTGGATATGGTAATTTGAACGTCTAGGAATGTAATTGTTTTTTCAGAAATCTCCCATGTAAGTTGAATCCTTTCATCAACTGTATTGAGATTTGTCAGCGATTCTTCCAATTTTTCTTTTGAGTTGGTCCATATGATGAAGATATCATCAATGTATCTAACTAGCATTCTCAGGTTGGACGTCCAGTTTGGATTATTCAGGATGTTGGTCTCTTCATACGTCTTCATAAAGATGTTCGCATACACAGGGGCTGCGCAATTTCCCATGGAAGTTCCCACGAGTTGCTTATACCATTTGTTGTCATATTTAAAATAGCTCTGGTATAGAGTGAAAACCATAAGTTCCATCAAGAAAGTTTGCATAGGTAAATCAAGATCTGTTGTTTATATCGCTTGTTCCATGGCTTCAAATCCTGAGCCATGCGGGATTGAAGTGTATTGTGACTTCACGTCAGCTGTTCACAAATTAATTGTTCATCTTGTTTGACATCTACCATGTTAAGTCTCGTTAAGAAATCTGTTGTGTCTTTGATATAAGTGGTCATTTGTTTGACCGTCAGTTGTAAGTATTTGTCTATGAATTGGCCGATGGGTTCATGCAGGCTTCCTCTTGTGGAGACAATGGGTCTTAATGGTGGGAGTTCTACGTTTTTATGTATTTTCGGCATCATGCAAAAGATGGGACTCTTGGGATTTTGTTTTATTAACAAAATCTTTGTCCTTTCTTGTATAATACCGTTATCTTTGGCCCTGTTGATAATCTCTGTCAATATCTTCATGTATTCATTAGTGGGATTATTCTCCAATGGTGCATATGTGGTAGAGTCCGATATATGTTCCAAAATCTTCATTTTATACATGCGGTGTTCATAATCACCAAGCCTCCTCCTTTGTCAGCTTTAACACAAGTGATGAATGTATTATTTGCCAAACTTTTTAGTTTACCCAAATCTTTGTTGGTGATATTTTTTCTAATGGTTTTCTGACATTTCAGTTTTGTCAAATCCTGTTTTACTAGCGTTTCAAAAAGGTCTAAGGTTTTATGGCTATTTAGACACAATGGCTGTTCTTGGCTCATCAGTTCTTGTGTGTGCCTTAAGTAGATACTTTATTTTCATCTTGTTGACCCTTTGTTTGGCTGTAGTGATTATCTCGTCAGGATAACCTCTTTTTGCAAATCTTTCTCCCATCTCCTCAATTCTTAACGATGCTTAGGTAGGGTCTGATGTGATCCTTTTTACTCTTATCATTTGTAAGAGGGGAAGATGCTGTTTGAAAACCATACCTTTTTGAAGTCTGTGGGAGTCCATTCCACCCTTGACATGTAAGTTTACGCTCGTTCGTGTGCATCACTTTTTTACCTCACCACTAACACTAAATACACTGGGCACAACACATTCACGAGCACTGATAGCACGTTATATATGCTTGAAGTGAACTGCAAACTTTTTATGTAAACTTTTGATGTTTACTATGTAGTATGTTACTGTATTTGTGAATATATTTTTGATTAATTTTTCTAGCACATGCTCCCTGACGAAGGGCACACAACGCTCGAAATGCATTGGACAAATGAGAAGCTATGATGTCATTTGAATGCATATGGAACATAAGACATGAAATGAAAGTAATTTCATAAAGAAAATGAAAACATACATTGAATAAAAAAAAGAATTGAATCATACAAGAAGTATTGTTATACATTTGAAAGGAATCCTTGATTAACATCAAGGAGATACAGGTGTGCACCAGGGGATGCAACTTATGGCATATTAGAAGCACATACTCGAGTATTATGCAGGCGTCCAAGACAGGAGACGTCACCCAGGCGGCACCCAGAACTGATAAAGACAAAAATTCAACCATTTCAAAACAATTTAATATAAGGCTGTGCACCAGTCTTCATCACCCATTTCATATTGGTGTTATTGACACATTAGTGAGAGCAGCAAAGTGCTTGCACTGATGTATTACCTTTATGTCCTTTCATCACATCATAGTGCAAATCGCTTGGCAAAATGCTGGTGTTGGTATGTTGTTGGTAATCCTTAATATATATTTTGGCATCTGCCCCTTATATAAACTTGACACTGGCTTAATAGTTATGTCAGGGGTTTTTGTCCGCATCTGTGGCATGATGACTCTGTACATTGTTGGCTCTGGCATAATGTAGGCAATCCATGGAATACTTTGGCCTTCTGTGGCATAGAATGGTGATAAACTGACCTCCAAGGGAGTAAAGAATCTATTTGTGTGTGGTAGTAGCACATGTGAAAGCCTAATGAAAATTATGAATTAACATATGTAAACCGCTGTGGAGAAAACTGTCAGCTGTGGAGAAAACGGTCAGACCAGCGTATGGAGTTAGTTCGGGCTCTCCATACGGATACTTGGTGCAGAGTCCTAATGGGTGAGTAAAAAGAGGTCTCTCCTAAACGATGATGTGATACGGGGCCGTCCCCTACCTCGCTGATGCGGCACCCACCAGGGCCGTCCCCCCTCTTGCAGATGAGGTCCCTTTCAGTATGATCTCCCACTTCAGAAAACGACCCTGAAGCGTCCCTGATGACCGGGACTCCACCGCTCTGTCCTTCGTTGCAAGACCCAATCGGAGCCGGAGACAAACCGGAAGCACCATCCCGTGACCCCGGAAGTCCCTCCCTAGTCCCCGAGCCGGAACACGGAAAAGACGGAGCCCAGGAGAGAAGAGCGTTCAAAACGGCGAACTCATGGCAGGAGAGTCGAGCGTACGGAGAATCGGAGAAGGCGACATTGGAAGAAGAAGAGAACGTGTGGAGTGAAGACTGGTGGAGCCCGCAGGAGGTGGCTGGAGAGCGGCTGCAACTCTCGGAAGAGGTGCTGCGGGGCATGTGAGTATCATCATTCCATATCTAGTAATTGTGGCCCCATTAGAGTCATGTGTACAGTGTAAATATTTGTATATAGAAGGATAGCACCACCTCGGGAACAGAGAGGCACTATGTACATACCCTGTAGAGCAGCACCGGAGCTCACACTGACACCGTTGTAATTAGACTCCTCGCCTACCCCTCACCTAGCACTTTCTTTGTCTTCCCCAACCTTACCTACCTTTCTACAAAAACACCCCCCCTTCCTTCCTCACAGTCTCTTTTTATCCCCCACAACCCGGTGTCGGTATCAAGGCGACCATTCCGATCCAATTGGACTAACAGCCCTTCTTTCTTCTGTCTCTCTATACCCTCCGAGGACACACCGGGATCACCAACCGAAGACCCTGACGTCCTGTTTCCTCTTCACAGAGAAGACCCTGACGTCCCGCTTCCAAGTGAAGGAGAAGACCCGGACCCCATCCCTGCGTGTTCATCCTTGTGTTTCCTTCTTGAACGTTATACGAACTATTGTACAAAACTAATAAAACCAGGGGAACTATCGCCCACTATATCCGGCCTCCACACCTGGTATTCCGGTCCACCACACCCCCACGACCACACATCCCCACTGCAAATGGCCTAAAACCAGGATGTTTATTAGCTCCCTTACTTTTCTCCCTGTATATTTTGATCTTCCCTATAATCTGGTTCAAAGTGAAGGTATTGCCCCGTTATTGGGGGGAAAACCGATTGCATGTTTACTTTATGCAGAAGACATAATATTATTGAATTTAACGCCTACGGGATTAAATAGTCATCTGCAGGCACTACATGAATTTGCAGAAGCCCATTATCTAAAGATTAATATATCTAAAAGTAAAATTATGTGCATGCACGGAAGAAAAAAGATGCAGTATGGGAATCTTGTATGGTCTGTGGGTCCCCAAAAATTGGAATTTGTAAAATCTGATGTCTTCCTGGGAAAAGTAGTGTGTGGCAATCTAAGTGATGAAGCCCATATAGAAAGTAACATCCGTAAAGCTACCACGCAGGGGAAAAGTTTGGGCTCCCTCTATAGATTCACTGGAAAAAGACACTTCACATTATTATTAGAGGTTTCCCATGCAAAAATACCTGCCTCTCTGTTTTATGGTATTGAATTGCTTGACATAGAGAAATGTTTTTTTTAAAATACAACAGAAGGACAAATTTTAAGGAGCCTAGCCTCAGTCAACTCTGCTTGCCCAGTGGCTGCCCTAAGGTTAGAATTTGGTATAAGAAGCAGTTGGGTACAGTTGTGTTGCGGGGATAGTGCGATGGGTTGCAAGCCTGGTAAAGGGTGATCCTGGCATATTAAGATTTTTAATCTAGAAAGAAATATTAGAAAATCTGAAGGAACAGTCAGTAGTTCTTAAAAATGTTAGGATTGCGGTTGATTTGCTTCAATTGAATGAGTCTCTGCTTTTCACCCTCTCGCCATATCAATTAAGGGCTATCTTGAAACACGCCACCAGGGAATTAAGTTTCACTAGGGATAGGGATGCTCGCATGCTAAATAGGGCGATCCATCCGTCTATCGATTCCTGTGAGATAAATAAACACAGGCTTACATTTCCTGGAACCTGCCCCATGGAGTGGGCCGCTTCTGGCTATTACTGAGACCGGGTATGCTTCCTTTAAATAATGTGTTGTCTAAATGGTATGGTTCTTCCCCGATCTGTAATCTGTGCAATAACTCCATTCAGGACGTTAATCATGTGTTATTTATTGTATCGACTTAAATGGATGAGACCTATTTGTCTACAATTATCTATCCTCTCAGCGTCAGGCACTAATGGATTCAATTTATGAGCCACCAAATTAAATGTTTTGTTATAGTATTTGGTTTTAACCTGATGTTTTAGCGTTAAAGGCATAAAGGATATTTTAATTAACTCCTAATGTTTAAGAAACTTGTTGCACAAAACTTTTATATGTAGTTGGTCATTAAATTTATGTGGATCTCTTCGGAGTTCCAAGAGCATAAATAAAATAAACTTGAACTTGAATGGTAGCATTTCCTAAAAACGTTTTAATGAAAATTATACATTTTTCCTTGTGGAATCACATTTATTTTTTAAAAATGAAAACATTTGACATCAAAATGTGTGCATTTTCATAAGCTATCAAGCTGATGTCTGGAAACAGAATGATTCAGTTCTCAATATATATATATATATATAAAGCAAATATGTGAGTGATGATTGGTACCACTGCCTGAAAACCGAGCTAGTGGGATTAGTGTAATCTGCTTCCTAATGTACAAGATCGCTGCAAGTTGAGCTGCATCCCTGCTAAATGAGCGTGTAAAATGTATTTTCACTCACTCAATTGCCTGAGAATGTGAAATATGTGTGTTTTTTAAAATTTTTCCATGCAGATTCCCAGTCATAACACGTGACTGAAAATACACTTGGATAAGGCAGGAGAAAAAGTGGCAGGAAGTGAAAAATACATGTGTGTGTTCAATGGTATATATAAAGGGCCACACATTTGATCAGAATTGATTTAGCGCAGACATTCCTGCAACGCTCATATATGGGTCAGTATTACTTAGCAATGGAAGTTATACTGCTTACCTTTTCAGAGACTATGACTTATTAGCATATTTATATTAAAGGTGTACTGGAAAATGCATCATTTGATTGCATAATGTCAGCCGTTTCTTTGGAGAGAACCCTTCACGACAGTGGGGCTCACATACATGGTGTTCTCACTGGTTGCAATTTGTGACAGTTATTAAGCCCCATCATTTTCAAAGTTGTCCAGCTGTCATTGGTCACCTGCCAATCTAAACCTCTCCCTTTCGTCCTCCCTTGCGGTATCCTTCTCAATCCATCTTAACACATGTTTCTCTCTAGCAGTGCCCTCAGCCCATCTCTCTTTCAGTGCCCGCTACCTCACATTCCTTTATTTCTGATCATGCCAAATAGCTCCTAGGTCTTCTCTTTAGGTTGAGCAGCTACAGGGAAGTTGGAAGCTTGTTTCTAAGGTCCTGTGTCTGGCATGAGTAGCTTACCCAGGCCAGAGACAGGGCCGGACTGGCTGTAGCAGGCACCGGGCAATCCCTCGGTGCGCCACATGGTTGGGGGCTTGCTTTGGACCGTTTTGTTACATAGCTGCAAAATCGGTCCTGTAACAAAATCGGCCAAAAACCGGCACTGGCAAAAAGCTTTGGTGGCACCCCCAACCCCGGGGGTGGGGGGGGGGGGGAGGGGGGAGGGGACGGTGTGGCTGAGCACTTTGCCAGGGCTGGTTTTGGTTCCCAGTCCGGCCCTGGCCGGAGATATCAAGCTGTGTCATGTGAGTAGCTCTCACATTCCAGAGAACTCATGCAGGTCGGGTGTGAATAGATCACCAAATCCAGAAGTTCCAAGGCAGTGCTTTGCCAGGTGTGAGTAGGTCATCAAGTCCTAATTATTCAATGCACTCTGTGAATTGTAGTTTATTTTTCCTTGTTGTAATTACAGGAGTAAAAGCACACAGAAAAAAAACAAGAATGGATGCTGTCATCTGAAAAAGGAAGCATAATCAGTGTTTTTTGTTCTTTTCCTGATATGAAATCATGAAACTGTTCTTTTTTTCATCATGTGCTTTAAAATACATAAATTACATTCACAGTATTAAAGTATAAACCGGGTATTCCTAGTCATACAGCCAGTGCAAGCTCACTGCTATTCTGGTCCCACTGGTAATTTCTCTTTCTAAGTCCTCTAGACAGTTCTGCAGCTGCTTCTCTGGTTCCAGTAGTAATTCCTCATTCTTAATCCTCTAGGCAGTGCCACTAGCTGCTTCTCTGGTCCTGTTGGTAATTCTTCATTCTGAGTCTGTTAAGCAGTGCAGCTAGTGGCTACTGTGGTGCCGTCGGTAATTCCTCATTATAAATCCTCTAGACAGTGCTGTAGCTGTGTCATCTGTTCCCAGTGGTAATTCCTCATTATTAGTCCTCTAGCCAATGCTGCTAGCTGTTTCTATGGTTCCACTGGTAATTCCTCATTCTAAGTCTTCTAGATGGTGCTGCAGCTGCTTCTCTTGTCCCAGTTGTAATCCTCATGCTAAGTCATCTAGTCTGTGCTGCAGCTGTGTCTCTGTTCATAAACCTATATAAACAAATGGGGTCAAGTGTAATGTTTATTGACCGAGCATTGCTATCATCCCTAACGTGTTACTAGATAATTAATGAAATAGCAACGGGTCAGAAATAATAGAACTATCTAGAGAAACTGTGTTATCTCAACAAGGGTACAATCACGAAATCCACAGAGAGTAATTCGTGGTGAAAAAATTGTATTTCCCAACAGATACCCATCCTGTACCGCCCTACATCATTTGGGATCCTTCACCCAAAGGAAGTGGTAGACATCCACTATGGATTAGGTAGATTGTAGCCTAATCCGGTCAAAGAAAACTCAAATGTAGTGGCAAGATTGAATGGCAATAGGGGTTAATCTGACTAGCAGTGCAAGAAAAAGTAACAGTGCTATGTGCAAAATGGATGATTAAGATTGGGTTGTGGAAGTGGAAAAGAACAATTTTAATAGGATCCTATCCACACCCAAGGATAAAAACAGTGCAAAGTAGTGTTCAACAATTGACTACTGAGATGGATTGTAGGTCGACATGTTTCTGCAGTTGGTGTGGCGTCAAATGATCTCCTCCTGCTTCATCAGGACCTTAACATGATGCTACTGCTAATATGTGAAAAAAGTGAAGAAAATAAATGAAGTTCATATCACCTGGAATTCGCCCATGCAGATGATCCAGATGGTCACACATTAACAGTGGACGAACACACAGAGAAAAGACACACAGTTAATGGCAATAGTCTATAGAATACACACTTTTTTTGTGATAAATTGCATTTGCCAGTGATTTTTTGGTCAGTGGTTTCTTGTTAGTAAACAATCCTATATTGATAATCATATTCAGATTGAGGACAACGGATATCAATATATCCACTCACCCAATTTGTGGGGAATTCACTCTCCACCTCACCTGGCTACAGCTCAGGTAAAAATGGAGCACCGCTCTATGGGAAGAGAAGAAGAAAGAAAAGATAAAGGAAGGACTAGGAAGCTGTATTGGTCCCAAAATATTTAGTAAAGGATTCATGTATCCGGTTTTTTATACAGCATATGCTCACATGGTTGCAGGCATTTAACCGATTTTAGATTTTATTAAAATATATACATTTAACCTTATTTGTTTCAGCGATATCACAAGGCATGATGCACCACACACTGGGATGGTGCAGACGCGAGCCAGCCAGTGGTTCATGCCGGACGTTTATGTTTACAATTGATTTCTTTCTTCTATATGCGCCAGCTTTTTGCTAGAAAAGAGAGACTGTACTCATGATAATAGGCACCGTGTGCACCTCAAAGCAGTCGCATGGTTCTAGCAAGTGCGCCGATTCGAAACGACCAGTTAATCATGTAAGGTGTTTCGGATTGAATATCGCGCTCCACATCTAACTTGGGAACTAAGGTTCGGTTTCTGGGAGGACACCCGAGAAGCATTTAAAGCCATTATTTAGTTACGAGCGAAAGAGCATTGGACGGAACACTGCTCAGACACTACATATCCCATCAGCCCCTAACGTCTTAACGTCTCAACGTGACCATGTGACTTCATAGCACGCAAACACAGCGCTCTTATGGCCGCTTCCTGTCCGTCTAGGTCCCTCCCACTAAGACAGCCTAGACGGATGTCCGGAGTACCGACGGACAGGTAAACGAGCTGTGGGGAACGCGTTAAAACATTTTTCTTCGTTAGAACGTTCTGAGCAGTGTTCCGTCCAATGCTCTTTCGCTCGTAACTAAATAATGGCTTTAAATGCTTCTCGGGCGTCCTCCCAGAAACCGAACCTTAGTTCCCAAGTTAGATGTGGAGCGCGATATTCAATCCAAAACACCTTACATGATTAACTGGTCGTTTCGAATCAGCGCACTTGCTAGAACCATGCCACTGCTTTGAGGTGCACATGGTGCCTATTATCATGAGTACAGTCTCTCTTTTCTAGCAAAAAGCTGGCGCATATAAAAGAAAGAAATCAATTGTAAACATAAACGTCCGGCATGAACCACTGGCTGGCTCGCGTCTGCGAACATCCCAGTGTGTGGTGCATCATGCCTTGTGATATCGCTGAAACAAATAAGGCTAAATGTATATATTTTATTAAAATCTAAAATCGGTTAAATGCCTGCAACCATGTGAGCACATGCTTTATAAAAAAACGGATACATGAATCCTTTACTAAATATTTTGTGACCAATACAGCTTCCTAGTCCTTCCTTTATCTTTTCTTTCTTCTTCTCTTCCCATAGAGCGGTGCTCCATTTTTACCTGAGCTGTAGCCAGGTGAGGTGGAGAGTGAATTCCCCACAAATTGGGTGAGTGGATATATTGATATCCGTTGTCCTCGATCTGAATATGATTATCAATATAGGATTGTTTACTAACAAGAAACCACTGACCACAAAAAATCACTGGCAAATGCAATTTATCACAAAAAAGTGTGTATTCTATAGACTATTGCCATTAACTGTGTGTCTTTTCCCTGTTTGTTCGTCCACTGTTATTGTGTGACCATCTGGATCATCTGCATGGGTGAATTCCAGGTGATATGAACTTCGTTTATTTTCTTCACTTTTTTCACATATTAGCAGTAGCATCATGTTAAGGTCCTGATGAAGCAGGAGGAGATCATTTGACCCCACACCAACTGCAGAAACATGTCGACCTACAATCCATCTCAATAGTCATTTGTTGAACACTACTTTGCACTGTTTTTATCCTTGGGTGTGGATAGGATCCTATTAAAATTGTTCATTTCCACTTCCACAACCCAATCTTAATCATCCATTTTGCACATAGCACTGTTACTTTTTCTTGCACTGCTAGTCAGATTACCCCCTGATGCCATTCAATCTTGCCACTACATTTGAGTTTTCTTTGACCGGATTAGGCTACAATCTACCTAATCCATAGTGGATGTCTACCACTTCCTTCGGGTGAAGGATCCCAAATGATGTAGGGCGGTACAGGATGGGTATCTGATGGGAAATACAATTTTTTCACCACGAATTACTCTCTGTGGATTTCGTGATTGTACCCTTGTTGAGATAACACAGTTTCTCTAGATAGTTCTATTATTTCTGACCCGTTGCTATTTCATTAATTATCTGTTCATAAACCACCTGCACTTCACTTCAAACCAAAACACATAGGTAAAAGGCATTGTCATTTACAAAGCCAATAGCCCCAACACTAAAATATGCAAGACCTATTGCATTGCAAATGCTTGTTGTCTTTCTTTTCTCCCATGAAGCAGGGACTTAGGGGCCGATTACGATGGCTGGCGGAAAAAGTTCGCCGGCCATCGTTGGTGCAATAGGGACCGCCTGCCATAGGTGCGGCGGTCCCGCAAAACGAATTAGGATGCGCCCCCCACACTGGCAGGCGCATCCTGTATGTTTACATTGCGGCGGGTGGCAGCACCCTCCACAATGTAAAAATACAGGTTTTGCATGTGCATGTACAACGTGGCAGGCACCGTGCGGTGCCTGCTACCTTGTACATGCACATGCAGGGGGGTACCATAGGTACCCCCACGTGCAGCACCCCACCCCCCACACCTCCCCGGGGGCCCACAATGGGCCCCCAAAAGCATTCTCCGCCTGTCTTTTTGCGACGGAAACCCCGCCGCAAAAGACAGGCATCCTAATGCCCAGGGCGGTGCCTGCACGGCACCGTCTCCATTACTCCATTTTACCTGGTCCCGCAAGGAGGGCAGAAAAGGCCCATCTTGCGAGACCACAGCGGACGGTCTTCCGTCCGCCACAGTACGTTTCTCATTCCCACCGCCATCCTAATTTGGCAGGGGGAATATTCAGGGTGAAGTCCGCCACCGCCGGGCCGATGTTCCTCACCGCCAGCCCGGCGGTGGCGGACTTCCCGCCATCGTAATTATCCCCTAAGTTCGGTATCCTTACGCTATGACTGCGTATCTGGTGTTTTGTGGGACTATTTTCTTTGTTGATTCCTGCCTGTGCTACTATTTGCAGTCACCTTCTGCGCTAACTTGGGCATCTTTACTTAAAGTGGGAGAGGTAAAGCATACCAATTCCATTTTATTTCTATCACTACACAGTTGACTCATTTTGGGGCGTGTGTGGGTATATTCATGCACGCGCGGGGTTCACAAGCAGCAGTGTAAATGAAATCAGCTGCTGTTGCGACGATCACTGTGATGCACATGAGCACTGCACCGCCGGATTGAATCTGACAGAAGGAAAGCGAGCAAATTACACCGGCTCCACAAATCTACTTCCTGGAGTGACTTAAGTGTGTCATGTTACTTAAAGTGGGAGAGGTAAGGCATATAAATCCTGTTGTCTTTCTATTGCTACTTGTTTGACTCATTTTGTGATGCGTGTGGGTATATTCATGCATGCATACTGTTCACAAGCAGTGGTGGAACCTAAAGCAGGCACTCCCGCAATGATCACCATGATGCACATGCGCCCTTTACGTGCGTACCAAAGCTGACAGAACAAAGCAAAGAAAATGACATCAACTCCCCAAATCTACTTCCTTGAGTGATGTAAGTGGAGCACGTGACTGACCTGAGTCAGCACCGCCATACACAAATGGCAGTTGTTTTATCTATGATTCTCTGCTTTCAGAGCCATTAGCGTTTCCTTTCCAAACACTGTTCCCATGGGGACGAATCACAAGGCTTCATTTTGTCAGAAATGATAGAACTGCATTTCATTAAACTATGTTTTAATTTGACACTGTATTACAATTACAGCTCTGGAAGGAGAAACACGCTAGCTTATAGGTATGCATATTGTGTTGTGACATTGTGTGCTTATGTTCCTTTACCTAGCTTAGCAAGAATTTTGGAGTCTATACTTGACACTCATATGCTATGTGTGCCATACTGATACAAGAAGAACCAGGGCCACCAGTTTTAGAAGAAAATAAAGCATTGTTTAATCGAGGAGGCAGACCCTTGGAAGTGCAGTCATAGCTAGGGCACTGCTACCATATTACGAAGTCCTTACCAAGCCGAAAACAGTCTCTACGAGCTCAAATTAAGCTCAAGCCAGTGCTTTAGGTTGTCACGAAAACACAGTGTTAATCAATTATTGCCCTGGCCATTTACCTTCATTTGTTTAGTTTTTTGTCACAAACTAAAGGCTTGTGCTTATATAAGCTGTTTTAAAGATACAATAACACACTGGCCTTTTATTTATTCCACTTGTATTGCTATTTGCCAAAGTGAAGACGTGCTCACACATGTTTTCTTAAAGATGCCACAAATATAATTTCTTTTTGCCCATGTTCCTTTGAGTACTAACAAACACACAGCTTGAACAGTTGGCTTGCATAAACTCAATGTACTTTCCAAAAACACAAACATTTTAAAAACATAATAAACAGAAATTCCTTACATTAATTCATTTGCACAAACAGCATTTTAACGTTTTAACAAACGTAAACAGGTAAAACTTTCAAGATACCTGTTTTGTCAATTTCAGCACAACATTTGACCACATTAATAAAATCATCTACAGAAACAACTGAACAAAGGAAATATCAAGGTGGGGGTTGGCAATACAATGGTAAAAATGTTGACAGAGCCCTTTCTTACAAGTACCTGGGGGTCCATCTGGAGAGAAGGGGATCATTCTCTAAACATAGAGACAAGGTAGAAGCTAAAGCCCTGACAATCTTGGTAGCTTTTAAGACCCTTGCAAGGCAACTGTCCGGTCCTATTCTGACCCCACTTATAACTGCCATGAAGGCAAAAATCCTCAATTTTCTTACCTACAGCCAGGAGATCATGCAAGGGAAAGATAACAGGCATGTGAACAAAAGAATAACAAGAACATTCAAAAAGGTGCTGAGCCTACCAAAATCTTCATCTCCAGCTCAGATACGTCTTGAGTTTGATCTTCAAGATCACCAAGCAGTAGGGGCTGGAGCATACATTAGGCTGTGCAATAAGTTGCGTACCTCCAGAGAAGGACGCCTGGAGGCCCTCTTGTGGGTGGAAATCTCAGCCGGTCAACTCAGCAGCTCATACCGGCGTTATCTACAAGACTCTTTAAAACTCCTCGATACAGAACAAATCTGGACCTCTACCCCATCACAGCAGGCACTAAAAATTCACATCAAAAGAAACGTTCGCCTCTGGTCTTTTCACTCGGATAGAGCCCAACTGGCACAATGTAAGCACGCCTGGACAAATGTATCAGGAACTAAGCCAGGGTTGTATGCACCTCATCTATCATGTACCTTCTCAGTGCTGTAGAAAAAAAGATTTTTGGCCCTCAGAATGGGTGAATGGCCATTCCTGTATCATTTGCCAAGGTGGCTCCGTGCAAACTCATGTGCAGGGGGTGCGGGAGCAGCATGGAAACAAACGAGCACGTGGTATGTCTGTGTCCTGCAGTCCAGGATGATCGAAAGATCTTGTTATCGAGCGAATGGAACATACTTGGAATTCGCAAGTGTCGAAAAGTTATCCTTGCATCAATGAACCCGGACAATCCACAGCTTAATATCCGGTTCACCAAGTTCGTCACAGGAACAGCAAGAAGATTTATAAACAGTGAGAGCCAGCAAGCCATCAAAGGTTAATTATCAAAGGACATATTAAGTCCAACGCTGTACTGTTGATTTGCACACTCCTACGCATCACCTAACACCAGTCGACTACGGCCTCCTGCACATGGACTATCTTGCTTTCCTGAGTGTCCCCTGAACTGTCAAATTATCGTATGCAGGGATTTTATTATTCAAATGGAATTACATTATCAGGGACCATACCACAAATATGGCATTGCATTACCAATGCTATTAATTATAGCCTTTTAAAGAACCTAGGGGCCGATTATGATGGCGGACGGACCTGAGTCCGTCCGCCACCATAGAGTAGGAGGGACCGTCCGCAGGGGCAGTTGCGGTCCCTCCGTCCAAATTAGGATGTGACCGCCACCCTGGCGGTCACATTCTGTATCTTTAACATTGCGGCGGGTGCTGTTCGAAGCAGCACCTGCCGCAATGTTAAAAATGTAAGTTGTGCATTTGCATGCACAAAGCGGCAGGCACCGCACGGTGCCTGCTGCTTTGTTCACGCAAATGCAGGGGGGTACCATAGGTACCCCCCATGTGCATCCCCCACCCCCCCTTCACCCAGGGGGCCCGCAACGGGCCCCCAAACTGAAGGTCCGTATGCTTTTCCACGGCGGAAAAGCCGCAGCGGAAAAGCATACATTTTACACCATCATAATATGGCTGGCGGTGTCTGATAGACACCGCCAGCCATGTTAAAGCTTTTCCGCCTCGGTCGGAATGCGACAGCGGCGGAAAAGCTGCAGACAGATTTCAAGACCCACCTCCATCTTAATATGGCGGTGGGTCTTTTGAGGCTCAGCAGCGGTTTTCCCGCATCCTCCGGGCCGGCGGTGGCTTCCACCGGCCCAGAGGATGCGGGAAAACCGCGATCCTAATGAGCCCCTTAATGTCTGCCCTGTGGCCCCAGCAGATGATACAATTAGAATGGATAACTATGGTCCTTAACCCCTTTGATGCTTGTGACAAGGTCAACTCCTCATTGGTTTTACCTGCCCTGTGCTTATGACGAGTTGACCTTGTCACAAACAATGGGATTTTGCAAATGGCAGCACAAAGCGGGAATATACAATAGCAGCAATGCGGTTAACTGTTTCTCAATCACTTCTTTTTTAAAAATAAAAAAAAAGTTGTACTGTTTAGATGAGTTAATACTTTACTATTATGACCAAATATAGGTTACCAGGATTTTAAATTATTTATTGATGAACTTTACCTTTTTATTTGTCGTGATGGTACAAATGGACAAAATTAATATATTTGGATGTATTCTTCAAAAAATTTCTAAGAAAAAATAATGTAACTAAAAGCACAAGAACGAGATAATGTCATCCCTTGTACCATGTGTAAATATCTTAATAACCATTTTGATATACGTTTTTATTAGTGATGCATGTTCACTATTGTAATGATTTTTATGAATCAAACAATAAAGTATTTCTTAACTGGACAGTTAGCGCATCGACTCACACCTACTCCGTGTCATTCAGCTGGTTAAGAAGAACACTTGCGTCAAGGTCTAGCTTAGTGAAAATCAGTTTCTGACAGGATTTACACAAAGAGGACTCAAACAATGATGTGTGTTCTTTCGGCTGTTCTTTAACCTTTATATTGCAAATTTAAGCCGCCAACTTAATCTTGTAGAGTTCCACCTTCCGAAAATGAGCACCCTACAGGTCCCTCCTGTCCTCGTCCCATTCATTACAAAATGAGATATATCTATCTCACAAACAGAAAAAAGAACAAAATGACCTCTGGATCGCGCAGGGCCTGCTGCTTTGTGTATGCAAATGCATACATTCATTTTTAGCATTGTGGCGGGTGGTGCTGAGAGCACAGCCCGCCACAATGTTAAAAATGCAGGATGAGCCCGCCACTGTGGCGGGCTCATCCTAGTACCCCCACGGGACCCCCGCCATTATGGCCGGCGGTCCCGAACTTCGATAGTTGGTGGGCATGGGTCCCTATCTGTCAGGCTTGTAGGCTTGTAGTTCTTGAGAACAACAACGACAACAACTCCAAAACCCTGATCGATAACCTCGCCAACCTCGGACTGAAGCAACTCGTCTCAACGCCCACCCGCTCTGCCGGCCACACGCTCGACCCCGTCTTCTCCTCAAGCCCGCACGTCTACATCATCCACACCACCGAACTCCTCTGGACGGACCACCACTGCATCCACTTCGCCTTCCAGAAGCCCACCACACACCCCCGCACCCAACAGATCCCCCACCGCTGCTGGAGCAAAATCACTGAAGACCAACTACATGCAAACCTCACTCTCAGCCCACCCATCGAACCCTCCAACACTGATGACGCTGCCTACAGCCTCAGACGCTGGATCGAGGACTGCACCAACACCCTCGCCCTGCTGAAGAAACCACCAGACAGAGACACCAGCAAGAGGGCCAGCTGGTTCACCCCAGAACTCCTAGCCTCCAAGCCAACCTGTCGGAAACTAGAGAAGAAATGGCACAGTGAACAAACTCCGGACATCCACGCAGCACACAAGGACGCCATCCGCAACCACCACCACCTCATCAGGGCGGCCAATGGACATCCTTCAAAAACCGCCTCGACAACAACGCACACAATAGCAAGCAGCTCTTCAACATTGTGAAGGAACTTTCCAACACGAACAACATCCCGCCGTCGCAAGCCCTGTGCAACTCCTTCACCACCTTCTTCCACCGCAAGATAGCAGACATCCACGACAGCTTCAACACACAGACAGCCCCAACAGACAGCAATATAACAGACCCTCCGCACATCATTGACCACGACCCCCTGCTAGCCTGGGCTAGCGTGAAGATCGATGACACCATCAAGAGCATGTGCACAATCCACTCCGGCTCTCCATCAGACCCAGTCCCGCACCACGTCTTCAACAGAGCAAGCAGCTCTATCGCACCCCACCTGCGCAACGTCATCAATCTCTCCCTTGAGACTGCGACCTTCCCAGAGATCTGGAAACACACCGAGATCAATGCCCTACTCAAAAAATCTAAGGCAGACCCAAGAGACCTCAAGAACTTCAGGCCCATCTCCCTGCTCCCCTTCCCGGCAAAGGTCATCGAGAAAAAAGTCAACAGACAGCTAACCCAATAACACTACGTGCACGCCTCCACCCCAGAGGGATCCAAGACAAGGCTCTAGATTGGACCACCTCCTTCCTCTTGGGCCTCACCTCATGCCGCTCCAAAGCCTCCCACATCTTCTGCGGCATACCCCAGGGATCGTCCCTCAGCCCAACGCTGTTCAACATTTACATGGCCCCGCTCGCACACGTAGCCCGACAGCACAACCTCAACATAATCTCCTACGCCGACGACACTCAGCTGATCCTCTCCCTCACCAAGGACCCCATCACCGCCAAAGCCAACCTCCAGGAAGGAATGAAGGCTGTCGCCAACTGGATGAAGACCAGCCATCTGAAGCTGAACTCAGACAAGATGGAGGTCCTCATCCTCGGCTCTTACCCTTCAGCCTGGAACGACTCCCAGTGGCCGACGGCACTGGGGGCAGCCCTGACACCCACCGACCACGCATTGCAACCTGGGAATCATCCTCAACTCAATGCTCTCAATGACCAAGCAAGTCAACGCCGTCTCCTCCTCCTGCTTCAACACCCTCTGCATGCTCCGCAAGATCTACAGATGGATCCCGACAGATACAAGAAAGACAGTCACCTAAGCCATCGTCAGCAGCAGACTCGACTACGGAAACGCCCTCTATGTGGGAGCCCTGACCAATCTCATCAAATGACAACAACGCATCCAAAATTCCTCGACACGACTGATCCTCAACGTACTATGCCACGGCCACATTAGCCCCCACCTGAGAAACCTGCACTGGCTCCCCATCAACAAGAGGATATCCTTCAACCTCCTCACCCACGCACACAAGGCACTCCACAATACCGACCTAGCCTACCTCAACGGACGGCTCTCCTTCTATATCCCCTACCGCCAGCTACACTCTGCCGACTTTTCACTTGCCACCATCCCGCGCATCAGAAGAACAACCACCGGTGGGAGATCCTTGTCCCACCTCGCCGCCTTGACATGGAACACCCTCCCACTGAGCCTACGACAGACCCAAGACCTGATGACCTTAAGGAGAATACTCTAGACCTGGCTGTTCGATCAGTAGCGCTCCCCCCAGCGCCTTGAGACTCTTGCGGGTATGTAGTGCGCTTTACAAATGATTGATTGATTGATACAACGAGGATGTTGTGTAGCCATTTTCAGAGCCAACCCCGGTTGGGGCCTTTGCGGATTCCAGGTTTCCTTGTTGCGTGTCTCCCTAACTGCTGGGCATAAGGAGAGGGGTTTACTCATGTTTGTTGGCAGTGGTGTCGGACCCTGGGAGCACGAGGTGAAGGCACACTTCAGGGTTTTGCCTGACGTCCGACTTGGACACGGAGGAGCGGAGCAGGTGCACTGAGGGGGAGTGTGCTTCTTTGATGTGGGGAACGTGCGTTGGCATTGTAAAGCAGAGGGGATACCAGCAGCCTAATGCCGGTCCCAGATAAATACTGCATTGTGGTTGTGTTTTGCAGCTACTATGTTGGGGTAATGTGGTGTGCTGTTTCACTTGTGGTAAGTTGAATGCTATGCTATCTGGATCCATGGGAAAGCAATCCAGGAAACACAGACAAGTGGGGGAGTCTTCATCTTCCTTCTCAGTTTCCTCACCTTCTTCACCTTGCCTGCCTATATCTAAGCACCGCAGGGAGGGTGAGGATGCCAGACTGAGGCGCCTGATTCAGGAAACTTTGCAGGAGATGGGCAGTGGTGGCCAGCCCAAGGAATGAGCCCCAAACAGGTTTTGCCATCTTCTGGATCAGAGTAGGAGATTTTGGGTGTGGAGGAGCAAAAAGGAAAATATATAGACTGGGACATGTTGCTGGTGTTGTCAAAACATGTCAAATCCAATATGGGTTTCTCCAGATGTAGTATCCCCGGCAATTCTGCAGGGTTGCTGCTGCACCAGTTCCAGAATGCTGCCACAGTGGATGCTCCAATTCATCTTTACGTCCATGTGATGTTGAAGAGGGAAAGGAAGGATCCAGATAGGATCATGCTTCCCAAGTTCATGACCAAGTTATACCCTCTTTAAGACATGCCTAAAGAGTTGCCAGACTCTATTCCCATTGGTTCATTTGTGGACAGGTCTGGTGGGGAGAACGTCTCTGATGAGGAAGTAGTGATCAAGGAGTCAGTAGAAAAAAAGGTGCATGCTTCACTTAGGAAAGTGTACCCAGGGGTAAACAGACAGAACATCGAGTTTCTTTTTATGGACCGACAAGAATATCGTGTTTTACTTATCGAGGTACAAGAATATCGACATCAAGAATATCCTGGTACAGAATATCGACTGTAAGGTAAGAAATATCGATTTTTAAATATCGGAGATAGTAATATCGTTTGTAAAAATATTGTTCTTAATAATATCGATATTTATATTAGTGTTCTGTATTTTAGTATGTTTGTAACAGTATGTGATGTAATTTTTTTGTATCAGTATAGCAATTTTATTTAATGTATGTGTTCAATTTTTCAGCAATAAAAAATGTAATGTTAATTAATTTTTGCGTATTTTAGTTCTGTAGCGGGTTGTGGGTTTATAGGGGAATAGTGTGGGAAGTAATTTAATTACAATAAAGTAATTATTAATTTTTATCTATTAATTTTAAAATTAATTTATTATTAAGTAATTAATAATGGTTATTAATTATTATTAATTAATTAATTGATAATTTTATTAACTGTGTTATTTTTTTTAGGAGCAGGTTGATGGTTTATAGGGGAATAGGGTGGGAAGTAATTTAGTTATAAAACAGTAATTATTACGTTTCCTGTATTACTATTTATAATTAATTTATTAATAAATAATTATTCATTTGTTAATCATTTGTATTATTTAATAATTGTAATAATTGAGTTATTTTTTGAGCAGGTTCTGGGTTTATAGGGGAATATGGTGGGAATGAATTTAATTATAATGAAGTAATTTTCAATGTTTATCTATTGGTGTTTATAGTAATTTTATTATTAATTACTTATTAATTGGTTATTCACTTTTATGTATTGATTCATTGATAATTAAAATATTTTGTTTAGGAGCAGGTTGTGGATTTATAAGGGAATAGGGTGGGGATTCATTTAATTATAGTAAAGAAATTATTACTTTTTATTTATTTGTATTTATAATTAATTTAATATTGATTAATTATTAAAGGGTAATTAATTTGTTTTAGTTATTACATTGATAATTATGTTCAAGATGTTATTTTGTTAAGATGTGGGTTGTAGGTTTATAGGGGAATAGGTTGGGAAGTAATTTAATTAAAATAGAGTAATTAATATTTTTTAGTTATGTTGTTTGTGGTAATTTATTTAATAATATTTAATTATTAATTGTTTGAAAAGTATAAATATTTATTAGGTAAATATGTTAATTCGTATGAGTTCTTAGCGCATGTATAGGGAATATAGTGTAAAGTAATTTATTTATAAATTATTAAATATTTTTGAGATTATAATTTTGTATTTGCAAAGATAGATATTTGTTTGTAAAATGTTTTAAAAATGTTTTTAATTAATGTTTGTATTTAATTTTTAGTATTTTTCAAATATTTAATTATTTTTGAATCTGGGAATTTTGTGATATTTTGATATATTTGTGTTATTGACAATTTTTCTATTGTAGGTGCTATTTTCAAATTTTTATTTTTTATCTAAATTTTAGAAATTATTCATTTTAACCCTTTTGATATCTAACACGTTCCCTACTGTTGCACTTAATGGAGTGGGAATCGTAGTTTTTACCCCTACGCTATCCAACACTTTCCCTACTGTTGCATTTGCTGGAGTGGGAATAGTAATAGCCATGAGGCACAGGGTCAAGACTGATTTGCATATGGCTATGTCTGAACTGGGGTAGCGTGATGAGCACAGTAACAATGGATTAAACCCAGATCTGTGACTGGGGTTGAATGTTTGACAATGTTCAACATTCCGTCCATCATCTTTTTGTGTTGCATTTTCACCCTGGGTGGGAAGGGTATGCCCACACGTGGGTCCCGTGCTCACTACGCCACTGGAGTCAAGCTATCCTTTCTGAAGAAGGGTGAAACCCTGAAACCGGTCCTAGGATGCTTGATTCTGGTCCAGGGAAGACATGGCCTGGCAGTTCGGTCTGGACTGTTCCCATGAGGCACAGGGTCAAGACTGATTTGCATATGGCTTTGTCTGAACTGGGGTGGCGTGGTGAGCAAAATAACTATGGATTAAACACAGATCTGTGAATGGGGGTGAATGTTTGACAATGTTAAACATTCCGTCCATCATCTTTTTGTGTTGCATTTACACGCTAAATGGGAAGGATATACCCAGACGTCGGTCCCATGCTCATTACGCCACTGGAGTCAAGCTATCCTGGCTAAAGAGTGGTGAAACCCCAAAACCGGTCCTAGGATTCTTGATTCTGTTCCAGAGAAGGCATGGCCTGGCAGTTCGGTCTGGACTGTTCTCATGAGGCACAGGGTCAAGACTGATTTGCATATTGCTATGTCTGTACTGGGGTGGCGTGGTGAGCAAAATAACAATGGATTAAACCCAGATCTGTGACTGGGGGTGAATGTTTGACAATGTTCAACAGTCTGTCTATCATCTTTTTGTGTTGCAAATAGAAATTGTTACCCCTACGCTAGCCAACACTTTCCCTACTGTTGCACTCACTCAAGTGGGAATAGTAATTTTTACTCTACGCTATCCAACACTTTCCCTACTGTTGCTCTCACTGGAGCAGGAATAGTAATTTTTACCCCTATGCTATCCAACACTTTCTCTACTGTTGCACTCACTGGAGTGGGAATAGTAATTTTTACTCCTACGCTAGTCAACACTTTCCCTACTGTTGCACTCACTGGAATGGGAATAGTAATTTTTACCTCTTCGGTATCCAAAACTGTATCTACTGTTTCACTCTTTGGAGTGGGAATAGTAATTTTTACCCCTACACTATCCAACTCTTTCCCTACTGTTGCACTCACTGGAGTGGGAATAGTAATTTGCATTCCTACGCTATCCAACAATTTCCCTACTGTTGCACTCACTGGAGTGGGAATAGTAATTTTTACTCCTACGCTAGCCAACACTTTCCCTACTGTTGCACTCATGTGAGTGGGAAGAGTAATTTTACCCCTACGCTATCCAACACTTTCCCTACTGTTGCACTCACTGGAGTGGAAATAGTATTTTTTACCTCTTCGGTATCCAAAACTGTATCTACTCTTTCACTCTCGGGAGTGGGAATAGTAATTTTTACCCCTACACTATCCAACTCTTTCCCTACTGTTGCACTCACTGGAGTGGGAATAGTAATTTGCACTCCTACGCTATCCAACAATTTCCCTACTGTTGCACTCACTGGAGTGGGAATAGTAATTTTTACCCCTACGCTATCCAACACTTTCCTTACTGTTGCACTCACCGGAGTGGAAATAGTACATTTTATTCCTACACTATCCAACACTTTCCCTACTGTTGCACTCACTGGAGTGGGAATAGTAATTTGCACTCCTACGCTATCCAACAATTTCCCTACTGTTGCACTCACTGGAGTGGGAATAGTAATTTTTACCCCTACGCTATCCAACACTTTCCTTACTGTTGCACTCACCGGAGTGGGAATAGTACATTTTATTCCTATGCTATCCAACACTTTCCCTACTGTTGCACTCACTGGAGTAGGAATAGTAATTTTATCCTCTCCGCTATCCAATATTTTCTTTACTGTTTAAGTTAATGTAGTGTAAAATATATTTAAAAAAAAATTAAATTATTGTAATATTTTAATGCATTATATATATATATATATATATCTATATATATTACCTACTGGCTATCGCCAGTAGGTATATATAGTTAGAATTTTTTCTCTATGGGACTTCTGAAAATTCTATGTCTAATAACTTTGGCGTATGTGGACGGAATCGGCTGAAATTTTCAGGAAAATGGCACATTTTGATTCTGAGCAGCCCCTAAAAATTTGGTGGAGTTTCGTCAAGGGGGGGCTGAGAAAAAAGGGGGGTCCCAAAACGCGTTTTTTGCATTGAGTTTTCCATAGGGCGGTTGGACTCACTTTTAGCTCGAACGGCTGAATGGATTTGCACGAAACTTGGCAAAATTGTAGGGACTGTTAGCCCGATGTGCCTTTGCTAGGTCTCAATATATGTGCTCCAGTAGTTTTTGAGAAATTAACGTTCAAACCAAGATATATATCTGTAACAGCGCTCTGGGCAGCGATCCGGTCCGCTTACTTTTCGCTTATCGGAACTTTGCGCGCAGAAAGCTGATTGGCTCTCCGGTGTCTGTCAACATTCTAAACAGTCCGGAGCGGACGCCATCTTGTCTCTCGGTAGGATCGAGAGAGAAGAAGAGGTGGAAAACGAAAGGGGAATTTAATGAAAGGGGGCAAGGTATCCCTCTCTTGACCCCCTAGGAATGTTGTTGGGGTTATTAAAGGGTCCCGTGGGGAAAATAAAAAAAAAATGATTTTTCACGGTAGAAGCGCGGCCGCGAACTGGTAGCGAAACGGGAATTCGCCATTTTGTGCTTCGTTAATTAAATTACTAGTTATAAGTGGGTGCGGGAGACGTATCCTAATCCCCTATGTTTCCTGAGGGTGGCTGAGGAGGCTGATATATGTTGATACATCTCTTCCAGCGGCTGTGCGTGAGCTTTTTTTTTTTTTTGCTGCGTGACAGTCCGGAGCGGCCGCCATCTTGTCTCTCGGTAGGATCGAGAGAGAAGAAAAGGTGAAAAACTAAGGGGGAATTTAATGAAAGGGGGCAAGGTATCCCCCTCTTGACCCCCTAGGAATGTTGTTGGGGTTATTAAAGGGTCCCGTGGGGAAAATAAAAAAAAATGATTTTTCACGGTAGAAGCGCTTCACGGGCCGCGAACTGGGCCGCAAACTGGTAGCGAAACGGGAAATTTGCCATTTTGTGCTTCGTTAATTAAAGTACTAGGTATAAGGGGGTGCGGGAGACGTATCCTAATCCCCTATGTTTCCTGAGGGTGGCTGAGGAGGCTGATATATGTTGATACATCTCTTCCAGCGGCTGCGCCATCTTGCCTTTTTTCGAATGCCACAATTTTGTCGTGCACGGCAGCCATTTTAGATGCCAGGCTGGTCCCAGGCTATCACCTAACCCTGCGGATGTAGTTTATGGCCCCAGCTGTAGAGAATTCAGACATGCCAATCCTCCTGATTCAGGCGTGTGAGTACTGATTTCAGTGCTAGTGTCCCGCCTCCCGATTTCTGCAAGCAAAAACCCGGGGGCATATTACGAATAACTAGCGATAATTTTTGTCTCTAACTTGTTTAGAGACAAAAATTATCGCCGCACATCGGCGATTTTTATCGCAGATAAACCTTGCTATTATCGCAGAAAAGTCAGCGATATTCATGTATTATCGACCTAATGCTCTTAGCCATGTTATCCACCTCCCATTGGATAACATGGCTAAGAACTGCTCAGGGCAGATGTTAGATTTTGGAGATATTCCAGTCGCTAACATCTTGGCACGCCACTTTGCATGTCATTAGTGATAAGTATCACTGACATGCAAAGCGGGGCCCAAGATGGTCGCTATCTCCTTTTAGCTGTCACTAACTGGTGTTAGCGACAGCTTGGTAATAGGGAAATAATTTTATCTCCGCTTTCATGGCTTTTAAAGCCAAAAAAGCGGAGATAAACCCCCTTGATAATATGCCCCACGATTCCTTGGGGGTTTCAGCTGACAGGGCTTGGTATTGTGTTACATGGTAATTTTTCCATGAAACGTCAGAGGGTCGATGCAGGGGTTCTAGAAGAGGTGATAAACTATTTAAGCCTCATGAACAAGCGCATGGTCTTTTAAAGATTTGTGAAGTACTCGGGGCGGCGGTGTGTCTGTGCCCTCTTTCAGGAGCGGGCGGGGGGGCACTGCCAGCAACTTGCCAGGTCAGGTAGTGTTCAACACGTGCATCACCCTTTCTCTGCCTGCTATTGCGCTCCATGCTTCGGAAAGGTAAGAAAAAGAACGTGCATTTGAGTTTGAAATGTCCGATCCTGCAGCAGCACACTTCCAAAGCCCACACATGACAATAACCCGATTCAAGGCCCCATTCACCCGTTTTAAAAAAAAATAGATAACACTCCAAGAAAGTAAGGTTATAAAACTTTATTAACTACTAACTTTAACGAACGGAACAAAAACTAAAAACATTTAAACATTTCTCAACACAAAAAGCAACAATGGTTAGAAGCTGTCTTTTGTGCGAATAGTCCCAAGGCAGCACAACGTGCAGAGTTCTGGACGGCACCCAGGTGATGTCGCCTGGGTGCCGCACTGGTTTAGGGATCCTACAATGCTGCTCCGAAAATTGGCGTGGGGCGTCCCGGGTGGGGCGGGGGGAGGCCTCGTCAGTAGCGGTCTGTTGTGCGAATAGTCCCAAGGCAGCACAACGTGCAGAGTTCTGGACGGCACCCAGGTGATGTCGCCTGGGTGCCGCACTGGTTTAGGGATCCTACAATGCAGCACAGAAAAACAGCGTGGGGCGTCCCGGGTGGTGCGGGGGGAGGCCTCGTCAGTAGCGGTCTGTGTCCAGTGTCACATGGCTGACACAACATGTACGACAGGCACCCAGGTGATGTCCAGTAAACTGCCGCACTGGTTTTGGTATCCTACAATGCTGCTCCGAAAATTGGCGTGCGGCGGCCCGGGGGGGGGGGCGTGGGGGAGCCGGCGTGAACGGGCCTCCCCAGGTGGCGGCCATCTAGCTGAGTTGCGCTCGCTCTTGCGGCCACAGCGTCTCGCTCACCATGTTGTTGAGTTGCTCCCACTCTTGCAGTGCAGCGATAGGCGGCTGCCACATGGCTCTTAAAATGGCGGACAGCTCCTCGGTTTTAGGCCTGGTCCACTGAAATGGCCCTGGGACACTTTGGAACTCGGACGCTTGCCTGCTAGGGCTTGGGCTCCATTCTCGAAAAGCGTCCCCTCAGCCGTGAAGATTGTATAAAAGTCTTGGGGGGCCCCTGACTCCCGCAGGCTTCCGGTGGGGAGCGGCTGCCATGATTGCTCGCGGAATGACCACGACGGAGCCACGAGATGGTGGTGCTCTCATGCTGACGCCAGCTTCAGTCTGAATGATCCAGAAACAAGGTGGGGCTTTCATCGTTTGGGAAAAAAAAATGTTCTAAACCAATGAAAAGTGTTATTTTTAGGTCATATGACCAAGCCTTCCATCTTTAGGAAACCAAAAGTAAAATGAACCAATGAAAAGTTTTATAAACAAGTCACATGACCTGTTATGCGGCATAGGGCTACAAAAAGCGTAGAAAATCCGTTGGCACGTGAGGCGGCGTCAGTAGCGGACCGATGTGCGAATAGGCCGAAGGCAGCACAACGGGCCGAGATCCGGATGGTACCGAGGTGGTGTCCAGCAAATTGCCGCACTGGTGTGGCCATCCTACAATGCTGCGCCGAAAGACGGCGTGTCCAGCTGAGTTGCGGTCACTGTTGCGGTTTAGTGACTCGAACGCGCCGAGATCCGGATGGCACCGAGGTGGTGTCCAGCAAATTGCTGCACTGGTGTGGCCATCCTACAATGCTGCGCCGAAAGACGGCGTGTCCAGCTGAATTGCGGTCACTGTTGCGGTACAGTGACTCGAACGCGCCGAGATCCGGATGGCGCCGAGGTGGTGTCCAGCAAATTGCCGTACTGGTGTGGCCATCCTACAATGCTGCGCCGAAAGACGGCGTGTTCAGCTGAGTTCCGGTCACTCTTCCGGCACAGTGACTCGAACGCGCCGAGATCCGGATGGCACCGAGGTGGTGTCCAGCAAGTGGCTGCACTGGTGTGGCCATCCTACAATGCTGCGCCGAAAGTCGGCGTGGGGTGCCCCGTTGGCTTATGAGGTGATGTCAGTAGTGGACTGATGTGTGAATAGGTCGGAACCAGCACAAGGCGCCAAGATCCGAATGGCAAGTCCTGGATGTTGAGTGCCTCAGTTGAGATTTCTGAGCAGTGCTTGTAGGACTGTCTGAAGCTTATTTGCACCTGCTGCAGCTTCACTATTGCCCTGGTGTGGCCAAAGGTGGCACATGACATAGGCGGCCGGCTCCCGAGGTCCGGCAGAACTTTTTTCCTTTTCCTTTCTGCTTCTTTTCCTACAATGCGTTTCATCTGAAGACACAACCAGGTCCCTGAATGTGTGCAGGGGGACGCTATTGATTGAATGAAAATGGCGGCTTGACACAAAGCTGACTCAAGCGTTACTGTTGGTGCTATACAGACAAAAATTGGTTTTCAGTTTGTACATTCTTCAGGTTTTTTTTTTCCATCCAAGTCTGATTGAGAGTTTGTAGAAAAATGGCTTCAGATTTTCCACATACTACTCTTCAACATTCTTCCTAAATGTAACAATGTGAAACTCACTAGGGGAACGGCTGTTTCTGTTTCTTTTCAAAATGCTGCCACCAATATTTTCTGAATGGAAGACACCATCTTGTAGCATAAAGGGCCGAAAGGGGTTCTGGTCTGGCCGATGGTTGGTGGAGACATTTTGACTATATCTTGGACCTGCCCGGCCTCGCCCAAAATGGCGCCGGTATAAATGGGACTCGTAACTCCTTGCCCGCAAATGTATATCTAGAAAATGTTATTGTAAGTGGCCCTGTCGTATTTTAATTACAAAATGTACGTCCACCGATTCCGCAACTGTTAGACACCTTTGTTCTTGCAACCTAATGGCCCGCTCGTTACGTTCTTCTACAGTGTAAATGTCTCCTCATCATATACGATTTCAGTTTGCTCCGTGGCCGGCCCACGTGGTTATAGGCCCGTATTTGTATACTGACATTTTCACAATAAAGGTTTTTAAAACAAAACACGGTAGTAGTATTTACATTTGTAAAGTTTTTACTTTTAGTGACTGTTTTCGAATCAGTAAAAGGCAAGTGAAATAAAGCAGTCCAATTACATGACGGATAAAAGGTATAATATGTAGGAACGCAGTAAAGATAAATGGTCATGGGCAGTTGTGTTTTTCATGTCTGCAACATAAAGTGATCGATAAGAATCTGATAATCAGGCGTATCGGCGACTAAGACAGCAGGCCGAATCTCTTTTACTCAACGGCTCCGTCATGGAAGGAAGAAACGCCCTTTTTCTCGAAAAAGGAATATATTTTACTTGCAAGACAGTTGTAAATTTTCCGGGAAAGTACATTAGCCTGGAATATTATAACATATGTTTGAAAAAAAAATATTGTTCGAAAATAATAAAAAGCGTAATTTTTAGGTCATATGACAAAGCTTTTCATCATTAAATTAACAAAAGTAAAATGAACCAATGAAAAGTTTTATTAACAAGTCACATGACCTGTTATGCTTACGTTACGCGCTGCGCGCCGCGCCTCGGATTACTTCCGGGTGCGCTAACGCGGCGTGTCATACAACGCATTACGCGACAACGTAGGTCAAGAATATAGTCAAAATGTCTCCACCAACCAGCGTTCGGAACACAACCCCTTTCAGCAGTCCAAAAAGTTCTGTTAAATGACAACAGAGGGGACAGGCAACAAGAACCATCAGTCAAAGAGGGGAGGGCAAGTTCTTCTCTTCCGGGTCATGTTGGGGCGCTACCGGAACTGATCGAATTGGTAGTCTACAGTGTTTCTGGATGTTTCAGACTAAAGCTGGCGTCAGCATGAGACCACTACCATCTCGTAGCTCCGTCGTGGCCATTCCACGAGCAATCATGGCAGCCGCTCCCCACCAGAAGCCTGCGGGAGTCGGAGGCCCCCAAGACTTTTGTAGAATCTTCACGGCTGAGGGGACGCTTTTCGAGAATGGGACCCAAGCCCTAGCAGACAAGCGTCCGAGTTCCAAGGTGTCCCAGGGCCATTTTAGTGGACCAGGCCCAAAACCGAAGAGCCGGCCGATATTTTGAGAGTCCTGTGGCAGCCGCCTATCGCTGCACCGCAAGAGCGGGCGCATCTCAACTACATGGTGAGCGAGACGCTGTAGTCGCAAGAGCGGGCGGTAAACAGCTGAATGGCGGAAGAGGCACAGTGTAGCAAAAGCGGGCGGAATGGCAACTAAAACGATAAAGGGGCGCCCCACTACAGCTTGTCTTCAGGTCAAACGGATTGTGGGACAAGGTCCAGAATTGAAGAGTCATCAAAAGGCAAAAAGTTCCGCCGGACCCCGGGAGCCGGCCGCCTATGTCGGGGGCGATCTCAGGCTACACCAGTGCTATAAGACTTGGGGAGGGTGTCGGAGCCAAGCGTCTTCTCCGAGTCCATGGCCATCACACCGCCCCTCAGGGGCCTCCGTCAAGCTGTTTAGGAAGGTAACATATCATATTGTTTTCTAATGCAGTCAGGTCCACAAACGACACTCACTTACTTTGAGAATAGTGAAGCTGCAGTAGGTGGAAATAAGCTTCAGACAGTGTTACAAGCACTGCTCAGAACTCTTAACTATGGCACCCAACATCCAGAACTTATGCTATTTGAGAATGGTAGTGACATCGAAGCATCTCAGGGACCAAAACCATTAACGTACTTTCACGTATGAAAATCTTACTTGGGGAGGGGGCAGGAGCGAAGCGCCCCCTCCCAGTCAGCGCCACCACACCGTATGTTGAAAATCTGAAGCCATCGTTCTACAAAGTCAACCAAACTTGGATTGAAAAATCTAGAAAAATGTACAAACTGAAAACCAGTTTTGGTCTGCATAGCATCAGTAGCAACGCTTGAGTCAGCTTTGTGTCAAGCCGCCATTTTGATTCAACAAAGCACAGGCATTGAAAAAGGCTGAAATTCAGAACTCTAAACTATGGCACCCAACATCCAGGAGCTTGCCATCCGGATCTTGGAGCCTTGTGCTGTTTTCGTTCTATTCACACATCGGTCCACTACTGACATCATCTTATAAACCAACGTTATGTAAATAGTTTTATAATAAAATGTTTTACCCTGTTTCTTTGCTGGTGTGTTGTCTACATTTTTAATATTTGCATAGGGTTTGTCGTTATTTTGTGCGGGATGGGTGATGGAGCCGAGCTGTCTTGCAGCCCTCATGGTGTGGAGCTCAGTTCATCTCACTATTTTCGTATTTCTCATGAAGGGTTGTTCCTAATATTTCTATTTTAGCGAGGTCAAAAAGAGATCCAATTAGTGGCCTACTGATTTTGCTCGATTACTTTTATTTTTTTACACGATTTTTCACTATCTGCAAAGACTAAACAGAGTATTGCGACTTTGTGTTTGTTTGTAAATAGAGAATGATCCAAAGAGAACCAATTCTAAAACAGTAAATGCTTGGACAACAATCAATCAAATGGAGAGACAAGGAGGCACGACGGATTACAACGGGGGTAAAGGCCTGCGTTAACTACCCTTCAGTATCTGCAAAGAGAGAGTACTACTAAGGCAAAAGAGGGGAGGGGGGGGGGTGCAGCGTTCAAAGCACATCAGCGTGCATAAATACGAAAATGTTTTTATCTATCACGTACTTGACATTTTAAAGCTTTTCATATTTGCTATTAAAAAACCAATGAAATTCACAGAAAAAACCATAGGTTATAGTGGATATATAGTTAGGAATTTGCATTTACAAAACCTTGAAAATTCAATGAAAAAACCATAGGTTATAGGCCATATATAGTTAGGAATTCGCATTTACAAAACCTTATTTTACTCGCATAAAACCATTGAAATTCCATATATAGTTAGAAGCGCTAACTATATATCGCGCACCCGCAATCCACTGCTGATGATGTCACATATTACATCATTCATGACATGGTCAGTGACATCACTGATGACATCACTGATGACATCTCAAATGACATCACTGATGACAACTCAAATGACATCACTGATGACATCTCAAATGACATCACTGATGACATCACTGATGACAACTCAAATGACATCACTGATGACATCTCATTTGTCATCACTGATCACATCACTCATATGATAATACAATGAACCTCTTCAGACTCTAATATAACCTTACATACACTCAGTATAAACAGACACTCACAGACTGTCACTCATCCATGGAGTTACTCACACACCTAGTCAGTCATGCAAAGAATCAATCACACCTCCATTTCCTCAACTATAAAGTTATACACATCTTACTTATTCAAACATATAATAACACATATTTATTCTCTTATATAATCCCTGATACAAGCTCACAGTGATCGATACAGCCACTCACACATTCACTGGCTCTTATGTTCAGTTATTTATATATCTCAACTCTCACATGTATTGTGTTTTACAGACGTACTTACTTGCACATGTAGCAATGAGAAATCCATTCACTCACCAACACACCTATGCACAGTCAACCGCCCATATAGCTGTTTCCACATGCACTCTTGAACTCATACTCCTAGTGAATCAACTGCTTACACATCTATGCAAAGAGTCACGCACCTCCCAGCCACCCACACACACACTCAGCCTCCCATTCAAATACTTGGGCAACCAATCAATAACCCATATGGCCACTCTTATAGCTACTGATCAACACATGCAGCAGCTTACACAACAACAAACATACTGATGCACAAATTAAGACTAACCCATGCACTCAGTGAGACACATTTAATCACTCACTCATACAGTCAGTCATGCACCTACTAAATCCTTCATCCAGACACTTATACATCCACTCATTCTTCAATATGTAAAACATATTTAAACTTTACAGAAACACACAGTCACTGGATGATGTCATCAGTGATGTCATCAGTGATGTCACTGACCATGTCATGAATGATGTAATATGTGACATCATCAGCAGTGGATTGCGGGTGCGCGATATATAGTTAGCGCTTCTAACTATATATGGAATTTCAATGGTTTTATGCGAGTAAAATAAGGTTTTGTAAATGCGAATTCCTAACTATATATGGCCTATAACCTATGGTTTTTTCATTGAATATATATATATATATATATATATATATATATATATATATATATATATATATATATATGAAGGCTCCACTCGCACCAGCCTGTTGCACTCCAAGGCGGGTGCCTGCCAGTCGGGGGTGCACCCGACAACAATATCTGCTCCAACAGTCCCTCCCCGCAATGCTCGGGAAACAGGAGGCAGCACTCCAAAGATAGGTTCTCCCAAAAGTTTTAATCTCACAAAGCGCTTTCGGCACTCGGCCTTCCTCAGTATGAGACAGTGAGAGGTTACAACCATCATTCATTTAAACTTTCACGTTGCGTAAATGATAAACATAGAGATAGGACTCAAAAATAAATCGGCGTCCGCCATCTCTGAATGGGTTTTGTGTTCATATATGCAAACATTGTGTTAAACAAAAGTTTAAGTCCAATTGGTCGCACACTGCTTGTCCTATCAGCGTGTTGCCCCAAAGCATCGTGGTCTATGTAGTTAGCATCAGCGGGTACGCCTCTGCCAGGGTCTTGAGCAAAAAATCCAAATCGCGTTGGCCATCCCTGGACACGTGTTTCGAGGTTGTTGCCTCTCGTCAGCAGGGAGTAGGACTGTGTGAAGGGGTGCTGCATAGGCTGCCAAAAATATCTTCAGGTTCGGTACCACTCGTGGCACGCAGGTGCGTAACCCGGCTCGTCAGCCCCACCAGCTCCAAGGAGCTTGAATATAAGTTTAAGTCCAATTGGTCGCACACTGCTTGTCCTATCAGCGTGTTGCCCCAAAGCATCGTGGTCTATGTAGTTAGCATCAGCGGGTACGCCTCTGCCAGGGTCTTGAGCAAAAAATCCAAATCGCGTTGGCCATCCCTGGACACGTGTTTCGAGGTTGTTGCCTCTCGTCAGCAGGGAGTAGGACTGTGTGAAGGGGTGCTGCATAGGCTGCCAAAAATATCTTCAGGTTCGGTACCACTCGTGGCACGCAGGTGCGTAACCCGGCTCGTCAGCCCCACCAGCTCCAAGGAGCTTGAATATAAGTTTAAGTCCAATTGGTCGCACACTGCTTGTCCTATCAGCGTGTTTGCCCCAAAGCATCGTGGTCTATGTAGTTAGCATCAGCGGGTACGCCTCTGCCAGGGTCTTGAGCAAAAAATCCAAATCGCGTTGGCCATCCCTGGACACGTGTTTCGAGGTTGTTGCCTCTCGTCAGCAGGGAGTAGGACTGTGTGAAGGGGTGCTGCATAGGCTGCCAAAAATATCTTCAGGTTCGGTACCACTCGTGGCACGCAGGTGCGTAACCCGGCTCGTCAGCCCCACCAGCTTCAAGGAGCTTGAATATAAGTTTAAGTCCAATTGGTCGCACACTGCTTGTCCTATCAGCGTGTTGCCCCAAAGCATCGTGGTCTATGTAGTTAGCATCAGCGGGTACGCCTCTGCCAGGGTCTTGAGCAAAAAATCCAAATCGCGTTGGCCATCCCTGGACACGTGTTTCGAGGTTGTTGCCTCTCGTCAGCAGGGAGTAGGACTGTGTGAAGGGGTGCTGCATAGGCTGCCAAAAATATCTTCAGGTTCGGTACCACTCGTGGCACGCAGGTGCGTAACCCGGCTCGTCAGCCCCACCAGCTCCAAGGAGCTTGAATATAAGTTTAAGTCCAATTGGTCGCACACTGCTTGTCCTATCAGCGTGTTGCCCCAAAGCATCGTGGTCTATGTAGTTAGCATCAGCGGGTACGCCTCTGCCAGGGTCTTGAGCAAAAAATCCAAATCGCGTTGGCCATCCCTGGACACGTGTTTCGAGGTTGTTGCCTCTCGTCAGCAGGGAGTAGGACTGTGTGAAGGGGTGCTGCATAGGCTGCCAAAAATATCTTCAGGTTCGGTACCACTCGTGGCACGCAGGTGCGTAACCCGGCTCGTCAGCCCCACCAGCTCCAAGGAGCTTGAATATAAGTTTAAGTCCAATTGGTCGCACACTGCTTGTCCTATCAGCGTGTTGCCCCAAAGCATCGTGGTCTATGTAGTTAGCATCAGCGGGTACGCCTCTGCCAGGGTCTTGAGCAAAAAATCCAAATCGCGTTGGCCATCCCTGGACACGTGTTTCGAGGTTGTTGCCTCTCGTCAGCAGGGAGTAGGACTGTGTGAAGGGGTGCTGCATAGGCTGCCAAAAATATCTTCAGGTTCGGTACCACTCGTGGCACGCAGGTGCGTAACCCGGCTCGTCAGCCCCACCAGCTCCAAGGAGCTTGAATATAAGTTTAAGTCCAATTGGTCGCACACTGCTTGTCCTATCAGCGTGTTGCCCCAAAGCATCGTGGTCTATGTAGTTAGCATCAGCGGGTACGCCTCTGCCAGGGTCTTGAGCAAAAAATCCAAATCGCGTTGGCCATCCCTGGACACGTGTTTCGAGGTTGTTGCCTCTCGTCAGCAGGGAGTAGGACTGTGTGAAGGGGTGCTGCATAGGCTGCCAAAAATATCTTCAGGTTCGGTACCACTCGTGGCACGCAGGTGCGTAACCCGGCTCGTCAGCCCCACCAGCTCCTGCTGACGAGAGGCAACAACCTCGAAACACGTGTCCAGGGATGGCCAACGCGATTTGGATTTTTTGCTCAAGACCCTGGCAGAGGCGTACCCGCTGATGCTAACTACATAGACCACGATGCTTTGGGGCAACACGCTGATAGGACAAGCAGTGTGCGACCAATTGGACTTAAACTTATATTCAAGCTCCTTGGAGCTGGTGGGGCTGACGAGCCGGGTTACGCACCTGCGTGCCACGAGTGGTACGGAACCTGAAGATATTTTTGGCAGCCTATGCAGCACCCCTTCACACAGTCCTACTCCCTGCTGACGAGAGGCAACAACCTCGAAACACGTGTCCAGGGATGGCCAACGCGATTTGGATTTTTTGCTCAAGACCCTGGCAGAGGCGTACCCGCTGATGCTAACTACATAGACCACAATGCTTTGGGGCAACACGCTGATAGGACAAGCAGTGTGCGACCAATTGGACTTAAACTTATATTCAAGCTCCTTGGAGCTGGTGGGGCTGACGAGCCGGGTTACGCACCTGCGTGCCACGAGTGGTACCGAACCTGAAGATATTTTTGGCAGCCTATGCAGCACCCCTTCACACAGTCCTACTCCCTGCTGACGAGAGGCAACAACCTCGAAACACGTGTCCAGGGATGGCCAACGCGATTTGGATTTTTTGCTCAAGACCCTGGCAGAGGCGTACCCGCTGATGCTAACTACATAGACCACGATGCTTTGGGGCAACACGCTGATAGGACAAGCAGTGTGCGACCAATTGGACTTAAACTTATATTCAAGCTCCTTGGAGCTGGTGGGGCTGACGAGCCGGGTTACGCACCTGCGTGCCACGAGTGGTACCGAACCTGAAGATATTTTTGGCAGCCTATGCAGCACCCCTTCACACAGTCCTACTCCCTGCTGACGAGAGGCAACAACCTCGAAACACGTGTCCAGGGATGGCCAACGCGATTTGGATTTTTTGCTCAAGACCCTGGCAGAGGCGTACCCGCTGATGCTAACTACATAGACCACGATGCTTTGGGGCAACACGCTGATAGGACAAGCAGTGTGCGACCAATTGGACTTAAACTTATATTCAAGCTCCTTGGAGCTGGTGGGGCTGACGAGCCGGGTTACGCACCTGCGTGCCACGAGTGGTACCGAACCTGAAGATATTTTTGGCAGCCTATGCAGCACCCCTTCACACAGTCCTACTCCCTGCTGACGAGAGGCAACAACCTCGAAACACGTGTCCAGGGATGGCCAACGCGATTTGGATTTTTTGCTCAAGACCCTGGCAGAGGCGTACCCGCTGATGCTAACTACATAGACCACGATGCTTTGGGGCAACACGCTGATAGGACAAGCAGTGTGCGACCAATTGGACTTAAACTTATATTCAAGCTCCTTGGAGCTGGTGGGGCTGACGAGCCGGGTTACGCACCTGCGTGCCACGAGTGGTACCGAACCTGAAGATATTTTTGGCAGCCTATGCAGCACCCCTTCACACAGTCCTACTCCCTGCTGACGAGAGGCAACAACCTCGAAACACGTGTCCAGGGATGGCCAACGCGATTTGGATTTTTTGCTCAAGACCCTGGCAGAGGCGTACCCGCTGATGCTAACTACATAGACCACGATGCTTTGGGGCAACACGCTGATAGGACAAGCAGTGTGCGACCAATTGGACTTAAACTTATATTCAAGCTCCTTGGAGCTGGTGGGGCTGACGAGCCGGGTTACGCACCTGCGTGCCACGAGTGGTACCGAACCTGAAGATATTTTTGGCAGCCTATGCAGCACCCCTTCACACAGTCCTACTCCCTGCTGACGAGAGGCAACAACCTCGAAACACGTGTCCAGGGATGGCCAACGCGATTTGGATTTTTTGCTCAAGACCCTGGCAGAGGCGTACCCGCTGATGCTAACTACATAGACCACGATGCTTTGGGGCAACACGCTGATAGGACAAGCAGTGTGCGACCAATTGGACTTAAACTTATATTCAAGCTCCTTGGAGCTGGTGGGGCTGACGAGCCGGGTTACGCACCTGCGTGCCACGAGTGGTACCGAACCTGAAGATATTTTTGGCAGCCTATGCAGCACCCCTTCACACAGTCCTACTCCCTGCTGACGAGAGGCAACAACCTCGAAACACATGTCCAGGGATGGCCAACGCGATTTGGATTTTTTGCTCAAGACCCTGGCAGAGGCGTACCCGCTGATGCTAACTACATAGACCACGATGCTTTGGGGCAACACGCTGATAGGACAAGCAGTGTGCGACCAATTGGACTTAAACTTATATTCAAGCTCCTTGGAGCTGGTGGGGCTGACGAGCCGGGTTACGCACCTGCGTGCCACGAGTGGTACCGAACCTGAAGATATTTTTGGCAGCCTATGCAGCACCCCTTCACACAGTCCTACTCCCTGCTGACGAGAGGCAACAACCTCGAAACACGTGTCCAGGGATGGCCAACGCGATTTGGATTTTTTGCTCAAGACCCTGGCAGAGGCGTACCCGCTGATGCTAACTACATAGACCACGATGCTTTGGGGCAACAAGCTGATAGGACAAGCAGTGTGCGACCAATTGGACTTAAACTTATATTCAAGCTCCTTGGAGCTGGTGGGGCTGACGAGCCGGGTTACGCACCTGCGTGCCACGAGTGGTACCGAACCTGAAGATATTTTTGGCAGCCTATGCAGCACCCCTTCACACAGTCCTACTCCCTGCTGACGAGAGGCAACAACCTCGAAACACGTGTCCAGGGATGGCCAACGCGATTTGGATTTTTTGCTCAAGACCCTGGCAGAGGCGTACCCGCTGATGCTAACTACATAGACCACGATGCTTTGGGGCAACACGCTGATAGGACAAGCAGTGTGCGACCAATTGGACTTAAACTTATATTCAAGCTCCTTGGAGCTGGTGGGGCTGACGAGCCGGGTTACGCACCTGCGTGCCACGAGTGGTACCGAACCTGAAGATATTTTTGGCAGCCTATGCAGCACCCCTTCACACAGTCCTACTCCCTGCTGACGAGAGGCAACAACCTCGAAACACGTGTCCAGGGATGGCCAACGCGATTTGGATTTTTTGCTCAAGACCCTGGCAGAGGCGTACCCGCTGATGCTAACTACATAGACCACGATGCTTTGGGGCAACACGCTGATAGGACAAGCAGTGTGCGACCAATTGGACTTAAACTTATATTCAAGCTCCTTGGAGCTGGTGGGGCTGACGAGCCGGGTTACGCACCTGCGTGCCACGAGTGGTACCGAACCTGAAGATATTTTTGGCAGCCTATGCAGCACCCCTTCACACAGTCCTACTCCCTGCTGACGAGAGGCAACAACCTCGAAACACGTGTCCAGGGATGGCCAACGCGATTTGGATTTTTTGCTCAAGACCCTGGCAGAGGCGTACCCGCTGATGTTAACTACATAGACCACGATGCTTTGGGGCAACACGCTGATAGGACAAGCAGTGTGCGACCAATTGGACTTAAATTGTGTTAAACAAATATGTCGACTTATAGTGTGCATAAATCAATGTTATATGCAAGAAGCCCAATGTGGCTGAGATCTCTACACAATGCAATCAATCTCCATATATCGTCACTTTATCACGCCCTGGATGGGCATAAACCATTATTTGTGTCTGCAACGTGATACAACCCCCAATTGAAGTTATAACTCTTACTGAAAATCAGTTCATCTTCATAATTGGAAGGAAACTAACATAAAACAATGATGCAGTCAATCCATTCTTATCAAACGATTCAAAATTACAGTATTCATACTAAATGAACAGCTAAGTCCTCATGCATGTTAAGTCCAGTAGGCGTTTTACTTAACAAGTCTATAATGTACCGTGATTCTAGTCGCCTCAACTTCAAGAGTCTATCTCCGCCCCTGACACTAACCGGGACAGAATCCAAGCAGAAGAAGGTTAGTAATTCCCTGTTGCGTTTATGCTCTTTATCAAAATGTCTGGCAACTGGGTAGCTCACATCTGCATTTTGGATAGCTCTCTGGTGTTCTAATATTCTTAGCTTCACCGGATTGGTTGTGCTGCCCACATACCTTCTGCCACAAGCACATGTCAGACAGTACACAACATAAGGCGTGGTACAAGTGAGGAACTTTTGTATTTTCTTAGGTTCTTTAACACCTGGTATGCTGTATTGAGTGGTGCGTTTGCTCCCCTTACACGCCTTACAGCGTCCACAGGGAAAAAAACCCTTCATGGGTTCTATTTTAGGTTTGGACTTCAGTTCCTCATGGTGACTGTGGACCAAATAGTCTTTTAGTGCTCTGGCTTTCCTGAAAGTTACTAGAGGATAGGAGGGCAGATCTTGTTTAATAACACTATCCGTCATCAAGATATTCCAATGTTTACGCAAGATGCGTTTGATATCATTGGAATTTCTAGAGTAGGTGGTTATAAGCCGAAATTGTCCAGTATCGGCATTCTTATCATGCGTTTTTTCTTCCAGCAACTTACTCCTCTCTAGAGTCTCAAACTTGCTTAAGGCTTGTCTGAGTACCCCTGCCTTGTACCCCCTGGCCTTAAACCTTTGTATACAGTTGCTAGCCGCTTTTCTGAACTCATTGTCTTTCGTATTGTTCCTCTTTATCCTCAACAGTTCACCATACGGTACACTATTAACAAAAACAGTCATCATTGAAGGGTCAGTGGAAGTAGCTGAAGAATATCTAGAGGTACTCAACGATAACAACAACAATTTGAGATTTACAGGAGAAATCAGCCAAAAGGAAGTTAATTATTTGGATTTGACTGTTTTTGTTGAAGATGGTAGTCTGCACACCAAGCTCTTTCGTAAGGCTACCGCTGGCAATTCTACGCTGTATGCCACCAGCGGACATCCCAAGAGCCTGGTTAATAGTATACCGTATGGTGAACTGTTGAGGCCTAGATGTTTCAGACTGAAGCTGGCATCAGCCTGAGAGCACCACCATCTCGTGGCTCCGTCGTGTTCATTCCGCGAGCAATCATGGCAGCCGCTCCCCACCGGAAGCCTGCAGGAGTCGGGAGCCCCCAAGACTTTTGTAAAATCTTCAAGGCTCAGGGGACGTCCGAGTTCCAAGGTGTCCCAGGGCCATTTTAGTGGACCAGGCCCAAATCCGAAGAGCCGTCCGCCATTTTAAGAGTCCTGTGGCAGCCGCCTATCGCTGCACCGCAAGAGTGGGCGCAACTCAACTACATGGTGAGCGAGACGCTGTAGCCGCAAGAGCGGGCGATAAACAGCTGAATGGAGGATGAGGCACAGTGTAGCAAAAGCGGGCGGAATGGCAACTGAAACGGTAAAGGGGCGCCCCAGTACAGCAGACGAGCCTCCACCTGGGGAGACCCATTCACGCCGCCCCCCCCCCTCCCCAGGGCGCCCCACGCCGTTTTTCGGAGCAGCATTGTAGGATGCCAAAACCAGTGCGACAACATACTGGACATCACCTGGGTGCCATCCACATCTCAGCGCGTTCTGCTGCCTTGGGACTATTCGCACAACAGACCGCTACTGACGAGGCCTCCCCGCGCACCCCCCGGGACTCCCCACGCCGTTTTTTGGAGCTGCATTGTAGGATACCAAAAACCAGTGCGGCACCCAGGTAACATCACCTGGGTGCCGTCCAGAACTCAGCACGTTGTGCTGCCTTGGGACTATTCGCACAAAACACAGCTACTGACCATTGTTGCTTCTTTTTTCAAAAACATTTTTTAATGTATTTACTGTTTTTGTTGCGTTCTATATATTTATATATATATATATATTTATATATCTATATATTTATATATATTATATATTTATATATCTATATATTTATAAGTTATTAAAGTGTTATAATCCACCCGATCGGTCCACAGGCACGCCATTGACCTATGGAATCTACTAGACACCATCACTCCAGACGTCGCCTTCCTAACAGAAACATGGATGAACGCCTCCTGCGCCCCAGACATCACCATTGCCATACCTGAAGATTATAAGATCACTCGCAAGGACCGTACCGGCCACACAGGAGGAGGAATCGCTATCGTCCATAAAAAATCAATCCGCATCTCAACCAGCTCGGACGCCAACCTCGCCAACTCCGAACACCTTCACTTCCAGATCCACATCGACCCCAAGACCACACTTAGAGGCACCCTCCTCTACAGACCACCAGGACCCCGCGCAAAATTCAGTGAAGACATCACGGACTTCATCACCCCACACGCGCTCCCCTCCAAAGACTACATCCTTCTGGGAGACCTCAACTTTCACCTTGAAAAGATCAACGACCGCAACACCACCACCCTCTTGGACAACCTCGCCAACCTCGGACTTAAACAACTGGTCACTTCCCCCACCCACATCGCAGGTCACACACTCGACCCTATCTTCACCTCCAGCAATCATGTCTCCTTCAGCCACACTACGGATCTCCTCTGGACTGACCACAGCTGCGTTCACTTCACCTACAACAAGCCAAAACCCACCAACCACCCCCAACCAACTCTGCAAAGAAACTGGAACAAAATCACCATCGACCAGATCTCCTCATCGCTCCTTCTAAACACCCCAGCCCACTCTTCTAACCCAGACCAAGCCGCCGCCAACTTCACCTTATGGTTATCTAACACCGCCGACACCTTAGCACCACTGAAAAAACGTCAAAGCAAACGTCAAAGCAAGAAGGCCTCATGGTTCAACGATGATCTTAAGAAGTCCAAGAAACTCTGCCGCTCCCTTGAAAAGGCCTGGAAAAAAGACCCAACCACTAGCACCAAGGACGCCTTCAAAAACGCCACTCGCATACACCACCAACTAATCCGAAAGGCCAAGAAAATAGCATTCAAGGATCGACTCGACAACAACGCCCACAACAGCAAGGAACTTTTCAACATCGTCAAGGAATTTACCAATCCCTCGGCCAACTCCAACGACATCACCCCCCCTCAAGTCCTCTGCGACTCCCTAGCCTCATTCTTCCACAACAAAATTGCAGATATCCACAACAGCTTCGACAACCAACCCGGAGACCAACCCACCCATCCTTCTGCAGGACCTTCACTCCCCTTGAACATCCTAAATGACTGGAACCCAATCTCCACTGAAGACACCATCCGTCTAATGAACTCCATCCACTCAGGATCCCCAACTGACCCATGCCCTCATCACATCTTCAACAAAGCAGACTCCGTCATAGCACCGCACCTCCGAGACGTCATCAACTGCTCCTTCAACTCCGCCACCTTCCCGGAAAGCTGGAAACACGCTGAACTCACCGCCCTTCTGAAAAAACCCACAGCGGACCCCACCGAACTCAAAAACTACCGCCCCATTTCGCTCCTTCCATTCCCGGCCAAAGTAATCGAGAAAGCTGTCAACAACCAGCTCGCCGCTTTCCTCGAAGCCAACAAATCCCTCGACTCCTCACAATCTGGCTTCCGAGCAAAACACAGCACTGAGACCGCCCTCATCGCAGCAACAGACGACATTCGAACTCTACTGGACAATGGAGACACAGTCGCCCTCATCCTCCTCGACCTCTCTGCAGCCTTCGACACAGTCTGCCACTCCACCCTTTTACAACGCCTCAGAAACATCGGAATCCAAGGAAAAGCACTTGAATGGATCACCTCGTTCCTCACCGGAAGAACCCAGAATGTCTGCCTTCCACCATTCAAATCCGAGGCCACCGAAGTCATCTGTGGCGTACCCCAAGGGTCCTCACTCAGTCCTACCCTCTTCAACGTATACATGAGCCCCCTCGCGGCCATCGCCCGCCAACACAACCTCAACATCATCTCTTATGCGGATGACACTCAACTGATCCTTTCTCTCACCAATGACCCCAGCACCGCCAAAACTAACCTACACGAAGGAATGAAAGAAGTTGCCGAATGGATGAAACACAGCCGTCTGAAACTGAACTCAGATAAAACAGAAGTCCTCATCTTAGGTACATCCCCCTCCGCATGGGACGACTCTTGGTGGCCGGAAGCCCTTGGAGAAGCACCCATCCCAACAGACCACGCAGGGAACCTAGGCGTTATCCTGGATTCTTCACTTTCAATGAACAGATCCTGCTTCAACATTCTTCGCATGCTCAAAAAAACATTTCGCTGGATCCCCACCGAAACCAGAAAAACAGTCACCCATGCTCTGGTCACGAGCCGACTGGACTACGGAAACACCCTATACGCAGGTACTACCACTAAACTCCAGAAGAAACTCCAACGAATCCAGAACGCCTCAGCCAGGATCATATTAGACATCCCACGCAACGAACACATCTCTGGTCACCTGAAAGACCTCCACTGGCTACCCGTCAATAAGAGGATCACTTTCCGACTGCTAACCCACGCACACAAATCACTCTACGACATCGGACCAGAATGCCTCAACTCACGTCTGTCCTTCTACACCCCCTCCCGCCAACTACGTTCCTCCAACCAAGCCCTCGCCACTATACCTCGCATCAACAAGACCACCATGGGAGGCAGGTCCTTCTCATACCTGGCTGCTAAAACATGGAACTCACTGCCCACTTACCTTCGCCTTACCCAGAACCACCTAGCATTCAGAAAGCAACTTAAAACGTGGATATTTGACAAGTAATCCTCCTCCCCTCCCTAAACGCCCTAAGCTCCCTAAGCACCTTGAGACCCTCTGGGTATGTAGTGCGCTATATAAATTCTTTGACTTGACTTGACTTGACTTGACTTTGTTGGAGTGCTATATATTTTTTATGTGACACATAATTGTAAAAACTTTGATGTACAAAGAGGCATCCCTGGAATCTTCCGCTTCAGGCTCGGTCCCACACACCCTCACAGTGAGAATCCCCTCCCCAAGCACAATACAGGATGGTTATCAGATAGTAGGAACGCGTGTGGTGTGACGGATCTCATCGGGTGGGGACCTTGATCTATTTTAACTCCTTTGAAGAGGGGTGATTCTCTACAGCTGGGGCCATAAACTACATCTGCAGGGCTAGGTGATAGCCTGGGACCGGCCTGGACAATCGGACACAGAGGAAGAGGAGTGCCAGAGGGTGCGGTAGTGAATAGGGTGAAAGGGTGGTGTCGGGCGGGCACAGGGTGTGATTCTCAGGGAAGAGCAGCGCACATGGGAGGAGGTTTCTGGCCCATGCATGAGAGAGAGAGCGGGGGTGACCAGTGCGTGGGGGAGATGCTTGCGAGGGTGGGGAGCCATGCTGAGGATCGGCGGCGTGCAGAGAGTGGGTCTGGTCAAGGCATCTAAAATGGCTGCCGTGCTCAACAAAAGTGTGGCATTGCAAAAAAGACAAGATGGCGAAGACAATGTTTATCAATAAGTATTAATTTATAACAATTATTTTTAACAAAATATTTACTCGCAGTGACAAAATGGCGGTCAACAGTTCCTGATTTCCATTGAATCGAACGTTAACAGACGTCACGCAGCAAAAAAAAAAAACGCTCACGCACAGCCGCTGGAAGACATGTATCAACATATATGAGCCTCCTCAGCCACCCTCAGAAAACAAAAGGGGTCAGGATACGTCTCCCGTACCCCCTTATACCTAGTAATTTAATGAAATCGAAACCCAAAATGGCGAATTCACGTTTCGCTACCAGTTTGCAACCCGGTTCGCGAACCGAGAAGCGCTTCTACCGCGAAAAATCAAATTTTTATTATTTGCCCCACGGGACCCTTTAATAACCCCAACATCATTCCTAGGGGGTCAAGAGGGGTCTACCTAGCCCCCTTTCATTAAATTCCCCCTTCGTTTTTCTCCTCCTCTTGTCTCTCGATCCTACCGACAGACAAGATGGCGGCCGCACCGGACTGTTTAGAATGTTGACAGACACCGGAGAGCCAATCAGCTTCGCTACGCAAAGCTCCGTTACGCGAAAAGTACGCGATCTGGAGCGCTATCTGGGACGCTGTCACAGATATATCTGTTTTTTAAACGTTAATTTCTCAAAATCCACTGGAGCACATATATTGAGACCCAGCAAAGGCACATCGGGCTAACAGTCCCTATAATTTTGCCAAGTTTCGTGCAAATCCATTCAGCCGTTAGTTTGCGACCCGGTTCGCGAACCGAGAAGCGCTTCTACCGTGAAAAATCAAATTTTTGTTATTTTCCCCACGGGACCCTTTAATAACCCCAACATCATTCCTAGGGGGTCAAGAGGGGTCTACCTTGCCCCCTTTCATTAAATTCCCCCTTCGTTTTTCACCTCTTCTTGTCTCTCGATCCTACCGAGAGATAAGATGGCGGCCGCACCGGACTGTTTAGAATGTTGACAGACACCGGAGAGCCAATCAGCATCGCTTCGCAAAGCTCCGTGACGCGAAAAGTACGCGATCTGGAGCGCTAGCTGGGACGCTGTCACAGATATATAAATTTTTTAAAACGTTAATTTCTCAAAATCCACTGGAGCACATATATTGAGACCCAGCAAAGGCACATCGGGCTAACAGTCCCTACAATTTTGCCAAGTTTCGTGCAAATCCATTCAGCCGTTCGAGCTAAAAGTGAGGCCAAACGCCCTATGGAAATTAACATGGGAAAAACGCGTTTTGGGACCCCCCTTTTTTCTCGGCACCCCCTTGACGAACCCCCCCCAAATTTTCTGGGGCTGCTCAGAAACAAAATGTGCCATTTTCCTGAACATTTCAGCCGATTCCGTCCACAAACGCCAAAGTTATTAGACATAGAATTTTCAAAAGTTCCATAGAGAAATAATCCTAACTATATATACCTACTGGCTATCGCCAGTAGGTTATATATATATATATATATATATATATATATATATATATATATATATATATATATATATATATATATATATATATATATATATATATATATATATATATATATATATATATATATATATATATGACAATTGTGAACCACTTGTACCAGAAAGCACCACGAGCCATGAGGGGCGGTCCACCGAGGACAGAACTTACAAATTACGTACAAAAGCACGTGGGTTCACGGACAATCATGCAAGCATCCACGGCGCACCTCTGAGGAAGTTCGGGAGAAGAACGAAACATGTTAGGATTGCCGTTTGTGAATAAAAACAGGATGCATACTCCGCTGGCGATGTGCGGCTGATTCTTTCCGTTGGAAGGTGTTTTGAGCAATTTATATCGGTGTGGTCCTACCGCAGCGACGCACTGCCAGCAAGCGCGCCGTTGCCTGCCCGACCAAAGGACCTTGTTGTTGGAACACGAGAGTGACAAGGGCAGGCTGGTGACGCCAAAGACAGACTTTGGCATGGTTCCTGGGAAAGCTCGAAAATGGCTTTTCTCGGGGCACAGCGGAAGATGTTTCCCATAGCAATTAAAACGATGACCTTGCAACACGAATACCCACTGGAGGGTTAAAAAAGAATGACAATTGTGAACCACTTGTACCAGAAAGCACCACGAGCCATGAGGGGCGGTCCACCGAGGACAGAACTTACAAATTACGTACAAAAGCACGTGGGTTCACGGACAATCATGCAAGCATCCACGGCGCACCTCTGAGGAAGTTCGGGAGAAGAACGAAACATGTTAGGATTGCCGTTTGTGAATAAAAACAGGATGCATACTCCGCTGGCGATGTGCGGCTGATTCTTTCCGTTGGAAGGTGTTTTGAGCAATTTATATCGGTGTGGTCCTACCGCAGCGACGCACTGCCAGCAAGCGCGCCGTTGCCTGCCCGACCAAAGGACCTTGTTGTTGGAACACGAGAGTGACAAGGGCAGGCTGGTGACGCCAAAGACAGACTTTGGCATGGTTCCTGGGAAAGCTCGAAAATGGCTTTTCTCGGGGCACAGCGGAAGATGTTTCCCATAGCAATTAAAACGATGACCTTGCAACACGAATACCCACTGGAGGGTTAAAAAAGAATGACAATTGTGAACCACTTGTACCAGAAAGCACCACGAGCCATGAGGGGCGGTCCACCGAGGACAGAACTTACAAATTACGTACAAAAGCACGTGGGTTCACGGACAATCATGCAAGCATCCACAGCGCACCTCTGAGGAAGTTCGGGAGAAGAACGAAACATGTTAGGATTGCCGTTTGTGAATAAAAACAGGATGCATACTCCGCTGGCGATGTGCGGCTGATTCTTTCCGTTGGAAGGTGTTTTGAGCAATTTATATCGGTGTGGTCCTACCGCAGCGACGCACTGCCAGCAAGCGCGCCGTTGCCTGCCCGACCAAAGGACCTTGTTGTTGGAACACGAGAGTGACAAGGGCAGGCTGGTGACGCCAAAGACAGACTTTGGCATGGTTCCTGGGAAAGCTCGAAAATGGCTTTTCTCGGGGCACAGCGGAAGATGTTTCCCATAGCAATTAAAACGATGACCTTGCAACACGAATACCCACTGGAGGGTTAAAAAAGAATGACAATTGTGAACCACTTGTACCAGAAAGCACCACGAGCCATGAGGGGCGGTCCACCGAGGACAGAACTTACAAATTACGTACAAAAGCACGTGGGTTCACGGACAATCATGCAAGCATCCACGGCGCACCTCTGAGGAAGTTCGGGAGAAGAACGAAACATGTTAGGATTGCCGTTTGTGAATAAAAACAGGATGCATACTCCGCTGGCGATGTGCGGCTGATTCTTTCCGTTGGAAGGTGTTTTGAGCAATTTATATCGGTGTGGTCCTACCGCAGCGACGCACTGCCAGCAAGCGCGCCGTTGCCTGCCCGACCAAAGGACCTTGTTGTTGGAACACGAGAGTGACAAGGGCAGGCTGGTGAGGCCAAAGACAGACTTTGGCATGGTTCCTGGGAAAGCTCGAAAATGGCTTTTCTCGGGGCACAGCGGAAGATGTTTCCCATAGCAATCAATTAAAACGATGACCTTGCAACACGAATACCCACTGGAGGGTTAAAAAAGAATGACAATTGTGAACCACTTGTACCAGAAAGCACCACGAGCCATGAGGAGCGGTCCACCGAGGACAGAACTTACAAATTACGTACAAAAGCACGTGGGTTCACGGACAATCATGCAAGCATCCACGGCGCACCTCTGAGGAAGTTCGGGAGAAGAACGAAACATGTTAGGATTGCCGTTTGTGAATAAAAACAGGATGCATACTCCGCTGGCGATGTGCGGCTGATTCTTTCCGTTGGAAGGTGTTTTGAGCAATATATATATATATATATATATATATATATATATATATATATATATATATATCCGCTCCAACAGTACCTCCCCCCATCACTGATGACATCTCAAATGACATCACTGATGACATCAATGATGACATCTTAAATGACATCACTGATGACATCTCATTTGACATTACTGATCACATCACTGATGACATCATTCATGTGATTATACGATGAACCTCTTCAGACTCTGATATAACCTTAGATACACTCAGTGTAAACAGACACTCACAGACTGTCACTCATCCATGGAGTTACTCACACACCTAGTCAGTCATGCAAAGAATCAATCACACCTCCATTTCCTCAACTATACAGTTTTACACATCTTACTTATTCAAACATATACTAACACATATTTACTCCCTTATACAAGTTCACAATGATCCATACAGCCACTCACACATTCACTGGCTCTTATGCACAGTTATTTATATATGTCAACTCTCACGTGTACTGTGTTTTACATATGTACTTACTTTGACATGTAGCACTGAGATATCCATTCACTCACTAATACACTCATGCACACAGTCAACCGCCCATGCAGCTGTTTCTACATGCACTTTTGAACCCATACATCTAGTGAATCAACTGCTCACACATCTATGCACAGAGTCTTACACCTCCCAGCCACCCACACACACACTCAGTCTCCCATACAAATACTTGGGCAACCAATCAATAACCCATATAGTTACTCATATAGCTACTGATCAACACATGCAGCAGTTTACAGAACAACAGACATAATGATGCACAAATTAAGACAGTTTAGTCACTAACCCATGCACTCAGTGAGACACATTTAATCACTCACTTATACAGTCAGTCATGCACCTACTAAATCCTTCATCCAGACACTTATACATCCACTCATTCTTCAATATGTAATACATATTTTAACTTTACAGAAACATACAGTCACTGGATAATGTCATCAGTGATGTCATCAGTGATGTCATTTGAGATGTCATCAGTGATGTCATCAGTGATGTCACTGACCATGTCATGAATGATGTAATATGTGACATCATCAGCAGTGGATTGCGGGTGCGCGATATATAGTTAGCGCAACTAACTATATATACGAATTTCAATGGTTTTATGCGAGTAAAATAAGGTTTTGTAAATGCTAATCCCTAACTATATATGGTCTATAACCTATGGTTTTTTCAGTGAATTTTCAAGGTTTTGTAAATGCTAATCCCTAACTAGATATGGGCTAAAACCTATGGTTTTCTCATTGAATATATATATATATATATATATATATATATATATATTGTTTTTAATGTGTATGTTATTGGTGTGTGTGTATATATATATATATATATATATATATATATATATATATATATATATATATATAATTTTGAATATGTTGCAAATACAATATAATTTATTAAAGTAATTATTTATTAATATTATTGAGTAAATATATATATATATACTCTATATATATGTTTCTTAAATGTATGTTTACCTTATAAATATTCATTATAAATTTTAAAAAATTCAAATATTTCTAACAATGTTTATTTTAATTATATGTATTATTTAATTTATTTTACATTATTTTTTAAATATTAAAAAAACAAGATTTTTTTGTACTTACCATTATGTAGATAGTACTTCGATAGTCTGGACATCGATATTTCGGGTCCAAAATTTTTGTTGTTGATATTCTGTCAGAGATTCGTACCCAGGCTCTCATCTGGCCGTGTGTCCTGACATTTATGGGACATAAGTAGCTCAATTCCTGATTTCTGATGTCAAGGCCAAGTATAGGTCCTTGAATGACATATCCAACTGTTCTGGACTGTTGAAACAGAATGAACGCCAGGTTGAGTTGGTTTCGAATGTGTTCTTTGATGTAGGGAGGACCTCTGCTGTGTCACGTTGGGTTTGTGTGGCAGCTCACCACAATTTGGTTTTAAAGGACTGTAAGGCTCATTCAGCCCAGGAGGCATCAGCTATGAAATGGGCCTTCCTGGGGAATATGCTGTTTGGAGAGGAACTGGAGGACAAGCTACACAAACATTTCAAGGAAAAGAAACACTTGTCTTCTCTGAAGTAGGCCTCCTCTGATAAACAGTCGTCAACCCCGAAGTCCCTATTTTATCAGCCTTCTCAGCTGCAGTATCCCCAAGGACAGAGCAGGTTTCTATCTGGCAGAGAGATGAACAGGAAAGCCAAGTCTTCCCGCCGAAGCCTCATTCCTGATCATATGATGGGAAAGTAGGTATTTTTGGTCAGTGGACGGATTCAGCACTTTTTTAAGGCCTGGGAGTAATCTTCTTAAGATGGGAAAGGTGCTGGACATAGTGCGTCAGCGCTACCCGATAGAGTTCACAGTGACTCTTTCGGATTCAGGGGTTCGTCGACTCCTTGGCCCTCCAATCCGGTGAAGAAGGCAGCATTGTCACTGGGAATTTGCTCACTTCTGCAGAAAGGGGCCATTCTGGAAGTCGCTCTGATGGAGAGAGGTAGGGGCATTCACTCCATAATCTCCTGGTGGCCAGGTCTACATGGGGTTTCTGGCTGATGTTGGACTTTTAAGTCTGTGAACAAGGTTGTCATCCATCTGTCCTTCAAGACGGAGACCCTACACAGGGTGATCCAGTTGGTACTCAGGATCTGCAGGATGCATACTATCATTCAGCTCCTTTGTTGTCTCTCCCACGGCTGCTGCTGTCAGTGTGGAAGCTGAGAGAAGGGGTTGCAGTGGAAGGGGTCTCCCCTGACATTTAGCATCGGCCATTCAGCAATCCAGTAGGCCTTCTAGCCTGCCTCAAGTCCTATGAGGGACACTTGGGGAATTTCCAGCATTTGTGTGGGTCTCTTCAGTTGTCTTCACTGTGGTCTTTCTTCCCTGACTCCTGGTATCTGGATCGAACTCCTCTGCCCCAGCTCCTCATGGACGATGAGGCTGTGACTTTGCCGCGGACTGCCTTTCTCCCCCCGGACTTGCTGGCTATGGCAGCCCTCTTCCTGGACTTTTGGACTGGACCTCTGAGTTACCTGCCATTTTCTTTTTATGACTCGCTTCTTCTTCTACCTTTCTACTCTGCCACTTTAGCGATCTCTGACCTCCCCCGCTGTCCTAACGACCTTTCTATTGTCTCTCCTGCTGCCTCTGACACACTCCTCGCTATCTTACTCGTTACTATCTGCTTTCCTCTCTGGTTTGTCTCACTTTCCTGCCCTTCTCTGTCCCTCCCTTGGTGCTGTGACTGCATCCCCCCTCCGACCCCACCTAATGGAACTCTGCTTTTCTGTATATAGAGATAACTCTAATCACTAGCATATGCAGTAGACCTTTGTACTCTCCACCATTCCTATGTGACTCTCATGGACTTCTTTTCTTTTTCTTTTGTCCTGGCCGCCATTTTGCTGCTGCTCTCTGCGGTTTTTCTCTGGACCCGACCCGCCATCTTGTCCATTCCCTCGTCTTGTACCCTTCTCCCTCATTTCCCCCTTGACGATCCTCAAATGTTTCTTCCCTTTTCTGTTTTGCCTTTTCTCCATACCCTTGTATCCATCCCACCCTCCCTTGGGGCTGTGACTGCGTCCCCCCTCTGACCTCACTTAATGGAACGCTGCCTGAGAAAATCTACTATGTGTGTATATATATGTATATAAAGATAACTCTAATCACTAGTATATGCAGTAGACCTTTGTACTCTCTACCATTCCTATGTGACCCTTAGGGTATATCCATTTGTATCCCTTCCTTATGTATATAGAGATAACTCTAATCACTAGTATATGCAGTAGACCTATATACTGTCTACCATTCCTATGTGACTCTTAGAGTATATCCATTTGTATCCCTTCCTTATGTATATAGAGATAACTCTAATCACTAGTATATGCAGTAGACCTATATACTCTCAACCATTCCTATGTGACCCTTAGAGTATATCCAGTCATATCCCTTCCCTATGTATATAGAGATAACTCTAATCACTAGTATATGCAGTAGACCGTAGTGCTCTCTACCATTCCTATGTGACTCTTAGAGTATATCCACTTGTATCCCTTCCCTATGTATATAGAGATAACTCTAATCACTAGTATATGCGGTTGACCTTTGTACTACCTACCATTCCTATGTGACTCTTAGAGTATATCCAGTCATATCCCTTCCCTATGTATATAGAGATAACTCTAATCACTAGTATATGCAGTCCTTTGTACTATCTACCATTCCTATGTGACTCTTAGAGTATATCCATTTGTATCTCCTCCTTGTGTGACTTTACATCTTGTACATTTGCAATTTGTTCTGTTTGTATCCTTTATGAAACGCATGTAATCCTAAGTCCTTATGTTTCTCAACTGGTTCTTATGTAAAGCGCTCTGATACCTTCGGGTAAAGTTCGCGCAATATAAAATCGCATAAATAAAATGTTCCCTGATGGATGTGTTACAGTTTCTTTGGGAGGGTTTTGAGAAAATATTGGTGGGGTCTATCTTAAGGCCCAGTGGGCAACATTTAAGGCATTTAGATCCCAATGGGGGAACCTGGCAGAGTTGGATGACTTGGTGTCTCGAGTGCTGAAAGGGTTTTCTTTGTCTCACCCTTTGGTAAAACCTCTGTTACCATTGTAAGACTTACATCTTGTGTTAAGGACTTAGATTGTTGCTCCCTTTGAGCCTTTGGAGTTGGTTGACATTAACTCTGTTACTTTGGAAGTGTTTTTTTTGTGGCCATCACTTCGACCCAGCACCTTGGTGAATTGGGGGCTCTAATGGTGAGGGAACACTTCCTGTCTTTTTCTGAGGATGGGGTTATCTGGTGTTTGGATTCATCTTTTGTGTCCATGGCGGCTTCTCAGTTCCATTGTTCTCAAGCGGGGATTTTTCCAGCTTTAGGGGTGGTTCCGGAGTCTTGGGATGGTCTTCCTTGGTCTTGGTTGGATGTCAAGAGGGCTTTGTGCATCTAACTAGATCACACAAGTCCATTTAGGAAATCAGACTCCTTGTTTGTTTCCTTTGGGGTCTCCACCTGGGGTGTGAAGGCCTCCTCTTTATCCATTGATTGTTGATTTAAGCAGGTGATTGTGCTGGCTTATGCTCTGTCAAGGTCTTGGCCTCCGGTTGAAGTGATGGGGCGCTCTACTCAAGGATGGCAGCTTTCAGGGCTAAGTTACTGGGGTCTCCATCTCTGAAATTTGCAGGAAACTACTTGTGCCTCCTCTAATACTTTTGTACAGCATTATAAGCTCCAGAATTTGTGTGAAGATACCAATTTTGGATTGGGGGTGTTGCAGGCTCTGAGTTTCTAATGTCCTTGTTGACTGTTGTGATAAATCACTTGGGTGCTGCTGTTTGTTGTTGTATCCATTGTGTTTTCTGTGGAGGAATGCCGGTGTCTGGGCGTGGGTATTCTTATTTTGTAATGAATAAGGCTAGGACAGAGGGGACCTTGTGGTAATGCCCTATTACTTACCGGTGATCTTCATTACGCCTGGTCCCATTGTCCTCATCTCCTTCATTACTCCCTCCCTCCCGGATGGCCGGCTTTCAAATCTGAGGCTTGGTGGTTCAGAAGGAATGCTGGGTAAGTATGACTTAAGTACTCCCTGTGGGAGGGGGTGGGGTAGGAGATCCAATATTCCTTTCATTCTTTTTCTGTCTGTGCGAAAGATATATTTCATTTAGTAATTAATGGGACAAGGACAATGGAAGCAGGAGTAATGAAGATTACCAGTAAGTAATAGAGCATGCTGATGAAATACTGCTATTAAATCTCTGAATGCATCACATATTTGAGGAATACAAATAGGAAAAAACATGTAGCAAGTAGCTTCTACAAAGCACTGGGGAAAATTCAAAAAAATCTATCCTAAGACCTTGATAAGAAATGGGAAGTTTCCCTTGCATGGACGACTATTACCCTACCCTCTGAATAATCTTTGGAATACATATGGTCCAAATCCCACCAACACAAAATCTCACCAATACTCTATCAATGTACATATCAGGCTGTTTATAAAAGATATTGGACTCCAATGAAACTCCACAAACAATGCTTAATGGTCTCCTTGTCTCATTTGAATTGTGGATAAACACAAGGTTATCTAGACCACATGGTTTTTCACTGCACTAATGTTAAGGCATTTTGGACTGAGATACAGACAGTAACCAGGGACAATATCCAAGTGAACATTACTGTGAGCCCCTGTACTATTATTCTCGGCCCCTGGCACTTAGACATACCAAACGGACTACCAGACACCAACCTATCCATCATAGACCTGCTCCGGACTATAGGGAATAAAACTATCTTTTGCGAATGGAAAAATTAATACAACATTTCATCGAACACATGGTGGACTTTGGTTTGTTTTAATAGAAGCTCTGACAATATTCTCACTACCAAGAAACCATCCAAACCACTATGGAGTACCCTTGACTTCCACATACAGAAGGTCAATCCTCCATAACATACCAACTTACTCTTTGACTCCGAATCTAAATGCACTACTCCCTTAAATCATCACACATTAACTTACTGCTGGATTGGGTATCTACATTCCCTTATGGAAGAAACCTTCTTCCATCAAACATCCTTACTACAATATTATAGTTAGCTCTCTCTCCTTATTTTGATGTACCACTTATCGTACTCAGTATCCTGCATATCCGTGAAGACAAAACAGGACGTTCTGATAATTTTATAGCAATAATTTTACACTGTATTGTCTTATTGTATGCATGTACCTTACATATGTAAAAATATGTACATCATATCCTTTTTCTCTCCTTTTATGTTGTATCTCCTAAAACCCAATCAAACTATTTGAAAACAAAAAAAAGTCATGACTGTCAACCTTGATAAACAAAGATAGTTGTCTTTGACAGGAAAATGCATTAACACATATTTTAAAAGCTACAAAGTCTTAGTTCATTTCCACACTTGCAGACGGAGGGGAGCTTTTATCGCTAAACTTGGATAATTTTTTAAAAACATTGCAATGTAGTATATGAAGGTTCTTATTCATGTTCCCACAGAGTTCATTACGGTCTCAGATCAGTATGGATTTAGCCCTCTTGTACCACACTTAGGGGCCCATTAGGATTTCGGGCGGATTGCCCCCGCCAGGCTGGCGGTAGCCACCGCCGGCCTGACGGGGGCAATCCGCCCAACATCATCCCCAGAATTCCCCCCACCATATTAGGATGGCAGGGGGACCGCGGCGGACGGAAAGACCGTCCGCCGCCAAGGAATATTATGGTGGCGGTGTCTAATGGACACCGCCAGAAATATTATGATGGGCCAAAGGAGATGCCTTTCCGTGGCGGCAGGCATGCAGTCTTCACTCTGGGGGCCCCCTGCGGGCCCCCAGAGTGAAGGTGAGTAGGGGGGTGCACATGGGGGGATACCTGTGGTACCCCCCAGCATTTGCATACAAGAAGCAGCAGGCACGGCGCGGTGCCTGCTGCTTCTTGTATGCAAATGCATACATTCATTTTTGACATTGTGGCGGGCGGTGCAGAGAGCACTGCCCACCACAATGTTAAAACTGAGGGATGCGCCCGCCACTGTGGCAGGCGCATTCTAATTCCAACATCGGGACCCCCGCCCTTATGGCGGGTGGTCCCTAGTCCCGATAGGATGGCGGGCGGAGTCCGCCCGTCATCCTAATGACCCCCTTAGAACTCAAATCTGCATTCCTGAAATTCTGTTTTAAAATAAAAATGGCAAAATAATTCCCTTGAATTTTACATCAGGGAATACATGAACTTTGGGATTCCGCCGTCTAAAAACTTGTGGTTCATCTACCATAGCTCTATCTTCATATATTTAAAGGGTCATTGTCTGTGGGGATCCGAAATTCATTTGTCTACATTTAAAAGTGCAATAAATAAAATCACAAAACGAACTCTTTTTTTTAAAGATAAATCAACGTTTCAACAAAGAACTTATGTGTGGTTAATAATTAATAGTTACAAACAACTTTGTTCACAAAAAAGTAACTATCTGATACTTATCCAGCTTATTATAAAGTAAGATTAATACAACTACAAAATTGAACTTTTCGCCAGAATGCAGGCCTTCTAAATTGAAATAGAAATGCTTGTGCACATCATGTAAAGGTGCGGCGCAACATTTCCCAATCTTTACACATAACAAAATCTGACATAAAATGCTAACAGAAATCTGACATGAACCTGCACTTAGCACATGTTTTTCACTTTCTTCACTGACTAATGGAAATGTTGCATTCAACAATGCTATTAAAGAGTGTATTTACAGTAGAATCAGAGAATCTACTCACAAGTGCATGTTTAACCATGCTAATTACGATGTTTCAATGATATATTAATGAGTAATAAACCACCCTCATTCAATAGATAATGTACTTACCCTGAAGGAAAAACTTCACTTTACTAAATGTGTGCTAAAAGGCATGATTAACACATAATGATTGAAAACTAGATTAAAACCATCCTCATATATGTAGAATGTGATTTTACTTGAAACAATAAAGTTTATGTAATGTGTTCCTTAATGTTACACATATATGCTTTTTGTGTTTTTTAGCCATACTTACACTTGATTCATTCTAAATAATTTATCATATGCCACATTTAATAAGAATTCAATATAATGTATTATAAACTGATATTCACGTGTGTTTAAATGTGCACACGCAAATTAAATGTCCAACATTGAATTAATGTTTAAGTTGCCCTGACAATTTAGACCTGTATTTTACCATGCTGCATTTCAATAAAATACTGTTTTCCATTTTCTGCTAACATGGCTTTTCTTGCAGATATTCACATGCATTTTTAGTTTAGAATAGATAGAGATAGTGGAAAGAACCTTAGAGAAGACCTTGATGAAGGTTAATGGAGAATTTATTCGTCAACTAAAAGGCCTTTACAGCAAATGTTACAATCCACGAGTGTGTGAGAAGTGTGGGATAACATATGTATGTATCAATTTACAGGATGAGAATTGATGAGGACAATGGACTCCTGATGGTGTGACCATGGGGGGTGTTACCTAGTGGACTAACATCAGAGATGCTTTCCAGACCCCATTGAGATTCCCGTCAGATCACTTAAAGACACCTTCCTTGAGTCCCCACCACCGGAATGGACCTTAGAGTTTTAGACCTCAGTGCTTCCCTTTGATTCTTTCCTAATCGTGGCTTAGGCTAACACTTATTACAGACCCAGACCTAGCTTCTGAGATCATAACACTTTCCTACTTGATTTCCTTTGTCCTGTCCTGATTTCCTTCAAGGACATTCCCTGATTGCGTACCTTTTCTTTCTAACCCTCCTCTGGACCTTGAAATTTGAGTGTGCTAATGTATAGGTGAGCGTCCTAAACTATTTTCTGAGCATCAGATATTAAGCTACTTTTCTGTATTGCAATTACCGAACTGCTTGTTTGTTTGATTCTAGTCCACCTAAATTACTTTAGGAGGTTGGAACTTCCAGTTTTTATACTGTGCCTTTACAGCATGGTTTTAAGAGAGGTGTATCTGAACTTGAGTGTGAATTTGTAACAAACCTTTTTTGCAGAGGCCGCCGCACCCGCCCGAAGGGTGGGGGAGGCTCGAAGGCCGGCGCCATAACCCTTGTGATGCCACCAGCGGGGGTAAACTGGTTCTGGGCGTTTCGATGCGCACAGGAACCAGCGGAAGCGGGGTGCGCACCAGCCACCTGACCGGAAGTGACCTGTTGACCTGAGCACCCCCGAAGGGCGCCCAATGGTCAACCTGGCTTTGTTTGAACCCCCCAATCAGGGGGACTCACCTGAGGCCTGCATGGAGGGCTCAAGAGGATTTAAGCGACGCCGCCCTCCCAGCAGAAGCACATCGCATTCGAGGAGCTGGGAGAACGGCGCGACAGCAACAACGACTGAAGAGGAAGAGAGGCGACGCGGCGAAGGACGAAGCGGAAGACGGCAAGGCTCCAGTTGAAGATCAAGGTCGTCATCACCGAGGACTCCTTACGGAGCGCGGCGCGCCGTGCCAGCTCCCCCGAAGCAACAACAGGTAAAAACCGCGGCAAGCTCAGAGCCCGGGATAAGCACACGCAGCTAGCTGTGCCCCCAGCAGACGGCCTGACGCAGACGCGAGAAACCAAGAAGTCACACACAAGTGCGCAGAGACTCACGACATGTCGGAAGGCCAGCCGGACGAGATGGCAGAAGTACTGATGAAGATCCGCGAGTTATCGGCCATCCACGGCGACGACTGGCTTCACCCCCACCTGGGCAAAGGAAAAGAGAACAGACCGGTAGAACAGGCGGACGAAGAACCAGGGCCTTCCGCACCCAAGAAGCTGAAAAACACGCCGATGAAGAGAACATCGAAGAGGAACCCTCCGAGGAAAGTGCGGCAGAAACCCCTCCCGCCGAGACCAGAGGGCAGCGACCAGAGCGAGACCACCGACAAAAAGAAAAAGGGTGAGCATATTAGCAACATCGTAAGGGAATATTTAAAATCGCTGGCGCCGGGGCTACTTAATGGCACAGGGCAAGGGGTACCAGGGCCGAGGGAGCAGCGCGCGGAGGAAGCGGCAGGTCTCACGTGGCATATGGTCGACCCGGGGTGGGCCCGTCAGACAAGAGTGCAGGAACAGGTAAGCTTGTACGCCCAGGGGGAACAAATCTCCCCACTACCCGGTTGGAGTTACGGCCCCGTTTCAGGAAGCCCGCCTCCGAGCGGGGTAGTCAATGATCATTACATCAGGCCATCCCCCGGTCCGGCGTCCCTGACTACGAAAGCCACCGGCTTGGCATGTCGCAAGGAATTCATTGACATATTTTCGCTGCTTGAAATACAGCTAGAGGGACTTGATCTAACCACGTGCGACAGGAAGGAAGAGGACAGGAGAGAAAGGCGTGGGGCCAGAAAAGAGCGCAGTTTCGACAATTGGTTAGATGCTTTTAGAATCATGGCATGCATTATAGTGGAAAGGTTCCCCCATTGCGCGGCTGACTTATGGCTGTACGAGGCCAATATCCACCTAGCACAGAGGCAGTTCCCGGGGGATGCCTGGTTAGAATACGATAAAGGATTTAGATTAAAAATGCAGAGGCACCCCGAAATGGAGTGGAATGAGGAGGATGTCTCGGGTTTCATCCACAAGATGCTCACAGCCAAAGATGTTAGGGCCTGGGCGGGAAAAGGCGACCAGCCCTTTCGGAGCTCCTACCAAAAGGGGAAGAGTGGTTCTTATCAAAGGCGGTCGAACGGGAGATCGTACTCCCCAACCGCAACTAAGGCGATCTGTTGGAGATACGAGGCGGGGGACTGCTCATGGGGCTCGTCTTGTAAGTTTCAACACGCATGCGCTAGCTGCGGGGGCAAGCACGCCACCGTTGCATGCAAAGGTTCCAAACACAAAGGGAAAAGAGAGAAGAGAGAAAAGAGCAAGAAGCGTTAGCCCCAACGCAGGGGAAAGGAGGGGCCTGGTGGACATTAGTAGGCGCCAGCTGGCCAGATCCCCCATTATTACACAACAGCTGCGCAGATTAGCAAACAAATACCCGAACAAAGCAGAGGCCAGGTCACTGGTGGAGGGCTTCGAGCAAGGCTTTGTTATTCCATTCCATGGCCCGCTCCCCTCGGCGGGGGCGAGTAACCTTAAGTCGGCAAGCCAACACCCCGAAGTTGTTAGCGCCAAGATAGAGAAAGAATTGAAACTGGGTAGAGTTGAGGGCCCCCTCCCAAAGGAATTGCAAGAAGGCATAGTCGTCTCCCCGCTAGGCGTGGTCCCCAAGAAAGAACAAGGTCAATTCAGGCTGATACACCACCTATCGTTTCCGGAAGGTTTCTCCGTGAACGACGGTATCGACCCCGAAGCTTGCTCAGTGGGCTATGCGTCAGTCGACGTCGCTATCGAGCTGGTTAAGGCGACAGGCAGAGGAGCCCTCATGGTGAAAGCCGATATTGAATCTGCGTTCCGACTATTGCCGGTCCACCCCTCCAGCTTCCATTTATTGGGTTTCCAATGGGGCGATGACGTGTTTATTGACAAAGCCATGCCCATGGGATGCGCAATTTCATGCGCATACTTTGAGCAGTTTGCCACTTTCTTAGAATGGGCGCTGCATGACCGGCACCAGGAAGGTGGAAAGCTGCACTACCTAGACGATTTCCTGTTCACAGGCCCGGCAGGGTCCTCAGTGTGCGCAAGCACATTGGCAGCCTTCGAGGATCTAGCTAGGTCCCTAGGGGTCCCCCTCGCAAAAGAAAAAACTACAAGCCCGACCACAAGTCTCACGTTCCTGGGCATAGAATTGGACTCTATAGCGGGAACGGCCAGGCTGCCTCCAGGCAAAGTGAAAGAATTTCGCGAGGAAGTATCGAAGCTACGGGGTCGGAGCAAGGCCACCCTGAGGGAGATCCAACGAGTGATAGGTAGACTCAACTTCGCAGCTCGGGTAATCCCGCCCGCCAGGGTATTTTCAAGACGTCTAACAGGGCTAACGGCCGGCGTCACCCACAAGCACCACCACATCAGGCTGAGCGCAGGCGTGAAACAGGACCTGCAGGTGTGGGACGAGTTCCTACAAGTTTTCAACGGGGTGCTGATTTGGAGGGCAGGGTGGGTAACGGCCGAACAGATAGCTCTTTACACAGACGCGGCCGGAAGCCTTGGCTTCGGCGCGGTCCTGGGAAACAGTTGGTGCGCCAGCCAGTGGCCGGATGAGTGGCATGCGCAGGGGCTCACCAGGAACATCACGTTTCTCGAGCTGTTCTCGATAATTGTGGCTCTGACCATTTGGAGCGAGAAAATAAAAAACCTGAAACTCACGCTTTGGTCGGATAACATGGGAGTAGTGCAGGCCATTAACAGAGGCGCAGCGAGATGCCCGGACATGCTGAGGCTAATGCGACGGTTAATTAAATTGCAGTTGGAAGGGAACCTGGAGCTGAAAGCACGCCACGTGCCAGGGGCAGAGAACTCAGCAGCAGACGCGCTCTCACGGTCCCAAATGAAACGTTTCAGAGAACTGGTGCCCGGGGCGGACAAGGAGATGACCCCCTTTCCATCGTCCCTTTGGGACCTGGGGGAGTAGACTTATCATGGCTGATAGGGCAATCACTTACTGCAGAGGCTAACAGAAGATACAGGACATACGCGTGCACGGTAATGAGAGTTGGGGGCCTAAGATCGCTGCAAGACAGGGCAAAAACTCGCACAGCAGTCGAGAAATTCATGCAATGGGCATTCGAGTCGAGAAAAACGAGATCGTGGGCCCAGGCGCATCTGTCCGCCATCGCCCTTTTTGCCAGGCTTTACACAGGCGAGGACCCCACTACCTCGGCCTATCTAAAGACGGCCTTAAAAGGCTGGAGGAGGGTTGAAGGTAGAAAGAAGGACGGCAGGCGTCCCATCGATTTTGCCAAACTGGGCCAGCTCCTGGGAGCCCTCACAGGCGTAATATCGGATAAATATGAGCTGCTGCTATTTAGGGCGGCTTTCACGACGGCTTTCTTCGGAGCATTCCGTATCAGCGAATTGGTAGCCCCCAGCAAGTCGGGCCCAGCGCAGCAATGCCTGCAGGCAAGAGACATTAAACCAATGGAGAGGGCAGTTGAATTAACGCTGAGACAGTCCAAAACGGACAGGGCAAGGAGGGGGACGACGATACGTCTCCATTGCTTCCCAGAGGCGGGGCTCTGCGCGGTATGCTGGTTATTCAAGTACATGGGGGCTCGGCCAGCTGGTGAGGGCCCTCTCTTCATACATAAGGACGGGAGGAACCTGAGTAAGTTCCAGTTTACAGCCATAATGCGCCAAGGCCTTGGTAAAGCCGGGTATTGCGCGGCATCATTTGCCTCTCACTCCTTCAGGATCGGCGCAGCGACCTCGGCAGCGCAGCATGGCATGCCAGAGGACAGGATCCAGGCAGTGGGCAGATGGCGCTCCAGGGCGTACAAGTCGTACATACGCCCTCACCTCATATAAAAAATAAATAAAAAAAAATTATTAAAAAAAAAAGAAAGAAGAGAAAAGAGAGAGAAAGCCCCGGGGGGGGGGGGGGGGGGAGAGGAGAGGGAGTCGCCTTGGGATGCTGCACGGCAGGGTGACAGCACCCCCCTCCCTCTCTTAAAGGCACACGGTGCGCAGAAAGCCACCTAACAGAATGCTTTCTCTCGACAGGGGGACGCCCGCAGCTGGTCTGGGTGGTGGGGCACTCATTCGTGTCCCGGATGGAGTCTTGGTGGCGGCAGGGGGGCCGCAGCATAAACAGGCCCAAAGCGACGTACATCCGGTGGATAGGGCAGCCAGGTATGAGATGGGAGCAGCTACTGCCGACGCTGGACGGCCTCATGGCAGATTCGGCCTGGTTGCCCGACGTCCTGATCATCCACCTTGGGGGCAACGACCTGACCCGGCTAGGGCAAAAAGCAGTCGGGCAAGCCATCCAAAGGGATCTCACCAAGACAGCAGCGTGGCTGGGACCCACGACGGTAGTCTGGTCCGAAATGATCAGCAGGAAACATTGGAGAGGGGCCGATTCCAACAAGGCCGTCGACAACGCAAGAAGGAAGCTAAATGTGGCAATGCACAAGTTTTGCCTCGCCAATGGCCTGGAATCAATTCGGCACGGCCTCATCCACCCGGGCCGCCCGGAACTCTATGGGCAAGACGGGGTACACCTATCCGAAAAGGGGATGAAGGTGTTTTGGGATAACTTGTGGGGTGCAATGTCACTCGCAGGTTGCAACTAAAAAAAAAAAAAAAAAAGAAAAAGGGTAAAATATGGATAAAGGTGGGAGCCACGAACCAGGTGCAGGGGGGGGAGCCACAGTGAGACGTGGGCCTCCCTGCGGCGTGGCGGAAATCCTACACTGGTTGGCTAAGAAAACACACTGGCGGGCGGTGTGTAAGAGGATGGCCACTCACTTTTGAATGCTGCACGGCAGGGTGACGTGGCGGCATAAAGGAGGGGAGTAACAGGAGGAGACGGCACTCGCGGCCCAGACCCGGCCGGACGGCAGGGCACAATTTGGTAGTGAGCTGGGGACCTAACTCCCGACTGGAAAGCTCCCCTCCGCAACACGCAGAAGGCGTGGGCAACCAACCACTGGAGCACCAATAGACTGGCAACAAACTGGTTTGTATACAAGCCCCATTTTCGAACTAAGGAGGGCACAAAGAGACTGACACCCGCTATCACAAGAGGGTGTCATAATGTGTAATATGCCAATTATGATTGATGAGTAATGTTCGCAAAATGGAAGATTGCTTGAAACCAGTTTGTGTTATTAATATGTCTTTGGTTATTAATAAACTGCGGCCAACAACGACCACTAATGATACCAGGTTTTGTTGGCTGACATTATTTCCCACCTTTGGCAACAGCAGAATGCGGGGGCCGGTAAGTATGGAGGCTGGATCTCCGCAGAATAGGCACTTGCGAGGGTTATTGCAGAGGCCGCCGCACCCGCCCGAAGGGTGGGGGAGGCTCGAAGGCCGGCGCCATAACCCTCGTGGTGCCACCAGCGGGGGTAAACTGGTTCTGGGCGCTTCGATGCGCACAGGAACCAGCGGAAGCGGGGTGCGCACCAGCCACCCGACCGGAAGTGACCTGTTGACCTGAGCACCCCCAAAGGGCGCCCAATGGTCAACCTGGCTTTGTTTGAACCCCCCAATCAGGGGGACTCACCTGAGGCCTGCATGGAGGGCTCAAGAGGATTTAAGCGACGCCGCCCTCCCAGCAGAAGCACATCGCATTCGAGGAGCTGGGAGAAGGGCGCGACAGCAACAACGACTGAAGTCCACCCACCCACACCTAAGGAACAGCAAAAGTCTCAGTGCTGGATAAGGGAAAGGGCGTTAGCGGAAATCCTACACTGGTTGGCTAAGAAAACACACCGGCGGGCGGTGTGTAAGAGGATGGCCACTCACTTTTGAATGCCGCACGGCAGGGTGACGTGGCGGCATAAAGGAGGGGAGTAACAGGAGGAGACGGCACTCGCGGCCCAGACCCGGCCTGACGGCAGGGCGCAATTTGGTAGCGAGCTGGGGACCTAACTCCCGACTGGAAAGCTCCCCTCCGCAACACGCAGAAGGCGTGGGCAACCAACCACTGGAGCACCAATAGACTGGCAACAAACTAGTTTGTGTACAAGCCCCATTTTCAAACTAAGGAGGGCACAAAGAGACTGACACCCGCTATCACAAGAGGGTGTCATAATGTGTAATATGCCAATTATGATTGATGAGTAATGTTCGCAAAATGGAAGATTGCTTGAAACCAGTTTGTGTTATTAATATGTCTTTGGTTATTAATAAACTGCGGCCAACAACGACCACTAATGATACAAGGTTTTGTTGGCTGACATTATTTCCCACCTTTGGCAACAGCAGAATGCGGGGGCCGGTAAGTATGGAGGCTGGGGTCTCCGCAGAATAGGCACTTGCGAGGGTTATGAACGTGGCTCCCGATTCCTGGTCCTTATTGTGTAGCCAAATGGGTTGCACTGTTAATTGAAATGTAACTACATGCAAAGACTAAATCCCATGAGATCTCAGTTGAGTTTAAAAGGTCAGTCGGAGGATCAATGGTAGCCAAGTGGGACAAGAAAATGCTGAATCAAATCTGGTAGCACGTCGAATGACTTATTCACTCACTTGAGGGAGTTAGGGTGTCCTATCTAGAAATTGCCAAAGCCCATTCCAAACCCCAAAAGTCCATGTTTCGGTCAAAGGTTTGATGGAGTTGTGCCAGTTCAGAAGCGACTTATAGCAGCAGAGGAATGTGAGTATTAATAGGGATGTGCATTGTAATAACTTATGCTTAGATTGCAGTATTTTGAAAGTGCTCTGTGATGTTATGTGGAGTTGATTTAAGTTGATGTGTGAATGTGGTGCTTGATGCAGAGAAGTTGAAGTGGTTATTGGTTCCATCGTGACCTAAGGTCCCGAGATAAAAGTCGTAAAGCCTAGTTTCAGTGTAGAATACACTGGGTGTAGTTGTCTGCTGTGTTGTGGTGCTGGTCGTGAGAAGTTGTCGACAGCTTTCTTGAGATAGAGACCGTAGTTGTGTTCTTATGAGATGTGGTTAGTATAGTTGATCTCAGTGCACAGAAAATAGTTGTATCAATCAAAGTGAGATCCCGCTGGTCAAGGTTTTGCTTGAAGTGAATGCTTTAAAAGCTCAGAAAGTGGTTCTTGTTCCAACTTGCTTTTTGTGTGTATGAATAATCTTTAATTCTTTAGAGGAGCAGACAGAAACCGTTGTTGAAATTGCTTGCATTTGTTTCACATGGATTGATTGGAGTATACGTGCAAGGGAAATGTTAACAGAGAATGAGCTGTTTCTAGGGGTGAGATTGACATCACAGTGTGCCAGCCTGGTGTAGATCGGTTGGTGTAGAGCCACACTGGGATTGGTTGAATACTTCATATAGCTGTGCTAGTATTGGCTGAAATCAATGAACAGAGAATTGTCGGTGAAACTCATTTCCTGATACTAAAGAAAAGAAATTTGTGAATATTGCATACTTTGATCAAAAATAATATTCTTTAAAGCATTACAGTGTCAGGAGGCAGATTGAGATACCACTAACCTGATATCCAGTGACCAGCGGGGGCGTTGTATGAAGTTACATACCCTTCTCCCCCTATGGTATCTCCTGCGAGTGCGAAGTACACAACCCTAATAAAAGATACCAAGTAGAGGAAAGGGAAAAAGGGATTAAAGAAATAAAAGGTTAAGGCAGTGGTGAATACAACAGGGGGATGCTGTCCAAGGAAGAAAGGGACCAGGTATGTTCTCTCTAAAACAGGCTGTATAGTCCCAAGTAGCATGCAGTAATAAAAATAAAAACACATGAAAATCCTGTGCGCTCCTCTTTTCCTATAGCTATGGTCAATATATATACTATGGACAAACACATTTACTTTCTTCACATGCCGCTGTCATCCAAAGGGAAAGTAAAAAAAACACAAGGTACGATAGAAATATAGACTCCAACAGGTATGCAGTCCCAGCACGAACAAAGTAACTTGGCTAAATCCTTAGGCTTCACCCTGGACAAAAACTTGTCTATGAAGGATCACATCAAAAACTCAGCAAAGAAAGTACTTTTCACTCTAAAACACCTAAAAAAAAGCATTTGCAAGGCAGTAAGTCTCACATTTGCAAGAGTTTAAGCTATTGCATTGTAAATAACAATGCGTTTTATTTATGTTTTAAAAACCAAAGCATAAATAAAAGGCATCTTCATTTACAATGCCAATAGCTCAAACTCGTGTAAATGCGAGACCTATTGCATTGCAAATGATGGTAGGCAACACAGACAAGGGTTGTACAGCTGGGTTAAAAAAAACCCAGCCTCCCTGGGCCTGAGCGAGTGTCAAGTCAGCCAACTAAGGGCTAACTAAAGTAAGTTATAACTAGAGATGGACGTAACTCGTGTAATTCTGTGCAGCGTAGTCACACTGAATTAACCAAAAATTCTGTGAGATCACACAGAATTACACAAGAAGTGTGATTCTGAATTTAGCGCTATTTCTTGTTGCAAAAATGTCGTCTCACATGCATTTTGCTCTAAGTAATAGTGCTTACATGGTGGCTGATGTCTAAATAGGTCTCAAAACCTGGCTTCACGGCATCTCTGACTTAAACAGCAACAACAGACGTGAATGTACTCACAGACACCTTCCCACACACTTATCCTTGTTGACACACATCTGCACGATATATACGTGCTCATGCTGGCATGCATACACAGTCCCCCCATACACACCTCCTTCACACGCAACCCTTACCCACGCTACCATAAAGACCATACCTCTCACAAGAGTCCACATATAAACCCACAGTGGCGGCTGCTCTAATTTTGGGGTGCTGGGGCAACACGGGAGGGCACAGGAAATGGGGTGAGGGAAAATAATTGAAAGAAAAAACCTACCTACTCCTGCGCCCGCCGCCTCGGTGCTCCTCTTTTGACGCAGGTCATGCTGCACAGGCTCCCAGGAGGCAATCACTGCACTGCTCTCATGCTGGTAATACCAGTGTGGGAGCAGCACTGTGATTGGCCTGAATGGGACATTTAATCGTAGAATTATTGAGCAATTAGTGAAGATGCTGTATGAAATTAAACTGCCTCTTAGACCTACACAATACGAATCACTTAATGCCTGGGAACATACAGCTCATCTTAGTCAGAGAGAGATTTCAAGGGAGAGTCAAGAAAGCCATGTGCACTAGTGTGGATGCTAGATGGGATGCAGAACAGTAATCCTAGGGAACTAATATGGTTGAGAGAGCTTGATTATATAGTGTGTTGGGATGTTAGAAAGAATTGAAAGGCAAATGCAAGGAGAAGAAAAGGGATAACGCAACAGATGACACTGAAAATATAGCTGAGGACAGTGACAGCGACGCAAATGAGGACTTTACAACTGAATTAGTGTTTAACCGCCCACCTCCATACAATGATACAGAGACTAGTGGAGTGATTAATGTACCTATGAGGGAGACTTTTGATGTGCCTGCAGCACCAGTAAATATGAATCCAAATCCAATTGGAGAGAATTCAGGAATGGAAGCCCCTTTGACTTCACATGCTATAAATGCCCCAGATGCATTGACTATTCCTGCCACAATTGATCCTGTAGTTACTTTGTATAGGCCTGGAGTAGCAGGCAATACCACCCATACTTTGGCTGTTCCTATAGCAATTAATGCTGCAGCTAGCTCAATTATGAGACCCATTCCTCAGACTACTATGCTTCCAGCTCAAGGGAATACCCCATGTGCTGCGAGTGCAGACCCTACATTGAGTCAAACCCTGTTTGACGTGAGCAGGAGGTTTCCTCAGAGACCATGACCCCTTTTCATGCCTAACACAAATGCCCCACCAATGATGAATTACAGTACTGCTAGAGCAGAGATGCCTATGGGAACACCAACTTCTGACACATCCCTTTTGAAATTACCACCAGGTTTAAGTCATGGTACCTATAGCAGAGAGATAATCCTTAAAACCCCAGCAGAACTTCCAGGTCTTACTGCCCGATAACTTGCTGATTGATTCAGCGGTAAAGACACCCGACAAGTAATGGGAATCCTGGAAGAAGTGGGGCAACTGCTCAAGCCCCAAAGGGAGAAAGGTATATAGATGTGGTCAAGTTGAAAGTGGAATTAGAAGAAATGATAATTGGCGCTCTTGATTTGTCACAATTGAATGTACCAGGATGATGAATTATTGTTCCAGTGCAAAGATATTACTAGACATGCAGGACGGGTTCATGACAGATTGTCTGAAGTGTCTCAAAAACATAGAATTGATATACAGAAATCCAAAGCCCTTCAAATAAATTACAAGTTAAGCTTTAGTGACAAAGATCTCACAAATATGTGTCCATCTGGAATTAGATTACAGATCAAGGAATTAATTGTCTATGTTTAAAAGTGGAGTGAATTAGTTAAATGGGAAGTTAGATGGTCAAAGAAAAAGGAACCAAAAAAAGTTAGGGTAGGACATGAGGACATTCAAATGCTTCTCATGAGAGAGGTGCCTGGTGGTGGGTACATCCATATACCATGGAGCAGGTCAGATATTGCATTCTTCACAAATGATTTTTTGAAATTGAGAGAGAATCCAGTGGAATGGTACAAACAGGTTGGACGATTCATAAAAATATCAAAGGTTTTATGGAAAGAATTAGATACTTTATTTGAAAGTATGCTTTGAGGTGATCTATGGGTTGAATGCAAAGTTTCTGTGCATTGGCCTGAAATGGAGCTGATGAGGCATCCTCAATCACATGCTCTTTCAGCACTGGTAATGAACAAGTAAAATCAGCTGATTACATTTTTAAATAAAAAATGTCTTCTGGGTCAAAATTGACAGAACGACGCAAGAAAGCAAAGAGTCAATACATGATTACTATGCAAGATTTTTGCAGGCATTTAAACAGTCCAGTGGAACCAGGACTATTGTGGCAAAGGAAATGGAACATTTTGTTTACAGATTTGTGTATGGATTAAAGCCTGAGGTTTGTTCCATGTTTCAGCAGCATTTGATTTGTTGGCAGAGCAAGCCCACTGACGACATTTCTAGGTATGCAAAGTATTGCGGTGATGAGTTAGAGATGAAACACAAGAAACTGAAGGAAACATTTATGATAGCACAAATGAAGGCTGCCCAGCGTGGTCAGAATCAGCTGCTTGTTGAGAATGCAGGTCCAAGGCACGGAGTGTATCAACATGAAGTTCCTAAGCTGCAATGGTTTTATGGGTTACAACAGAAAGTGTTTCAACCACAAGGTAAAGGGCGAAGAGTCTTGATTGATCTGCGAACAAGGTTAATGAAAATAAGGTTCAGAATGGTGAATTTGTGAAGACCCTAGGAAATAATATGGTTCAGACCCAACAAGTACAGAGATAAAGAATTCAGAACCCTAATCTAAATATGTCATAAGCTCAGGTGATACAAGTCCCACAAGCCCCAATTCCACAACAAAATGCAAATGTTGCGAATTCAGAGATACAATGCAAATCAGGCCCCCATTTGTAAACACTAATCCCTTTGAGAATCAGGGTACCTCCCATGTGGGACTCTAGGGTACTCAACATCTGGCTTCACAGTAACGTGGACTGGTAAAGCACCTTTGATAAGCCCAATGTCTTTACCTTATACTAAAGCAGTAAGGAGATGTAAAGGGGTCCTAATTATACCCTAGAGCATCTCAATTTCTTTTTTTCTTTAATCCTATCCAGGAAACCCATGATTAAATACTTTGAAGTGTATTCCTGAGCTGGTTTTACATTGTAACTGTGATTGTCTGTTTATATGTAGTTTATGGTGTGGATCCCTACATATATTTTTTTGTTGTCCTCCCCCTTCCCTTGCTATAGCCCAGGTGTTGATCTGCACAGCGATATTGTAGCAGTACTTGATGAAGCATGCCACTCTTTAGTAGGTGAGGGCAGTTTTAACAAACCTTTCATTTTTCCAGAGGGGGTGTTTTCATTACAACAGCCTCTTCCTCCATTTCCTCTTTTTGTGTGTCATCGAGTTCATGCCAGGGAGGTTGGAAAAGGAGTAGTACCTCTCTACCTTTCTTTGATGTGGGAGGAAATTCGACTGAAAAGTCTCACATTCCAGGTAACACTATATTTCTCAGTTCTGTGGGCAAATCATATCCTGTCAACATGGGGTACATTCCGATTTCAGATCTCTCTCTGAGAAGTTTAACTCCTTCGCCGCGGGGCAAATTATGGTGCGAGGTGGGGGCGGGGCTGGGCGCGGCGCTCCTCTACTCTGGACGGCTCCCGGCCGTCATAAATCACGCTGGGCGTGTGCTCATGAAGGCCGGGAGCCGTCATGAGCACCGAAGGTGTTAAAGGCAATGTCCTCATCATAAGTATGGAACTCAATACCATTTGTGGTACAGTAAATGGAAGAATTCGGCCTGCACAAGAGAACTCGTCCAAGCAAATTCACAGGATTCGAATCACATACCACAAATTGGTGATGATCCTAAAAGGACCCTATCTTTACAGGTACTGCTTCTGAAAGTGGGCTAGTCTTGTGTTTATTTGCAACTCCTACAACTTGGATTCTTTGTCCTGGGAGGGGTTGGTTAGGAACCTCTACTATGCTTACAGTAGAGTGGGTAGCACCAGTGTCAAAGAGGAATGAGAAAGAATTTCCATTTACTTCACCATCCACGCCTACCTCTAAGGTTGCGCCAAGCAGGAAATCCTCCTTCCATCTCTGGTGTCATCTTTATGAAAGCTCTGTTCCTGAAACAATTGCTGAGATTACTCCTATAATTGACTCAATGATTTAGCAAGGCATTCCGAAGGAGAGTATGGGGAGTCCATGTAACTCACCCATTATGGGTTTTCAGAAACCTAACTGCAAGGACCGAATCATTCAAAACTTCAGAAGGGTAAATTCAATTGTCGTTCCCTGCTGTCCTATGGTGCTGAATCCAGCTGTAATATTGTTTTAGATTCCATGTGAGACCGAGTGGTTCTCTGTCATCGGTTTGTGTCAAGCCTACTTTTCTATACAATTGCAGGAGCATAGTCGCTTTCTCTTCACTTTGCCTGACGGCAGCGGTATCTTGAAATGGTATAGAGTCCCACAAGGGCTTATGGAGAGCCCCTCAATCATTAATCAGATTCTCAAAAGGAATCTAGAAGACCTTAGGTATGTCCTATCACTCAGTTCTAGATCAGTGTATTGACAACCTCAACTGGTCGCATCAAATACACAGGTGGCTTGCAAATGATACACCATTGCATTGCTGAGAATGGACATAAAGTAACCCAGACCAAGTTACAAGGTCCTGTATCTAGGACATCACAGTGAGAAAGGAGCAAGGAAGGTGTCACAAGAGCAAATCTCAACAATTCTGAAAATAAATCCGCCAACAACACAGAAAGAAGTCAGAATGTTCTTCAGTGGATTCCCAACGTTCCCTGATGGATAAGCCTTCACAAAGGCTGACACACAAAAATGTGTCAGATCCGGTATCATTGGATGACAGTTACAAGCGTACCTTCTCAGGGCTGAGAGAATGTCTCTGTCATGCCCCGGCACTGGTAATGCCAGATTATAATAAATGTTTTACTTTGTTTTGCAATGAGCGAGAGGGCTGCGCTCTTTCAGTGCTAACCCAAATGCATGGCAATGCCCACAGACCTGTGGATTATTTTGCTGCCACACTTAACCAGCTAGCTGCTGCTTTTCCTGGATGTCTTAAAGCTGTTGCCTTCACAAATGTTAGCATTGAGCAGTGAGAGAGCATTGTTTTGGGTTATCCCTTGACAATCTTTGTACCCCACTCAGTTGAGAAGTTGTTAACCCATACTCAAACACAGCACCTTACCAACAGTTAACCTACCAAGTTTGAGCAAGTCATCCTTGGTGCCAAAAATGTATCCCTCAGGTGATGTACTGTATTGAATCCTGCCACCCTTTTGCCCCTTCATGAGAAGAAAACTGTTGAATGTAAAGTAAACCTAAAGTGCAGTATGGCTGGCTTGATGTTACTGCACTGTGCACCAAGCTGAGACCTGACGTATAAGATGTGTCACTACCCTAATCTGATTATGTGCTGTTTGTTGATGCCTCTTGCCTGCGAGACCATGAGGGGAATTTGAGAGCTGCCTATGCTCTCTGTTCTGTCTCAGGTGTGGTCGAAGTCTCTTGTCTTCAAGGAGTCTTTTCAGCACAAGTAGTTGAATTCATTGCCCTTACCAGAGCATGCTGTTTTTCAGACCAGCTGAAGGTGACAATTTTCACCAATAGTCAGTACGGCATCGGTGCTGTTCATGACTTTGGGCAATTATGATACCAATTCGGATTCATGACCTCTTCTGGGTCACACATCCACAATGGTTAGAGTGTGAGGAATTTGTTCCAGGCTCTAGACCTGCCTGCCCAGATTGCTGTGGTGAAGTGTGCCACACATCAACAAGATACTGACTATGTGATAGTGGGCAATAGATATGCTGATGAGTCAGCATGATACTGCTCACTGAATTCATGTACCTTTAATGGGGAGTATATCAATGAAATTTCCGGATGCCACAGACTGGAATCTGTTGTTAACTACAGTTGATACTTAGGAGGACGTTAAGAGATTACAAGACGAAGTGCCTTAAGCAAAACAGCAAGGTTTGGTCAGAGCAGGTTGTGTCAAAAGAGCTGAAGACGACACTTTGGTTTCAGGAGATGGAAGACCTTCATTGCCAGATAGCTTGTTATCTTTAATGGTGAGACATTATCATGGCCCCACACATGTAGGGAGAGAACCATGGTGTGCCGAGGTAGTTAGACATGCTTTAACGCCTGATTCAGTTGATGGCTAAAAGTTTGTGTCGCAGATGTGTTGTGTGTAAACAACAGAACATAGGCAGAAGAACAGTAGTAAAACTGACTCGCGTAGGGAGATCAGGCAGTCCCTTCAATAGGATGCAATTAGACTCCATTGAGCTGCCGATTTTGCAGTTGATTGAGATATGCACTAGTGATTGTGTGCATCTTTTCATGGTGGGTGAAAGCTCAACTGACTAGGAGAAATGACAGTCTCAAAGATCCCAAGTTTTGGAGGAAGTTAATGTCACATTTCAGGTTCCTGACTTCTTTGGAGTTATACCAATGAACTCATTTTAACAATGAGGTCCTGAAGATGTGAAGATGTTATATGCAGCATTACAAGTTGAGCAGAGACCGCATTGTAGTTACAGACCATAAGCTTTCTGGAATTGTGGAGCAAGTCAATGGCACTTTGAAATCCAGATTCGCTAAAGTTTGTGCTTTGAAACCTCTGAAGTAGATTGATGCTTTGCCGATGATTCAACAGGGGAACAACATGTGAACAACATGTGAGAGCAAAACGAGGTGCTAGTGCTAGGCAGTGGTTAAATTGTGACTGTGGTTTCTGCCGCTCAGCACCGGCACTTATTTCATAGGGCCTGGTCTATAAGATTTCCCTCCTCTGGGCGGTGGGCCTGCTAATTATTAAGAATAAACATACCCGTCCTCCTTGGTGTCTGCCTGGTACTTCTTTGCATGCTGACCCACCCTGGTCCAGTTATGCTGAATGTGGAGCGTCATCACATTTGTGAGGTCAGCAGTGAACGCCTGCTGCCCTTCACATGTAATTTTCATTGGATAATCATGGCTGAGGGCGGGCTTATGGCTGAGCTCGGTTGAGGCAGGCTGGGAAAGTTCAGACCAACCTTTCCGCAATGTCATAGAACTGAAATCCAGCATTCAACGTGCTCATGGTTGGGCCCACTACCAACTGCACTCATTGTCAGATGCAGGTGTGCAGATGTTCTGCACACTTTAGAAACTTCCAGCACTTTAATTGCTGTGCTTTACAAGCATGGCAGTATTACTGGGAGTAGCTGGGCAGCAGGCACTGCAGAGCATTCTGAACTGTAGACACCCGCCTGGCCTGCACAAGTTAATTGGAGCACCCATACGCTCAGTACAATGGTGACCCAATGTGATCAGCAATCACCCTACATGGAATAGGTATGTGGCGCAAATCATTGTTGGTGCTGAGAGGCGGGGGTGGGGTGGATGTGTGTGTCATATGCATGTGTGTGTTTTTGCCTTGACCTTGAATAAGAGAACTGCACGCATTTTTGTAGTGTTTTCTTTTCTTTGCACCCTTTACTAATTCACACTGTCTGCTGACCTCAGGTGGGGGAAACAGGATTGCAAGGGTACAAGACCATAATTATGAGAAGAAATAGCCAAAAGGAATAGAAGAAGGCTGTTTCTAATTTTCCAGTTGCTTTTGACTTTATTTAAGTGAAAAGATGGGTGATGAGAACCAGAAGAAAGCAAAACCTTATTAAAACGGCATCGATCATCCAGAATGAAATGGATGCGCTTTTTGATTTAAATGGGCTCAAGGAGGCTAGATAATGGAAACAACAAAGTTTATGTGTGCATTAATGTTACATGTATATGCATTACATTTGGTTTTTAGCCATACTTACACTTGCTTCATTCTAAAGGATTTATCATATGCCACATTTAATATGAATTCAATATAATGTATTATAAAGTTATATTTACTTGTGTTTAAATGTGCACACGCATATTAAATGTGCACCATTGAAATAATGTTTAAGTGGCCCTGACAATTTAGGCCTGTATTTCACCATGCTGCATTTCATTAAAGTACTGTTTTCCATTTTCTACTAGTATGGCTTTTCGTGTAGGTATTCAAATGCATTGCTAGTTTAGAATAGATACATTACTATACCAGATATAGTGGAATGAGTCTGAGAAGAAGATCTTGACTGAGGTACCTGTAGAGCTAAAGTATCAACTGAAAGGTCTAACCTAAAAATTATCGCCTAATAAACCTCTTGGACATTGGGGAAAAAGTTTTCTCTAAAGTAATTCTAGGTCTCCTAAAAAATTGGGCTGAAGATAATTGTATAGTATCCCCAGAACAGGGGGGTTTTAAAGAAGTGTTTGATACGTGAGACCAGAGGAACTCTGGTATCATCCCTAATTGGCACACACTGATGTTGCGTTTCCTTAGTTTAAGAAAACACTTTCATTCCATGTTCGTTATGATTCATCATTTATTTCATGGTTTCAAGTTTGGTTTATATCATTTCATTTCAGATTTCTTCATGATTATCAACATTCAGAATCAGGCAATATCATAGCGTGTCCAATGCATTTCGGGCATTAAAAAAGCATGCCCTTCATCAGGGAATTGACACTAGAAACAATGATATAGGTAAGCATTAGAATAAGCAGTTCAAGTGCTATTCATCATTATCAATTCGAAAACACAACAAAAAAATCATGTGCTCATAAAGTTACATATTTTCCATCACATGCGTGTCATGCAGTTTAAAGGTGAGCGGTGGTGTGGGGAAAAAAATGTCGGGGGTTGTAATTGTGCAAGGTGCGTTAAGTCCTACAGGGTTCAGAAGTTCACTTACATGCCTGTGGTCGAACGGTGGTTGAAAATCTGGAAAGGATAAATAAACGTCAAAACATTCCATTTTAAAAGAAGGGCATTCAACGGTTGACCATTGTTTTGCCCTCTGGGCGATAGCGCTGAAGTCGATAGAGCAGAGGGGTAATCTATTCTGCTGCTTTGTAGACTTCCGAGCGGCATTTGACCTTGTAGACAGGGAGCAGCTGTGGTCAACCTTGATAGGCTATAAAATACACAATGACCTGTTAGTCCTTATACAGGCCCTGCATAAAAATAACTGGGCCCAGGTAATCCTGGATGGGGAGGGTGGATTGTCTGGGAGGATTCAGATTGGTAATGGCATTTAAGAGAGGTCCGAGGGGCTAGTCTAAAGATAGGAGGTAACCATATATCTTGTCTGCTATATGCAGATGATTTGGGGATTTTGGACCAGACAGAGATAGGTGTGCAGAGGAAATTAAACATGTTCTATAAATACTGCTTAAATAATAAATTAGTAGTGAACATGGAGAAGACCAAAATACTATGCTTCGGCAGAAGTAAGACCCGGTTTTCTTGGTGCCTAGGTACGGAATTACTCGAGAAGGTAACAGAATACAGATACCTGGGAATATGGTTCATGAGTAATCTGAATTGGACCACCCATCTGGAAAATGAGGGCAACGTCTTCCACGAAGGGCTTAAAAAGATTTTATAGTTTTTATGGAGAAATGTCAGACGGGCCGGTTATAAAGGCCTATCTAGCTATGGTCCCCGCGCAATTTCTATACGGGGCAGAGGTCCTTTTTTTAAGTGGGAAAAAATGCTGGGATAAAGAGGAGGGTTTGATCCTGAAAAGTTTGTTCTCACTGCCAAAGTCATCAATGGTACAAGCAGTAAGATTAGAGGTGGGAGTTACCTCATGGGCAATAACTACAAGGATGGCCCTAATATGTTTCTGGCAGTGGCTAGGGACCGGAGAGACACCCAAAGAAATCGCACAGTGATGTAGAGAAGAAATTGCCTCTAGTGAGTTACCTTGGGTGAAAGAAACAAGGGCAGCATTAAGAGAAGCATATGGCATGCTGGGATTAGAATTATGTACGCAGCTAGGACACGCCATAATAGGCAAAAAAGAACTACGGGCTTTGGGGTCCGACGTGTCCCGTACAAGCGATAGAGAGTACCTCCTCCAGAAAGTGTCGGTGTCCCATATGACCCAAATATGGGTTTCAGAAGACCAGCCATATCCCTATTTAGATAAGTTGCCAAATCACCGTCTCAGACGAGAGGTCCTAAAAGTGAGAATGGGAACAAACCCTTGCTACGTAAACAAAAGGATTAAAAACCTCATGATAAATACGGATGGTAACTGCACTTGTATGCAAGGTACCCCCTGCGACTGTATGATGGTTCTTGATATACGTAAGGAGATTTTATGCCCGATATTTAAAAAATACAGGATTATGAATAGGAAGCAAGCAGCCAACCTCTTAGTGGAAATGACAAATTTGGATATAGCCTGTGCCTTGGGGAAATACATGTATAGAGTGAGGGCGTTTCTCCAGTGTAAAGAGTCATAGGTGCAAGTAATCCCCCGAAGATAAAATGTGATTGTAATTTAATAGTAATGTACACATGGTTGGAAGGTCTTGGTTATATTATTTTATTCCTTTTTTTAATAACTTAGGAGGATATTGATTTTTAACAAAAGGAGCCGTGTCTTCATCTGGGAAATGATCACGTGCTGCATTTTTATAACTGTGTAATATTATGTGTTTTTATAAACTTTTATAAAATGTAAAGTACACACTTTTATGGTTGTAACAAACCAAATAAAGTTTTCTATGACTGACTGAACTGAAAGGTCTTCTCTGCAGATGTTGCAATCCACATGTGTGTGCGAAAGAGATATCGTTCCCATGTGCAGAGTGGGATAACCTATGGATGTATCAGTTTGCAGTATGAGAATTGATGAGGACAATGGACCACTGATGGTGTGACCAATGGGGTGTTACCTAGTGGACTTTGCATGATATAATATACCGTACACCCTGTACTAACTTCGGAGATGTTTTTCAGACCGCCTTGAGATTCCCTTCAGATTGTTTCGCAGACACCTTGCTTGAGTCCACTCCACCTGAATAAACTCTGAGAGGTTTAGACCTCAATGCTTCCCTTTGATTTTTCCTAAATGTGGGTTAGCCTAATACTTACCCAGAGCTAATAGAAGACTCTTGACCGAGCCTCTGAGATGCTAACTGTTTTATACTTGATTTCCTTTGTCCTGTCCTGATCGTCTTCATGGAAATTCCCTGATTGCATGCCTTTTCTTTATAGCCACTCTATGGACTTTGAGATTCTAGGTTACTAATGTATAAGTGAGAGTCTTAGACTATTTTCTGAGCATCTGATATTGATGCTACTTTTTTATATCACAATTATCGTACTGCTTGTTTGTTCGATTCTAGTCCATATCAATTACTTTAGGATTTTGGGACTTGTGGTTGGTATTCTGTACCTTTACAGCATGGTTTTAAAAATGGCTTATTTGAAATTGATTGCTAATTTGTAATAAACCTTTTTGAACTTGGTTACCGATTCCTGGTCCTCATTGTGTTGCCAAATGGGTTGCACTGTTAATTGAAATTTGATTGAACGCAAAGAATAACTACCATCACCTCTCAGTCAGGTTTAAAAGGTCCAGCGGTAAGAAAGTGTGCACTAATGTTAGGACATTTTGGACTGAGATACAGACAGTAATTATGCACATTTCCAGGTAAACAATACTGTGAACCCCTGTACCTTTATCCTTTCCCCCTGGCACATAGAGTTACCAAACGGATTATCAGACACCAACATGTCTCTCATTGACCTGCTCCTGACTATAGGGAAAAGAATATCTTTTGCAATGGAAAAGCTTAAACAATGTTTCACCACACACATGGTGGTCTTTGGTTTGTTCTATTAGAAGCTCTACTATATTCTCACTACCAACAAGCCATCCAAATCACTACCGGATACACTTAACCTCCATATGTAGAAAGGCAATACTACATAACATATCAACTTACTCTTCTTTGACCCAGAATCTACCTGCATCACTACCTTCATTCCCCACACATTAATTTTCTGCTGGATTAGGTATCTACATTCCTTTATGGAATTAACCTTTTTCCCTTCTTTCACCAAACACCCTTACTACAATACTAGTTTTATGCGCTCTCTCTCCTTATTATGTGATGAGCCATTTATCATATGTAGTATCCTGCATATCAATGAAGATAAAACGGGGTGTTCTTATAATTTTATGCTGATAATTTGACCTTTTATTGTCTTATTTTATACATGTAAATTACATATGTAAAAATATGTACATCATATCTTTTTTGTCTCCTTTTATGTTGTATCTTCTAAAACTCAATAAAACTATTTGAAAACAAAAGAACAACATGAGTGTCAACCTAGATAAAACTATGATAGTTGTCTTTGACAGGAACATACATTAAAAGTTATCTTTTAAGTTACAAAGTCCAATTTCATTTCCACACTTGCATATAGAGTGGATAGATAAATTGTTTAATGCATGGCAATGTAATATATGAAAGTTCTTATCCATGTTCTCGTACAGTTCATCACTGTCTCAGATCAGTATGGATGTAGGACTTTTATACCAACACTTAGAACTGAAATCTGTGTCCCTGAAATACTGTTTTAAAAAGAACTGAAATCTGTGTCCCTGAAATACTGTTTTAAAATAGAAAAGCCACACAAATTCCCTCAAATTTTACATCTGGGAAGAAACTAACTTTAGGATTCCCTTGTCTAAAAACTTGTGCTGCACCTACCTTAGCTCTCCCATAATAGATTTTAAGGCTCATGGTCTGTGGGAATCGTAAATTAATTTTTCTACATTTTAATCAATCAATCGATCAGTCATTTGTAAAATGCAACACTGTCACCCCTATGGGTATCTGGGCGCTAAGGGTGCTGAGTCTCTGTCAAAAAGCCAGATCTTGAATTTCTTTCTGAAGTCTGCTAGGGCAGGTGTTTTTGGAGGGGGAAGGGCAGGTCATTCCAGGTCTTAGCGCCAATGTAGGAGAAAGACTGGCCACCGCTGCAGTTGTTGCAGATACAGGAGTATGTGCAAGGGTGAGAGAGGCAGAGCGCCAGTGTCTTGAGGGCAGATGGAAGTTTAGTCGGTGGTTTATGTACAATGGTCTTTGGTCATGAAGAGTTTTGTAGGAGTGGGTGAGGATCTTGAACTGGCATCTTTTCTTGATCGGGAGTCAGTGGAGGTTTCTGAGAAATGAATTGAAATGAAATGAAATGTCAATTTATAAAGCGCAGGTGCTGCCCTGGGGCATCCAAGCGCTAACGACCAGCTACAAAAAATTGCTTAAAGACAGAAAAAGAAAACAGAGTTAAAGAGAGGCATTAAAAAGAAAAGTCTTGGGGAGGAGCTTCGCGGGCAACCATGATGGCCGCGTAAGCCCGGAGCTCCGTGGACCGTCCGACCCACCGCAAATATCCTGCTTGAAATCCTGATCCACGTCGGTGGAACCTTATTGCTGGTGGTCTGCTGAGGCGGGGACTGCCCTCGGCTTCCGAATCGGTGGTTCCTGTGCAGAGTTACGTCGAGCTGAACTCCGCTCCGTGACGGTGCCATTGTCCCTCCGGACTTCGCCACTTCGCATGATTGAACTGCGTAGTGGCCGCCTGATGTCCTCACTGGCGGAGTGACAGTGCTCCAGCTTGTGCCTTCTACACCCTGATTTTGTCTCCTTGGCCCTGCCTGCCTGTCAGCTGTGGACCCGGACTTGAGGGGCGCCTTGCCTTTGTTCTCTCGAACCCATCATGGCGGGCAGAGGCGACTCGGACAGGGCATCGAACAAAGGTGGCCGGGGCAAGTCGCAAACGCAACAGAGTCGCATTGAGCGCTATGTGAATCTAAAGTCACCGCCTACATCGGGGGCCGTGTCTAAGGGGCCCCCATCGACGAGCTCGCCGGATGGATCGGACCTTACCCTCGGCGACATCATGGGCGCCATCACGAGCCTCCGGGCCGATATGCAACAACAGCACGAAACTCTAAACCACAAGGTGGACTCAATGGCCGTTGACATTACTCTTATAAGGGCCGACTTGGGCAAGACCAATGAGCGTGTGAAGGTGCTAGATATTAAGACCTCCAGCCTGACCTCCGATGTTTCCGAGTTGCAGACCGAGGTCCGCAATCTGCGGATGACCACAGACTTATTCTCGAGGCGGCTGGAGGATTTCGAGGGGCGAGCCAGGCGGCAGAACGTCCGCATAGTCGGCGTACCGGAGGGATCCGAAGATGCTGCGACGGACCTGTTTGTGGAGGACCTGATCAAAACCCATTTGGCACCCTCTGGACTGAGCAACTTTTTCTCGGTGGAACGTGCCCACCGGGTACCGGGTGGCCCGCCGAAGACAGGGGTAGCGCCACGGCCGATTGTGGCGCGCCTCCTCAACTTTAGAGATCGGGACGTGATCCTGCAAGCTTCTAGATCGCATGGGCCACTCCACTACCAGAATGCGCGGTGCACTTCTATCCGGACTTCACTAGGTCGGTACAGCGCCAACGCCAGAGCTACGCGGGAGTGAAGAGGCGCCTCAGGGAAATGGGTTACAAATACTCAATGATGTTCCCCGCTAAACTCCGTGTTGAACATAAGGGACGTGCCCTTTTCTTTGACTTCCCTGAAAACATCAGTGAATGGTTGGACACAGTCTCGCCTCATCGGGATGAACAGGAAGATAGAGAAGGAGGCGCCTCTGGTGGAGCGGAACAGTGAGACTAAGTGAGGGGCTGGTGGCACCCCCGCCTCGAAGGACTGCCGGAGCTGGTACTCGTAACATAACCTGACTCTCCTTTACTTACATGGTGGGTGGCGGGACGTATTCATGGAAATTCCCTACTCCTCTGGGTCTTTCGTAGATTAGTTTATGGGGCGACAGGCACACTGCTGGTTGGGAGGGCTTTTTAGTCTGATGCAGGGGTGCAGGGTGGGGGGTATGTTGGGAAGAGTTATCTTGTTTGCTGGTTTTTTCTTTCTTTTCTCTGTCTGGCAATGGGTCACTTATGCTCCTGAACTGTATTTGGAATCGGGGTCTTATGGGGCTGGGTGGGGCGGGCTGCGGGGTGATGGGGGGTAGGAAGTTAAGAATTCTCAGTTGGAATGTCAACGGGTTGGGTGACCGAGTCAAAAGAGGGGTGGTGATACAACTGATCAAACGTCACATGCCTGATATTGTCCTCCTTCAAGAGACACATCTGGTGGGTAACACGTGTAAAGCTTTGAATCGTAAAGGCTACAAAATGGTGGCTCACTCGGGGTTCTCTTCCGGATCCCGGGGGGCGGGTATCCTTATGCGCGCGTCCCTTCCCCTAGAGATAGATGTCACCATGATTGACGACAGGGGGCGTTACGCTGCCGTGGCGGGTAGATGGGAAGGGCGTTCCCTTTCGTTGTTTTCTGTATACGTCCCCCCGGGGTTGCAATCCAGTACCTTTCAGGACCTTGGTGGTGCCATTTTGTCTATGCCGGCTGGCCTTCTAATAGTGGGGGGTGACTTTAACTCGGTTTGCTCTGGTCTGCTTGATCGCCAACCGTCTCGGGACCTCCGTAGCTCACAGATGTGGCTGCCCTCCTTTCTTGAGTCCATGGGTTTGGTGGACGGCTGGCGTCTTCTACATCCGACACTCCGTCAATTTTCCTTTCTCTCGGGTGCACATGGGAGTCTTTCCCGCATTGATTATATCCTTACACTGGCATCGCACGCATCGGCCGTTTCCGAAGCCCGCTTCTTAGCGCGGGGCATTTCCGACCACTCCCCTTTGTGGGTCTCCTTTGACTTTGGCGTGGTCTTGTCGGAGCGACCGGCGACGGTCAATCCGTGGTATTTCCGCAACATCAAGACCCGCTCCCTCCTGGCCAAAGCCATTGACCTTTATTTTGCTGAAAACGTGGGCTCGGTTGGGTCGGCCGTTACGTTGTGGGAGGCCTTTAAGACGGTGCTCCGGGGCGAGGCCCAGGCGCTCATTGCGAAGGCCCGTCGGACTAGGGATTCCGACTTGCTGAATATTGAGCAAGAGGTCTTGAGTCTCGAGTCCCAGCTGGGGCCCGAGCCGGACCCCTCGGTTTTGCATACCCTCTCATTGAAGCAAGCGGAATACCACGATCTTGCCACGAATGCCGCACTCACTCTGGCTAGAGAACAGCAGGGCCGTGTATATGATGTAGGCGACAAGGCTGGGAAGTTGCTGGCTTGGTTGGACAGGAGGGAGATGGCCAGCCGAGTGGTGCCTGAACTCTTGGGGGACGACGGGATGGTCCTTACGGACCCGAGTGCCATTGTCGACTCCTTCGCTAGCTACTTTCGGGGGGTCTATGAGTCCGCTTCGGACTTTTCTGAGGCGGACTCGTCGGCTTTCCTCTCGGGTATTGAACTTCCCTGCCTTTCCGAGGACGAAAGCGCAGATTTGGACAGAGAGATCACCGCTGACGAGATTGCTTTGGCGATCCGTTCATTACGCACCGGTAAGGCCTCGGGGCCTAACGGCATCCCGGTTGAATTATATAAAATCCGCCCGGACGCGGTATCTCCGCACCTGCGGAAAATGTTCCTGGAATCCTTTGAGAGGGGCCGTCTCCCCCTGGATCAAAGGTTGGCCACTATTGTGGTCATCCACAAGGAGGGTAAACCACGAGACGTCTGCTGATTGTACCGTCCTATCTCTCTCCTGAATGTGGAACCCAAGGTTCTCGCCAAGTTGCTTGCCAACCGGCTGATTGGTGTCATTGGCGACCTCGTACACCCTGACCAGTCGGGCTTCATCCCCCACCGGAATACCGCCCTCAATCTACGCCGCCTTCACGGTGTCATGGCTAGAGCCCATACCCTCGAAGAGCCAGCTGTCCTCGCGTCCCTTGACGCCACAATGGCTTTCGATTCTCTCGAGTGGCCATACCTCTGGGCAGTGCAGTCCAAACTCGGATTTGGGCCGGTCTTTGTGAGCTGGGTGAAGCTGCTGTACGCTGAACCGATGGCCAATGTCACGGTCAACGGTCGCCTGTTGACGCCATTCCCCTTACATCGGGGTACCAGACAGGGTTGTCCCCTGTCGCCCCTTCTGTTCCCCTTGGCCCTTGAACCGCTCGCAGCCCTACTGCGTTCGCATCCTGATTTACACGGTATTACTTGGGCCCCTGGCTTTGAAGACAGGGTGTCCTTGTATGCCGATGACATCTTACTTTATTTGACTTCCCCCTGCAAGTCCCTCATCGTGGCCTGTGACGTACTTAGACTCTTCGGACGCTACTCTGGTCTGATTATAAATTGGGCCAAGTCGTCCTTGTACGTCCTTAAAGGAGATACTCCACGACTTCCCAGGGGCTGCAACATCCAGATTGCCGTACGTGGCTTCAAGTACCTGGGCATTTACATCTCCGGTAATCCCAAGTTACGGTACGATCACAACTTACTCCCTCCTCTCCAGCGTCTACAGCGCGATGTGGATAGCTGGCGTAAGCTCCCGCTTTCTCTCCTTGGCCGTGCTGCGTTGTTTAAGATGATGTCCCTGCCCAGGTTCTTGTACGCCCTGCAGAACGCCCAAGACCCGGTTCCGGCGCACTACTTCCGAGACCTTGAAGGTCTCCTGCGAACCCTTCTCTGGGACGGTCGACCTCGTGTTGCCATCCATAAACTCACGCTACCGTGGTACGACGGCGGCATTGCCCTTCCGGACGTGCGCCGCTACTACAACTTACTGTCCTCAACCACGGGTTCTATGGCCCTGTGGATAGTCCCGGCTATGCCATGGATAGATGGCTCTTGGGTGACGGCAACTATTATCGGGCCCTGTACTCGAAGTCCTTCGACCGACGGTTGACGGGTCCTACACGGACAGCGATCCACATTTGGCGGGCGGTCACCAAGGCGCAAGGTTGGCAAGGCAGACTGACTAGGTTCACCCCCCTTTTTGATTCGGACATCCTGGGTAGACTGTGGCACACCAAGGGGTTTGATAAATGGGACCTCATCGGTATCAGCAGAGTTGAGGACATGCTTTCCAGGGGCACGATTAAGACCTTCCCCCAGCTGCAAACTGAATACCAACTGGGTGCGACAGAGTTTTTCCGTTGCGCCCAGCTTAGGCATGCGCTGCTCTCGGCCACACCGCCGGACGGAGACATTCCTGAAAGCTCCCCTCTGGAGGACAGGATATTGGATGGGCACATGTCGGACAGCGCGATTTCCCTATCGTATAAGAAATTGATAAACGTGCGCACAGATCTCCTCCTTGGCTTGCGGGACCAGTGGGTGGCGGATGGCCTGGAACTTGACGACGAAGATTGGCAGAGCGCAATTTCCTCCCCTAAAGAGGTTGCCATTTCCTCTCGTCTCCGCCTCGTGCAGTTCAAGATCTTGCACCGGGTGTATGTGACGGGGCCCCGATTGATGCGCATGGGATACTCGCCTGACGGACTCTGCCGCAGAGGTTGCGGGGCCCTCGCCACTTTCCTACACATCCTTTGGGAATGCCCCGTAATAGCCTCCTACTGGAGGAGGGTGCACCGAATCATGGAAGAAGTCACTGGCGTGATTGCTCATGCGGAAGCTCGTAGATGCCTCCTGAACGTATGGGAGCCTTCTGATCACAGCGCAGACTAGGTGGGTGACCCTGGGGAACATGGTGGCCAAAAGGGACATTGCTCAGAAGTGGGGTGCGTCCACGGCCCCCCTGGTGGTACAATGGAAAGCCAATATGGACTGGTGCATGTTCAGGGAGAAGACAGTCTATGTGGCGAGAGGGAGACCTCGAACATGGAATAAAGTGTGGGGGGCTTGGAATGAATATAGAGGAGACGTGTGCTTGCCACCTGAACCAGTCTCTCTGGACGAACATGTGTCACCCTGACCTGTAACACCAACTGAGTTTTGATGTACTGCATTCTCCTGTTGTCCTCCCCCCCCTCCTTCCCAATCTGACATCCTCTCCTTGATGATCGCTTCCCTGCCTTTCCTCCCTTACCCGTCCCTGACGCCCTGATTCATATTGACTCTATTGCCATCTTTTCGCACCCTTGGGCGCTCTCTTGTTGAGTTCTTCATCTTTAATATAAAATTAACCTTCGATGATTATGTTTGGATCTTTTTGCACTACTGCTCTCCTATTACCCATGCTGCCTTGCCTCCGGGATGTTAGGCTGAATAGCTGTGTGCTCTGCTCTGAATAAAGGTTTTCAAAAAAAAAAAAAAAAAAAAAAAAGAAAAGTCTTTAGCTGTTTCCGAAAGGTGGAAAGGTTTGTGTTGGGTCTAAGTTGGAACGGGAGCGAATTCCACAGCTTGGCGGCGTTGTAAGTAAACATTCTGCTGCCAGCTCTTGCCTTTTTTATTCTGGGGACAGTAGAGTTACATGCCTGGCTAGAACAAAGGGTTCTGCTAGGTTGATACTGTATAGCTAGGTCCTGAGTAATGGCCGGTCCCGTGTCCCAGAAAGTTGGTGGAATATGCACATCGCCTTAAAGGCGATTCTTTGTCCCACTGGAAGCCAATGCAGGCTGTGCAAGCCAGACTTTGCAGACGTCCTGTGTGGCAGCTGGAGCACGGTGCGGGCCGCACAATTTTGTACAATCTGAAGCTTGCGCAGTGTGTATTCCGTAGCACCAAGATAGAGGACGTTGTTAGAATCCAAGCGGGACTGAATCAAACCTTGAATGGCTACCTGCTTTACCTCTACTGGCAGAAGGGGAAGAACTTTCTTCAGCATCCTTAGGAGGCCAAAGCAAGTGGCCGCAGGTTTTGTGGCCTGAGTATTAAATGAAAGGGTCTTGTCCAGCCAAACCCCAAAGCTTTTTATATTGTCCCTGGGTATTGGGGGGTGCCAAGACATGAAGGCCACAAGGGATTAACAGCAGTAGGGTTAGAGGGACCCAGGAGCATCAGCTCCGTTTTGTCTTTATTCAGCTTAAGGAGAGAGGAAGTCATCCATTCCTTTACCTCCTCTAAGCATTTTGACAGGCCACCTGAGGATGGCAGGCCCGGCTCCTGGGCCAAGGAGACCACTAGCTGAGTGTCGTCCGCATAGAAGATGATCTTAATGCCAAACGGACGAACAACCTCAGCCAGTGGTCTCATGTAGATGTTAAAAAGTGCAGGGCTTAATGAGGAGCCCTGCGGTACTCCACACTTCAGTGGCCTGCTTGAGGATACCGAGTCCCCATCAAAAATTTGGAAAGATCTGTCACTCAAAAAAGATTTGAGCTACATCCATGCTCCGCCAAGTATTCCGACACTCGACAGGCGTCCCAGCAAGATATCATGGCTAACCGCGTCGAATGCCACGCTTAGATCAAGAAGGATTACTGCCACTGACCCTCCCTGATCCAAGATCTTTCTGGTTGCCTCGGTGACTGCCAGCAGGGTGGTCTCTGTCCCATGCCTGGGTATAAAGCCCGTCTGGGTAGCGTCTAAGAGCTGGTTGTTCTCAAGGAAATGCACTAGATGGATGTTAAAGTGCCTCTCGAGAACTTTGCTTACCCAGGGAAGCAGACAGATAGGACGATAGCTACTGAAGTCACCGGGGTCCAGATTAGTTTTTTTTAGAAGAGCACGCACCATGGCCCGCTTCCACGCTGGCGGCACGATACAGGAAGAAATGGAGGCATTTAGAAGGTTCAAGATGATCGGCAAAATAACCTGAGGTGCCCGCATCATGATTTGCGGCGGTGCTGGATCACATGGAGATCCGGATTTTACTTTGCTGGCTACAGAAGCTAAAGATTCTAGGTCTAATGGCGGGAAGTGATCCAACGTAATGAGGGATTGAAATGGCATATCCTCCCCGATTGTCTGATCCTGGACTATAGGCTGAGGTTCGGTAGAGGAGAAGGAAAAATAGATTTGAGTGACTTTCTGGGAAAAGAAATCTGCCAAGTTGTTACAGTGGGCTGTAGGTTTATCCAAATGCGTAATAGGGGGGGGGGAGTTTGGTCAACTTCTTCACAATTTGGAAGATCTCCTTGGGCTTGGACTTAGCTTGTATAATTTTATCAGCAAAGTATATGGATTGCGCAGATTTGACCTCGGCTTTATAGATTTTAATTGCCTCTCTATATCGAGCTTTATCGTCCACTGCATAGCCTAAACGCCAGCGTCTTTCCAATTTCCTACATTAACGTTTCTTATACCTAAGAGGCTCTGAGTACCAGGGAGCAGTTTTTTGCAAACGTTTCAAAGTAATTTTACTAAGGGGGAGCGTGGCATCAATAGACTGTGCTATCCAGTCTTCAGAGATCAGGGGTGATGTGTGTCCATTTGGGGATGTCCTGGATGGGTCTGGCTGAAGCCTTCTGTATGGTCTGAAGTCTTCTCAGGAGCTGGGGCAAGATTCCGGCAAAGAGTCTGTTTCCGTAGTCAGGGCGGCTGGTGACAAGGGCCTGTGTGATGGTTTTTGCTATGTTGATTGGGTTCCATCTGAAGATTCTGAAAAGTATACGTAGGGTGTGGAAGCAGGAGGAGGCAACTGCAATGACTTGCTGTTTCATGGTTAGTTGGCTGTTGAGAATTATGCCGAGGTTGCATGCAATGTCAGTCACTGTGGGTTCTGCTGGCCACTAGCTGTGGTTCCATGCAGAGGTGCTCTTCCTGAATATCAGCACTTCTGTTTTATCGAAGTGAATTTAAGGCAGTTGTCTCTCATCCATTTGGCTACGTTGGTCATGGTGTTGCAGAAGTTAGTTTTGGCATTGTAGGGGTCCTTGGTGAGCAAGAGGATTAGTTGAGCACCGTCTGGGTAGAAGAGGTTATATTGAGTCCATGGGATCTGACGATATCTGTGAGGAGGGTCGTGTAGATGTTTAACAGGGTGAGACTGAGGGGGATTCCTTGTGGTACTAGGCATTTGAGGTCCTTGAATGTGGAAGTGAAGAGAGGCAGACAGATGATATGTGTGCCTCCTGCAGAAGTTGGTTTTGGCATTGTAGTGGTCCTCAGTGAGCAAGAGGATTAGTTGAGCTTTGTCGGCATAGGAGAGGTTATATTGAGTCCATGGGATCTGACTATATCTGTGAGGAGGGTCATGTAGATGTTAAACAGGGTGGGGCTGAGGGATATTCCTTGTGTTACTAGGTATTTGATGTCCTTGAATGCGGAAGTGAAGAGAGGCAGACGGATGCTCTGTGTTCCTCCTGTAAGGAAGCAGGTTGATCCACTTCAAGTCGTTTTGCTGTATGCCGTTGCAAAGTCTGTTGATGATGGTGTGGTGGGAGATAGTGTTGAATGCACCAGAGAGGTCAAGGAGGATAAAGGCCACAGTTTCTCCATGGTCGAGGAGAGTTCTGAAGTCATCTGTAGCAGCGATCAGTACAGTCTCAGTGCTGTGGTTTGCACAGAATCCTGATTACGAGGTGTCAAGAAGGTGGTCCTGTTCCAGGTATTCGGCGAGCTGCTGGTTGATGGCTTTCTCAAGTACTTTGGCTGCGTTGTGGAGCAGGTCTGTAGTTTTTGAGGTCGCTGGTGTCAGCTGAGGGTTTATTTAGGAGGGGTCTGACCTCTGTGTGTTTCCATCTTTCCAGGAAGATTGCTGCAGAGGTGTTGTGGACACTGGTGAGCTCCGTGCTGATTGGGTTAATCCCGAGGTTGAAAAGATGGTGGGGGCAGGGGTAAGTGGGCACCCTGGAGAGGATGGACAACAGGATGGCTGTTGTGGTCTGAGTGGTAAGTGGAGACCATGTAGTGATAGTTTGCCTGATGTTCGCTAGGAGGTTGAGGTTGTCGAGGCTAAGATTGGGTTGGGGGTCAAAGTTGTAGATGGTGGCAATTTTGCTGTAGAAGTATTTCGAGAGGGTGTCACTGAGTTCTTGGGAGTAGTGGAGGGTGTTTTCTGTAGCTGTTGGGTCAGAGAATTCTTTGACTATTTTGAAGAGCTCATTCATGTCGTTGGTCACAGTATAAATGTGGGCAGTGATGGCTGCTTTCTTGGCTTCCTTGAAGCGCAATTGGTGGTTGCTGAGGGCTGCTTTGTGAGTGGCTCTTTCGGCGGGGTCCTAAGTGGCACACTATAGCTTTTCGAGTTGGTAGCAGCAGCAATGCTTGGTGGTTCTGAGCTCTGGGCTGTACCATTTTGTTTTGTAGTTTGTTGACTTTTGCTCGTTTCAACGGGGCGACTCTGTTTGTACATTTGGTGATCCAAGCAAAGAAGTTCTGGAAAGTTCTGGTTGGGTGATGCTGAGGGCCTATGTCCACAGAGTCTCCGTTTTCTTGCCCCAGGTGCGGAGGGGGAAGCAGTGGTGCTTGGCAGGGGTGCACTTGGGGTCGGATATGGTGAAGTAGATGATGGTGTAGTCATTACATGTGTGTTTGATGACGTGGGTGAATTTTACTCTGTCACTAAAGGTAAAGCAGGAGTTGAGTGTGTGTCCGGCTTTGTGCGTGGGTTCAGTGACCAGTTGGGTGAGGCCAATGGTGTTTAAGTTCTCCAGGAGGGTGATTGAGTAGGCGTTGTTGGGGTCATCGCCACAGAAATTGAGATCGACGAGTAGGATGCTCTGGTGGGAGTTGATGGCTAGGGTGGAGATGACGTTGGAAATGCTATTGCAGACCCCTGGTTGAGGTCCCAGGGGACTGTAGGCAAGGGTACCTCTTATCGTGGTCTTATCATTGATCTGTAAGTGGAAGTTGAGGTGTTCTCTGAGAGGCGCTAGTTTGCCGTTGGTGATAGTGCATTGGATAGTTTCCTTGAAGATTATGGTGATTCTCCTTCCGAGCTTGTTGGTGGGGTCTCGTTGTATCATCCTATAGCTGTCGGGAGTGGCAGGGGCCATGTAGGGTTTCGAGGAGAGGTTCAACCATGTTTCAATGATGAAGGCAAAGACAGGGGATAGGGTGGTGATCATATCCCAGATTTCTGTGGCATGGTTGCAGAGGAAGTAGGTGTCGTGCAAGACACATCAGAGGGGTTCCTGGTTGTTTGTTGTCTTCTGATCAGGAGCAGTGCGGGTCCAGTGTAGGTATTAGATCCTGTTTGGCAGAAGAAGCAGCAGTGGCAGCAGGTGAAGGGTCCTTTGGTTGATCGCAGGAAGGCCGTGAGCCAGTTGTTGCAGCGCTCAGTGGCCAGGAGGTCTTTGGAGGTGAAGTGGTAGATCGTGGGAGAACCAGGTGTCCCATTGCTGGGCGTGAGCCAGGCTTGAATGGGCACATTTAAAAGTGCAACAAATAAAATCACAAAACTTAATTTCTCTTTTATAAGATAAATCAGCATTTTGACAAAGAACTCATGCATTGTTAGTAATTAAAAGTTACAAACTATTTTTTCCACAACAAAATACCTATCTGATACCCATCTAGCTTATTATAAACTAAGATTAATACAGATACGCTTTGGCTACTTTCCAACGTTTAACTTTTTCGGTAAGCTCAGAGTGGGAAGATAAAACCCAGGAGAAAACTCAATTCGGTTATTTTTACGACCCTCACCCTCTCTATTAGTAGCAAGCTTCTTCATCAGGTCTCAATTTGGTCCCTATAAACCAGGATAGGCTCAACCCTATACCAGGGAGCACTTTGGATATTGCCTAACTGGATTCTTGAAATAAAGGTACCACAGCTGCACCCCACTGTCAAGTTTAGCAACTGTGTGGCACATCACAGGCCCATGGATGCCGGCCTATTAGTCTTGATAAAGGGATCTTGAGGTGCTCTCACTGAGTTAGGGACTTTCAATTTTGATCAGGGGTTTTATGAACAGCAAAGAACCGGAAGCCATATTTGGCAATGTTCAGGATACAAAGTACAGTGCAGGCAGCTTATCCCCACAAATATAAATATGTGATTCTACCCAGCCAAATGCATCTGGCTGACACTTTTTTACTTTTAAGATGTCATGTAGATCCCTGCAAATTTCAACAATACTTTCCTGTCCCAGTGGAACATTTAGAGTACCATTTAAAGTGACACACATACCATAAATGGTAAGTGGCACCATAATATACCATAAACTGGTCAATAAGACTAGGGCGGTACACTATGCCAACATGAACACTACCAATAGAAATCCTATCTAAACTAAATTTACACTTTTGAAGGATATGGTAAAATCCCCTTCTGCCTCTGACAGCACCATATCCTCCAGTTTGCAGTGCAAAGTACTGGCTACATTTTTCATTAGTAAAGTTGAGTGTATCTACAGCAGTTTTTGCCTTGGGGATACCTATCCCTGCATGGGGAGGAATGTGCCCTTGGTCTTCGAGACCCACTCCCTTTCCTCATTTCCCACCATCTCCCCTTAAGTTCTGTAAGGTCTGTTTGTGAAGGTAAAATCAGGGTCTCCAGATGACCCTCTGAAACCTGATTTTTTAATAAAATTCCAACAGTATCTCTTACCTGAGTGCTTGGAACTGATTAATCAATCCCTATCTTCGACGTCGATCCCTAAGCCATGGAAACACGCCACAGTTTTTCCTTTGTTGAAAAGGCCAACATTGGAGGTGTCCAAGCCTGAAACTTTATGACTGATTTCTCTGCTCCCGTTCCGATTCAAAATCATGGAATAATATGTTAACACGATTTTAACCCAATACCTGGAAGTCAACTTAATACATCTCAAAACAGTTTTTGGTCACAACACAGTACTGAGTCCGCTCTGCTGGCAGTTATAGAACAGCTGCGGACCTCCTTGGAAGAGGGCAGAACCACAGCACTAATTTTGCTTGATGTGAGCGCGGACCTCGACACGGTCTTTCACAAGATCTTGCTCCACCGATTGATGGAGATAGGCGTTGATGACAAGGCCTTCTCCTGGTTCTCATCTTTTTTGGCCTACTGAACTTTTCAATTTATCGCCCCTCCTTTTTCGACCCGCACCCACCAGTTATGTTGCGGTGTCCCCCAGGGGTCAGGATTGAGCCCTACTTTATTTAACGTCTACATAAAACCATTGGCTTTGATGGCTAAAGCCTGGGGTATTTCTCTGGTGTCATATGCGAATAGCAAACAGTTGGTGATCACCTTTTCTAATAACCTCAGCTGGGAATCAGAAGCATTTAAGGAAGATCAAACTGTCATCTCTGACTGGATGGCTTTCAACTACCTGCAGTTGAACTCCACCAAACCAAAATCCTCCTTGTAAACAGGAACTCCCATCTCTGGGGTAACCCGTGGTGGCCTCCTGCTCTTGGTGTACCCCATGCCCAAACCTGTGGTTAAGAACTTGGGAGTATGAGTGGCAGGCACATGTTTCAGACTGTTACGTAGCCTAAAGCCAATTCTAGTTCTTTTCAATTCTCATATCCAGCAGTTGATCATATAGGGCCAGATGTAGGAGCCCTAATACCAGTCGGTAACGGCCGAATTCGGCCGTTACCGACTGGTATTAGGGTTTCCGGGTGTAGGGGGCCTATATTTTACCGATTCTGTAAAGTTACCGAATCGGTAAATTTACAGAATCGGTAAAATACCGAATCGGTATATTTACCGATTCGGAAAAACCATATGTAGGTGGCACTCCTAAGAGTGCCACAGGCCCTTAAAAATCGGTATTTTACCACCCAATCCTATTGGGTGGTAAAATACCGAATTCAGGTGTGCATGCACATCTGTGCATGCACACCTGTGCACTGTGACACACAGACATGCCCTTAGGGCATGTCTGTGTGCCACATTGCACACAAGTCCAGAATTGGGGTGCTAGAGGGTGTCAAAGTGACACCCCCTGCACCCTTGCAGGATTCGGTATTTACCGATTCTGTAAATACCGAATCTGTATTTCACATTGATTCCTATGGGCTTCAAGGCCCATAGGAATCAATGGGAAATACAGAATCGGTATTTACAGAATCTGTAGATACCGACTCTTACAGATTCGGTAATTTTTTACCTACATCTGCCTCCTTCCAATTTACTGACTTTTAAATACCGAATCGGTATGACTCGGTATTTAAAAGTCGGTAAATCGGATTTACCTACATCTGGCCCTTAGTCCACTATCATGGCTAGATTAAATTACTGTAATGTGCTACTTTTGGGATCCAACAAATCTGTGATCAAAAGGCTCCAACGCATCCAGAAATGTGCTGCCTGCGCCTTGTTCACTCTTCCTAAACATTGTCATGTTTCCAATCTCCTCTGCCAGTTACACTGGTTACCCATGGAACAGAAACTACATTTCAAAGCTGTGTGCATCAACCATAAGATCTTTTCGGGCCTTTGCCCTGGGATCTTGAGCACTATGTGTTCCCCTTATATACTCACCCGCGCCTTGTGCTCAGCAGATCTGCATCTGGCCCAAGTTCTGCGGATACTGAGGGCCAGAGTGGTAGCTGTTCAATCAAGGCATTGGCACCGGCCATTTGGAACTTCCTACCTCTCTGTATCGCACCCCTGATCACTGGATCTTTAGATGGATGGTGAAGACCTGACTTTTTTCCAATCATTAAAATTCTTTCTGACTCCTCACCATACTCGACAGTTAGCGCTGGGATGCCCCGATGCTGGTGCATCCATGAGCTTTATAAATATCATAACATAACACATTGTAACTTGTTTTTTAACATATAGACGCTGGACAAAATAAGGGACATTTTAATGTTATTTTTTTGAAAGTGCCAGCTGCAACTAATAGACATCAATAACCAATTCTAGATGGATCAATAATCACTTTGAATTTTAGATGCCCGTGAGCCTTTATGCCAGACTCTTGATCCAGTAGACAATTAGAAAGATAAATCAATGGCAGTTACTCGCAGTTTGCCACAGATCAAAAATGTCTACTTTGCCCAATGTGTCCAGCTACCCAAAGTTACTGCTATTGATTGTTTATGTTTCCTACCTCTTGAAGGGCCTAATGATTGAAAATCTGTGGTTTAAAACCATATCCTAAGTGTTACATTTTAAATTTGTAAAGTATATTTTGGACATGAGCAACTCATATCAAGACATTGCCCATGATCATTTAAAGAGCATGAGAACAGGACTGGGAAAGATTCTTGATGTTTTAAACTGAGATAGAAAAGTACTGACTGTTCCTTTAATATCTTGTTATTGTGGAAACACAGATCTCTGGGAAAAGGACATATTACACTGATAGCGATAATGCCAGTGTTGATTTGGTTGGTAAGATGAGTTTCCATAGGAAACACATTTTTTTGTTTTTTGAATAACACTGGCACCAGTTGAGGAATCTACACTAATTCTTTTTAAAAAGGCACATACACTTTCGATTCTTCGTCACAAAATGTGTGTAGCTCTGTTAACCAGGGGTCAAGAAAAGGGGTATGCAACCTTTACAACGCAACTTTTACCACGCAGTGCTGTTACAACGCATGTATTACAACGAAAACCATTACAACGCATTACACTGGGGGGCGCTCTAGGATAAGGAAAAGTTTTAATTTACTATCCAACACCTTCCCTAGTGTCCACGGGGACTGGAGTTGGAATAGTAAATTAAACTATTCACTATCTAGCACCCCCAAGTGTAATGCGTTGTAAAGGTTTTCGTTGTAATACTTGTGTTGTAACAGCATGCGTGGTAAAAGCATGCGTTGTAACGTCATACATCCAGAAAAGGCAGTGGGTCTCAAAAGTAAGGGCCAATCCCATTTTAATTCCAAATTGCTCCTGTTAGAATTAGGGGTCTCTAGTTGGCACAGGTACGTACTTGTGACAAATAGGGATCCTCTCCTCTACTCAGGATAAGGGGATTACACTCCTAAAATAACCCCTGCTTACTCCCTTGGTAGCTTGGCACCAGCAGCAAGGCTTTATCTCAGAGGCGTTGTAAGGTAAGCATTTGTGACCACGTACACTAACCCAGTGACAACACTACAAATGGACACCATACAAGGTTTTATATAAAAAAAAGTATATTTTATATAGTGTTACCACAAGACCAATAAACACCAAAAATAATCCACAGTACTATTAGATTTCAAGAGTTCTGGTTAAAAGGCTTAAATCAGGGTTCTGTGGGAGTCGGTAGCCTTGTCTGGCTACAGTGTTGTTGAAATAACACAGAGTCTAGCAAATCCAGTGGACCGTGTCGGTACAGGCCCACTCAAATGCCAGCAGACTCAGTCACAGGACCTTGTACTTGAGGCGGCCGGCACAGTCATGTGAGCCGGTTCCGGTGTTCATCGTGGTGCAGAAAAGAAAGCAGTGCAGGACGCTGTGTCCCTCGATGCGGTGCAGGCGGCAGTCTGTTGACAGAGTCGGTGGATCAAAGGTGTGCGTTGCAGGGAGAGACGGTGCTTCGATGCAGTGCTTACAGCTTGCGGTGCGGCGACAGAGCCGGAGTTCCGGAGCTGGCGTCGATCTTTCTGAACAGCGGTGCGAGTCGGGCGGTGCGTCCCAAAGCGTGCGAGGGGGGTGCCCAACTCCGGTGCGTTCACAGGACCGTGTCGGTCAGACCAGTACGAGTCGGTGTAGGGAGGCGATGCACAGCGTGGTGTCCACCAGTCGCGGTGCAGGCAACGGCTCGGAGACGGCATCAGGACGGAGTCGGTGAGCTCAGAGTTTGTGTTGTTCGTGGCGGACATTGCTTGATGCGGTGCCTACAGGACACCGGGCCGGTCGCGAGAGTCGGTCACAGCTCCCTGCCTCTGTAGCTACTGAAACAGCGATTCCAGCAGCAATTCACAAAGGCTGGTGAAGTCCACTGGTCTTGGTAATTCGGTCAGGGGGCAAGTTCTCTTCCAAGCCCTTGGAGATCTTTTCACAAGTTGAAAGTAAAGTACACAAAGTTCTTGCTCCTCTCTTTGCAACCACTGCAGGCCAATCCCCCAAGCAGCACTTCAACTTGGGAATAGTCTCTCCTCAGTTTCTCCAGGTTCCTCTCCTCTGAAGAGGTTTCGTCTTGTAAGTACAGAAGTGATCTAATTTCTTGGGCTCAGGGTCCCAATACTTATACCCCAAAATCCTTTGTTCTCTAAGGGGAGAGGGGCCTGTGCCCAGTCAAAACCAGTTCTGAAGCACTCCGTTTACTGGACTTCTCCTTTTCTTTCACAGCGCAGGGCAGGCACATCGGACGCCCGACACGAGGTGGAGCCAGCATTGTGGAAGGCAAGTACAGTCCTGGAGCACTTTGTTGACAGTCTTCCTTCTCTTTCAAAAAAAGAAGAAGACAGTGGAACCTTCCTAATTTATAGCACCTAAACCAAGTCACTCCCAATTATAAATCGCCCCCAAAGGTTTGTATGGGCGAAGTGTGTGCACACTGATTAACACCCACTGTCACAGTGTTAGTTCATCAGAGAACTCAAAATGATCAATACATAAACGCAAAGGTGCACCACACAATTTTTTGAGATACAATATTAATAATCACAAACGTAGGTTATCTTAGTTGTGGTTTTCTTTATTCCAAAAATGGTGTACAGTCAAAACACGGGTTGTCGCAGCCGACGCGTTTCGTCCTCTAAGGACTTCTTCAGGGCGAATTCTTTTGAACACGGATGGTCTTTTATGTGGGTAGATAATTTCTCTATTTGATGCAAGCGTCTCAAGGGGTTTCTCAAGTAATGATGCTGTAATGCCACATATATTTTATGAAGTGTACAAAAGTAGTCCAAAGAAGTAGTCTTCAATTCTTTACCTCCTTCGTTCTGCACCGCTTGAAAACGGGTTCCTTCCCGGATTAGAGGTTCGTGCAGGGAGCATGGGACTTTATTTAGAGTCACCGGTGCTGGTATAACCGTTCCTCTGACAATCCTCCTCTGAATATCAGATTATGTAGAAATAATAGAGGACTGATTGTAAACATCTTGGTAAAGAATTGAAGACTTGGTGGCGGGCAGAGTCCTATTCAGGTCCCAGGCGCAACTCCTCCCTCCCATCTAGATGCAGATCTCTCTATTCACTACTGGGATGACTCATTCTGTCTCCTGGAATCCCCCAGCCCTGTCACTCAAACTCCAGACAAGGAATACACAACCTCGCAGAGGCAGACTTAAATGGTTAGGCAAGCAAATACCTACTATCTAAAAGTAGTATTTTCACACACAGAATATTAAAATAAACTTCACTAAAAGATGTATTTTATTATTCTGAGCCCAGGCATACTAAACTCGAATTTCTACCATGTTCTCTGAGTCTGATAGGATTATAAACATGTAATAATCTAGCAGCCCATTCTGGCCTATGGAGAAGAGGTAGCCTTGCAATAGTGAAAAATTAAAATGGCTGTAATTCACTATTAGGGCATGCCACACACATCAGGGCTTGTCCTACCTTATACTTACAATGCACCCTGCCTCTTGGGCCTACCATAGGGATGACTAATATTAAGAAAAGGGAAGGTTTAGGGACTGGCAAGTGGGTGCACTTGCCTAGTCAGCAAGACACGTTTTACAAGGCCGCTTCTGTGGGTGGCACAACCAGTGCTGCAAGCCCACTAGCAGCATTTGGAATTACACGCCCTGGGCACACTCAGTGCACTGTATTAGGGTCTGACAAGTAAACCAAATAGTCAATCATGGAATCACCAATTAATATATTCATTTACAATCAGGAGAGCATATGCACTTTAGCACTTGTCAGCAGTGGTAAAGTGCCCAGAGTCATAAAATAGCCAACAACAGGTCAGACAAAATATAAGAGGAAGGCAAAAAGTTCAGGGAAAAAAACGGGCAAAAAGGGCCAAGTCAAACAGCTCCTCTATAAATGAAAAACAAATGAACTTAATTACACCAAATTTGTTATGAAGGCAAAACTGTCTTCAAGGAACTGCCTTTGCTTAGTTCGGTGGTGGTGGGCTGCATATCATGGGGTGAGCGCAGGCCCTAGCTGGAGTTCTGGCCCTGCAGACAGTGCCCTTGCTGCTCACGGCCAAGTGCCTTGTAAAGTTGAAATTGGTACCCTGCCGAGGTTTAGAAACAGATCCTGGCAAGACCCTATGGCCAACTCCTGCTGAAAGTTTGGAACAAGCCCTTGTGGTAAATAAAACATTACCCGGACATAATTTCTATACAATAATAAGGAATAAGGATAGCTCATAAAATGAGAGGCAGAGTCCGTGGTGTCCGAGTCAAAAGGGCTTTAATACAATGACTCGAGTCACTGGAGAATCGGGTTCCATCACCACTAAGGTTCAGGAAGGGTCGTCATCTGACGTTTTATTCACATAAAACATTATATATAGTAAAGCCATACAATTGCAATGAATAGAGAAGGCGGAACGCTCCAGGCGGAGCAAGTGAAAGAGAGAGATAAGAACACATGGGCGTGAAAGAAGGCGTGTAAGAGGCGTACACGTGGGTGTTCACTTGATGAGTCATAGGTGTGTCATAGGTGGGTGGATGCATAGAGGAGGTCTGCAGGGTCAGCAGAAACCTTTACCCTACATGTGCGTGCAAAACTGGTCATGACGTGGAATTGACGTGTAACTGGGGAGAGCTGGGGGGACCTGGGGGGAGCTGACTTTAGCACTAGTAGAGGAGTCTGGAGTCGGAGATGTCAGAACGACCTGCACCTTTGGCATATCTGATATCTTGTGTTTGGAGGATGTATTGTCTGAAGTAAAGGTCTCTCGAGCAAAAGCTGTTCATCACTAAATGCTAGTGTGTGCATATATTTCTTTGTGCATTGCGTGGGGGCCATGGGCCTTCTATGGCAACGGGTTCAGTAAATCACTTGCATGGAGACAGGAAGGCTAGGCCCTATTCTCTGCAGGCGGAATATGTTTACCCCTTTCACTAGACTGGAATGTGTTTTTGCGGAGCTGAACAGATAACTGTAGGCAAAATACCGTCTTGGCAGGCAGGCCAGGCCGGGCACCTCTCGGCTGAGCAGGGAGTGAGGGAGAGGTCAGGGATGCATACCTAAACTGCAGCTTTCAGAGTCAGAAGAGGCTCGGAGCCTGAATTCAGGGCCTGGCTCGGCTGGGCCACAAAAACGTGTGCTTCTCGACTTTTAAACGTGTACCATGTAAATGCATTGGCAATGTAGGCCTCAGTGCAGAATTAACGTCTCATTCATGGAAGGCCTAATAGCTGACATTTCAACATTGAACGGAAATATAGGGGCATTAATATTACAAGCATGAGAAGGGAATTACATGATAACATGGACATACATGGGGCATAGGTACATGGATAGGGTGCGAGTGGGGGACACACTGGCCACATAAAATTTTCTGTTTCCTCATTCCCTCCTTGTCCCCTACTGTGCCCTTCAGGATACATCTATATTCATGAGACCATCTATTTGTTCATATAGCATCATTTGCTCATCCTTTTTCATTTGTGGACGGGAACGTGAACGTGGACGGGGAATACAGGCAGTGGCACACAAGCCGCAAATCGCTGGGCCACATTGCAGACAGAGACAGCAACTGAATACTACGAGCAGTATTATTCCTAGTAATGACAATACTTTCCAGCCCCATCCTGCTATTACACTCCAGAGCCAGCCGGACCAAGACCATGGGTCCTGATGCAATTCACGGGCTATCTTATGGAGTCTGGTTATTGCTGCATACACTGATGGTGCGTTATTTGGAATAAACACACAACAACTGGAGCCGATCACTCCACAAGCTCCGCCCCTATCGGCCAGGATGACGTCAAGAACAAGGCGGTTCTGAAGAACAACAAGTCTCATAGCAGACTGCTCTTCCGTCAAGTTTCCTAAGGCAAAAGTAGTCTCATTCACTACTGCTTCCAAAGTTCTGGTTAATTTGCGTATTAATTTACTGTTTTGGACGGGACCTATGAAGAAAAAGAATCCTTTATTGAAATCTGTATATTGCTCCCACGCTGTCTCAGTCTGATCGACAACCGGGGACTCGGTCTCCCTCTTGTGTCTTACATGTACGAGTTGGGAATCTCGATGATAATGGGATGGAGCTAGAAAAACAGGTGGCAGTAGGAACGCAATATAACACGTTCCACCCCAGTCCAAGGGCAGACGTACATACGCTGTCTGACCGCAAATGAAATAGGAATGGCGGGAAGCTTTGAAAGTAGACTTTCCTTTATCATTGAATTCGACCACAGTATTACAATCACTGTGTCCTAGGTGCACTGAACCATTTTTCCTAACGCATAATTCACCTTTTACTGGTAAGACTGTTATAAATGGTGAACCTGTATTGGTCTCGGACTGGACGTTCAGAATCATGAGGTTAAGGGAAACATTTCCTAATTCGTACACTTCATTTTCTAGATCTGTTCCTTTCCTTTGGGGAAAACCATCTTTATCGGGAAAACATGCCTTATTCATGACTATATTCAGGTCCCCCCAAATCCATTCACTCTGGGAATTTGTGAACTGTCTGTCCTGTGTTGATGACATTAAAGCAAACCAGGCTCCGCACGAACCATTGTGCGAAAACGGATATGGAAAGAGGGGCAGAACTCCCTTCATTTTCTGATAAGGTGGGAGTCGGCCACATACCCAGCAATTCGTTACATTGCTGGTCTGGTGAGAATGGTGTAACATGCGAATAAAAGTATTGTTGCGCAGTGCTAGTCGATATGATAGTTCATGGGGTGGCAGGTCACTGAATGTGTGCTCTACAGTGTCATTGAAGGAAGAATGTATATGTGAACCAAGAGGAGGAAAGAAAACATGTAGCGTCAAGCTTACACATATAATCGATATACTTAGAAAAAACATAATGATCAGAGTTACTATGCATCTACTTTGTAAGGTTTTGCAGTACTTCATTTTCATCTCTTTCTGCCTATCTCTCTGGCTATTTGGGTCTACGATCTTATACATGTCAGGAACCTGTCTAACCGCTTCACCTGAGGGGGACTTAAACAATTAAACGCTGTCTGACTTACTAGACCGTAGTTTTTGTCTATATTCCTGTTGCGGAGTCTTTTCTAGCAAAGGGAGTTTAGAGTCAATGTTTTCGGGACAGTCCTTAGAGTCTTTTACTGAACCAAGTCCATGGAAACGTTTCACGTGGTGGGCGTGGAGCCAGCCCTTCCTCCCTTCGACCTTGACGGCGGTCCTCGTCGTCAACAGGACCAACTTGGGTGCATGCCAGCGGGGCTCCAGAGGGCTTGAACGGTCGAAGTTGCGGACAAACACCAGGTCTCCCGGAACAATTGTATGAGTCTTCACCTGGGTGTTGTCGGGGAAGGCAGCTGCAACCTGTGAACGACAAGAAAGGATTGCAGACATCAAGGAAGCCAGGTAATCTGTCAGCATAGTACTGTCGACATCTGTTATCTTTCTTGGCATAGGCGTACCCCACATATTCGGCGGTCTACCAAAAACAACCTCGTACGGGGATAGTCCGGTTCTGGAATGAGCTACCATACGCACGTAAAAGAGGGCAACCGGCAAGGCTACCATCCAATCCACGCCTTTGTCTGCACAGACCTTCGCTAACTTTGTTTTGAGAGTCTGATTGTGTCTCTCTACGAGAACTGCTGCCTCTGGGTGGCGTACGCAATGGAATTTCCACTGGTACCCTAACAGAAGAGATACTTGTTTCAATAGTTCAGAAGAGAATGGCTGCCCATTATCTGAATACACGACACGGGGCAAGCCGTATCGCGGGAAAAATTCTCGGACCAACTGCTTGGCAGTGGTCACAGCAGTGTAATCTGGGACTGGGTACGCTTCAGTCCATCTATATAGGGCACATACAACTACGAGGACATACTTGAATCCTCGACATCTGTCCATCTGAATATAATCCATCTGGAGGACTTCAAAAGGGTGGTCAGGAGGATGAAATCCACCTTGTTCCACGGGAATGCCTTTGCCTGGATTGAACTGACAACAGATCATGCAGGTACGTACTTTCTGTTTTGCTGCTGCACGTAAATGTTTGTTGAACCAGATATTCTGTAAACTGTCTAACATGGCCTTTTCGCCTAAGTGTGCTGGACTATGTGCTGTATTAATGATAGCTTGAACCATGGAGTCAGGGAGGAACCACGTGGCTTTGCCTTTTGTCATCCATCCCTGGTCTGTCTGGACCCCTCCTTGTTCAGTCCATTTCTTGATTTCGTCTGGAGTGGCATGTGTCTGTATGTCGAGTACATCTTGTGAGGGATCCCTGACTGTCATGCAATTTGTCAGTGATGGTACTTCTGTCTTTGTCGTGTCAGTTGGAATGTCTGCTTGAGTCTGAGCTGTAAGTTTAGCTGTTTGATCTGCCAGGTCGTTACCCTGGGAAATGGCGTCTGTGACTTTAGTATGTGCTTTGCACTTCATGATGGCTATGGCTGTAGGCAAGTGTATTGCATCTAACAGAGCTTGCTTGAGGGGACCATGTTGCATTTTGGCCCCATGAGAGGTCAGAAAACCTCTCTCTTGCCAAAGGACTCCAAAGTCGTGTACGACTCCGAATGCATACTGTGAATCTGTGTATATGTTTACTTTCAGGTTCTTGGCTCGTATGCAGGCTTGGGTCAGAGCGATGAGCTCTGCTGCTTGGGCAGATAGAGTGTCAATACGATGTGTCTCTATGACTTCAGTATCAGTGGTCACTGCGTATGCGGCCACTAGCTCTCCTGTGCTTGTTCTCATGCATGAACCATCCACATAAAGTGTCAGGTCTGGGTCGAATAATGCAATGTCTGTCAAGTCTTGTCTTGGCTTCGTCACTGTGTTAATTATTTCCACACAGTCATGTGGTGCAGGGTCTATTGTGCTCGAGGGCAAAAGTGTAGCTGGGTTCAGAGTATTGCATCGTCTGATCTCTATGTGTGGCTGGAACAATGTCAGTTCATATCCTGTCAGTCTTGCTATAGTCAGGTGCTGTGTCTGTGTCCTGTTCAAGAGAACTTCCACTGAGTGTGGAACCTGTACTGTCAGGGGTTTCCTAACACGATGGAGTCACTTTGTCTGATTGCTAGAGCTGTTGCTGCAACTGATTTTAGGCACGCAGGCAGAGCCTGGGCCACTGGATCCAATGTACTAGAAAAGTAAGCACAAGGCTTGTGTTTTCCTGCCTGATCTTGTGTAAGGACAGATAATGTTGTGCCATCGCGTTCAGTGACAAAAAGTGTAAAAGGTTTGCTGTAACATGGTGTCGCTAAAACTGGTGCTTGACATAGGGCTTTCTTCAATTCATCAAATGCAAGTGTATGTTCCTGAGTCCAAGGGAGGACAGTCGAAGTTGCTGCCTCCTGTGTTGTCAACTGTATGAGTGGTTTGGCTAGATATGCGTACTGAGGAATCCATTGTCTGCAGTAAGAAGTGAGGCCAATGAAGGCCCGTACTTCCTTTTGTGTCTTGGGCTGTGGAAGGTGTGCAATTAACTGGATGCGGTCAGGTGTCAACTGTCTACCCCTCTTGGACAGCAAGTGTCCAAGGTACACCACTTGCTGGGCACAGAATTGTAGCTTCGAAGGGGACACTTTGTGTCCCTTTTCTGCCAGGAAGTATAAGACTGTCAGTGATGCACGTTCGCAGTCTCGTTCTGTTCGTGCTGTGATCAAAAGATCGTCAACGTATTGGAGTAATGCAGTGTCAGTAGGCATGTGAATACTGTCTAGTTGACTTTTCAATGCTTGACTGTAAATACTAGGACTTTCTGTGAACCCTTGAGGAGCCCTCGCAAATTTGAAGCTTCGTCCATTTAAACAGAATCCGAAGAGGTATTGGCTCTCCGGATGGATCGGGACACTAAAGAAGGCGTTCTTGAGATCTATGACAGTAAAGAACGTCGCTTCGGAATCAATTGCAGTCAGTAGTGAAGAAATGTCTGGGACCACTGGATACTGGGGTATTATGCATTTGTTCAGTTCTCCGAGGTCAATCACTAGTCTGTAGACCGGTGGTGCATTTGGGTCAGTTTGTTTAAGAATCGGAATGATAGGAGAATTACATACATTGGAGTCAGTTTCTACAACCACTCCCTGTGCAATGAGTTCGTCAACAATTTTCAATAATGCAACTACAGCATCAGGTGGTAACTTGTATTGTCGGATTCGTGGCAGTACAACTCCTTGCTTAAGTGTGACACGGTATGGTGTAATGTGCATGTAACCTACATCAGTCGGACCTTGTGCCCATAAATGCTGTGGTACATTCTGGAGTCTGGGGTCAAAATCTCTCAACACATAATGTCCTTTAAAATCACGTAAAAACAATCTCACTCCTTCCGGAGAACAACAAATCACTGCTCCTAGTTCTTTCAATGTTTTTATACCAAGCTAGTTTTCTGGACATGATTTAGTAAGCAACAAGTCTGTAGTGCGGGCCAATGGACCAACTTCTAGGGAGCCTGGCTTTGACACTTCGTTAACAATAGGCTTTCCTGAAAATCCCAGGGAAATATTCTGTGAGCCTGAGAGGGGTGCCACTGGAACCTCGTCATGACTAATGGTAGTTCTGCTCGCCCCTGTGTCAATCAGAAATTTTCTGTCTTTCCCCAATACATGACTATGTACATAGGGACCCTCTTGATCTACAGGAACCTCAATAAGGGGCAAACCAACCTCCCTCTCTTGGCTGTTTCATGAGTACTGTTGATAATCTGGGTAGTCTGACTGTGCATACTGGTACATTTGTTGCGTGACATGTTGTGTGGCAGCAATGGGTTGGGGTACAGCTACTGTCTGTTGCGTGTTCTGTGGCGTATGCGTGTTCTGTGGGATGTTATCCTGTCTAGGAGGACGCGGTCTTTCTTTCGTCTTGCCTGTAGCTATATTGTGTTTCAGGACAGCACATTCATTTATATAGTGACCTGGCTGTTTACAGTAGTTACAGTTCCCTTTGACAGGTGCCGCGCCCTTTTTCTGGCCATCGACTGAAACTGATTGAGCAACTAGTACTTTCATTTTCGTATCTTTCATGCGTCTCTTTTCATGTTCCTGTTCTTCTCTAATTCGGTTCTGGTGATACTGTAACATTTGTAACATTTGGGAAGGGCTATTTGCTTGCCAGGTACGTTCAACCTTCAGTACTCTATTTTTGATCTGGGGTAAGGAATTCTCTACTAATTTGCTCACAAAAAGATGTGGGTATGATTCACTACTTGTCTTCAGGCCACTGTTAATAATAAAACATTTTTCGAATCTAGAATAAAAATCAATAGTGTCTTCATCCTGTTTCTGTTTGCAGGCTGAAATAGCATCCCAATCTTCCTTTTTAGTAGTCAATAATCTAGGCAAAACCTGTATTAATAGTTCGGGTAGTTCTTTAGCTTTGTCCCCAAGACCAACACCCGGGCCTCGGAGTTTATCCTCGTCTTCTAATTCTGTCCAATTGATCTTTTTCTCTCCCACCTCCCAATCTTTTTCTTTAAGTTTTTCGTAAATGCCTGCTGGTAACAGTACTTTCAATAATTTAATGGTATCAGCGTATGTGTAATGCCCCATGCGGAGCATGTCTTTTAATTCACTGTGGAACCCCCCTGGGTCTTTATCGTGACAGGGCAGTAATTTATTTCATTTCCAATAATTCCATTTTCGTCAAGGGCGTGTAAAGGTATACTCGTTGAAGTGCACCCCCTGCAAGTCTAACGGGATGAACCTCTCGTAGGGGATTCTGTCTGTCTATGTGAAAGGTCTTTCTTTCTCGATGTGGGGCAGGAATCAAGTGCGGGGTCAGAAAAGTCAAGTACTTATGTCGTTGATCTAGAATAACATTAATTAACTCGGTACCTAGGCCTCTCCATCTCGCTAGGAGTAAGTCGTCCAATAATTTATACAAGGGACCTGGATCAGAATGCTGACTCTCGTACAATGCGATGAGATGTTGAATCATGTAAATACCAGCTAAACGCTGTTCTTCCGGAGGAAGACTCAAAAATGTTTGCGCTACTATATCATCCTTATATATGTTAGAATTACAAGCCCATTGAACTGCTGACCGGGCTAGTTCCTGTTCATGCATAGTACAAAGTTCACTGCTCCCTACTCGTTTTTTCAGTGCATGTTCAGTAGCTTGGAATAGGTGTTCGAGGGAATATCTTTCAGGTATTGGAGAGAGAGAACGTTTATTGTAATCTAGGCCTATGGGTCTGTCAAACGGTCTTGCCCTACCTACGTAATTCATTTTATTTATTTCCTCTGCTTCTGTATCATCCTCTTCTGAGACTTCATCGTCCTCTTTCTCGGCCTGCTCTTTCTTGTGTATATCAATAATTTCTTTACGAATTTTCCTGTACATGCATTCTATTCTATTCTGTGTATCATGTTTACCAACACCTATATTGTCACTCCAAGTCATCATACCTTTAGTTACTTCTTTATCTGGCTGGTCTCGTTCCCTGATCAAACAATTAACCAAAAACTTTAAAAGCAGGCTTTAAAGCTCCACCTTTCTATTTGCCATGGCCTCATGTATACTTTCTGGTCCCTCCCCCGTTCTAATGAAGTGGTATTTTTTTATCTAAATGTTCCTTCATGTCTGGTAAAGTGATCAAATAGTCTGCAACGCGTCTTAAACGTATTGAGTATATGAACATTACGCCCTCACCTGGTACTGGATCATATATACAATCCGAAAGTGACTCTCTAAGAGATGCTGGTGTCATTGGTTTTGGCGTGCGTTGTAGTGCTAAATCTCGTAGTGTTGGTGATAGTGATGGTGGGGTGTGCGGTGTGTGTGGTATGTCTCTAGTGGGCCCCCCTCCCGATGCCCCTTGATTTGGGTCCCCTTGGCTTGAGTCGGCTTTCACTGCCAGTGCTGCTGCTAATGCGGGTTGATCTTGTGCTATGGGTGGTTGGCGGAAAGGATTGGTAGGGATGGTGACAGGAGGATTGGTAGGGTTGGGAGGAGGAAAATCTTCATTTACATACTCCGGAGCGGCGTCGTCTAAATAGGAGGAAAGAAAAATGTCCGCTGCGGTCTGTTTGTGACTATGGAGTTTAGTCGGGATCAGTGGTGGCGGCAAGTTACTGGGTACTTCCGGGGTCACTTTAGGTAGGCCCTTGGCGAGAATGGGATACATGCCTTTAATAAGGGCATTTCTTTGTCTATCAATTTGTTCTGCCTTAACCCGTTCACCTTCTTCCTTTAGCCCTTTTTCTTTGGCTTTTTCTGATGCTTCTCTACTTCTCTCTGCTTTGTGGATTTCTTTCTCTGTTCTTCTATGCGCTTCTTTACACCACAACTCTATGGCATCTTTCTGGAATTGTCTAGCTTTCTTTTTCCACAGTGCTTCCTCTACTCTCATGATGCAATCAGCATCCCATGTCCCTGAGACAGGCCATCTAAATTTCTCTTCCAGATCCTTCGTGTAATCTACCCATAAATCTAAGTACAGTATGGCATCTAGCCCATGCTTCTGGTACATAAAATGTCCAGGAGTGTCCCTAGGCGGGACGGGAACTGCCTCTTCGAGTATCCCTTTCCTGGTCCCTATCTGACGTAATTTGGGAAACAGCGGCATGTTTGAACTAACTTGAATGAAAACACAATAAGCACAATAATAGACTGAAAACAATCATTCATACCACGACATTAAAACATTAGAAACATATACTAACTAGTACATAGAAAAACACAATCCTAAAATAAACCTCGTTTACTGTATGTACTGCTAGAACAGTACAGTCGTACCGGTCTCATAAAGAGACACGTCTTTACCGTATCCACCTAAATGGACACGTCTTTACCGGATCTGTGTACCCAGACCCGTCTTGACCGGGCTCAAATAAATGAACCCGTCTCTAGGCGTTCCCAACAACGGTACTCACCGGGAAGCAAAACTGAAGGCCTCGGAAAACTCGATACTGGACTGGACTGCTACGGCTTCTGGTACTGCTACTGCTGCTTGCTGCGCATGCGCCTCGGAACAGGTGGGCCTCGGGATACCTCCGACCTTGCTCTCTCGGCTTGGGCTCTGGTCGGGATGGTGCGCAATCCTCACCGCCTCGTGTGGATGCCTGGTTGCAGTCTCCGTCTCCTCCGTGGGCCTGAGGGAGTTGGCAGGAAATCCCGCTGACGTGTACACTCGAAGTCCGTCACGGCTATAGAAGGGGTCAGGGGGCTGCTCTTACATCACCGGCGCGTGGGGAAGGGGACTGGTCCCTATTCGGGCGCCAGATTTAATGTGGTAAATAAAACATTACCCGGACATAATTTCTATACATTAATAAGGAATAAGGATAGCTCATAAAATGAGAGGCAGAGTCCGTGGTGTCCGAGTCAAAAGGGCTTTAATACAATGACTCGAGTCACTGGAGAATCGGGTTCCATCACCACTAAGGTTCAGGAAGGGTCGTCATCTGACGTTTTATTCACATAACACATTATATATAGTAAAGCCATACAATTGCAATGAATAGAGAAGGCGGAACGCTCCAGGCGGAGCAAGTGAAAGAGAGAGATAAGAACACATGGGCGTGAAAGAAGGCGTGTAGGAGGCGTACACGTGGGTGTTCACTTGATGAGCCATAGGTGTGTCATAGGTGGGTGGATGCATAGAGGAGGTCTGCAGGGTCAGCAGAAACCTTTACCCTACATGTGCGCGCAAAACTGGTCATGACGTGGAATTGACGTGTAACTGGGGAGAGCTGGGGGGAGCTGGGGGGAGCTGACTTTAGCACTAGTAGAGGAGTCTGGAGTCGGAGATGTCAGAATGACCTGCACCTTTGGCATATCTGATATCTTGTGTTTGGAGGATGTATTGTCTGAAGTAAAGGTCTCTCGAGCAAAAGCTGTTCATCACTAAATGCTAGTGTGTGCATATATTTCTTCGTGCATTGCGTGGGGGCCATGGGCCTTCTATGGCAACGGGTTCAGTAAATCACTTGCATGGAGACAGGAAGGCTAGGCCCTATGCTCTGCAGGCGGAATATGTTTACCCCTTTCACTAGACTGGAATGTGTTTTTGCGGAGCTGAACAGATAACTGTAGGCAAAATACCGTCTTGGCAGGCAGGCCAGGCCGGGCACCTCTCGGCTGAGCAGGGAGTAAGGGAGAGGTCAGGGATGCATACCTAAACTGCAGCTTTCAGAGTCAGAAGAGGCTCGGAGCCTGAATTCAGGGCCTGGCTCGGCTGGGCCACAAAAACGTGTGTTTCTCAACTTTTAAACGTGTACCATGTAAATGAATTGGCAACGTAGGCCTCAGTGCAGAATTAACGTCTCATTCATGGAAGGCCTAATAGCTGACATGTCAACATTGAACGGAAATATAGGGGCATTATTATTACAAGCTTGAGAAGGGAATTACATGATAACATGGACATACATGGGGCATAGGTACATGGATAGGGTGCGAGTGGGGGACACACTGGCCACATAAAATTTTCTGTTTCCTCACCCTGCAGCAGACTTTGTGTGCATTGGTCGTTAGCGAGCCCAGATTGTTGGGCACAGGTCTTTTTTGGAGGCCAAGCATTAAAACTGAAAACCACTGAATTTTACAAGTTATGATTAAAAGAACGGCTCGCACAATGTTATGCAACTGATAACCCGAACACCAAATGCAATGCTTATGCCCTCACAATATTTATACTAGTGCACGTAAAACTGAAATTTATTTAAACAGCAACACATAATCAAACCAACTAATCACACTATCTTCATAGTCATCTCTGCCAGAGTGATAAGGGTAATGCAATATTTAATAGTGTCTGTGAAATAATTTACATTTGTAATTACACCTTTTTTCTCAAGGGTGAGTTCACAAGCAATGCTTTGAGGGTGTGAGTTATGGATTGCATGACTTTTGTTCGAGTAATGGATTGTCTCTTATCCGTAGCGTGTGAATTTCAGGGGGTTTTCTTTTAATTTGTAACCATAACTGAACTTTAACTGTATTTTTTAAGAGAATATTTCTTGATTTTGTTTCCCTACAATAATGGATGCAGTCCACAGCAATGATGGTATGGCAGTATTACATGCAAGCGGCGGTCCAGCTTTTCCAAAAAGTTTTTAGAGTCTCCAAAAGTGCCACAAAGTCCACTGAACTGCTTTGGGGGGCGTACTCCTTAAGGCACTTGCGGCCGCACCCAAACATCCACTCCACACTCCCTTGTATCTGCAAGGAAATCGAGCACACACGGGTCTCCACAGAGGGCTGCTTTAATTGACGGCCATCGGCATTGATGGCGTTTCGTCTAATGACTTCTTCAGATGCCGCCATATTAAAAATTATCTACTTCCACCACGTTTAAAAGCTACAAGCGTCGTTGTGACTGTCTGAGGCTCCGCCGGCAGAACAACATGGGAAATGTCCCGAACCTGGTAAACCAAGTCCGTGTGGAGCAGACACCAAACGTAAGTATATATATAAATGCTGACTAAAAAGATGGTGGAATAAAGCACTTTGAATAACCCTTACAATGCTTCTGTGGTCAGTACCTGTTTCGTTGCCAAGACTGCAGCTGAAGTTCAGGATCGTTGAGAACATATATATATATATATATATATATATATATATATATGTATATATATATATATCCACACACTTCCAAACTATTACGTCCAGAAAAAACGGCAAGCACTCCGATGCTGTGATCCAAAATTAATTTATTTCCAAACCCCCTTCACCCCCGACAGACGCGTTTCGCTCACAGGCTTCGTCAGTGTTATTGTTGTGCAAACTTCATCGCCATTTTAAACTATCCGCCCTCCTTCATATCATCAAAATAGATGATGGACAATTACTTTTTTCGTGGCGGCCATCTTGTAGTTTGTTAATACAAGGGGTTTCACAGTATTCAAAATGACGAAAGATAAAGTGCTAAGTGCAAAATTACAAGTGTTTGACAATAACAGATATTATTATAATAGATTGCACACTTTTGATATTTACTATCAGGTACCATATATTTACATATTGTTTGGAATCCAACCAGTTCGTTGTGTGGGGGTGTATCCCCTGATTCCTATCACAGACGACTGTGCTGATATTTGTTACATATATAGTATATTACATTATAGAGCCCTATAAGTACTATACAAATATTTACAAGTATTATCCACACAGCAATTGAACAGTTCAATTACAGTTCTTGCTTTGAAGCCCTGTATGGGCTGGTTTCCCCAGAATTTGTATGGTACCACTATTAACATATTTATATATTTACAAGGCATTCATGGGGAGCAAACATTCATATTTACAAAGCTTCAACTGTTAGTTCTATTTACTTCCAGGATGTTATTGTAGCTTCCTAACAGAATATTATTGTCAGTGCTTCAGATCAGGATAGTTCAAAGGTGTACCCACATTTCTGCATCATTATTAAAACCCCACGGTGTCATGGTTTTGAGGTCCATAATGTATCTAGATTCCATGATGCGGAGGGCTTTCTCCCTATTCTCACCACGTTCTGACCATGAAATCTGATCTATGCAGTAGTAACTGAGTAGATCCCTGTTGCTACGATGGTATTCAGCAAAATGACGGGCTATCGGATAGGTCTTATCATTGTTCACGATAGCCCTCATATGTTCCAGGATTCTCATTTTGGTAGGTTTAATGGTACTTCCTATGTAGCGTTTTTTGCAAGGGCACTCCAAACAGTAAACTGTGTATTCTGAGTTGCAGTTCAGATGTTTCATAATTATTCTGTTTGGTTTGTCCCCTCCTGTTCTTCCTGGGTATTCTTTGACTATTTTACTATGCTTACAAGCTTTACAGCGCAGGTATGGAAAAAAGCCTTTGATCTTGTTAGTGGTCGGGGTCTCTATTTCAGGGGAGTAATGACTATGGATCAAGTGGTCTGAGAGTGACTGGCATCTCCTATACGTTATCATAGGACTGTCAGATAGATGTTTCTTCAAGATGTTATCCGTTTTTAATATATGCCAGTTTTTCTTAAAAGCCTGGACTAGGTCACCTGATTTCACATTGAATGTAGTGATCATTCTAACCTGATCATTCTCTTTTTCCGACTCTTTTACCACCAGGAGATCCCTCCTGTTGATAGTTTCTGCTTTTGCGATTGCCTGTTTTAAGATGCTCCTGGAGTAACCCCTAGCCTTAAATCTATTACTGGCTTCTTTCTGGGCATCTTTAAAATCAGTATTCCCTGAGCAATTTCTCTTGAGTCGTAAGTATTCACCATAAGGTACGTTCCTAACCAGACTCCTGGGGTGGTGGCTAGCCGCATGTAATATGGCATTTCCTACCGTTGGCTTTCTATAGAGTCTGGTGTGGAGATGATCATTTTCCACGAACACCTCTAGATCTAGGTAACATACACTTTTTTCGCTGATTGTACAGGTGAATTGCAAATTCAGGTCATTATTGTTCAGTGTTGAGACATATTCCTCAGCCGAGGTCCTGTCTCCCCGCCAAACAATAAACAGATCATCAATGTATCTGGTCCAAATCAATATTCTCTCATTCCACATTTCGTTATTGCCTCCCCATGCCTCGTGCCTCTTCCACCAGCCCACGAATAAATTTGCGTAGCTGGGAGAGAAGCACGAGCCCATTGAAGTGCCCCTAATCTGTTTATACAGTTGGCCTGCAAAAAGGAAAAAGTTATTAAAAAGACAAAATCTCATCATACACAACAGCATGTCACTATGTGCCCGATATTTGGCTTGTTTTCTATCCAGGAACCACTTCGTGGCCCTTAGACCTTTCTCATGATCAATGCATGTGTATAAGTTAACAAAATCAAGTGTTATCAATAACATATCCTTTTCCCAAGAGACACTATCCATTATGCGCAAATAATCCTGCGTATCTCTTACATAAGAGGGCAAGTCCTTCACAATTGGTGCTAGATAAGTGTCAATGAAGCGAGAAGTGTTTTCTAACAGGCTGCCAATTGCCGAAGCAATCGGCCTCCCTAGTGGTCTTTTGGGTTTTTTATGGATTTTTGGTAGATGGTAAAACGTGGGGAGCGTAGGGGAATCACAGTGCAAAAAAAAAATAAAATAAAAAAAAATATATATATATATATATATATATATATTCAAAGAACAAACTCAAAACCACTTCCAGCTTACACGCCGGCGGAGAAGGAGATGGACCGCTTCGATGAGGCAAGATCTTTTTGCTTATTTAGCCAAGTTTCAGCAGTGACGCGTTTCGGGCTAAGAAGCCCTTGATCGCACATCAGTCACAATAGAAATGCATTATTTTTAAATGTTTGAGAGTGCACTCCCACCAACATGTGATTAGGTCACAAGATATATATATATATATATATATATATATATATATATATATATATATATATATATATATATATATATATATATATATATATATATATATATATTCACTGAAAAAACCATAGGTTATAGACCATATATAGTTAGGAATTAGCATTTACAAAACCTTGAAAATTCACTGAAAAAACCATGGGTTATAGACCATATATAGTTAAGAATTAGCATTTACAAAACCTTATTTTACTCACACAAAACCATTGAAATTTCATATATAGTTAGTTGCACTAACTATATATCGCGCACCCGCAATCCACTTCTGATCATGTCACATATTACATCATTCATGACATGATCAGTGACATCGCTGATGACATCACTGATGACATCACTGATGACATCTCAAATGACATCACTGATGACATCACTGATGACATCTCAAATGACATCACTGATGACATCTCAAATGACATCACGGATGACATCACTGATGACATCTCATTTGACATTACTGATCACATCACTGATGACATCATTCATGTGATAATACGGTGAACCTCTTCAGACTCTAATATAATCTTAGATACACTCAGATTAAACAGACACTCACAGACTGTCACTCATCCATGGAGTTACTCACACACCTAGTCAGTCATGCAAAGAATCAATCACACTTCCATTTCCTCAACTATACAGTTATACACACCTTACTTATTCAAACATATACTAACACATATTTAGTCTGTTATACAATCCCTGATACAAGTTCACAATGATCCATACAGCCACTCACACATTCACTGGCTCTTATGCACAGTTATTTATATATGTCAACTCTCACATGTACTGTGTTTTACATATGTACTTACTTTGACATGTAGCACTGAGATATCCATTCACTCACTAATACACTCATGCACACAGTCAACCGCCCATACAGCTGTTTCCACATGCACTTTTGAACCCATACATCTAGTGAATCAACTGCTCACACATCTATGCACAGAGTCATACACCTCCCAGCCACCCACACACACACTCATTCTCCCATACAAATACTTGGGCAACCAATCAATAACCCATATAGTTACTCATATAGCTACTGAACAACACATGCAGCAGCTTACACAACAACAGACATACTGATGCACACATTCAGACAGTTTAGTCACTAACTCATGCATTTAGTAAGACACATTTAATCACTCACTCATACAGTCAGTCATGCACCTACTAAATCCTTCATCCAGACACTTATACATCCACTCATTCTTCAATATGTAAGACATATTTTGACTTTTCAGAAACATACAGTCACTGGATGTTGTCATCAGTGATGTCATCAGTGATGTCACTGATCATGTCATGAATGATGTAATATGTGACATGATCAGCAGTGGATTGCGGGTGCGCGATATATAGTTAGTGCAACTAACTATATATGAAATTTCAATGGTTTTGTGTGAGTAAAATAAGGTTTTGTAAATGCTAATTCTTAACTATATATGGTCTATAACCTATGGTTTTTTCAGTGAATTTCAATGGTTTTTTAATAGCAAATATCAAAAGCTTTAAAATGTCAAGTACGTGGTAGGTAAAAACATTTTCGTGTTTATGCACGCTGATGTGCTTTGAACGCTGCCCCCCCCCTCTTTTCTTTTAGGAGTATTCTCTCTTTTCAGATAGTGAAGGGTAGGTAACGCAGGCCTTTGCCCCCGTTGTAATCCGTCGTGCCTGCTTCCCTCTCCATTTGATTGGTTGTTATCCTAGCATTTATTGTTTTGGAATTGGTCCTCTTTGGTTCATTCTCTATTTACAAACAAGCACAGAGTCGCTATACTCTGTTTAGTCTTTGCAGATAGTGAAAAATCATTAAAAAAACAAAAGGAATCAAGCAAAATCAGTAGACCACTAATGGGATCTCTTTTTGACCTCGCTAAAATAGAAACATTAGGAACAACCCCTCATAAGAAATACGAAACTAGTGAGAGGAACTGAGCTCGACACCATAATGGCTGCAAGACAGCTCGGCTCCGCCGCCCACCCCGCCCAAAATAACGGCAAACCCTATGCAAATATTATAAATATATACAACACACCAGCAAAGTAACAGGATAAAACGTTTTATTAAATAACTATTTACATGGCAGCCTGCTGCAACATCGATCCACCTGCATGACGCCATTCCCGGGATTTCTCCTGCCCCCTCCTCAAGTCTTGTTGCCCTGATGTGGCCTAAGATCGCCCCGACATAGGCGGCTGGCTCCCGGGGTCAGGCGGAACTTTTTGCCTTTTAGTGACTCTTCCATTCTGGACCTTCACCCACAATCCGTTTGACCTGAAGACACGTCCTGCGGTGCCCTAGTCCGACCATCACATATTCCTGCGCCAGGAGACGGCGTGGGGTGCACTAGAAGGGAGAGGCGGTGCGAACGAGCCTCCCCCACCTCCCCAGGTGGAGGTTTCTCAGCTACACCTCAGCGCTTCACGCAACCAGCTGACTTGCGCCCGCTCTTCCGGAACAGTGCCTCCCTCGGCCAGCTGAATTGCGCCTGCTCCACACCTTGTCCCACAATCCGTTTGACATGAAGACACGTCCTGCGGTGCCCTGGTCCGACCATCACAAATACCTGCGCCAGGAGACGGCGTGGGGTGCACTAGAAGGGAGAGGCGGCGCAAACGAGCCTCCCCCACCTCCCCAGGTGGAGGTTTCTCAGCTACACCCCAGCGCTTCACTCGACCAGCTGACTTGCGCCCGCTCTTGCGACACAGTGCCTCGCTCGGCCAGCTGAATTGCGCCTGCTCTTGCTATTACTACGTCTCACCCGCCATCCAACGGAATTGCACCCAATCTTGCTGTACAGCGACAGGCGGCTGCCATGGAGCTCACAAAATGGCGGTCGGCTCCACAGACTTGGGCCTGGCCTGCAAGGATGGCTCTGGGCAACCGTGGAACTCGGACGCTTGACTGCTAGGGCATAGGCCCCATTCCCAAAAGCGTCCCCTCAGCCTTGAAGATTCTACAACAGTCACCGGGACCCCGACTCCCGCAGACTTCCGGTGGGGAGCGACTGCCATGATTGCTCGCGGAATGGCCACGACGTAGCCACGGGGTGCTCTCATGCTGACGCCAGCTTCAATATGAAACATCCAGAAACACTGTAGACTACCAATTCTATCAGTTCCGGTGGAGCCCCAACGTGACCCGGTAGAGAAGAACTTGCCCTCCCCTCTTTGACTGAAGGTTCTTGTTGCCTGTCCCTTCTGTTGTCATTTAACAGAACTTTGTGGACTGCTGAAAGGGGTTCTGTTCCTACCACTGGTTGGTGGAGACATTTTGACTATATTCTGGACTTGCGTTGTCGCGTAATGCGTCATATGACGTGCCGCGTTAGCGCACCCGGAAGTGCTCCGGGCGCAGCTTCCCGGAAGCGATCCGGGGCGCGGCGCGCAGCCCGTAACGTAAGCATAACAGGTCATGTGACTTGTTAATAAAACTTTTCATTAGTTCATTTTACTTTTGTTTTTCTAATGATGGAAGGCTTGGTCATATGACCTAAAAATAACACTTTTCATTGGTTTAGAACATTTTTTTTTCCCAAATGATGAAAGCCCCACCTTTTTTTTTCTCACTCTGACTTGTAAAGCAAAGGACCCAGATGCATTTACAGTTTATCACTAACATTGTTCCAGGCTAAAGTATTTTCCCGGGAAATTTACAACTGTCCTGCAAGTAAAATATTCCTATTTCGAGAAAAAGGGCGTTTCTTCATCCCATAAGGGAGCCGTTGAACAAAAGAGGCTCGACCTGCTGTCTTAGTTGCTGATAGGCATGAATATCGGATTCTTATCGATCACTTTATGTTGCAGGAGTGGAAAACACAACAGCCCTTGACCATTTATCTTTACTGCGTTCCTGCGTATTATACCTTTTGACCGTCATGTAATCGGGCTGCTTTATTTCACTTGCCTTTTACTGATTCGAAAACAGTGGCTATTATTCAAAACTTTACCAATCTAGGTACTACTACCATGTTTTGTTTTAAAAACCTTTATTGTGAAAATGTCAGTATACAAATACGGGCCTATAACCACGTGGGCCGGCCACGGAGCAAACTGTAATCGTATATGATGAGGGGACATTTACACTGTAGAAGAACGTAACGGGCGGGCCATTAGGTTGCAAGAACTAAGGTGTCTAACAGTTGCGGAATCGGTGGACGGACATTTTATAATTCAAGTACGACAGGGCCAGTTACAATAAAATTATCTAGATATACATTTGCGGGCAAGTACCATGGGTGACGTTAATTCGAACTTTCAATAGTACAGTAATCAATAACACATCAGAACTTAATATCAATAGGGATGTCCAAATGTTCAATCAGTACTCGTCCCCGCCCGCCATGTGCTTCAAAACTGCATACGTATCTCGTGATATCAAGGCTGGGCAACCAGTACACAACAAGGAGTTACGAGTCCCATTTATACCGGCGCCATTTTGGGCGAGGCCGGGCAGGTCCAGGATATAGTCAAAATGTCTCCACCAACCAGCGGTCGGACCAGAACCCCTTTCGGCAGTCAAAAAAGGTTCCGTTAAATGACAACAGAAGAGATAGGCAACAAGAACCATCAGTCAAAAGAGGGGACGCTTTCGGGAATGGGGCCCATGCCCTAGCAGGCAAGCGTCCGAGTTCCAAGGTGTCCCAGGGCCAAATCCAAAGAGCCGGCCGCCATTTTGAGAGTCCTGTTGCAGTCGCCTATCGCTGCACAACAAGAGTGGGCGCAATTCAGCTGGATGGTGGGCGAGACGCTGTAGCCACAAGAGCGGGCGCAACTCAGCTGGATGGCGGGTGAGGCACTGTGCCGCAAGAGCGGGCGCAATTCAGCTGGATGGTGGGTGAGGCACTGTGCCGCAAGAGCGGGCGGAACTCAGCTGAATGGAGGGTGAGGCACTGTGCCGCAAGAGCGGGCGGAACTCAGCTGGATGGCGGGTGAGGCACTGTGCTGCAAGAGCGGGCGAAACTCAGCTGGATGGCGGGTGAGGCACTGTAGCCGCAAGTGCGGGCGTAACTCAGCTGGATAGCGAGTGAAACGCCAAGGGGCGCCCCACTGCAGCTGAGGAGCCTCCACCTGGGGAGGCGGGAGAGGCCCGTTTGCGCCGCCTCCCCCCCCCCCCGCCCCCCGGGCACCCCACGCAGTCTTTCAGCGCAGCATTGTAGGATGGCCACACCAGTGCGGCAAATTGCTGGACACCACCTTGGTGCCATCCGGATCTCAGCGCGTTGTGCTGCCTTCGGCCTATTCGCACATCGGTCCGCTACTGACGCCGCCTCACAGGCCAACGGATTTTGTAGGCTTTTTATAGCCCAAAGCCGCATAACAGGTCATGTGACTTGTTTTTAAAACTTTTCATTGGTTCATTTTACTTTTGGTTTCCTAATGATGGAAGGCTTGGTCATATGACCTAAAAATAACACTTTTCATTGGTTTAGAACATTTTTTTTTCCCAAATGATGAAAGCCCCACCTTTTTTTTTCTCACTCGGCAGTCCAAAAAGGTTCCGTTAGATGACAACAGAGGGGACAGGCAACAAGAACCATCAGTCAAAAGAGGGGAGGGCAAGTTCTTCCCTACCGGGTCACGTTGGGGCTCCACCGGAAGTCATCGAATTGGTAGTCTACAGTGTTTCTGGATGTTTCAGACTGAAGCTGGCGTCAGCATGAGAACACCACCATCTCCTGGCTCCGTCGTGGCCATTCCGCAAGCAATCATGGCAGCCGCTCCCCACCGGAAGCCTGCGGGAGTCGGGGGCCCCAATGACTTTTGTAGAATCTTCAAGGCTGAGGGGACGCTTTCGGGAATGGGGCCCATGCCCCAGCAGGCAAACGTCTGAGTTCAAATGTGTCCCAGGGCCATTTTAGTGGACCAGGCCCAAATCCGAAGAGCCGGCTGCAATTTTGAGAGTCCTGTGGCAGCCGCCTATCGCTGCACCGCAAGAGTGGGCGCAATTCAACTGGATGGTGGGCGAGACGCTGTAGCCGCAAGAGCGGGCACAACTCAGCTGAATGGCGGATGAGGCACTGTGCCGCAAGAGCGGGCGCAATTCAGCTGGATGGCGACTGAAACGCCAAGGGGTGCCCCACTGCAGCTGAGGAGCCTCCACCTGGGGAGGCGGGGGAGGCCCATTCGCGCCACCCCCCCCCCCCCCGGGGCGCCCCACGCCGTTTTTCTGCGCAGCATTGTAGGATGGCCAGACCAGTGCGGCAACTTGCTGGACACCACCTGAGTGCCGTCCGGATCTCGGCGCGTTGTGCTGCCTTCGGCTTATTCGCACAACGGTCCGCTACTGACGCCACCTCACAGGCCGACGGATTTTGTAGGCTTTTTATAACCCAAAGCCGACTAAAAGACAGGCAAAAGCAGCCCATTGTTGCTACTCCGAGGAAGGAGGGGCAAGGACAGTGTCAAGGGGACGGTGAATGCTTTGAGATGGATGTTGCAGCAGGCTGCCATGTAAATAGTTGTTTAAAATGTTTTTTTTAACGTGTTTACTTTGTTGGAGCGTTGTATATATTTATAAGTTATTAAAGTGTTATAATCCTACTACTTTGTTGGAGTGCTATATATTTTTAATGTGACACATTATTGTGAAGACTTTGATGTACAAAAAGGCATCCCTGGAATCTTCCGCTTCAGGCTCGGTCCCACACACCCTTACAGTGAGAATCCCCTCCCCAATCACAATACAGGATCGTTATCAGATAGTAGGAACGCGTGTGGTGTGACGGATCTCATGGGGTGGGGGCCTTGATCTACTGTAACTCCTTTGAAGAGGGGTGATTCTTTACAGTTGGGGCCATAAACTACATCCGCAGGGCTAGGTGATAGCCTGGGACCGGCCTGGACAATCGGACACAGAGGAAGAGGAGTGTCAGAGGGTGCGGTAGTGAATAGGGTGAAAGGGAGGTGTCGGGCGGGCACGGGGTATGATTCTCAGGGAAGAGCAGTGCAGATGGGGGGAGGTTTATGGCCCATGCATGAGAGAGAGAGCGGGGGTGACCAGTGCGCGGGGAAGATGCTTGCGAGGGTGGAGGGCCGTGCTGAGGATCGGCGGCGTGCAGAGAGTGGGTCTGGTCAAGGCATCTAAAATGGCTGCCGTGCACGACAAAAGTGTGGCATTGGAAAAAAGGCAAGATGGCGCAGACAATGTTTATCAATACGGATTAATTTTCAACAGAGAGAACGGGGGAGGTCAGAGAGGGAGGGTGTTCGTAGCGCCAGGGAGACGCGCTGGGGACCGTCGAGGGGCAGAGGGGCCATAGCGCTTTCTAAATGGCTGCTGCTTGCTAGAGCGTACGTGCCTGAGTGGGGACAACGTGGCGCCGATTATGTTGACATCGCAAACCAGATTTTAACACTTAGACATGAAAGTTAAAACTGCACCATTGCTCCCCCCCTCCGACTGACACCCTCCTTTGCCTCAGCTTGGATCATCATTTGCTAAAGTGTTCAAAGACCCCACCGTGAGTATAAGCACAACCGGGGCCTTTGTTGTATATGCATATCTACTACTATACATGTTCCAGTGTGGATTCATTTACTACAGCCTTACTGCACACCCTGAGAAAAACTACGCAGCAAGACAATCTCTACCTTCTCCCTTTTCCATGTTCCAATGCTTTGAAATGAACAATATATTTACTCGCAGTGACAAAATGGCGGTCAACACTTCCTGATTTCCTTCGAATCGAACGTTAACAGAAGTCACGCAGCAAAAAAAAATTTCCGCTCACGCGCAGCCGCTGGAAGACATGTATCAACATATATGAGCATCCTCAGCCACCCTCAGAAAACATAGGGGGTCAGGATACGTCTCCCGTACCCCCTTATATCCATTTCCCACATTGTTTTTCCTCCATCTTGTAGTTTAATTAAAACGAAACACAAAATGGCGAATTCCCGTTTCGCCACCGGTTCGCGACCCGGTTCGCGAACCGGGAAGCGCTTCTACCTGAAAAATCAAAAAAATTTTATTTGCCCCACGGGACCCTTTAATAACCCCAACATCATTCCTAGGGGGTCAAGAGGGGTCTACCTTGCCCCCTTTCATTATATTCCCCCTTCGTTTTTCTCCTCCTCTTGTCTCTCGATCCTACCGAGAGACAAGATGGCGGCCGCTCCGGACTGTTTAGAATGTTGACAGACACCGGAGAGCCAATCAGCTTCGCTTTGCGAAGTTCCGTTACGCGAAAAGTACGTGAACCGGAGCGCTACCCGGGACGCTGTCACAGATATATCTGTTTTTTAAAACGTTATTTTCTCAAAATCCACTGGAGCACATATATTGAGATCTAGCAAAGGCACATCGGGCTAACAGTCCCTACAATTTTGCCAAGTTTCGTGCAAATCCATTCAGCCGTTCGAGCTAAAAGTGAGGCCAACCGCCCTATGGACAACTCAATGTTAAAAATGTGTTTGGGGACCCCCCTTTTTTCTCGGCCCCCCCTTGACAAAACCCCCCCAAATTTACAGGGGCTGCTCAGAAACAAAATGTGCCATTTTCCTGAAAATTTCAGCCAATTCCGTCCACAAACGCCAAAGTTATTAGACATAGAATTTTCAAAAGTCCTATAGAGAGAAAATCCTAACTATATATACCTACTGGCGACCGCCAGTAGGTAATATATATATATATATATATATATATATATATATATATATATATATATATATATATATATATATATATATATATATATATATTAATGATAACCCCCTCAATTTGAAATTCACTTCAAACATTAGTGCCAAACAAGCAGAATTTTTGGATGTCAAAATATATATAGATGATAACAACCGTATTCAAACTACCTTACACAGAAAGGCCACGGCAGGCAACACCACGCTTCATGCCTCTAGCCTTCATCCTAAGCACACTATCCACAGCATACCTTATGGAGAAATCCTAAGATTAAAAAGAATATGTAGTTCTGCTGAGGATTTTCATAAATGTGTTTCGGAGTTAAAGGTTCGAATGAAGGCCCGTGGATACTCAGACCGTGTGTTCAACCAAGCATTGGCCAAAGCTGAAAGTCTCACTAGAGCCAGTCTACTTTCTGATACTGTCAATAAGAACAATGCGGTCACTGATGGGACCGAAACAAACAATGTAGACTGTCCTAGGTTCATCACTGACTATAGTAGTCAGGAGACTAAAATTAGGCAGATAATTAACAAGCATTGGTCTACTGTTCAAACGGATACTGTTTTAGGATGCATGTTACCATACAAACTTTTGGTCACTTTCAGGCGGGCACAGAGCATGGGTGCAGTTCTGGACCAAAGCAGCCCAGAATTGCAACAAAAACCTAATTGGTTAGTATCAGCAGGGTTCCGCAAATGTATAACTTGCAGAGCATGCAAGTTTGGAGTTAATAAAACTCATTACAGAACTCCTTTTTCCACTGTTGAAATCCCAATTAAAGGAAGCCATACCTGTAAAACCGAATATGCTGTATACGTCCTGACGTGCACTTGTGGCCTTAATTATATAGGCAGTACTAAACAGCAAGTGCACGTCAGGATCTTGCAGCATATTAGAGCCATTTTACACAGTGACCAGGCATACCCAGTGGCTCGCCACTTTGAGAGCACCCATAATAAAGACATCAATTGCCTCTCATACTATGTAGTGGCTTTTGTCCCCAAGCTCAGAAGAGGAGGCAATCGTGAGCTCAAACTAAGGCGGCTGGAGTTGAGTTTGATCCTCGAATATGACAGCAAATGGCCCAACGGGCTAAATAATACTGAGGACCTACGTCACTTTCTCTAAAAAACTCGCTTTAACATCAAATGCCTAGACAAGAACATTTGCCATCCTAAACAGCATCTCATTTGCTCCCTAGATATGTCAGGTTCCCTGTGATCTAGGGAGTTGTCCTAGTTAGGGGTATTTTATCTACAAAGCATTGTGTTCGTATACATTGATGTAAGTGGCCGGTCAAATTCCTTGTCGGCCACTCTAAGGCTAATTTCATCATGTTCTGCTTCTTTTTTGTACATAGTTATTCACTTTTGTACTGATATATTTAATAATTTTAGATGTGAGATCTTTTTAGCACTTATTTTACACAGGGTGTTTTTCATGTAACCTTTTTACATGATGATATATTTATACTGGTATTAAATGTTTTAATATATGCTTTTAATGTGACATACAGGAAGATGAATGTTCTCCTTCAATGGCACAATCAGCATTTATGCATTGTATACACAGGTCAATATCATCTTGCACTTTCAGCACTTTCTTTCTCTCCCTCTACTGCATCGTTGCACAGAATATAAACCACTCCATGAATTGCAGATTGTGATTCAATGAAATTTGTTATTTGCACTTTCACTTTTACCCGCTCCCCCGCTGTTTACAGGTCGCCAATTTGCACATAGTATAATGTTTGCACAGGGATTTATTCCAAAATAACCATGAAAAACTTTACAAATACATATGTTTTGTAATTAGGCATGTCTATTTATTATTATAAGTTGTTTTTGCATTGTAAATATAACTTATTCAGTACTTTCATTGTATGTGGTTATCGATATTGTAGAGTCTTTTCTGTACCTTCATGCTCACGTGACCTGTTTGAAAATTGGCGGGGAGGCGGGCTTCACTGCATTATAAAAACAAAATGAAACCATTGGATCATTGCATGTGAACAAGGGCTTTGTAAGCCCGAAACGCGTCTTGCCCTCTTGCTTACCAACCTTCCTGCAATAAAAGACCCGTGAATCCTGATTTGTGGTCCGTCTCCTGCTTGCCTCGCTGGTCCTGGGTCGTGCTAGGATCGGAAGCGGCGTTCCTGGGAGTTTGCGCACATATATATATATATATATATATATATACATATATATATATATATATATATATATCCTGCTCCAAAGTTACACCGATAGCGAGTCACACCAAAGGCGGGTGCTGCAGCGCGGCGGTGTACCGCGCCAATATTAAAGCTCCAGACCGTGTCTTCTTAATCCTGCCAAAAAGACACGCAGCACTCGCGGGGTCAAAAGGCTTCGAACGCCAATACGGCGAGATTTTAGTATTTGTGAATTATGTGTAACATTGCTGCCACATGCCCTTTGAAAAAATTTTAACAGTGCATTATGTAACTGTGTTAGACAAACATGTTCTAAGATGGCGCACGTATGAGAATATGAGGTTTGGTCCCTTGTTTGTGTCAATTCCCGACAACTCTCGCGCTTTAAAAATGGTGCCGTAAAATGCATTCTCTATGACACTGACGAAGGGAGTCTTTCCCGAAACGCGTTTGTCTGAATAAAGTTTGGCATTCGAAGCCTTTTAACCCCGCGAGCGCTGCATGTCTTTATGGCTGGATTAAGAAGACACGGTCTGGAGCTTTAATATTGGCGCGGTACACCGCCGCGCTGCAGCACCCGCCTTTGGAGTGTCTCGCTATCGGTGTAACTTTGAAGCAGGATATTTATTCAGCGAGTGCACCGCCATTGCTAAACCCTGCTGGGGACTTCGCAGCCTGAATCAAAGGATTAAGAACGGATAGCAGCACCGCCCAAGTGACGTGGTAAGTCTGCAGCCATTCCTTATTCTGTTCCGTTGAGCTACATGCATCCAAATAATCGGCATATGGCAAGGCGAGGGGCATAGAAGCAAATGAACAACGAAGGATAAGTGACACATCGGGATCGAAGTGTCACATCACAAGAAAAACTGCCAAACTTTGTATAATATAACGGAGTGTAGAGATGCAGCGGGAGGAATGTTCAAGAACAAAAACCCTGACATTACTAAACCACCCGAAAAAGTTGTTAAAGAGACTGGCAACACATTACACGCGCAGTACATGAAGCTTGAAAAACTCTATGAAAGAGAATTGCGTAAATGGTGGGAAGGTACCTCTCTCCAGGGATACTTAGAAGTTGAAAGAGTACCCAGGGGTTTACGTATTTTCACCATTCCAGCATATGAAAATCCAGATCCTTTATTTCTAGAAGCTTGGGCTGCACATATAGCCCTGTCATGTAAGGGTATGTTGGAGATATTGGTGCAATTCGCATGGAGCGATCGCGTCAAGAGTATATTCTTCCCACATTTTATCACTTACCCAAAGCGCATAAAAATGGAGACAATCCCCCTGGAAGACCAATTATTTCCTCAATTGGTGGTTTGACTGAGAATTTGTCTAAATTTTTGGATCATTATCTATTTGAATTTGTACTTTCTCTAAAATCCTATGTGAGAGACACTTCTGACTTCATTGGAAAGATTGAACACATTGAATGGGGCTCTGCATATTGTCTTATGACTTTAGACATAACAAGCCTTTAGACATGCATAGAACCATAGAACACTCACAGGGCATTAGGGCTGTAGAGTACTTTCAAAAGAAGCGTACATTCAATCTGGCACTGCATAATCAAATGCTATTGGAACTGATAGAATTTTGTTTGCGAAATAACATTTTTTTATTCCAGGATGATGTCTATATACAAGTATCTGGTACGGCAATGGGCTCCTGCTTCGCCCCCAGCTATGCGAATCTTTTCGTAGGCTGGTGGGAGGGGCAGGTAGCCTGGGCCACCGGGAATGCAGTCTGGACAGAAAAGGCAATTGCCTGGTACCGATACATTGACGATCTATTTTTAATCTGGAATGGTTCCGTATCAGAGGCAAACGAATACATTGGATTGTTAAATGACAACAACTGCAATCTTAGATTCAGTGGTGAAGTCAGTAAGGTAACGATTAACTATTTGGATCTGAAGGTTGAGGTCAGGGAAAAGAAAATAGTTACCTCTCTTTATAGGAAACCAACTGCGAGCAGTAGCGTCCTACATGCCTCGAGCGGCCATCCTAGGAGGTTAATTAACAGTATCCCCTATGGGGAACTCCTACGAATTCACCACAATTGTTCACTTGACAGTGATTTTGAGAAGGCAGCGGATGCATGTACCGCAAGATTCATTGAGAGAGGCTACAAACACAACCTCCTTAAGGATGCACGGAATCGAGTTAGCCTTTTACCCAGGAATACACTATTTGAGAAGAAAGTGAGAACTGAACAAGAGGGTGGAAGGTTTCACATCAATACCCCATACTCCTCCAACTCTAACAAACTAAGAATGATACTAAAAAAACACTGGCACATCCTAAAAACAGACAATTTTATTTATTTATTATTAATCTTATAGAGCGCGACAGCTACCCGTAAGGGTTTCCCGGCGCTGATTGACAGTGATAGCAAAGTAAATCCAGGAAAGAAGTTATTGGGCAAAAAGCCAGGTCTTTACGGCTTTACAGAAGCGGAGATGACAGTGCTCCACCCGTAAGTCCAGGGGAAGAGAATTCCAGAGTTTGGGTCCTAATACAGCAAAGGAACGACCACCCACTCTGGAAAGCCTGAACTTAGGCACACAGAACAGATGTTGGGAAGAAGAACGGAGAGAACGTGCGGGTACATAAGGTTTGACGAGTGATTGGAGATAAGTGGGGGCGGCTTCAATTTTAATCTTATGCATAAAGCATAGTGCCTTAAATTTTACCCGATTGTCAAGATTAAGCCAATGGAGTTGCTTGATGCGTTCAGTAATTGGATCATATTTCCGGCATCCACAGAAAAGCCATGCAGTGGCGTTCTGAACTAGTTGGAGACGGCGCATGACCGCCCTGGTAGCCCCCAGAAAGAGCACGTTACCGTAGTCCAATCTAGAGGTCACCAGGGCCGTCACGACTGATCTCTGGGTGTCGGAAGGCAGAATCCAGAAGATTTTTCTCAGCCATCTTAGAATAGTAAAGCAGGTGGCTGCGACTTTATTGGCCTGGTCTTTCATCGATAGATCCCTATCGATAAGAACCCCAAGATTTCTTGCTCGTTCCGAAGGAATGGGTAAGTCGCCCATGGTCGATGGCCAGTGTCTCGAACTCCATAGATCAGGCTTGTTACCAAAGACAAGCACCTCCGTCTTGTCGCTGTTTAGCTTGAGAAAATTGCGGCTCATCCAACGGGAAATATCACTAAGACCTGTTTGCAAAGAAGAAGGTGAGGAAGGATCGGCTTGGGATAAGGAAAACACAATCTGTGAATCATCAGCGTAAGTAAAGAGATTAAGACCAGAATGATGTGCAACATGAGCCAGAGGAAAAACATAGAGATTGAAAAGGAGAGGACTAAGGATAGAACCCTGGGGTACACCATGTGGAGAAAGATAAGTGTTGGAAGTGGAAGTGTTGGAAAAGATTTGAAAAGTCCGGTCAGTGAGAAAAGACGAGAGCCAGTGTAAGGCTTTATCACATATGCCAAAAGAGCCAAGGCTACTGAGAAGGATACTGTGCGAGACAGTATCGAAGGCTGCACTGAGGTCAAGCAATATCAGTGCAGCCGTTTCACCTCGGTCAAGTAGTAGGCTAAGATTCTCGGTTACTCCTAATAGAGTGGTTTCAGTGGAGAAGCCTTGACGAAAGCCTGACTGGGAGGGGTGAAGGAGATTGTTAGTGGTGACAAAGCGTGATAGATGTAAATGAATGTGCCTTTCCAAGATTTTCGAAAAAGCCGGCAACAGTGAAATGGGACGAAAGTTAGCTGCAACATTTGGATCCGCAGTGGGTTTCTTAAGAAGCGGGGTCACCATTGCATGCTTCCAGCTGTTGGGTACCGTGGCTGAGTCAAGAGAAGCATTTAGTAAAGTACAGATCACACTGAGTTGAGAGAACTCAAGTTTACGTAAAATAGAAATAGGTAGGGGGTCCATGGGTGAACCGGATTTAATATTGTTTAAAATTTCCAAGAGGGTAGCAGGTACGAGGTCAGGCCAAGTCTTCAATGAAGCCGAAGGAGGGCAAGAAGTAGTGGGGGATGGACAAGGACTGGCATTAGATTTCTCATGGGCTGCTATGTCTTTGTAGATTGTATCAATTTTGGATGTGAAGTACTGGGCAAGTTCATCACATTTCTTGCTGGAAAGAGGAGGAGGTATAGCAGAGGTCTGTGAGCCAGCAAGATCTTTTACTACCTTAAATAAGACATTGGACTTATTCATGGCTTCTGTGATCAGGTTATTGACATAAGTGGCTCTGGTGTGAGCACAGGCCTTGTGGTAAAGTTTCAATTCTGCTTTGTACGTAAGCCCAGCAGTGATGGAGTAGTCTTTCCTCCAGGCACGCTCTAGTCTTTTGCATTGAGATTTATGTAAACGGAGGGTTTCATTGTACCAAGGGGCAGGAGATTTATGGACATTATTTTTCTTATTTGTGAAAGGGAGGCAAGTGTTTATGGCCTCAAAGAGCCAAGAATTCACCGAGTTGGCAGCTGCATTCATGTCGTCCAGGTTGAGTGGATATTTAGGCATGAGATCACACAAGTTTTTATTAAAAGCTGCAATGTCCAAATTTTTCCAGACTCTCTTCTTGATATTCATAGAAGGATTGGATATGGTCTGTGTTTTATTATTTGTTACAGTGAATTTAACAAGATAATGATCAGACCAAGAGACTGGCAAGGCAGGAAAACATGTTCTTTGTAAGTAATTCGAAAAAATAGGATCTAAAAGGTGCCCACCCTTGTGGGTTGGACCCTTGTTGTGTAAAATTAAGTTCATAGCGACAAGATCAGTAATGCAGTTTCCTGCTGAATTATCATTTGGGTTGTCTAAGTGTAAATGTAGGTCACCAATGATAAAGAAATTGCTGGAAGAAATGAGCACCGATGCAATATAATCCAAGAATTGGGTATACCAAGAGTTTACAGTGCCCGGGGGACAGTACATTAGGAGCCCTGTAAGAGTGTTATTGGGACTTAGAGTAAGCTTGAAGTGCAGTGCATCACATCCGCTCAAGGTGATAGGGTCCGAGTGACATTGATATTTTTTATTGTATATAATCGCCACACCACCCCCCGTCCTTCTAGGACTGTCATTTCGGACAATGGCATAGTCAGTAGACAATGCTTCGGCGATGTCAGGGCCGGAGCTATCATGAAGCCAGGATTCTGTGATGAATAGCGCGTCCGGCGTTTCATCAATAAGCAAGTCAAAGATGTTGCGTTTATGTTTGGGCAGAGAGCGACAATTGTGACATATAAATGCGAATCCAGGAGGAGAAGGAGTAGTAGTTGTTTGTTGTTGACTGTTGCAGAAAAGAGGAGTATTTAACGAAAATGGGCAGTCAGGGCAGTGCTGAGGAAAACGGTCAAGCATGTCAAGAGAATGCATGGCATGCGTGCTGGAAGGTCTTAAATCAAGTAATTGTTTGCTAGTGTATGGGCGATGTACCATAGGAGAAGAACCAGGGGTTCTGGCCCCACAATATAATTGGTATGGACATCCCTAGGGTCCCCATGATTACATTTAAAAAAGCTAGATCCTTAAAGGATCAATTGGTTCATAGCCACTTAGATCCAGTGGTGAAAAAGAAGGGAACACTAAAAGATGCCAAAGGATTTTTTTCCTTGTGGGCGCTGCAAGGCATGTGCTTTTAGCAAACGTGTCTTGGCGTATGATGTTCGAGGTGTCAAGGGAGGCAAAAAACGGACCAAATTCATGTCCTGCCATACTGGATATGCAGTGTATTGCTTGAGCTGCCCATGCAAAATTAGATATGTAGGCAGCACAATCAATCCAGTCAAATTACCAATTTTGGAGCATATGAGGGCGATTGCAAACAAAGACTTCTCTTACCCCATTGCTCGTCATTTTGCTATAAAACATCAGAGCATTAGAGATCTCCTACAGTATTTCTGTTTGGGCCATGTGCCGGAACACATCAGGGGGGGCAATCGACTCCTTAAACTTAGGAGACTGGAGTCACGCTATATTGTTGACTTAGAAACTAAGGCCCCTGGAGGTTTCAACATTGGGGAAGAAATGTCTACACATCTGGGATAAGATAGAATTTTATAGTCCAAGCCTGCTAATATGTAACATTCTGAAATTACTGTTATGTGTCGCTGATCTGAATTTGCGTACGTTTTCTCTCTTTTTCCCCTTTTTTTTCTTCTCTTTGAAAAATTTACTATATGAACGTGTAAATTGATTGTGATGATGTGGTGATTCTTGAAATATGTTAATTTACTGTGCGGGAAGAATTCAGTTGTACACGACATAGCAAATATTATTGGAGTGGTTTTGTATGTGGGCAACCATTGGGTTGCCATTGCTGATCCACGGCTAGATCATGATAAGTTTGAAATCATATGAACTATGGCCTTTAAATAGAAGATAATGGTCCAACTTAATACACAAATGTGAAGATGATCGAACACAATTCCTTGACACACTTATTATTACGTTTGTGCCACTATTGTAACTTTACTACTCCTATATACTATGCAGTACTATGTAATCAGGAAGACACGTTTATGAACTGGGACAGGAGGCAACACGATTTAGTGTTGCAATTGCCGATCCACGGCGAGATTTTAGTATTTGGGAATTATGTGTAACATTGCTGCCACATGCCCTTTGAAAAATTTTTTAACAGTGCATTATGTAACTGTGTTAGACAAACATGTTCGAAGATGGGGCCCTTATGAGAATACGAGGTTTGGTCCCTTGTTTGTGTCAATTCCCGACAACTCTCGCACTTTAAAAATGGTGCCGCAAAATGCATTCTCTATGACACTGACGAAGGGAGTCTTTCCCGAAACGCGTTTGTCTGAATAAAGTTTGGCGTTCGAAGCCTTTTGACCCCGCGAGTGCGGCGTGTCTTTTTGGCAGGATTAAGAAGACACAGTCTGGAGCTTTAGTATATATATATATATATATATATATATATATATATATATATATATATATATATATGTATATATATATATATATATATATATATATATATATATTCAAAACAAGTTTCCATACTCGTCTAAAGAAACGTACTCAACACTCCAAATTTGCTGGTGCATGAAGTTTTAATGGCAGGAAACAACGCGTTTCGCCTCTCGGCTTGATCACGTTTCAGCCGTGAAACCCAACAGTGTCCTTTAAATTTTGTTAGTAAACAATGAAATAGGACTATCCCAGTGTGAAAAACAAACAGTGCAAAATAGTGGCGGCCATTATTGACTGATGTTACAAAGTATATTTCACTTGTATAATGCAATACAGGACTGAGAATGCAACGTTTCAATTATATATATCAATACAATAACGCTAACGTATCTTAGCATTATAAGTGGACCTTCTAAGTAAATAAGACGAATGTCCTGCTGTTTTGCCACAAACATTATCTGGCCATAGATGTACGCATGATTGTATTAGCGTCTAATGCGACATTATTTATAAAAGTTCAACTTTTCACTGTTGTTAAAGTCCCGCCCAAGTGGGCATATTATTCGATATGAAAGTTTGTTCACAGCGTCCATTCGATTTATCATATGCTATGGTCCCGCCCCAGTGGGCATGTGACCTGATGTTTAATAGCACTAGTCCATAGTTTTAACCCATCCGTTGCAGATCAGTCCACAGAGTAGTTTTCAAGTTAATGGTCCAACCAAATCATTTCAGAAAGCCTATAAAAAGTTAAAAACATATATAAAATCAGACACCTGGAAAGCAACTATAAATGCAAATTAAGTACATATTTCATACAGTATTCATGAAAGGTGTACAGCCAATTCTTCATTGGAATTTAACCCAATGGGGGTCATGCTTTCAAAGTCTATTACATATCTCGACTCAAGTTTTCGTAGGGCCAGTTCCCTGTCACCTCCACAAATTCCCATATCGATCTTATTTATCACGACCATTCTTAAATTGTTCACATTCTGGAAATGTTGCTCATGGAAATGTCGTGCTACAGGGTACTGTTCATTGAGATTTTTAATTGCCCCTAGATGTTCCATAACTCTCTTCTTCGCTGTATGTATTGTACTGCCTACATACCATTTGTCGCATGGGCAGATGAGTACATAGACACAGCACATGGTGTTATATGAGAGTGATTTGCGAATAGCAAATTCCCTGCCAGAAGTGGGGATGGTTAAAGTCACACAATCCTTACTGTTTTTACAAGCCTGACAGTTTCTACAGCATCTGAAACCTGGCTTGCCCTTGGTAAGGTTTTTACTCGTGACAGAATTGTGGCTCATTTCATCCTTTAATGATCTACATTTTCTAAATGTAATCTGGGGGTTCGAGTTTAGATGCATTTTCAGGTGGTTATCTGTTAGAAGGACATGCCAATGTTTTCTAAAGATCTTTTTAATTTCATTGGCTTGTTTTGGTGTTACAATTTCACCAATGAAGCATATGAAGCTGAGAAAGAGAAAATGTGCATACGTTTCAGGGAACTTGGGTATAAGAACAAAACCATCAGGCAGGCGTGTTTGAGGGCAGATGCTACTGTTAGAAATGAACTGTTGAACCCTAACCGGGTAACAACGGAGGACGAAAAAGTAAGGTTCATTACAACCTTTTCGGGCCAAGCCAATGAAATTAAAAAGATCTTTAGAAAACATTGGCATGTCCTTCTAACAGATAACCACCTGAAAATGCATCTAAACTCAAACCCCCAGATTACATTTCGAAAATGCAGATCATTAATGGATGAAATGAGCCACAATTCTGTCACGAGTAAAAAACCTTACCAAGGGCAAGCCAGGTTTCAGATGCTGTAGAAACTGTAAGGCGTGTAAAAACAGTAAGGATTGTGTGACTTTAACCATCCCCACTTCTGGCAGGGAATTTGCTATTCGCAAATCACTCTCATGTAACACCATGTACTGTGTCTATGTACTCATCTGCCCATGCGACAAATGGTATGTAGGCAGTACAATACATACAGCGAAGAAGAGAGTTATGGAACATCTAAGGGCAATTAAAAATCTCAATGAGCAGTACCCTGTAGCATGACATTTCCATGAGCAACATTTCCAGAATGTGAACAATTTAAGAATGGCCGTGATAGATAAGATCGATATGGGAATTCGTGGAGGTGACAGGAAACTGGCCCTACGAAAACTTGAGTCGAGATATATAATAGACTTTGAAAGCATGACCCCCAATGGGTTAAATTCCAATGAAGAATTGGCTGTACACCTTTCATGAATACTGTATGAAATATGTACTTAATTTGCATTTATAGTTGCTTTCCAGGTGTCTGATTTTATATATGTTTTTAACTTTTTATAGGCTTTCTGACATGATTTGGTTGGACCATTAACTTGAAAACTACTCTGTGGACTGATCTGCAACGGATGGGTTAAAACTATGGACTAGTGCTATTAAACATCAGGTCACATGCCCACTGGGGCGGGACCATAGCATATGATAAATCGAATGGACGCTGTGAACAAACTTTCATATCGAATAATATGCCCACTTGGGCGGGACTTTAGCAACAGTGGAAAGTTGAACTTTTATAAATAATGTCGCATTAGACCCTAATACAATCATGCGTACATCTATGGCCAGATAATGTTTGTGGCAAAACAGCAGGACATTCGTCTTATTTACTTAGAAGGTCCACTTATAATGCTAAGATACGTTAGCGTTATTGTATTGATATATATAATTGAAATGTTGCATTCTCAGTCCTGTATTGCATTATACAAGTGAAATATACTTTGTAACATCAGTCAATAATGGCCGCCACTATTTTGGACTGTTTGTTTTTCACTCTGGGATAGTCCTATTTCATTGTTTACTAACAAAATTTAAAGGACACTGTTGGGTTTCACGGCTGAAACGTGATCAAGCCGAGAGGTGAAACGCATTGTTTCCTGCCATTAAAACTTCATGCACCAGCAAATTTGGAGTGTCGAGTACGTTTCTTTAGACGAGTATGGAAACTTGTTTTGAATATACAGGGTGACCGGGAGCCCTACCTCGACCCACCCGAGAGCGAGAACTGGCAAGTTACCGGAACTGTTTGTGCAACATATATATATATATATATATATATATATATATATATATATATATATATATATATATATATATATATATATATATATATATATATATATATATATATATATATATATATATATATATATATATATATATGGGAAACATCACTTACAACGCAACTTTTACAACGACATACCATTACAACGCAACTTTTACAACGCAAAAACTTTTACAACGCATGTATTTACAACAAATGTTTTTACAACGCAGGTACCTTTACAACGCATACCATTACAACGTAAGTATTGGTAAGTATATAATTATATTTTAAATGTTATATGTTTGGGGTAAAGGGGTATTTTTAGGGTTCAGGGTCAGTTTGGGGTTTTTGGGTAAAGGGGTATTTTTGGGGTTCAGGGTCAGTTTTTAGTTTTTGGGTAAAGGGGTATTTTTGGGGTTTAGGGTCAGTTTTTAGTTTTTGGATAAAGGGGTATTTTTGGGGTTCAGGGTCAGTTTTTAGTTTTTGGGTAAAGGGGTATTTTTGGGGTTCAGGGTCAGTTTTTAGTTTTTGGGTAAAGGGGTATTTTTGGGGTTCAGGGTCAGTTTTTAGTTTTTGGGTAAAGGGGTATTTTTGGGGTTCAGGGTCAGTTTTGGGTTTTGGGGGTACAGGGGTACAGGGTAAAAATAAATTAAAATTAAATTTAAATTAAATT